>NC_092356.1:73649644-74275644 GCF_963676685.1 Mytilus edulis | reverse complement strand
GACAATTACAGATGGATGCAGTCCTAACCTGTACAGCAAGTTAACTTGATAACCAGTCATTTGGACTGGTCAAAGTTAACCTATGACAAAATTTAGGACTGCTCTGACCAGTCCTAGGACCAAAATCTAGTTAACTTGAAAAGCGGACTTGGTCCTAGGACTGTTTTGATGTCTGCCAAAAAGTTAACTTCGAAACAGGTCCGCTATTGATATAAGTTAACTTCGAACCAGTCCTGCCGTTAAGTTAACATAAGTTAACTTCGAAACCAGTCCTGCCACAAAGTTAACTTTTGCTTTGACAAATCCGATCGAAACCAGACCTGTTCCCAAGTTAACTTTTGACTGGTCTGCTCAACACTAAGTTAACTTGTAACCAGGACCGCTCTACATCGATTTAAAAAAAATATTTTTTAATATCTTTGTTTCGTAGTATAAACATCGAAAATAAAGTAAAACTAATACTTCCGTTATACATGTTATATATAAACAGGATTTAATACAAATATTTGAAAATAAAGTTCGCATAAAACGTTGCTTGAAACACAAATTTATCTGTGATCTGCCAATCTATCAATTAAAAAACGATCTTGGTTACAATGATAACGGGCACTGAATATATATTCCAAATTCAACCATATTTGCACTTTATTTATATGTATATCTATGAAAGGACGTATTTTAGAGGAATACATCATTTTAACACATGACTACAAATTTTTGTTCGCATAAATTTAGGGTGCCAGCATGTCCTCCTTTTATTCAAAATATTGATGCATAAAAAATTTAGTTACGTTTTGATACCTCATGCTGACTTGTACAACAAAATTATTTGACCGCGTTGACCAAAACTGACCATGTGTGCACTTTTATTTATAAATCTATATACCTCATAGTAAATCAGCCATATTTTTTCAAATTTTTGTTCTCATAAATTTAGGGTACCAGCATGTCCTCCTTTTATTCAAAGTTTGATACGTAACAAAATTTCAGTAGTTTTGATACCTCATACTGACTTGTACAACAAAATTATTTGACCGTGTTGACCAAAACTGACCGTGTGTGCACTTTTTTTATAAATCTATATACCCGCATAGTAAATCAGCCATATTTTTTCAAATTTTTGTTCGCATAAATTTAGGGTACCAGCATGTCCTCCTTTTATTCAAAATTTTGATACATAACAAAATTTCAGTAGTTTTGATACCTCATGCTGACTTGTACAACAAAATTATTTGACTGCATCAACTAAAACTGACCATATGTGCACTTTAATTTGTAAATCTATATACCAGCATAGTAAATCAGCCATATTTGTTATGTCAGGATTCAATGTATATTACAATGGACAGCAATATTGCTATACAATAACAACAATTTTTTGTTTGCATAAATTTAGGGTGCCAGCATATGTCCTCCTTTTATTCAAAATATTGATACGTAACAAAATTTCAGTAGTTTTGATACCTCTTGCTGACTTGTGCAACAAAATTATTTGACCGTGTTGACCAAAACTGACCGTGTGTGCACTTTTTTTATAAATCTATATACCCGCATAGTAAATCAGCCATATTTTTTCAAATTTTTGTTCGCATAAATTTAGGGTACCAGCATGTCCTCCTTTTATTCAAAATTTTGATACGTAACAAAATTTCAGTAGTTTTGATACCTCATAATGACTTGTACAACAAAATTATTTGACTGCATCAACTAAAACTGACCATATGTGCACTTTAATTTGTAAATCTATATACCAGCATAGTAAATCAGCCATATTTGTTATGTCAGGATTCAATGTATATTACAATGGACAGCAATATTGCTATACAATAACAACAATTTTTTGTTTGCATAAATTTAGAGTGCCAGCATATGTCCTCCTTTTATTCAAAATATTGATACGTAACAAAATTATAGTAGTTTTGATACCTCTTGCTGACTTGTGCAACAAAATTATTTGACCGTGTTGACCAAAACTGACCATGTGAACACTTTTATTCATAAATCTATATACCAGCATACTAAATCAGCAATTTTTTTCAAATTTTTGTTTGCATAAATTTAGGGTGCCTTCATGTCCTCCTTTTATTCAAAATTTTGATACGTAACAAAATTTTAGTAGTTTTGATACCTCATGCTGACTTGTACAACAAAATTATTTGACTGCATCAACTAAAACTGACAATTTGTGCATGTTGTGCACTTTAATTTCTAAATCTATATACCAGCATAGTTATTCAGCCATATTTTTTATGTCCGGATTCAATGTATAATACAATGGACAGCAATATTGTAATACAATAACAACAAATTTTTGTTCGCATAAATTAAGGGTGACAGCATGTCATCCTTTTATTCAAAATATTAATACGTAACAAAATTACAGTAGTTTTGATACCTCATACTGACTTGTCCGGCAAAATTATTTGACCGCATCATTTTAAACTGACCATATGTGCACTTTAATTTGTAAATCTATATACCCGCATAGTAAATCAGCCATATTTTTTATGTCAGGATTCAATGTATAATACAATGGACAGCAATATTGCAATACAATAACAACAAATTTGTGTTCGCATAAATTTAGGGTGCCAGCATGTCCTCCTTTAATTCAAAATATTGATACCTAACAAAATTTCAGTAGTTTTGATACCTCATGCTGACCATGCTGATTGTACAACAAAATTATTTGACCGCATCAACTAAAACTGACCATATGTACACTTTGATTTGTAAAGTTATATACCTGTATAGTAAATCAGCCATATTTTTTGTGTTAGGATTCAATGTACAATACAATGGACAGCAATATTGTAATACAATAACAACAAATTTTTGTTCGCATAAATTAAGGGTGACAGCATGTCATCCTTTTATTCAAAATATTAATACGTAACAAAATTACAGTAGTTTTGATACCTCATGCTGACTTGTCCGGCAAAATTATTTGACCGCATCTTTTTAAACTGACCATATGTGCACTTTAATTTGTAAATCTATATATATCCGCATAGTAAATCAGCCATATTTTTTATGTCAGGATTCAATGTATAATACAATGGACAGCAATATTGCAATACAATAACAACAAATTTTTGTTCGCATTAATTTTGGATGTCAGCATGTCCTCCTTTTATTCAAAATATTGATACGTAACAAAATTTCAGTAGATATGATACCTCATGCTGACTTATACAACAAAATTATTTGACTGCATCGACCAAAAACTGACCTGCATATGTGCACTTTAATTTAAAAATCTATATATATCCGCATAGTAAATCAGCCATATTTTTTATGTCTGGATTCAATGTATAAAATAAATGACCGCTGTTGGGATGGCGCCTAATTATGTCTGCTCCTGGCACTCCTGTGAACGTGTTAGTAGGGAGGCAAATGTAAGCAATAAGGAAAACAATTAATGCAATTTTTTTTCCGCATACATTGAGAATGTCAGCGTTTCATCTCTATATTCATAATATTGAACAGTGACTAGGGTGTGTAAAACGAAACTATTAGGCCGCATCATCCAAGTACATGTACCAACACTGACATGTCTGAATTCATTTGTGACTTTTAATAAAAATTGTATTTGAGGTTCTCTTCTGAATAGTATACTGTTAATCTATTATGGCGGTTGATGGATTTTGTTTGTAGTTAAACGTCAAGTGACAACTGTTTCATTCATGTGCACAAATCTCTCGACAAATCTGACGAATTTGACGAGATTGTTGGTAGTTTTACCACATCGTACATATCCGGACACTGTACAACTGTACAATTTTCGTTAGAATATTCTGCGGAAAAAGAATAGTAAATCCAATCCAAATAAGTAGAATAACAATGAAATATATAATATATCCATGCATGTATAAATGCGTAAAGTAAAAATTATGAAGGGACAGGTAAAATACGGGGAACGAAGTAACGTCGACAAAGATGTTGATATCCCATGATATACGAATGTTGTTCCGATGCGTTGGATAACCCCAATTTCTATCCGCCTTCTAATTAAAAAAAATATGATAGCTCTATGTAATTGACTAATGTTTATAAAAATATATAAAAATAAAAAAGAAAGAATTGTGTTGTTATTAATAATGTCTGGTAGAGTATAGCGAGTAAAGAAATTTGCTATCAGATGCCTTCTTGGGAAGAACAATGCGAATGTTGTTTATACATAGTTTAATAAAGCTCAAGTCTGATATGAAAAGTCGCAAAAACGACAACATTTTATAAGCAGACATGTACCCAGGTCTGGTCAATAGCAGACTTGTCCACAGGTCTGGTCAGAAGCAGACCTGTCCACAGGTCTGGTCAGGAGCAGACCTGTCCACAGGTCTGGTCTGGGGCAGACCTGTCCTCAGGACTGGTCAAAAGCAGACTTGTCCACAGGTCTGGTCTGGAACAGACCCGTCGATAGGTCTGCAGCAGTCATAAAAAAGCGGACCGTAGGTCTGGTCCACCGTAGACGAAGTTAACTTGCTGGTCTGCTTAAAAATTCTCAAGTTAACTTAAAAAGCAGTCAACAAGTTAACTCTAAGTTAACTTTTGTCAAGGTTAGGACCGCACCCATCTGTACGGGCCTAAATATAAAAAATCTAAATGAATGGTTAAATTCAGCATATCAAAGAACCCCATACATTCAATTTTTGATGAAATCCAACAAAGTAAAATTTTGGACCCCGATTTGGACCAACTTGAAAACTGGGCCCATAATAAAAATCTATGTAAATAGTCAGGTTTAGCATATTAAAGAACATCAAGAATTTAAATATTGTTAAAATCAAAAGGAGTTAAATTTTGAACCCTTTGGACTTTAAGGTCATGCAGGTAGACCAATTTAAACAGGACCAAAAAATTAAGAATCTAAATACACAGTTAGATTTGGCATATCAAAGAACCCCAATAATTCAGTTGTCTATAAAATCAAACAAACCCTTTTGGCCCATAATTCCTAAACTCTGGACAAAAACTACTTAAATAAATCCCAACCTTCCTTTTTGTGATCACAAACCTTGTGTTTAAATTTCACAGATTTCTATTAAATTATACTAAACATATCATGCTAAAGTAATTATGCAAAAACCAAATGTCTTCAGATGGCCACTACATGATACCAATATATGTTTGCAAAAAACTTTTTTGCAGTCGTATAAAAACTGCAATGTTTCCTTAAAATTACCAATATCGTGGCAGCAACCCAACAATGGGTTGTTAAATTTGTCTGAAAATTTATTTTTGATAAAACTTCACCTATAATGAACTCTTAACTCTGTGTCAGATTTGCTCTAAATGCTTTTAAAACTTTACTCAGGATTATGTTTTTTGACAAAACAGAAAACAAAGTAAAAACTGTGTTTTAGATGCCCATAGATATGACATGAAGGATCATTCAGCTTAAATTTGGTAGAAATTGGTTCAGTAGTTTTAGAGGAGAACACCAGATAGACGACGACGAACAATGACAGACACTAAGTGATGGCAAAATCTTACTGTTCCACTAGAACAGTGAAGTAAAATTGCACTGGCTCTGTCCAAAAAAAGACTTTGACAGTGCAGTGTACTGCTTTTGGGACACAACCACATCAACATTGGCGGATCCAAAAAGGGGGGGGGTCCTGGGGTTATAACCATCCCTTCTCTTTTGCGGAGCAATGCATTTGAATGGAAGCATATAGTTGGAACCCCTCTCTTTTTCCCTAAAGATCTGCCCCTGGTCCACATTATAGAAAAATCTATAAGCTATAACTCAAAATAAGGATAATTCTATTTTTAAAGGGTCTATAATTAAGTTTGACAACTTCAGACATACTAATATTTCACCTTTTCAAACTATACCAAATCACTACTTTACCTAAAAAAAATTGCCACATTTCATCCAATTTAATTTCATTCCTTACTTGTTATTTCATCCGTAATATTTAAAGAAATAAATTTAGAAGGAGTATGATTTTAATTTGCAAGTTACATACACTATCCAAACTAGAGACCTAATAGAGTAGATATACTCGACTAATTTTAATTAAACTTGGCGTGAACTAAGATTTAAGGGAATATATGACCTAGTTTTATGGCAATAGCAGATACATTAAAGACTACATGGTCATTCTTATTAACAATTTCAACTGCATGTATCAAGATTTGATCCTACATTATTGAAATATTGCAAACATAGCTTTTTTAATGGCTCTATATATAATTGTGTATGTCACATGTATGTACATGATGTATTTTAATGTAAAGCAGCTGATAACTCATTAGCCGTCTGTGGCGGATCCAGAACTTTTTGTAAGGAGTGGCCTGCTAACTTACCTACTAGGGGCCCTCTCCAGTCACACTTCGGTGATTCCCTATTTAATCAACCAAATTTTTCCCACAAAAGGGGGGCCTGCCCCCCTCGATCCATCTCATATTTATTTCAGTTCTTCAAAAGGCAAATTTATATTTATATGAGCCTATGCCTGAAAATAGAGATTTCTAATTTAGAGGAAAGCCCCCCCCCCATTTGTGTGGAAAATTGTGTTGATTATATACGGAATCACTGGAGCATGACTGGAGCAAGCATCCCCCCCCCCCAAAAAAAAAACAAACAGGAAAAGTTCTGGATCCGCCCCTGTCAACCTTACACTCAGGTCACTGTGTTGTCACACAAAATGAATGATACCAAATGTTCATATGAATATTTTTTAAGTCGTGTAGATGTAAAGAGGCAACCATTTGATTTGTAGGGTGAAAAAGGTGAATATTCAGATTAATCTTGCCTTGTAAACTTGTGCTATAAATAAAAATTACAAATCCATTAAAAAATCCTTCAGCCCAATATCATCCAGTGAAATAAATTATTGTTTGTTTTCGAAGTTAAGGAACATTGTGGAAGTACTTAGTAGTCCAGATAATTATGACGCATTTCAAGGCATTTTTTTCTTGAGGAGAAGTGTTGACTTATAATTTGGGGAATGGAACCAATAAATTGATCGGATCCGATATGATCTTCCCAGTAACGGAGCACCTATTAACTTTGAGGTAATTATTATTGTCGGTGGTCTTACAGGTAAATCAGAATGAATAGTGCATGCACATCAATTAGCAGACAAGAGACAATTATCAACTTGTGTATAATGAGTATTCATTTTCTCGCAGTTATTTACGGTAAATAAGCTATATGTATATATGTCCCAAAACAGGTGCTCGAATCAAGTACTAGTATATGACTTTTAAATAACAATTATATTTATATTTTGTGGCGGATGGAATCCGGGGGTTGGACTCCTCTTTTTGTGAGCAATCATTGCATTTAATGATAATTTCGGGAATCCTCTCAAGTTCCTATATATACAAGGTGATACAGGACGTGCCGTTGGAATAGGTCGATCATCTTTTCAGGCTTAAAAATATGTGAATAGGTCGAGAAAAGCTCTATTTTGACACTTAGGTATTGCACTGTTACATTACACACCAAACAAAACGCAAACAATATGGGAAAAAGATAACATTTTAACCTACACAATATATGAGAAGGTATACACTTTTGAAATCTAAATTATATAAAAAGGGTGGGGTACCAGAAACCCAGCGACAAAGACACCCCTTATTAAATGGAGACATGTAGCTGGAACCCCCTTTATCGCGGCTTGAACCGCCCCTGATTTTACATGCAAATCAAGTCCCGGGATTCTGTTGGCGGTAATCACGAAGAGGGGATAATTAAAAGCACGAGGAATGATATACAATTGAACAGGGGTAGAGTGCATGGAGGTATTGGAATTAAAATTGTCACTTCACGATGATCGAAAAAAGTATCTTGCACGTTATTTTCATCATCTTGTCTGAAACACTCTGAATAATGAGCTTCAAGGCAAAAACAAGTCATGTTAAATACTAATAACATACACGTTGTATGGACAAACCCTCAAATCCCTCAACAACAAATGTTTAATTCAAGTCATATCAAATAAGTTATAGCGCGGAAAGGTAACTTTAATTTAATATCAAAACTAAATATTTGTTATATTTTTCAATAAATTTATAAATCTGAATTAGGCATATGTGAGTTCCATTTCACGAGACCTGCACAAGGATTTCTATAAAATAAATTTAAATTATAAATGCAGTTTTCAATTTTTTTCCAGTATAAATAAAAAAAATATGTATTTAATCCTTTGAGAAATAATACGATTTGATTGAATTATTTTTCTTCATAATAATGATAACTCCTTTAGTTCTTTAATTTTTTTTAATTATGACAGTAGCGTGTACCCTCGGAGTGTGTATAACTTATTTTCTGGGGAACATCCTGTCCACGTGTAATACTTAGTATATATTGCAACTATATATTGCAACAGATGACATTAAACAAATTTTCTTTGTATCATCCGTGTCAATTTCGAAATTTCATGTTCAATCACACACAAAAAATCACAAAAACGATATTATGATAAAATCATAAGAAAAAGATTAAAACATGCTAACAAATAAATTTGGCATTGATTAAACAGGTATTCGTGTTTTACAGAGCTTATTTCCAGTGGACAACAACAAATGGAAGTTTTTAACGACCTTCACTGGCTATACAGCACTTGCACGGTCGGACCAGTGGCCATATTTCATACTAGATAACTTATAGTAATTCTTTTTATATATACGACAATTAAAAAAAATTGTCCGATCTGATACACGTACCTCTAATGTACAGAATTTTGAACAGCTTCAAATATATGGCCTTATTATTGGTAATATACCAAAAATAATACCATATTAGTGTCACTCATTGCTTAACGTGTTATCAAATTAAAATGAAGAAATAGGCTCAAAACATCATTTTCTAAAGATATTTATTTTCAATCCCAAAATAGAGAGGGAGTCCGGTATACGGACTTAAGTCCAGATGAGCAGATTAACTTGCTTTTCTATATTAACAAGGATTTATTATTAAATTCATCAAATTATTTGAACATGGGAACCAAGTAACGAAACAAATAAACCGGAAATTGGCCATACCTTTTTAGTAAGTGGACAAATATAGGCAAGGATAATGATTTTATAATTGTTTAAATATATATATATATATATATACGAAAAAGTTCTGAACAAATTTACATTCATTCAGATGTGGTGTAGCACCACTAAGAATAGAAATGGGGAGAATTGGAAAAATAATTTTAAGAGATCGAGTCTGTGATAATTGTATGTATGGATATTTTAGAAGATGAAGCCCATGTTATTTTATCGTGTACTTTATATGACGATTTTAGAAAAGAATTATAATATTTGTTGAAGCAACACATTTTAATAGTGATTTTATGTCTTTTGATGATAAACAGAAATTAGCGTTTTTATTTACAGATAATAATATGATTCGAAGCTGTGCCAAAGCCTGTAATCTTATTTTAAATTGACGTAGAAATGTTGTATACTGTAAATAATGTTATATATTATTGAGAGATGAGACTTAAATAAAATATTGAATTTTGAATTGATTCATTACCTTTTTATCAGTTTAGGTAATTCTTTATTAGCCTAGCGATGAAGCCATATATGTACCTAGCCATTTTAACTATTTGTTTTATTAATCTTTGACGAAAGAAAGAAATATATTTTAGATAACTATTTCCTTTATATTCAATGGAACAAGAAACTAATTTGTCAGCAAACTAGAGTAACTATATTTAGAAATAGCATCGTTACAGGTCTTCTTAATGGTTGTTGTTGAATAAACTAACGGTGAAGCGTGTTAAAATTTTAAGTTGGTAAAAAAGAGAATATAAATCATAGCTGTCTTCTATGAAAGATAACTTTATTACTGATGTCAAGTAAGGACTTATGTTAGCTATAGGTCCTTGTGTCAAGGTCCTTATTGCATTTTTATGTTCTTAGTGCACTACGAAGGTCCTTTGCGGTATTTCTACGGACCCCTGTATAAGTAGCCTGGTATAAGGCCAATGCGAAAATATTCCGACCGTATTACGGGCGGTCTCAATTACAAGACCTACCTATCGTATTTATTGTTAATTTTGTTAATTTGTTTTCTTCCTGAACATGCATTCAATTTTGTTAGCACTGTTTAGGCGCACCCGACATTAATCAGTATTATACAATAGGGAATGAGTATCTCCAACATTCACTTGTCTCTTGAAGGATCAATATTGAATTTCTTCCATCCGCACCAAACATGTATATTTACGATTTAATTTGTTAAATTTTGGAGTTTGGCAATATACAATCAAAGTAAGCAAGATACAACAGGCAGAAGATCTGAATTTGTAAATTGGTATTTTGATATCACCTGCTTAGGATGTGTCTCTCTGGAATGTTCTGATAAACTTACACACAGATAATCTGCCTGTTAATCGTAAGGTTATGAGATCTATAGGAATATAAAGTTATTATAGGCCTAATTGCATGCAAGTCTTTACAAATTATATATTTTGGTATGCTATAGTTGATTTTTTAATATACTACTAGTCATTTGGTAGGTTTTTTTTATTTTTATTTTTTACATGCGGATTGACTTGAATGTGATATATTATGTATCTTTTGTGCTGTATTTAACAATTATTTGCAACCATGCTGCATGTTTACACACTCATCACTATACCGCATCTAAATAAAGCTTTCTTGTTAAAAAAAACCAAGGAGATGTACAAAAGTATTATATGTCTCTGGTGACACATGGGTGTCAAAGTGCCGTGAAAATGAGAAATGAAGTTTAGCGAGACACGGGAAATTACAAAAATATCCGAATTGCTTACTAACATAGTGTAAGCGGGATGCGGGAATCTAAAAACAAATAAATAGTAACTAAGCGGGATCCGTGAACAGAACCCCAATAAGACCCCATTAGTTGTGCCTTATTTTGGTCTTTTAAGTTAGTTTCTTTCCCCTACATTACGTGATCGTTTTCGTAAAACAACAGCACTGGAGGTCTGACAGTATTTTACCAAGAAATGAACAGAATATTCAAAAAGAACTCTTAGAAAATTGAAATATTGGTATGCACACATACTAACCTGTCAGCTCTGACAATTATACTCGTTTCTTTCACAGTGCGACAATCTTTACAATGTAGATTGTGGTGAAAACCTAGTCCAAATAATTATGCGTCTTGAAAGGCTATTTTATTTCTGGGACGCTTTCATCCGACGAAGACGAAATGTGAAACCAAATCAACAAGAAGTATAACATTTATAAAAGAACCCGAGGTGGGGGTGGATCAAGCCATTTAAATGAGGGGTTCCTAACCCAGGACAAATGAGGGGGGGTACAACTACATGTCCTCATTCAAATGCATTGATAATCCAAAAAAAGGGGGGTTCTAACCCTCAGACCCCCTGGTTCCATGTCTGTGAGGCATGCTTTAGCTTGCCATCAAACAAAAATGTATACTAGTTGAGTGATAATGGACGTCATACCAAACTCCTCAATATAAAAAAAAGAAACTGAAATAAAAATCATACAAAGGTCACAAAGGCCATAAATTTTGGCTCCTGACTTGGGAAAAGTGCAAAATGCAGTAGGGTTTAAAGCATTTACCTTAAATTCCTGAAATAACAATTATAAAATCATCTTGCATCTTTGTGAATTTCTTAAAATTGGTCATATTAATAAATGCATGCAATATTTTCAGAAAATTTCTATATAGAATTTTAAAAGTCAATCTTGTGCATGATTATCATGATTATACTCGCACAATTAACACATGTGGTTCTCAAAACTAAGAAGTGTCAATGCTATTTATGACAACATTTTTTTAAATGTAAAGCATAAAGACCAGCTTTAAGGGCAACAAGCTTATCAAAAACTCACGGTACATATTTTTTTTATTAAACACACATTAATATACATCATGTACATTTAACAGCAAAAAACATATTGATGCAAGATGTCATTCAATAATAACTTTTACTCTTTTTATATATAGACAAGAACTATAGAATATACAGAGAAATTATAAACAGCAGAAATAATAGGCAATTTAAAATTTGCAGAAGCCAACGAAACCTAAATGGTAAGGCCACTTTTAATTTTAAAAAAGTTATTGAACTTGAAAGATGATTATCATGATTACTAAAAAAATTAAGTGATGTGGTCAGGTATATTAAATATATGAAAACTATTGATCATGGTTTTGAGAAAGCAATTGTAGGCCTGTGACGACCTTCAATAATGAGAAAATCCATACCCTATAGTCAAAGTAGGCTGCTATAAAAGACCCTCAGACGAAAAATTGAAACAATCCAAATTGTAAAACTGATTGCCTAGTTTATAACAAAATAAATTACAAAAAATAAATATGACCGGTATGAAACAACAACAACAACCACTAAGTTTATGTGTCAGACTAAACTGACAATAACTAAAGGCTCAGAACTTTGGAAAGGCACAATAGAAATATGGCAAGGTTATATAAAAATAAGATGTGGCATGTAAATTTCCTGCAAACACAGACGGGACTACTGTAAACCAACTAATTGTTCGCGAATACTTTATTTTGCGTTTTATACTTTCTACATCGCAGCTATTTATTTTTCGCGGTTTTCAAGTTCACTTAATGTATTTTAATAAGGAAAGATGCATATGAAAAAAAATGTATATGCGATTTATATGCGCGTTATATTTCTAAATGCGAAAATAAATTGCTTTTGAAAATGAATCGCTTGCGAAAATATAACGCGCATATAAATTGCATATAAAATATTTTTCATATGCATCTTGCTTACGGTAAACCAACTTATTTCTAAATGCGAAAATAAATTGCTTGTGAAAATGAATCGCTCGCGAAAATAAGTTGGTTTACAGTAAGCAAGAAATTTATGCATTTCCCTTAATTGAAAAGACACAAAGTTAAGTACTCACAGTAACTGACAGCTTACGTTAAAAATCCATAGAAACTAATGCATGTAATAAAAAAACAGGTGTATGAGCACTCAACCCTACCCTAACTTTAGACAGTGGTTTAACAGCTCAACATATTTTCATAAAGAACAAACTGCATCAACTTGAAAAATTGATAAATGCACAAAATCAACTAATATAAGAAATATAGACAAAAGCATTCACAAGAAAGAAAGGAAGTATATTCAAAATGTTAATAAACATGACAAAATAAACTTGTATTGCTGTTTCTCTCTCCATTTATAACATTTTATTTGTTTACTTTGTGTATTTATAGGTGATCAGACATCTTGGTTGTCATGATCAATAGGTCATTTAAAGTTGAAATGTATCTACATAGTGCGCTTTTGGATTAATTTGAACTAGAATGTGTGCTTTTCTGCAAAAAAGAAATAGGAAATTCCATCATAATCACATGATAATGGCCATAAACAAAACGAAGTTCTATCATAGATACACAAAAACACTATTGTATAAAAACAACAACATATTATATATGTTAGTCAAAAGAAAGGAGAAATGCAGAAAAAATATTATGTTGTTGTTGAAAAAAGTAACACCAGCTGTATCTACTCATTTACATCGCTCCCTCATATCAAATATATGAAAGAAGATCATTGAAGAACAATTTGCAAAAATGTTTTCTCTTAGATTTGTAGGAATATGTTTAGTGATTGGAATAATGTGTTCACTGAATTCTTACGTAGTGGATTGAATTACTGTACACAAGCTGAAACAGAAGAAAATTTTAATTTAAAATAACAGGAAAAGTGTTTTTTTATTATTTAATCTGCAAATATAAACAAATTCTTTAGAACACCACAAATGGTATGACATTCAAATGGGTTGCTTATTAATGTATTGCATTGAAACAATTACAAAGAAAACAGAATCCTTTGCTACAATTTTTTTTTATAAATTAAAGTAAAAGTTATATTTTTATAAATTATGAACAATACCTTGACCTAAACAGTCAGACTGTATTAATTTTCAATGTCATTTAAATATTGAGTCAAACATTTATTAAAGTTTTAAATATCATTTGTATCAATTATTCAGTCTTGTAAAAATTATATTCATACTGTTTGCATACATGGTAATGTGAAGAAATGTTTAACGAGTAAAAATGAAGGGAAAACATTTCCTTAATGGAAATTTGATGTTCAGAAATTCCCTAACAGGAAATTTGAAGAAAAATAATTTCCTTAAAGGAAATTTGAATAACAATGATTTCCTTAGAGGAAATATGTTGTCTTGAATTTTCCCTCAAGGAAAAGTGTTTGTCAAATATTTCCTCACAGGAAAAAGTATTTCCTCCAAGGAAAATTTGAAGCTACAAATTTCCTCACAGGAAAAAGTATTTCCTCAATGGAAAATTTGAAGCCGCAAATTTCATAAAAGGAAAATTTGAAGTCGCAAATTTCCCCAAAGGAAAAAGAATTTCCTCAAAGGAAACAGTTATGCAGCAAATTCCCTAAGGAAAATCAATTTAAGGAAACTTGATTTCCCTTGAGGAAAACTATTTTTCCTCTGAGGAAATGGTTGAAAAAAGGGGCATAACTTTTTTAACAGTGGTGTTAGAGCTAAAACAAAATTAGGACAGATATAAGGAAACCAATGCCAACCAAGTTATCAACTTCATTTTGACTTAACTCAAAAAACTAAGGTGACAAATTTTGCACTCAGCGGAATTGCAAACTTGTCCCGGAGACTGTTATAGGCAATATTTGATCATTTGAATTGACGAGATGGTACAATTGTGCATACTTATGTTACACTTTATAATAAATATTCCTTTCAATAGACTGTACAATTCACGTTGGATCATTAGTCAACATAGAAGCTTAAATCATGTTAATCCAAGGCAAACAAGGTGAATTTCGATAAAAAAATAATATATTAAATGCACAGAGTTATAGTAAGGAATTCGAAGAGACAATTAAAAACGGGGAACGAAACAACGTAAACCATGATGTTCATATCCCTTCATATAAAAATATTTTTCCGATGTCTTGGATAACATTTCTTTCCGTATTTGTACATTTGTACATGTAACTTTTGAAGCAAAAAAAAATCTACTAATCAGTAAAGTTAATGGACTTAATGGAACTGATTTTATGTAATTTAATAAAATTAATATTTCGAATTAAAAAGGGTTTTTGAATTGTTCTGGTTTGAAACACATTTACGTAAAATAATAATACTAAAGGCCGTTTTTATAAAATAAATGTACAAATGAACTTGAAGTTTATTTCTAAGTTTACCCAATCAGTTTACGCGAAAATTTAAAGCGCGTTTACTTTCAAGTTCACGTAAAAATACACTTGTAAAATCTGTAGTAAACGCCCGTTTATTTTTAAGTGCACGTACAAATAAATTTGAAGAATTCTGAAGTAAACGCCAATTTACTGACTTAACGGACACAGAGTAAACGCCCGTTTACTCGGGTAGACATTAGACATTTCCATTTCGACCGCGTTAACGTAATTATAGTAAACGCGCGTTCCCTTTTCACGAATGTGACCTACCGAATTATACTATTTACCCCTATTTGTGACATTTTTACCTATTATTGTTTTTGTTTGTTTTGTTCACACATCGTTGTCAATATAATGGAATTATATGAGACTGTCATACAAGTGCGAGGTTTAGCTAGCTTTAAAACCAGGTTCAATCCAAAGAAAATGCCTGTACCAAGTCAGGAATATGACAGTTGTTATCCATTCATTTGATGAGTTTGGACTTTTGATTTTGCCATTTGATTTTGGACTTCCCTTTTTGAGTTTTCCTCGGAGTTCAGAATTGTTGTGTTTTAACTTTTTCCTCGTAAACAGGAAATTTAAAGTTAAATAACGAAATATGTGCACGCGGCGTTAACTTGCGTTTACTTTATGTAATGCTTGGTTTGCATTATGTCTGCTGTATAGTTTACCTACTTCTATTATTAATCAAAATCGAAAACGGTCCATTCAGAACAAGTATCGATTTGCGTATTTGTAGAATGTCATGTCGTTGGTACACATAGTGGCGGCTTTGAGGGTAGGAATGGGGGGTTTGGCACCCTTTTGTTAATAGGAACATGACATCGGATTCTCTCCCTTTATCCTTGGTTGGGAACTCCTTTTTAAAAATGTCTGGATCCGCTCCTGTACACAGAACTAGTACGCATTGTTTCTGGGCTGTACAGATAACCACTGTCACTCTTTTTTGTAGATGTAATCATTAACGCTAAATTTTGTTCATAAACATTGGTGCACATACAATTGTGTGGTCAAAGATTTTCTAAAACAAGTCTGAATCCATGTTGCATGTGGCATGTCATAAATATGGTGAATTTGAGAAATCAGAGAAAGCTTATTTGTTTTTAGGTTAATTTTAAAGTTTTCGATATTTGACAATAGGGGGAAAACTATCAAATATGTGTTTGACAGAACAAAAAATGAATGTAGCTGTAATAACAATCTAATCGAAATACAGATCTCTGATTTCGGTATACTACATATAAACTTGCATGTTCGTCCTTCATTCTTTTTCATATATAGTCGAAATCCGGATCTGGTGTACAAAAAAAAATATTGACACCTTATGTTTGTGGCATAACATCTTAGCCACTAGTTAATTGTTTTCTGTTTAGTATTAATAGAGTTATATTAAGATCCATTTTGTTACATCTTGTGATCAATTTTATTTTGCAATCGCCAATGGCAGTCAGCAGGGTTAAAGAACATCAGTTGTTCGACCTGCTGGTCAAATGCGTTTTGTTTGAATTTACTTTATCACTTTTTTTGGTCATTTGGACAATTTTGTTTGTGCTGTATTTAGACCCTTCTACAACGAAATTTGTTTTACATGCACACGTATAAAAATTGCGGTTTTTATGGAACGCAATCATAGGTTTGAACTTCGTTTTCAATTTAGACTTGTTTATATTTTTTCGTTTGGGCTTATATCATATTTTCCCTCCGGTTTATATGATCCGTTCATCCTATTGACTTTTAAAATTCAAGAGTCTATCTAAAAATGAGGGTAAATTATATATGGCCTTCCAAGTACCGTTTCGATCCCTAACATCACTAAAGAGACATATATTGTCGAAATCCGGATCTGGTGTACAAAAAAAAAATTGACACATTATGTTTGTGGCATAACATCTTAGCCACTAGTTAATTGTTTTCTGTTTAGTATTACAATTATATTAAGATCCAGTTTGTTACATCTTGTGATTAATTTTATTTGGCAATAGCCAACAGCAATCAGCAGGGTTAAAGAACAACAGTTGTTCGAGCTGCTAGTCAAATGCGTTTTGTTTAAATATACTTTTTCACTTTTTTGGTATTTTGGAAAATGTTGTTTGTGCTGTATTTAGACCCTTCTACAACGAAATTTATTTTACATGCACACGTATTAAAATTGCGATTTTTATGGAACGCAATCATAGGTTTGAACGTCGTTTTCAATTTAGACTTGTTTATATTTTTTTCGTTTGGGCTTGTATCATATTTTCCCTCCGGTTTATATGATCCGTTCATCCTATTGACTTTTAAAATTCAAGAGTCTATCTAAAAATAAGGGTAAATTATATATGGCCTTCCGAGTACCGTTTCGATCCCCAACATCACTAAAGAGACATATATTGTCAAAATCCGGATCTGGTGTACAAAAAAAAATATTGACACATTATGTTTGTGGCATAACATCTTAGCCACTAGTTAATTGTTTTCTGTTTAGTATTACAATTATATTAAGATCCAGTTTGTTACATCTTGTGATCAATTTTTTTTGGCAATAGCCAACAGCAGTCAGCAGGGTTAAATAACATCAGTTGTTCGACCTGCTAGTCAAATGCGTTTTGTTTAAATATACTTTTTCACTTTTTTGGTATTTTGGAAAATGTTGTTTGTGCTGTATTTAGACCCTTCTACAACGAAATTTATTTTACATGCACACGTATTAAAATTGCGGTTTATATGTAACGCAATCATAGGTTTGAACGTAGTTTTCAATTTTGACTTGTTTATATATTTTCGTTTGGGCTTGTATCATATTTTCCCTCCGGTTTATATGATCCGTTCATCCTATTGACTCTTAAAATTCAAGGGTCTATCTACAAACGAGGGTCAATTATATATGGCCTTCCAAGTACCGTTTTGATCCCTAACATCACTGAAGAGACATTTATTGTCGAAATCCGGATCTGATGTAAAAAAAAAAAAAAAAAAAAAGAAATATTGACACCTTTTGTTTGTGGCATAACATCTTAGCCAGTAGTCAATTGTTTTCTGTTTAGTATTAACGTTATATTAAAAACCATTTTGTTACATCTTGTGATCAATTTTATTTGGCAATCTCCAATGGCAGTCAGCAGGGTTAAAGAACATCAGTTGTTCGACCTGTTAGTTAAATGCGATTTGTTTAAATATACTTTTTCACTTGTTTGGTCTTTTGGAAAATGTTATTTGTGCTTTATTTATATCCTTCTACAACGAAATTTGTTTTACATACACACGTATAAAAATTGCGGTTTTTATGCAACGCAATTATAGGTTTGAACGTAATTTAGACTTGTTTATATTTTTTTGTTTGGGCTTGTATCATATTTTCCCTCCGGTTTTTATGATCCGTTCATCCTATTGACTCTTAAAATTCAAGGGTCTATCTACAAATGAGGGTAAATTATATATAGCCTTCCAAATACCGTTTTGATCCCTAACATCACTGAAGAGACATTTATTGTCGAAATCCGGATCTGGTGTACAAAAAAACAAAAAAATAAAATAAAAAAATATTGACACCTTTTGTTAGTGGGATAACATCATAGCCACTAGTAAATTGTTTTCTATTTAGTATCAAAGTTATATTAAGAACCATTTTGTTACATCTTGTGATCAATTTTATTTGGCAATCTCCAATGGCAGTCAGCAGGGTTAAAGAACATCAGTTGGTCGACCTGTTAGTCAAATTTGTTTTGTTTGAATATACTTTTTCACTTTTTTTGTCTTTTGGAAAATGTTGTTTGTGCTGTATTTAGACCCTTCTACAACGAAATTTGTTTCACATGCACACGTATAAAAATTGCGGTTTTTATGGAACGCAATCATAGGTTTGAACGTCGTTTTCAATTTAGACTTGTTTATATTTTTTCGTTTGGGCTTGTATCATATTTTCTCTCCGGTTTATATGATCCGTTCATCCTATTGACTTTTAAAATTCAAGAGTCTATCTAAAAATGAGGGTAAATTATATATGGCCTTCCAAGTACAGTTTCAAGAGAAAAATAAGGAGATGTGATATGATTTGCAATTAGACAACTATCCATCAGATTAATTGGATTTACACATGTAAGCTATGTTAAGCGACCATACCTTATAGTCGGCTATATATAAAAGGTCCCGACATGAACAAATATGGAACAATTTATTTCGAAAACTAACGGCTAAATTTATATAAAAAAACAATTTGCGAAAACAATATGACAGACATGAACCAACGGCAACCACTGAACTACAAGCCACTGACTCTGGACAGGCACATAAAGAAGGTGACGTGATAAACATATGTGTGTATGCTCAACCTCCTAAAATGGAGTGGATGTAAGCAATTATATGCAACAATACGGCCTTCAATAACGAGAAAAAACCTTCGTTTAGTCGACAGATTAATAAAAGGTCCCGACAATAAACTTAAATCAGAGTGAATAAATATAAGCTAACAGAAATACTAAGCTCTGTTATAAACCAACATACGTATAAACAGTTTTTTTTTAATATACAAAATGTACTTTTGAAAGCTTTATTATGATCAAAAACAAGCTGCGGTCCTAGTTTGGTAGATATCCAGGATAGTTTAAGAAAGTTATTAAAGTTTTCAACACTTTAACCACAGAAAGCAGTTTTGTGGACGCCGACGACGGAATGAACCGGATTGCTATTTGTCTCACTTTTGCTTCAAAAGTCGCAGGCTCAACAAAAATGTAAAAAGTAAAATCACAAAAATACTGAACTCAGAGGAAAATCAATTTGGAAAGTCCATAATCACATGGCAAAATCAAAAAACAAAACGCATCAAAAACGAATGGACAAGAACTGTCATATTCCTGACTTGGTACAGGCATTTTCAAATGTAGAAAATGGTGGATTAAACCTGGTTCTATAGCGCTAACCCTCTCACTTTAATAACAGTCTCATCAAATTTCGCTACATTTACACGATGCGTTAAATAAACAGTCACAATTAATAAAATAGTCAAAATATGGGTACATCAGTCATCATCGTATAACAATTTTAAAAGGAACAATTTAACAGGACACAAAAACATCTACTATCTACAAACACATGGATTGATTTGAGTGTCTGACGTCAAACTGTTATACTTTGCGAAACATGTGTATCTTCTATGTCAGTATGTGTTGGTTAATAAACTCTTTTCATTTTTGACTATTTTAAAATATTTTTATAAAGCATTACTAGAGAACTTAAAAAATGAAACAAGCAAACGAAATTAAAAGAAACAAAAATCAAATAAAAAATTATTAGAAAATACACTTTCACAAAGAAGTAAAAACAATAATAGATATAAAAACAAAATAGATACGACAGTAACAACCAGAACAAAACTAACAACAACATGAAATAACATAATATATACATTTTTAAACAGTATAATAGTGTATTCAAAACAGGTCAAGGTTGAACGAACATGAACTTCTATAGATAACAATCAACTGAGTGTGGCGCGTGTCGATGAAACATTAAATAACTTTCTAATTACTAAAGATATAATTATTAAATTTGAAATTATTTTTTTTTTAAAACGTTTACTTCTATATGCAATGTCCTTTGTGTTAATTGTATCACTCCATCAGGTCCTTAGTGCACATTTTTGTTCTTAGTGCACTAAGTTAGGAGGTCCTTTGAGGTATTTCTATGGACCCAATTTTGTATGATTGCATTACATATACTTGCACTGTTTGGATTAGCATAATGATAGGAAGATATCAGTTAGAAATTCTCAAAAAAAAAAGAATTAAAGGACAAAACTTTAATATATAGATTGTTTTTTTGGGAAAAGGTTTCTGTTGGCAAATATTTGAGAGAAAAAAAAAATGAAATTTTACATATTTAATACATGTTAAGTAAACACCTAGAGTTACAAATACACAAATATGGTTGATAGAAAAAAAATACTATGTCAATATTGTATATCTTTCAAAGTATTCTAAATTTGCGGTTTTGTGATAGGTGCGTGTAGTTAGAACAATGTGGTCAAAAGTGTTAGAAAGAAGCTATCGAAAAATGATTTAGAACCTTAAACTACACATACGGAGCAACATGTATGATACAATGACAGATAAACGTATGATGTAACTGTGAAATAGCCATTGTAATTGCCACATTATTTTATGGATCGTTGGTTTAATTACCTTTGATTATTGACACGTGCCGTCGAATTTTATCTTTATAAACAGAAAATATTAACGCATACATAAGTTACTTCTACAGTTTAGAGGAAGACGACGAAGAAGAAATATTTATAATAGTGCAACCTGAACTAACAACTAAATACATAGTTTATATCAAATAAGCTTGTTATCCCAATAAAATAAAGGATAAGCGCATTTACAAACAAATGTTATAAGTCATATACGTGATGCTGAACTTAAAATTAGATTGTATTGTTTTAATCTATGAGGATCTGGAGGGGTCCTTCATTTCTGTATTCTTAATGTTTAGGTAGTTGTTTTTCTTTTCTTCATACTTTTGTTCTATTATTTTCGTGTCATTACATTTATAAACTTGCTTTTTGACTTTTACATTTTGACGTCAAATGCGAGATTCTACGTTAGAGACAATGTATCTAACCATTCGGTTCTAGTACTTAAAATATTTCAATCGTGTATGTGTGGACTTAACATACATAAATAAATTTCAAAAAATAGAAGCAATATGCCTTTTCGGGCTTTTTTGTTAAATAGTTGTTTCTTTTTTCATTGTGATTAAGATACTTGTACATCCTGTCATTATTGTACATAATATTCTCATATTCCTGTCATTCATGTTTGCTATTGTGCTTTGTCTATATGACCTTTGGTGTTACTTTGGTGCTATACTGTGGATTCATTAATATTCGTTGGATACCAATTTTCGTGGATATCGTGGGTACAGGAGAACCACGAATTCAAATATTCAACGAATAACAAATTTTCTGAAGGAATGAGTGTAGACTTTGCCAAAACCACGAAATTAAATATCCACGAACATGTAAATTTTCCTCAAACCACAAAAATTGATACCCACGAAAATAAATGAATCCACAGTATTCAAGCCCCCATGAATTATTTTGATTCTAATAGAACAATTACGTTAATTCTTTTGGATCGAAGTGCTTTAGGTGGAGGCACATATTTGCCGTTCCCATTAATAAGCGCACTATTAAATTAGCGTAAGAAGAACTGAGCAAACTGAATTAATGATATGCTTAAAGTATTTACAATAACGTACATTGATAGTTTTGGATGAATTTAGATGATAATTTACTTATAATGTCTTATATGCTTTTAAAAAATTGGCTTATACCACTTTTTAGCAATGTTTGTTAATATTTCCTTTTTTGGTTTGGCAAGCCTGTAGCATGCTTATATTTTTACGCCATCGTTCTATGACGTCGTATATCTGATTCATAAAAAAAGTATATGACGTGGGAGTACGATTGGAACAGCCCTGACGATATATTCATATTTTACCACGAGTGTGTACTCAAAGCGTTTGAAGGTCGTCATGTTGGAATTCTTAGTAGTCAACCCACTACTGATCTATTGTTTGTTTAGTATTCAGACATTTCCAATGATCAATTCAAAACTGCGAGGGGAGTACAAAACGGAAAGTCCCTATTCAAATGGGAAAATCAAAAACTCGAACACATAGAAACAATTGGAAGACAACTGTCATATTCCTGACTTGTTACATGCATTTTCTAATGCAAATAAGAGATACTGACGAATCTGATAATAGACTGTACAAATATTCAGTCAAAGAATGCGAAGTGTTTGTGCAGTGCTAGATAAAGGACAAAACATTTGCCACAAAAGTCGTTGTAAGTTGTCTACCAATTTGATATTTAGTCTTTTGATACATGTTTACGACCATAAACATTTCAGGTTAAACGTGATTAACTAGTTATTTAGTTAATTTTGACTAGAATGCATTGAAACAAGCAACCAATGTATCGTAGAATATGAACATTTAATATGTGTTTTACAATATGTTGTTAAACTTGTATTTCAGATTCAGAAGCGGACTTTAAAAAAACGTCGATGTTGTTAATTGATGCCGGTCTTGCATTTAATTCACCATATCCGCTCGTACTGCATCCTTCTAGAAAGGTTGATGTCATCCTTTCGTTTGATTTTAGCCATCGTGGTAAAGATACAAACTGGCCGTTTAAAGTAAGTAAATTAATCATGTAAAAACCATGTCTCCGCATATATTTTTAGAAGATCGCAATTTCATTATCTCATTTACTTCAGGAATAATAATAGACACATACACAAGTCTTAAAATTGTAAACGCTTGGCGCGTGTTTTGTCTTCATAAGTCGAATAAGTGCAACTGAAATAATAAAACAAAAATGTTTAAGGCAGTATCAAATGAGCATCAAACATCACGACTCTTTTCATAACATGTATGTTAAATGTATGTTTGCTTATTGTGCCACGAACTTATTATCCTGCAATATATCTTACAATAAGGCTTGGGCATAGTTTAATTCGACATGGATAATCAGAAACACTGACCTTTTGAAAATCAAAATGGCTTTAAAATGATAAGAAAAAAAGCGTCGACCAAAATATCCTTTATTTACAGAGTAAAATCATTTGATTGTTGTGAATTAAAATGTATTGTGCTCATCATTTTAACAACATGTGCTCTCTTAAGAATGATGAGACAGCATGACCCAGGATATAAAGGTGCAATTTATGATCTTAGGGAGAATAGAAACACACATTTATCTATTAATGACCGTTGTTACGTGTTTATTTATTCACTGATTGGGTATACATGTTCATAATAAAAATAACCACACTATTAAAGCAGTACCCTTTATTAAAACAGGCAAAATTTGGAAATCAGTCATGTCTATCAAATGATCTGTAAATTTCATTCTAGTCTATCTTTATTAATGTTTTCTTATTATTTGGATACTGTGAAGCTAGAGGAGTATCCTTATCTATTATTTTTATTTATTTCCTTCTGTTTGATTGAAGCACATTGAATAGTTTACCCTCCCCCTTTTGTCAATGACATCCACCCAAGTGGGCCTCTTGTTTAGGTCAAAATTGAAAAACTACCAACAAAAAATTCATATTAAAGAATTTGCTACAATACAACTATCTGAACACAAGAAAGATAATACCTTTCTCTTTTTTGACTATACTGGTCTTTATACATGCCTACTATATCATGGTTTTTAGACTGTAGTTGACACACCAATGCATATAAAATTTGAAATAAAATTCAAGAAAAAACACATTGAATACTCAAGTTGGTGTTTTTGGTAAGAATATTAATTATTTGTCACACTTATCACAAAAATCCTTGCCAAGAAGGATAATTTTAGAAAAAATCGACTTTTGAAACAAATTTTTAACCCAAACATAGAAATTTCAATTAACCATGCAGCCCTTAAATCATGATGTTTTATCATTCTTGGCACAAAAAAGTCCATATGAGCTACTTACATGCAGGGAACATTTGAAACAATTACCCTATGCAGGTTGCAGTCTTGTAATTGACTGCTCCAAAGGCTTACATGCAAAACAGCTGTTCTTTGAAAATATGCGACATAGAAAAAAAAATCATATTCATATCATGTATGAACTAATGTAAAATTGTGATTTAATCGAGAAAAAAGTGGGTCATTTCACAAAGAATGAAAAGTTATGTAAACCTGAAGTCAAAACATTTTTTGTTTTCTACTTTCTGTTTGTTGTTTTTACCAGGCGAAACCACTTCAAGTAAACATGATATCCTCCCACTTCACTGAATTGATATCCCCTCAAAAGATGCAAGATTTTTTTAAAGTCTATATATATGTTTCATTTCAGCATAAACCTATAATCAAACAGAAAAAATAAGCTCAGAAAAAATCAGAAAAAATGCACTATTTTGTTTCCCTCGATGTTTTGACATGCACCAGAAACTGGAGTTGCAATACAAGACTGGTACCTTGATATGTGATTGTCTATTTATTTGTTGATAATGATATAGTTTAGCTGTAATTACAAGTAGTGTTTACAATAACGATGATCAACAGAAAACAACCTTAGATATCTGGTATTTACAAACAGGGACCCTTCACGGAATAAGGGGACCAGAAGAGAATATTGGTGTAAGCAGTAGTGTAATTTGTTGTTAAATAAACGAATAATCGGCAGAATTAAAATGCCAGAATAATAACGTTTAAAAGTTCAGCGTTTTGCACTTTTGTGAGAAAAATAATTAAGTAATTTCAAGCAAAGGTTAGAATATTTGAATGAATTACTGCGAAACAGTTTTCGGATTTACTTATACGTCACTCGCGATTATCTTATGAATCAGGGGAAATAAAGTCGCCGATATGGATTTTTAACGCAGTAAACTTATAATCGTTGATGTTATTATTTTACTGGGGTAAATATTATCTTCGTAACTGCAGATACGTATATCCAATGAAGGCAGACGAATTTCTGGTCAATATTTCTTTTGTCGATTTTGTAATAACTACAGAAGGGTGCTGTCCTTACCTGTACAACAAGTTTACTTGATAACCAGTCATTTGGACTGGTCTAAGTTAACATGTGACAAGATTAAGGACTGCTCAGTCCAGTAATAGGACCAATATATAGTTAACTTGAAAAGTGGATTTGGTCCTAGGACTGCTTGTATATCTGCCAAAAAATTAATTTGGAAACAGGTCCGCTATTGATATAAGTTAACTTAGATCCAGCCCTGTCATAGGTAAACATAAAAGAGGGACAAAAGATCACAGAGGAGCAGTCAAACTCATAAATCGAAAATAAACTGACAACGCCATGGTTAAAAAAGAAAGAAAAAAGACTAACAGACAAATAAAAGTACACATAACACAATATAGAAAACTAAAGAATACTGGAAACCAACTTATTGTCGCGACTTTCGCTATAAGAAAAATAACGCGAATTCAAATCGTCGCCAATATGTATCACTGTGGTCTTTTCTTATTTAATTATCTCAAGTAAATTAGAAAATCGCGAAATTAAATAGCCGCGAAGTGGCCTAGATAGGACCAAACGCGACATTAAGTATCCGCGAAAATAAGTTGGTTTACAGTAAGCAAGACCAAAAACTAGGGGTGATATCAGGTGCTCCGGAAAGGTAACAGATCCTGCTTCGCATGTACGTGGCACCCGTCGTGTTGCTTTTGTGATAACAAATCCGGTAAAAATAGTCTTATTCGGTAGGTCACATTTATGAAAGGGAAGGGGGTTGTAGTTACGACGTAACTTAAGCTAACTTCGAAACCAGTTTCACCGTAAGTTAACCAATATTATCTTTGAGTGGAAAATTCCGATTGAAACCAGACCAGTTCTCAAGTTGACTTTTGACTGATCTGCTCAACCCCAAAAACTTGTAACCAGAACCACTCTACATCGATTTTAAAAAATATATTTTTAATATCTTTAATTATTGGTATAAACATCGAGAAATAAAGTAAAATTAATACATCCGTGAAATAAACAGGATTAAATACCTTTATTTGTAAATAAAGTACGCATAAAACGTTCTTTGTTATCTGCCTTTCTATAAATTTAAAAACGATGTTGGTTACAATGCTAATGGACATTGAATATATATTCCAATGCATGTACCTATCAAATTCAACCATATTTGCACTTTATTATGTATATCTTAGTCAGCAATATTTCCATGTCAGGATAGAATTTATAATACAAAAAGAAAGTAATATTGGAACAAATGACAATATAATTTAGTATATAATTAGTCTGCACACATTTAGGGTGCCAGCATGTCCTTTTTTTATTCAAAATATTGTTTAGCATTAGTTTTGAAACTTAGGCCCAACTCCTATAACAACATTATTTGACCGCATCAACCAAAACCGAACATTCTTGCACTTTATATTGTAAATTTATATAACGTCATTGTAAATCAGCCCTTTTTTAATCGACCCTTTTTTATATCAGGGTTCAAGGTATAGTATAAATGACAGCAATATTGGAATATAATAACTACAAAACTCTGTCCGCATAAATTTAGGGTAGCTGCATGTCCACCTTTCATTCAATATATTGATACGTAACAAAATTTCACTAGTTTTGATACCTTATGCTGACTTGAACAACAAAACCTTTTGCCCGCATCAACTAAAACTGACCATATTTGCACTTTACTTTGTAAATCTATATACCTGTATAGTAAACAGTAAAATCACAAAAATAATGAACTTAGAGGAAAATCAATTCGGAAAGTCCATAAGCACATGGCAAAATCAAATAACAAACGTATCAAAAACGAATGGACAAGTCAGCCATATTTCTTATGTCTGGATTCAATTTATAATGCATATGACAACAATATTGTAGTGCAATAACTACAAAATTGTGTCGGCATAAATATAGGGTGCCAGCATGTCCTCCTTGTATTCAATATATTGATATGTAACAAAATATCAGTAGTTTTGATACCTCAGGCTGACTTGTACAACACAATTGTTTTATCGCATAGACCTTAACTGATCATATTTGCACTGTATAAAGTAAATCTATACACCTGTATTGTAAATCAGCCTTTGTTTTATGTCAGTATTCAATGTATAATACAAATGGACAGTAATATTGGAATACAATAACTGCAAAACAAACTGTCCGCATACATTATTGGTGCCAACATGTCTTCTTTTTATTCAATATATTGATACGTAACAACATTTCAGTAGTTTTGATACATCAGGCCGACTTGTACAAAAAAATTGTTTGACCACATCAAACTAAACTGACCATATTAGCAATTTATCAAGCAAATCCAAATATCTGCAGAATAATTCAGTAATATTTATGTCAGGATGTTTAGTATAAAACAAATGACAGCAATATTGAAACACATTGACTAAAAAAAAGTGTCCGCATAAATCTAGAGTGCCAGCATGTCCTCCTTTCGTTCATCATATTGATAATATGTAACACAATGTTAGTAGTTTTTATACCTCAGACCGACTTGTACAACAAAATTATGTGACCGTATCAATTAAAACTGACTATATTTGGACTTTAGTATGTAAATCCATAAGGCTGCATAATAAATCTTTTGTACGTCAAGATGGACTGTACTGTTGTATAATACAAATGGACGAATTATTTGAAAACAATGAAGGCAAAATCTTATCCGCACTAATTTGGAGTGTCATTTCATCTCTGTATTCATATTTATTATATTATACAGTCACTAAAGTTAGTTCAGGATGTTGTGTAAAACAAAACTATTTGACCGCATCAGCCAAGGCCCAACACTGACATGTCTGAATTCATTTGTACTTTATAATAAAAAGTATATGAGTTCTCTTCTGAGAATAGTATACTGTTAAAATATTATGTCGGTTGGTTGATTATGTTTGTAGCTAAACGTCATGTGGCAACTATTTTATTCATGTGCACAACGATTAAGTACAACTGACAGTAATACTAAAAAAATTGATGGTATTCCGTAGCTAAGGAAGAAGAAGAAAAATATATTTTTGGAACGTGCCATATTTCAATTATTATCGGCAAAGACATAAAGTATAACAAGAATACTTGATTTATTTAAAGTCGGTTATACATATAACAATACAACCTAATATAAAAAAAGAAAATGTGGTATGATTGCTAATGAGACAACTATCCACAAAAGACCAAATGACACAGACATTAACAACTATAGGTCACCGTACGGCCTTTATCAATAAGTTTTGTAAAACTTTTATCCGACATACAAGCATAATACATAAAACACAAAGGACATCATGCAAAATAAATCACAGCAATTAATAAGATAAATTTCTCGACAAATCTGACGAAATTGACCAGATGGTTGATATTAAAACATCACCTTATGTATCTGGACATTGTACACTTTTCGTTAGAATATTTTGTGAAAAACAGAATTGTTAATTCAATGCAAATAATGAATTACATAAATATCCATGCATGTAATCAATAAGTAAAATTAAGGAAGAAACAGTTAAATATGGGCAACGGAAACGGAAACGTCGACAATGATGTTGATATCCCGTGAAATAAGAATATTGTTATGATGTCTGGAATAACTTGTCTATCCGCCTTATAGTAAAAAAAATAACAAAATTGCATTTCTTTTATGATAGCTCTACATGCATGTGATTGTATAGCAATTGTTCAATGTATTTCAGAATATGTGAAATGAAAAAAAAATGTTGTGATATCTAGTAGAGTCTATATAATATAGCTAGCAAGTAAAGAAATTTGCTATATAGGCCTTTTGGGGGAAAAAGGACAATTCGAATATTGTTCAAATATTTAAAGCTCAAGTTTGATATGAAAAGTCTAAACACGGTAATCTGTCATAAGCAGATCTGTCCTCAGGTCTGGTCAATAGCAGACGTGTCCACAGGTCTGGTCAGTAACAGACCTGTTCACATGTCTGGTCAGGAGCAGACCTATTCACAGGTCTGGTAAGTAGCAGAGCTGTCCATGGTCTGGGGTAGACCTATCTTCAGGACTAGTCAAAATCAGACTTGTCTACAGGTCTGGTCTGGAGCAGACCTGTTGATAGGTCTGCAGCAGTCCTAAAAAGCAGACAGTAGGTATGGTCCACCAACGACGAAGTTAACGTGCTTGTCTCTGCTTAAAAATTCTCAAGTTAACTTAGAAAGCAGTCAACAAGTCTGCTCCAAGTTAATTTTTGTCAAGGTTAGAACCGCACCCATCTGTTTGGGCTATTCCTCTGTATTTCGGTCTTTTTAAACTTATTTACTAAATTTGAACCTGAAATAGTCTAGGTTTATTCATAGTTTAACCGCTAAAATGAGAAATTAGTCTTTCAAAACAACCCAATGATATGGGTTACTGTAAGTACTGTTATGTTCTAATTCGCCGGACTTAAACGAACATTAAGTATTTCTACAATAAAACTCAACACATGTACCACAAATGAGCTCGCCTTGTGAGGTTAGCATACTGTTTATTAACTAATGTTTAATAAAGCTTAATTAAACAGTTCGTTTCAATTTCATTTAGGCACACTACGGGTTATTCTCTTACTGAGCACTAAAACAGTCATGCTCGATCACAGTCAGCCATGCATTAATAAATACAAATATACACCAATCTACAGGGTCTTGGTGATAGTGTGGGTTGGTTTGGGTGGGGTGGGGGGGGGGGGGGTCGTACCAAAAGCAAGGCAGTAGCATGGCGTATGCTAACCAGCGTAAGGCAGAACCTCGAAAATAAACATTATAAATTACATTTAATTTATATCAACAACAACCACGAGAAACACGAGCAAATCATACAAAAAATAGAATACCTGTTTTAAAGTCGCAATGCGACAAATAGTGTCCAATGGAATACATTGTTAACATAAGAGGTATTCTAAAAACACGTGTTGATGTAAACAAACACACGTGTATAACCAAAACAAATACATGTGCTTCCGTACTATTATTAAATGTATATATCCGTAACTGTCTTAAACTTTTAGAAAAGGGTATCCGTAACTGTTGCGTTTAGTTATTTCTGCGTCATTTCGTATCCTCAATTAAATAGATCGGACAAACAATTTGTATGCCCTATTTATAGGCATTATGTTTTCTGGTCTGTGCGTCCGTCCGTCTGTTTGTTCGTCTGTTCGTTCGTTCGTCCCGTTTTAGGTTAAAATTTTGGTGACAGTTTTAAGTCGAGGTAGTTTTAGATAAAGTTGAAGTCCAATCAACTTGAAACTTATTACATATATTTCCTATGACATTATCTTTCTAATTTGACTGCCAAATTAAAGTTTTGACCCCAATTTCAGGGTCCAGTGATCACGGAAAATGATAGTGCGAGAGGGGCATCCGTGTACTTTGGACAAAGACATACGCATTTATATTTCACAATTAATATTCGACAATGAAAACCCCCATAAGGTATAGTCAGCTATAAAATGTCTTATATTAAAAATTTGAAACAGTTTAAACATGCAAAATGATAAAAACTAATAGCCTATTCTATAACGTATTTTAGGGAACAATATGACAGTTATGAAACAACCCATACAACTGAATTACAGGGGTGGTTTTGGGTAAACACAAATATCCTACACATCACAACACTTTGAACTGCGATTTTTATCAAATCGTGAACATTGCATTTTTCTGCAAATGTTACGGTCAAGGAAAACATGTAATACTCCTTTACCTAGTGACAGGGACAAACATATAAATTAAAGTTTCTTACTATCTTAGTATTTGAGGACTTTATATCCATGTTTGCTGTAAGCTATTTCATTCAAGGAATACAGTTTATTCTTCATAACTCAAGTTAAAAGCAAATGAGTAATATGGCAAAACGACAACAAAACATATACATGTACTGTTATGTTTTTTAGTGTTATGTCCCCGTCCTAGGCAATATTTCTCATTAATAAAATTGCATCCGTTTCATTGTCGTTTCCTCACCATAACTGAAATTATGTATACACAATGCTAAAAACTCAAGCAGGGATTTAATTTAGTCAGTGAGTCATTTACCGTTCATGAGTTATGTCCCTTTTTAATAATTGAAATATGCAAGGTATGAGCCGGATTGTTCATCTCCTCAGAACCATTCTTCTTGTATTTGCTGATAATTTAGTAGTTTTTCATGTTCACTATCTAAAAAACAAAGATATGTGGTTTTCTCTTAAATCCGATAAACTTCTTTTCGGTGATGCTCAAGTTCAGATATTACTTTACATTGTTGTTGACATTTTCTACGCATGAATGCTTAAATTTTCTTTTATTTATAATTAGCAATTGGAAAAGGCGTCAAAGTGGGCTGAAGAAGAAGAAATTCCTTTCCCAGTTATAAAGAAACAACTTGAGGAGATCAAGGAGAAATGTTTTGAAAAGGGGGACTATGAAGAGGTGTACGTCTTTCCAGGTGAAAATGGTGCACCGAGTATCGTACATTTCGTAATGATAAACAAAACGTATGGACATTCTGGTAAGTAAATGGTCAATTAAAAAGCCTATAAATGAGAGCATGTGTATGTTTAATTTTGTCAAATTGGTTGTTCCTTTATTTTGTGTTTAGTTCTCTAAAAAAATTAACAAGACATGATACTTGAAAAACAATAAGTGTGTGGTATGATTGCTAGGGATAAAATTCTCTACCAGAAACCAAATAACGTAGAAATTAACAAATACAAAACATCGTTTACCCCTCAGCAATAAGCAAACCTCATGCCGGATAATAAGGTGTAAGACGTCTCGAATGTAATACTGCAAAACAATTTAAACGAGAAAACTAGTTGTCTGATTTATGAAAAACATATACTATATCAGTATACGTATCTTCTGATCAACACATTAACATTACAATGGAATGAAAAAACAAACTTTATTTTTCTACCTTCAATCCTTTTTCAACAGTTGACACACCAGACGCAGTAATGCAACAATATCCTTAATATTGCTTCGTACACAATGTTGACAAATCATAAGTAATTCTTTAGAAGAACACATGCTTCTCTGATCCAAAAGAAACTAGAGAGATTGTGTAAAATAGAAAAAAAAGTGAAACATTTTCCCACTTTTACACAAAACTTAAGCCATGGCCACCACCATTTTAACTCGTCCAATGTAAAATAATTTCTTGTCAAAACACATTATATTTTGTTCGGACAAATCTGATTGTACATCTATTTTCATTTCTGATTTTTGTTTTAGGTCAAATTTCACTTATACTTGGCGGGTAATTGTAAAGAAAGATCCCCTCCATTCTGACTTTTGATATCAAAAACATATAAACAAATGTTATGATTGAAAAATAAAATCACAAAAATACTTTACTTCATGGAAAATTCAGAACGGAAAGTTCCTTATCAAATGGTAAAATCAAATCTCAAACGTATCAAACAAATGGATAACAACTGGTATATTCCTGGTGCAGGCATTTTCTTATGTAGAAAATAGTGGATTGAACTTGATTTTATATCTAGCTGAACCTCTAACTCTAATGACACTCGCATTAAAGTTCATTATATAACCACGTTGCGTGGACAAAACAAAAAGACATATAGGTAAAATGACAAAAATAGGGGTACAAAAGGCTATACTATACTATAATCTTAATCACTATAAACACAAACAAATATGTCACAAAGAAACACAAAAAGTCATTTGCGTACATGTAAAATTCACCATTAAAAGATCGGCAGATTTAAAGTTTTAAGTGCTTGAACCAAATCCCTACTCTGACAGCTTAACATCAACTTTGACGTAAAATTGCGCGTTTCATCAACATGTAAACTTCACACAAGGAGAAATAAAATAGTTTTGTCTTTCAAAGTATGAAAGGAATATAGTCTAGATAAAGTCCTAAAGAAAGTGATAGTAAAGAATTAAATCACTGAAATGCAATAGAAAATATTTTCTTTTCATAGAAATTGATCAAATATCCACCCTTTTAGGTGCGAACATATCTTGCCTTGGCAGGATATTGGATCAATTTCTATGAAATTGGGAGAAACTAATCAGTGAATAGTTTTGCTAGTTATATCAGTTGAACAGTCGGTATATCATAACATTTTGAATTGGTTCTAAAATCCGATGTTTGTAATAATGTTAAATTCAAATTTTCAAATTAAATAAGTTTCTTTAATTACTTTAATCGAACAAGAAAGGTATGAAACATTTAAACAACTGTACGAATCAAAGTCTGTGTCCAAATGCTTTGCAAACTTGCACCTTTAATGGAGGGGGGATGTGGAAAATAGAGGTCAAGGTACTAAGGGACAATGTTGAAAACTTGATTCTCATGCTTAACTCATGGAGGATAGTATTAAAGATATGCGTAACACACTCATCCATGATATCCCTGATATTGAGGAAAAAATATCAACAGAGGAAAAGAAACTTGTCCAAAAACCCATGTATAGATTATTGCAACTATGTAAATATTAGCAATCCGAAAGCTAGGGAAGAAGTTCTTGAATTTATTGCGGAAAAAAATGTGATAGACCTATACAGAGAATTTGTTTTCAGATGTCCGGCGATACACTTGGAGGAAGAGAAATCCTTTTAAAAAGAATACTTTTATAGATCGTTATTTAAATGGAGAGTTGTCTCATTGGCACTCCACATCCTCCTATATCTATAGATTATACTTTTTTCCTCTCACTGGACACTTTTTAAGGTATTCGGCCCATAATCAGCCAATATACAACAGGTAAAATAATTAACATTTTTATCAAGGATTGTAAGTAGATGGGTCCATGAGTTCTTACTATGAAATAAAAATCCGCAAAACATTTGAGGGTAACAACAGAGCTGGGTTACAGTGCCCCCTACTTTGTCGTCAAATGCCAAATAAGGGGTTTAAATAGTATGTAATTTTAAGAAACCTATTTAGTGTAATTAACTAATCTATCTTTCAAATGGAACCTTACATGTAACCTTGAAAAATAAGAAAAAGTAGTTTTTTTGCTATTCTATTTTTAGAACTGTGTTATTGTTACTAATAATAGAAAAAGGAGGAAAGTCTAAAATGTGTCAAGTTTAAATCTTCATCAGTTCAAAAAACTTCTACCGTACCGATTTGGAGAAATTTTGATTTATAATGTCAAGGTCACAGTTCTTAATGGAGACTTGGTATCACTGTTCTGATGTTTTTTGGTATAATTTATGTAAATCTTTAGCAAAACTAACATTACTTCATATACATTTGTAATAAGAATACACTCTGATATTTATGACATGTAAAGTTCAAAAGGTCAAAGGTCAAGGTAATTTTTGGAGCTAAAATAAGACAGTTATCTCCTTTTTTGCTAAATTTTCAGAAGTGTATCTACCTATTGGTCCCATTATCTTCATAACCTTCGTGTTGTTTATTCTGAAGTTTTCTATGTTGTGTCATGTGTACTATTGTTTGTCTGTTAGTCCGTTCTTTTTTAGCCATGACGTTGTCAGTTTATTTTCGATTTATGAGTTTGACTGTCTCTATGGTATTTTTCGTCCCTTTTTTGCAAATAAAGACCATTTGAAGATATTCAAAAGATCAATGTTTCGTTTCAACCTTCAGAGGTCAACAGGTCAAAGGTTAAGTATTTGTAGGAGCTAAAATTAGATAGCGACCTCCCTTTTTGCTCAATTTTCTATAGTAAACTTACCTATATGTACTATAATCTTTGATACCACTTTTTAATTATGATATGCATAAAATAAAGGATAAGCTGCAACATTGAGGTCAAAAGGTCAAAGGTCGAGGTAATTTTAGGACCTGAAACAAGACAATTGTCTTCTTTTTGCTCATTTTTTTAAAAGTAGGTATTTGAAACATGTAAAAAGTAGGATAAATTAAAAGAATAGTACATTGTATATATATTTATATACTTTCAATTCTGAATGCCCTTGAAATGTGACCTTTTGACCTTAGAGTTGAAGACTATCTTCATCCATGAGGGGGTAGGAGCGGTCTTTATATCGAAATCCCGGGCTTGAAAACACGAATTCCCAAGGTCCTGAACTTAAGTAAATTTCAATCACGACATCCGAAAATGAATTTCTGGATCCCGAAAGGCTCAATCTTGAAATCCAGAGCTTAAAAACACCCGATCCCGGAGACCCAATAAAGGTCCTATCCTCCACATCTAATGAATATCATTAAATGAGACCTATATTGTTAAGAACATTTATTTTAGCAACATGGCAAAAATACATATATGAATATATGGCATATTTGTATATATATATATATATATTTATATATGTGTATTATAGTGGCATAGTCATTTGTTTATTGTTTTTGAAGAATGTAATCATAGACAATATTTATGGTTTTGCTACACATTTCAGATTTTTTCCAAGGTCATGACATTAACAGCATTAGGGCTCCGGCCTTATTGAATGCAAAGGATGCATTTTCTTTAATTAAAACCAGCAGTAACGAGACCTCATTAAAAAATACCCCAGCATTCCTGTCCAACATTGAACTCTGTTAGGTAAATTATTTCCCATGAACTATTTTAGATAGGGTTTATACTACTTCACGCCCGTAATAAATAATAGAAATCTTCTATAATGATATTCAATAAACTCAATCACATTTCAATATCTATATGCATATTATCATAGAGATATAATGATGGTTCAGAGGATACAAATGCATATGATTTTTAAAAATAATTAAATTTAGATTGATCAGTAAACCATGAAAATGAGATCAGGATTAATCATACAGTATAACAAGTTTAGCAGACCTATTGCTTTTTGAATCAGATATATGGACTTGACCATGAGTACATAACTTTTTTTCACTGATCCATGAAATGTGGTCAATGTCAAATGAAAACAGTTTAACAGACATGCTCATTGTAATGGCCTGACCATTAAGTTTAACCGACGATTGGGCTCAAGCAACAAGACTATCAGGTGCTGATAATTTATTCTCAAACCAATCTAACAAATGGTAAAAAGCTGAAAAACAAATAAAATACAATTTTACAATGTGTTCAATTAATGTTATTAAAACGAAATGTCAAAGGTAATAGATAGCACAGTCCGTGGAAGCGAGAAAATGTTGTACTTTCAAGAACAGATAAATTCCAGGTATTTCACGGAGAAAAGGTTCAATCATACGAAAGGCAATTTGAAGGCTTTAAATACAATGTTATATAATTAACTCACTCTGTGGTTAGCCACGAATTGTGTCCAAGATGATGTTCCTGTGATCGTTATGACCTTGCAGTTTTCATGTAACGGATACGTGTGAGAGAGGGAAAGGTAGCGACGGTACGGTGTTTTAACGTTAAAGATGAATAATCCTCCTAGACTGGAGCACATAAATAGATTAAGAATATAATCAAACGAACTATATAAATTACGGAACGGTGTAACAGAATACTCCCCGTCTGATGTCTATCTGATATCACTATTCCATAAATTTTTCGAATATGAATACAAGATTTACACAAATGAATTAATCCCAATATGAATTGAATATATACAGGTGAAATGTCCACTATTGGTCGTGTGAGAAATATCACGTCTCAACTTACGACATTTCACTATAAAGTTTCCAGAATAGATTAATTCCACTGAAAACTGGGTTCGGCACAGTTTCTTGTCCTATGAAGAAGGATCTCTCCAATGAGATCGCTGTGATTTGTAGAATGTTCCATAGCTGTCGTTGAGATATTAGGAACTGTTTTCTCCAACGTTGTGAGACGGCGACGACGGTTAGAGGTGGTCCTCTGATGGGTATGACGAGAGGTAATATTTGATCCTCTTCCGGTTTGGCGAAAAGTTCCATCTCTTTTAGTATCAGACAAAATTAAGCGTTTCGTCTTAATGTTCAATCCTGCTGATCTTGCTGTTTTATCTGTGAAGTGGGGTCCTCTATGTTTGATTTTGTTGTAGTAATGTCCAAGAAAAGGTGTTACTTTGTGAACTACTGGTTCCTTTTCACTAAAATTCAAGTCAAATTTGGCAATACTGCTTCCTTCTCGGAGTAGAGGTTGCTTGCGCAATGACAGATTGAGCTTGGCAATAGGTCCTTCTTTCGGAATAGGTTTGTGAATGCTATTGATTTCCTCTCCATGAACTTTAGGTTCTGTTGATTTCGGATTGAAACTTTCTTTATCTATAGATTTTTCTATAGAAGTCACAGATTTTACTTTTAGTGACGCGAGTGATGTCCCTTTAGATGAATTTGTGCGTTTACCAGGCTTGGTACTAGGTCCTGTACATTCAAGGGATTGTATTGAATGCGATTTAGCGACCTTGGCATTCGAATGAAAGTTTTTGTCGTTAGACTGAACAACAATTGGATTATTGTCCTTAACAGCTATTTCCGTTCTTGAGGCAAGACGTTGTTTTGATTCCGTGATTGAAACGTAAGTTATCTTTGTGTTGACTTCAATAGGAACAGTTTGCTTGTCAATGTATGTATTTCCAATTATGACCCAACCAAGTCTTAACTTTTGGGCAAATGGAGTTCGGGATGGTCCTAGGCGTTGTTCAAGGACGTGGTGTGCCTCTATAAGGTCCCTTCCAATTAGGAGTAGAATTTGACAACGTTCCTCTAGTGGTGTAATACTTCCTCTGAGTTCTGTAAGATGAGGATGATGCATTGCAACTTCAGGAGTAGGAATTTCGTCTCGATTATTGGGAATATTATTACATTCAATTAATGTAGGCAGATCAAATTGTACGTCACTATGTACAGATTTTATGACGAAATCTTTTCCTCTTTTCCCGGAAGTAGCTACTCTGCCGGAGCATGTCGATAAAGTATAGTTCTCCGGTTTATCTTTGACGTCGAAAAGATTAAAGAATTCGGGCGATGCTAGTGACCGGTTGCTTTGGTCATCAATGATGGCGTACATGCGAATAACTTTGTCCTGGTTATCTTTGTGATAAACATTTACAGGCAGTATTTTAGCACAAGATTTCCCGCTATATGTATCTTTGTAGATCTCTGTGCAGATCGAACTTACAGAGGTTAACTTTGTTTCAGCTGACTCTGTCTGCTCCCCGCCGTAGACTTGTGTTAGCTCCCCGTCGTAGGCTTGTCTGGGTGAGCTAAACTGGGAACTTTCAGATTGTTGTGGTCTAATGATGTGAAGTGCTGTGGTATGTCGTTCACTTCCACACTCGTTACAACTGATACTTGCGTTGCAGTCCCGACTTCTGTGTGTGGTTGACTCACAACACTTGTAGCACACATTGTTTTGTCTTAACAGTTCCTTGCGTTCCTCGATTGGTTTGGCTCGGAATGCTCGGCATTCATTCAAGGTATGCTTTGTCTTGTGTAGGATACACAGATTTTGTTGTTGACTGCTGTCTTCAGTTTGCTGTTCAACCGCCGTCTTATGGACGTTGACTTTAGAGTACGTCTGAGGTGTGAACCTTGGCGTAGAGTCTTTTGTATTTGGTGTTACTTTTGATCCAAAGATGAACCCAGGATCGTTCTTAATTTTGCTCATTTCCCTGATGAAGGCAGAGAATTCTGTGAATGGCGGAAAGGCAACTTCATATTTGGACTTGTATCTTGAAGCCCTTGTTATCCACTTTTCTTGGAGTCCGTATGGTAGTTTTTCCACAATAGGATTTATACCGGACGAAGAATCGAAATAAGCAAGTAAACATCCCAGCTTGGGATTTTCCTTGTGATATTCGATTTCTGATAGAATATCAGACAAGTCATAAAGACGTGCGTTATCTTTGTTCGTCAAGGTAGGAAAATTGACGAGTTTACTCATGAGAGAGGCTTCCAACATTTCTGGAGCACCATATCGCTCGTCAAGCCTCTTCCATAATCTCTGTATACCTATGGAAGGATTATTGGCGTTCGACGCTCTTATGCTAATGGCGTGTTTAGCAGACTCTGGACCGAGCCACTTGATCAGTAAATCGATCTGTTCTGAGGCAGAGACTTGTAACTCATCAGTCACGTTCTTGAAGCTTGCTTTCCAAGTATGAAAGGATTCTGCCCGATCGTTAAAGCTTGTTAATCGGGAGAAAAGCAGGTCCTTGCGTAAGAGGAATCTAGTTATTTCTGATGTAAGGTTGATTTGTTGCTGGTGTGCAACAGGGATCTCTTCTATTACGTCTTGTTTTTTGTGTGAAACAGGGATCTCTTCTATAACGTCTTGTTTTGTGCGTAAGACAGGGATCGCTTCTTTAACACCCTGTTTTTGGTGTTCAGTAGGGCTCTCATCTGAAAGACCTAGTTTTTGTATGCCGGTTACTAATCCCAGATCTGGGATAAAGGTAACTTCCGGTGACTTATTATCGGAAGGCAAGACGGCAGATGTCTGTGACAGCAAGTTCGATGCCACGGATGGCACGAACGCTGGTGCTTCGTGACTCAGTTCGATCTTAACAGGAATTTGTTTTTTCTTTTGAGGTCCTGTTACTTCCTTAACAACAGTTGATACAGGAAGTTTATTGACGAAATCTTGCACACGCTGGAGCGGGTCTTCCTTTTCGTCAGGGAGATCGCTATACGCTTGGCTATCATCGTATTCCAGGATACGAGCCTCGGCCTCTGCGGCTGCAGCTTCTCTCTGTGCTTCAAGAAGGTTAAATTTGGCTTTAAGCTCGGCCTTTTCCCGGCTTACTCGTGCGGCTTCTTGTTGCATTTGAGCCTTCCTGCGCATAGCCTCTTGTTCTAATTGTTGTTCTAATTGCGTTTTTCTGTAAGCGGCCTCTTGTTCTAATTGCACTTTTCTGTGAGCAGCCTGCTGTTCTAGCTGAATTGTTCTCTGTGCGGCCTCATGTTTACGTTGAGCGACTTCTTGCTCCATTTCTGCCTGTTTACGACTGGCTTCCTGTTCCATTTCAGCCTTTTTGTGTGCTGCTTCCTGTTCCATTTCAGCCTTAATGCGTGCTGCTTCCTGTTCCATTTCATTTTGTCTGAACAGGGCTTGTTCTTCTAACATTGCTTCCTGTTGTAGGATAAGGGCATGTTTTTCGACAAATGCTATCTTAGACTTTGCAGCCTCTGCCTTGGCTCGCTTTCTCCGTGCCAGGCTTGACATGTCTGACACGTTAGAGCTACCGCTGTGCGAGGTTTTCTTACCCCTTGAAGTCTTTGTTTTAGTTGATTTGGCTTTTGTTAGGGCGAGGCGATGCTCGTGTAGTTTTTCCATGACCAGTTCCACTTTGGACAGACGCAAATCCAAAGAGAGTTTACATGCATCAATTTCTTTTTGACTCTCCAATGTTCGGGTCCTTTTTAGAAAGTCTAGGTATTCATCTGTGAGCCTACGATAATTATTACAGGCTTTAACAAGTTTGTCCTGGACTGTTAGGAGTTGCTGGAGATCGTTAGGAGGCGTTGTTTCTTCCAATAACTGGGATTCAATGTCTGCCCAGAGAGCCTCTAGTTCCTGACAGAACTTGTCACGTTTTTCAGTGAAAGCTCCTTGTCCTTTTTCCGTGAGGTCACGTACTCGCCTAGCCTCGGGAGTTTCATCTGACTGTGATGTACTAGACGGATTTTCTAATAGTTCAGGGACATCTCCTTCTTGGGGCTGAATCTCTTCTTGTTGTTCCACATGACTGGGATCCATGTTGACTCAACGTTGTTGGGTTGCTGTCGAGTTCACACAAGATATGTAGTCCACTGTCAGTGTAAAGGTATGTACGTATGTACGTTGCTACGTTGTCGTTCCTTGTCTGGATATGTAAAGACAGGTTGTCGTCAATTTACTGTACGTCAAGGGATGACGCGTACATGCAGGGCTCAACAGGTAGGTTGCTGTGTAGCTGTGGAGTGGCGTTATCTGTGAGACACAACAGGCAAGTTGTAGACTTTTTACTGTAATGGCCTGACCATTAAGTTTAACCGACGATTGGGCTCAAGCAACAAGACTATCAGGTGCTGATAATTTATTCTCAAACCAATCTAACAAATGGTAAAAAGCTGAAAAACAAATAAAATACAATTTTACAATGTGTTCAATTAATGTTATTAAAACGAAATGTCAAAGGTAATAGATAGCACAGTCCGTGGAAGCGAGAAAATGTTGTACTTTCAAGAACAGATAAATTCCAGGTATTTCACGGAGAAAAGGTTCAATCACACGAAAGGCAATTTGAAGGCTTTAAATACAATGTTATATAATTAACTCACTCTGTGGTTAGCCACGAATTGTGTCCAAGATGATGTTCCTGTGATCGTTATGACCTTGCAGTTTTCATGTAACGGATACGTGTGAGAGAGGGAAAGGTAGCGACGGTACGGTGTTTTAACGTTAAAGATGAATAATCCTCCTAGACTGGAGCACATAAATAGATTAAGAATATAATCAAACGAACTATATAAATTACGGAACGGTGTAACAGAATACTCATCGTAAATATAGATAACATATATATGTTTCATAAGGGAGAGAATTAACATTAAAAAAATTTATAAACATTGCAGAGAGTTTCAAATATCTGTTATGTAGCAACAACTTTTCTCTTTAGTCTACGGTTGGTCAAATCCCATAAAATTCCTGTTATATCTTCAGCTCCTTAATCGTATTGGAGCTTTTGGTACCACATTACAGGAAAACTGGCTGACAGATTCATATTCTGCAGAGACTAACTGTTTGATATGAGAGATAACATCTTGCCTAACTGGAAGTAAAAAAAAATCATAGCGAATTAATCAAAACTTTTAAATTTAGCATTCTGAGGAAGAAAACTATCATTATAGTATAAGGTTTAAAGCAATGTCCACCAAATGTGTTTATTCAAAAGTAAGGGCGGTTCCAAAAATAAATGTTGGAGGGAGAGGGCGTTGGAAGACACTTTTTATTTCATCCCCACCATGCATAATATTACATTTGTCATTTCTGTGCCTTTTATAGCTGAATATGCGGTATGGACTTTGCTCATTGTTGTAGGCCTTACAATGACCTATAGATGTTAATGTATGTGTCATTTGGTTTCTTGTGGAGAGTTGTCTCTGTGGCAACCATACCACATCTTCTTTCGTATATAAATAGATATAGGGGTTTAAAAAAAATATTGTAAATATCTAGATTTCTTTTTCTTTCTTTTTAAATAGAAACCATTGATAATCAAGCATAGCGCTGTTTATACATAATTAGTATATGTCAGTGAACATACTCAATCAATTGTTTCCATTTTTTGCTGGCGTGTTTTGTATATGCGACTTTTTGTATTTCTTTGGTTCTGATAACGTGACTCTGTACTTTAAAAGATCCCGTCAGTATGATATTGGTATATTTTATGTCATTATGATATATTTCTATTATGAATTACAAAATACGTTGAACCACAAACGTCAAAATCATTCAATCGCGTAGTGGAATAAACTATGTGTGGATTTTTATAAATTCTATATAAATTTTGGACTATTTTAAATCTCGGTCTATTTCTGAAATTGATTCTTACATAATTTTGATTTTTTAACCCTGTATGCTCACATAGTCTATGTGAAATTTTAAAATTGTTTGTTTATACATTGAACGACAAATATATGGGACGTATGCAATTTTCTGATGTCAGACATGCGAATCAAGTAATGTGTTTGCAGATAGATGTTTTTGTATTCTGTTAAATTGTCCCTTTAAAATTGTTACACGATGATGACTGCTGTATGTTATATTTAACTTTGCCATTAAAGTGCGAGGTTTGGTATGCCTTAAAACCAGGTTCAACCCACCTCTTTTATTCCCCTTTAAAAGTGTCCTGTACCAAGTCAGGAAGATGGTCATTGTTATAATATTGTTCGTTTCTCTTTGTGTTGCATTTTAACGTTGAGTCGTTTGTGTTTTCTCTTATATTTGAGATATTGAGATAAGACGTGGCACGGTACTTGTCTATCCCAAATTCATGTATTTGGTTTTCATGTTACATTTGTTATTCTCGTGGTGTTTTGTCTGATGATTGGTCTGTTTCTGTGTGTGTTGCGTTTCGGTGTTGTGTCGTTGTTCTCCTCTTATATTTAATGCGTTTCGCTCGGTTTTGGTTTGTTACCCCGATTTTGTTTTTTGTCCATGGATTTATGAGTTTTGAACAGCGGTATACTACTGTTGCCTTTATGTACCCATATTTTGACTATTTTTATTTATTGTGTCTGTTTAGTTCACGCATCATTGTAAATATAACGGAACTTGATGAGACTATCATCAAAGTGAGAGGGTTAGCGCTATAAAACCAGGTTTCAGCCACCATTTTCTTCATTTGAAAACGCCTGTACCAAGTCAGGAATATGACAGTTCTTGTCCATTCGTTTTTTATGTGTCTGTTATTTGATTTTTCCATGTGATTATGGACTTTCCGAATTGATTTTCCTCTAAGTTCAGTATTTTTGTGATTTTACTTTTTCCAAGTCCATTAAAATGATGTAGAAGTGTTCATAGGTCCCTCAACATTCGAACTTTGGTGTGGCATTCGGTATCTGGTGGATATCTGCATCTTGATCTCACATGCTAATTTCTATAAGAAGCAAATTATATAGTTTTACAATTATGTACACATCAGAGTTCTCTCAGTAATCATGGAAATAGGCATTGTTAGTTTGATAATTGGTAAATTTCTAATACAGTTCAACCTAGTTTATTCCTGCCACATTCTGTATGTGTATGTGCCTATCCCAAGGCAGAAACCAGTAATGCAGTTGTTGCATTGCATTGCTGTATATATATCATATTTGTTTTTCATTCATTATTTTGTACATTATTAAAGTAGTTAGTTTTCTCCTTTGAATTCTTAACATTTGTCATTTCATGGACTTTTATAGCTGAATATGTAGTAAGGGTTTGTTTTATTGTGTAAGGTTGTAGTGTGAATTAAAGTGGTTCATTTCTATGTCATGTGGTGAATTAGGGAGAGTTTTCATATTGGCAATCATACCACATCTTCTTATTTTCAAAATGGCTTTGCACCAATGCAAGCATTATGAATATTGTATCCAACTGTATAGATAGAAGATTTAAAATGGCTCTGTACCAATGCAAGCACTATAAATATTTTATCCAACTGTATAGATTTAATTTTCAAAATCTATTCAGTTTAAAATAAATCATTGACTAATATAGAATCAAATAAACTAACATTCTGATAGTACTAAGTAGTTATCAGCCTTTAAACAGGTTAGATAACTCTCTAATACGTGTAAACATGGAACGTGTACATATGTGTTTATGTTTTAAATCTATCTTTTTTCAAGACAAAGCATAATAAAACAATTAACATGTACATGTATCTTAGAACACTGTTCTATTTATTACCTATGCCTATCTGTGTTTGTCTGTACATGTGTATTAGGTAGAATAAGTTCACCAGACCAGAGTAATTAAAAACGTTAGCATCTCTGAAATTTAAAAAGTTAATTGGGTTAGGGTTAGGGTCATCATTGATACCTTGACATACAAATGTAAATACAAATTAGTTATAAACTGTATCTATATAAGTTAAATTCAGACAGATAAGCACTAGTAAGAGTTTTTTTAACGCTTTAACATGTTATAGTTCATATTTTAAAGTAAGACTTTATCTGGTCAAGACTGTCACACTGCTATAACATCTATATCTATCCCTTAAGGCTAGGTACATGCATTTTCCATTTACTCCTTCTGATCAGTGCTGTGAATCATAAAAGAAGAAAAAAATATATAAATATGTGTATCTTTTAAATAATTTTAGGTACAACAACCATTTATTTTATTCATTTATCAATTACACTACAACAATTGACAGCAAAATTACTATCAATCTGAACACAAAAAAAAACAACATGTGTATCAGTTAATGAAAACATACTAAAACACAATTAGTCTTTTGTAGACGAATCGCGCGTCAGGCGTATATACAAAATTTAGTCCTGGTACAAAATGTATCTATGATGAGTTTATTTAGTCTTTATGTCATGTTTTTTTTTAATTATTTCCTGCACCCTTATTAATGTACATTTAAATTAATAGAAACAGATTGCAGAAATACATAAACAGTGTAAATGTAGCTTCATATACACGAAAGAAGAGTATGCTACATTTCTTGGGTTGATAATAAAAAATATCTGCAACTTACCTAATCAATTGTGTTTGGTAGTTTTGGAGGGATAAATGTCACATCATTAACAAGGATGGTTTCTCTAAAAAATTAAATATAAATTTCTGTTACAAAAGTGTACTTCTTTATTTTGATAGCGCATAGACAAGGAATGTACATTTATAGCAGTACAATACACATGTATGTACAAATGATGTTTGAATACAAATTTGCTTACCACATACAATAAAGTGAAAACTGGACATTATAAAAAAACTAATAAAACGCTATTGGCCAATGTAATAAAAAGAATAACTAATCAAAGAATTCAAATATTAAAAAGCTTCACAACTTGTGACTATACAACGCTGAAAATTTACTCCGGCGCAATGCACCTTGCTGAATTAATGTGTTGTTTGCTCAGTCGTTGAATATTTTCTGTATTTGATTTTTTGTCGCTTAAATATTCTTAAAAAAAAATATCATAGTTTGGATATTTGATTAAAATGGGATATACATGAAAAGTATCAACTTCTTTTAACATTCATACTGCTCATTGTTGAAGGCGGTACGGTGACCTATAGGTGTTAACTTTTTCTTTTTTATATTTAAAAATTAAACAGAAAAAAAACTCCCATATATATGAACGATCAGTTGTTTGTTTGTTCTTCATGTAAGTTTCTTTGTATCCTATATGAGCATTTAACTAAGGATTTTCTTACGCCCAGGAGTAGATTACCTTAGCCGTATTTGGCACAACTTTTTGGAATTTTGGGTCCTCAATGCTCTTCAACTTTGTATTTGTTTGGGTTTTTAACTGTTTTGATCTGAGCGGTACTGATGAGTCTTATGTAGACGAAACGCGCGTCTGGCGTATTAAATTATAATCCTGGTACCTTTGATAACTATTAGTTAAATACTGATTAAATTATTAGATGATTTTTTGTGTTTACTATTATCGGTACGTCCAAAACATTGGTGCCGTGACAAAAACAGAAGAATACGAAAGATGAGTACCGCGAAGATGAAGACCAGATGAGCTGGACATCGTGGAGTTCTTACAAAGTTACTGAAGAAAGTGGAACCGAGTTCCGAGGAATTTTTCCAGGAATATGACGTTAGTGAACTTTCAACCATTCGAGGACTTATTGTGAAGAAGCAGGAAACGATCGATCAACTGAAAGAGACGATTGTGGAGGAACTATCGGAAGAGGAAGTGAGCGAAGAAATAGAGGAAGCCGACAGATACACATATGACATAGAAATGAGTGTAACCAAACTTTCAAAAATCATTAAGGAATCGGAAATCACAGACAAACAGTCAAGTAAGTCATTGCTAAACTCAAATACACACGAGTTTATTAATTACACAAATCATCAAGAGGGTCAGCCACAGCCCAGTTTCATGGACTCAAATATACCAGCATGTACCACAAACTTCCCAAATTAAATTTACCATCGTTCGGTGGGAATATGTTAGAATGGCAACCCTTTTGGGATTCGTTTAGTGCTGCCGTACACGATAACCTGTCTTTAAACGACGTACAGAAATTAAATTACTTGAAATCTCAACTGTTCGGAGGAGCCACCCAATACATAGCAGGTCTACAAATAACACAAATTACGGACAAGCATTACAAGTACTGAAACAAAGATTCGGTCAACCACATAAGATAGTACAAACATACATGAAGAGTCTAATCAACCTTCCTAGTCCAACGTCAAATATTACGCATTTGAAAAAATTCAACTACAGTATGAAAAACTACATCCGTGGCCTTGAAAGTAAAGGGGAGTCTCACGAGTCGTTCAGAAGCCTTTTGGTGTCCCTAATATTAAACAAATTACCTGGGAATATACGAGAAAACATAGTACGTGCCCACGGAGGCGACCACTGGAAGCTATTCAACATAAGATAACGATTACGGAAGCGGGTCAGTCGGTAAACGGTGATGATATATAGCCAAATTACACACCCACATCAGCATTCTTTACGTGTACAAATTGCAACTACGCAAATCAGAAAGGGAAAAGAGACATAACCAAGAAGCTGTGCATCTTTTGTCAAGGAGTTCACTCCCCATAAGCTTGTAAATCTGTTACGGAAATTGAAGCTCGAAAACGCATTGTTAAAGAGAAACAGGCATGTTTCAATTGCTTAGGAAATCTCAGAGTTGACGATTGCAAATCCGATAAAACGTGTAAAAACTGTAATAAACGACACCATACTAGCATTTGTTCAAAGAATGAAACACACTTGTATATTAAGTCTAAAGATAGCATTACATCAAAACCAGATACCGATGCCGCAGTCGCAAGCCTAAATCCATTGTATGTTGGATGTGTACAGATTGAGTGCTTAGTCTTAGAGGCATGATTTTTTTATTAGTTGTTAGTGGCTCTAAACTAGCTGTCAGATAACTACGAGTACTCTCATATCTGTTCATTGTGTCTTTTTGTGTCGGGATGTATAAGTACCCGGCCACGTCCACCTGTATTTTTTGTCTATCTGATGAGTTAAGTCTTTTTCAGCTGATTTTTATAGTTCGTTCTTATGTTGTACTGTTATACCACTGTCCCAGGTAAGGGGAAGGTTGGGATCCCGCTAACATGTTTAACCCCGCCACATTATTTATATATGTGCCTGTCCCAAGTCAGGAGCCTGTAATTCAGTGGTTGTCGTTTATTTATGTGTTACATATTTGTTTTCTTTCATTTTTTTTTTACTTAAATAAGGCCGTTAGTTTTCTCGTTTGAATTGTTTTACAATGTCTTATCGGGGCCTTTTATAGCTGACTATGTGGTATGGGCTTTGCTCATTGTTGAAGGCCGTACGGTGACCTATGGTTGTTAATGTTTGTGTCATTTTGGTCTTTTGTGGATAGTTGTCTCATTTGCAATCATACCACATCTTCTTTTTTATATTCATCAACATCATCGGTTAGATCGCAGGTATTGTTGAAAACCACGATAGCACCTATCACGTATGACAAGACACATTTTAACACCGCAAATATACTATTCGACGAAGGAGCCCAGCGAAGCTTTATCAATCAAGAGATGGCCGATTTATTGAACCTGAGACCACATAGGAAAGAAGCGATAACGATATTCGGTTTCGGTGAATCCAACAAGAATTACAAATTGCTACTATCTATTTAAAAGGTCTAACGAATACACTTATGCCTTTTGAAATTCTTATAGTACCACAGATTGCTTATCCGATACATACTTACGCAAGGAACCAGTCGAGTTTTAAGCATTTAAATTGATTGAAGTTAGCCCACCCAGCTTTACAGGACGAGGATTTTGGATATATCAGTCTTAGTTGGCGCCGATTATTATTGGGATATTGTTGGAGAGAGAGTAATTAGAGGTTCCGGACCAACCGCTGTACAGTCCAAAGTTAGATACTTGCTATCAGGACCTTTTCAATTGAACACTAACAGTAATAATCAATCCACGTCATCGATTATGAAAATGTTGACCACAAACAGACTAGAAGAATGTGAAATACATATATTTTGGGAAATCGAATCCATAGGAACAGAAACAGACAGCGAAGTGAAAGCGAAAACAGACTCACAAGAAATGACCACTTACCAAGAGAATAACATTCATTTGAAAGACAATAGGTACATCGCCAAGTTTCCATGGAAACCAGAACATTATGAGTTGCCTAGCAACGAAATGATCGCCAGAAAGAGAGCATACAACGTAATAAACCGACTTGCTAAAGAACCAGAGATGCGTAATATATACGGTAACATAATCAACGACCAAGAAAATCGAGGTTTTATAGAGAAGGTTTGGACCCCGGATGAGATTACTAATCGAATACATTATATTCCGCACCACCCAGTGAAAAAAGATTCATCGACTACACCGATACGTATAGTATTTGATTGCAGTTGTCGTCAAGATTCAGAATCTACCAGCTTAAATGATTGCCTTTCTTCTACACCGCCGCAGCTTAATAAGCTAACAGATATTCTTACAAGATTCCGCTACGGGAATCACGCCTTAACAAAGGATATTGAGAAAGCATTCCTCTAGATTGGACTAGACGAAGAAGACCGCAATTCCACCCGATTTTCTGGCTTAGAGATCCAACCAACCCCAAGAGTGAACTTGAGACTTACAGATTCAAGGTAATTTTATTCGGAGCGACATGTTCGTCATTTATTCTTAACGCTACATTATTGAAACATTTATCAACGGTTACAAGTGCTACTGCTGAGATGTTCAAGCGTGATTTGTATGTAGACAACGTACTTATGTGTAAATACGGAAGAAGCCGCCTTTAATTTCTTTAAAGTATCTAGAAAACTCATGACAAATGCAGGATTTAATTTGAGAACATGGAAGTCAAATAGCAATCAACTTAGCAACGAAGCTACAAAGGCAAACGTACTTGATACGGATAGCGAGACGAAATTTCTTGGAATGCGTTGGTATGCGAAGTCACACATATTGACATTTGCGAAATTAAATGAAGATCGTATAGATATTGATAATTCACCAGCGACAAAGAGAGAAATATTGAATAAATCATCGTCAATTTACGACCCACTCGGAATTCTTGGACCAGTGACCGTAGGAGCTAAGCTACTTGTACAAACAGTATGGAAAGAAGGATATGATTGGGACCAGGTGTTGCCTATCAACATAGTTAAATCATGGTATGAAATTTTAGATGACATCCGAAATGTGACAGTTAATACGAAAATCGCAAGACATTTTTTCAACGATCAAAATGAGAACGAAAGCAACGAGAAAATCACATTACATGTCTTTGTTGATGCCAGCCAACGCGCTTATGGAGCCAGTGCCTACTTATGTAAAGGAAACACTTCTTCTCTTGCTATTGCAAAAAACCGGATCGCTCCGCTCGCCAAAATGACATTACCAAAGCTTGAATTGATGGCTGCAGTAATAGGAGCTCGAATGGCTAAAAACCTTACGAAAACCCTAAAACCACAACGCACAGTACTATGGAGTGACAGTCAGATCGTTTTCGTCTTTAAAATCATTTGGAAGATTTGTTCAGAATCGCGTGCTAGAAATTAAAGAAACGACACAAAATTACGACTGGAAATACGTAACAACAGAATCAAATCCAGCCGACCTTCAAACTCGAGGAATATCATCAATGCAATTCAAAGAATCGACTTTGTGGATGCAAGGACCGTCATAGATATCGGATGAGAACAGTTGGCCTACATGGACCCCACAAGTTAAAAAGAGACTATTTTGTTAACGACAACAGATGACAGCGAAAAGATAAAACCGTATGTATTACATGGAATTTTAAAAATAATCGACCTATCAAGATTCTCGTCATTGAAGAAGTTACTACGAGTTGCAAAACACGTGTTTAAATTTGTGAATATATGTAAAAGTAAGCGACCGTATAGGTGTAATACCACCATTGATTTTCCCCTATTAGTCTTTGTTAAATTTGCACTTTTCAAAAAAATGTGCAGAATTTATCTGTGTTTCAAATAAAGAAATACTTGGCATGAGTAAAGTTTTATCCTGTCCAGTTCTATAGAAAAAGTTTCACATAACATTTCATTGCATATAAGAAAATAACCATCATTGGAAGATAACCAATCAAATTTCTCTCCTTATTCTATCTGTGTACAAGGTTTAGTCACCATGTAACCTCAAGATTACAAAATTTTCTATAGAAATCACAAATAAAAAATAATGGTGTTTTGAAATACCCAAGACATGTGTTTATGACACAGAAATAGGTTTACTGCAATAAAATGTAGGATTAATTACCTACAACGGTCAAATTCAAGGGAATATTTTTTTAGACCTACTTTCGTATGCAACCGGATGTGACGTACCATGATTTGGTGGTATTACACCTATAACTTGAGGAAATATGCTAGACACGGAAAAGATATTACTAAAGATGAAATCGACCGCGCAACTCGTACATGGATTACAAATATTCAAAATGAAAAATTCAGTTATGAAAAGCAGCAACTCGGAAACCCGTCACATGACAAGAATCTACCGTTAGTAAGACAACTGCGCTTGTTCATATATTTAGAAGGAGTCATTCGATGCGCCGGGCGCATACACAATTCACAGTAAGACGACTCCGAGATGTTTCCAGTGCTACTACCGAAGAAAAATCAATTTACGGACTTAATTATATTGAACGCGCACCTGCAGATGTTACACTCTGGTGCTGGACAGACAATACACAAATCCGCCAATCATATTGGATACCTTCCATTAGACAATGCGTTAACCACATCGTTCAGAAATGTATAAAGTGCCGAAAAGTGACCGGAAAAGCATTTCCACAGCAAATTTCGCCTCTGCTACCTAAGGATAGAGTCACCGATATGATTCCGTTTACGACAACTGGTGTTGATTTCACTGGACCACTATTCGTTAAAGATAATGGACTTGTTACAAAATCGTATATTTGCCTATTCACATGTGCTTGAATTCGTGCCGTACACCTAGAACTTGTTACAGATATGACAATCGAATCATTCAAATTAGCGTTTAGACGATTGGTTAGTAGGAGAGGAATTCCGCGTACTATGTATTTCGATAATGCACCAACCTTTGTTTCCGCCTCACATGGCATTTCAAAGAAAATGAACATTCAAATTAATTGAAAATGTATCCCGAAAGCAGCACCGTGGTACGGTGGATGGTTGGAGAGACTAGTTGGAATTACGAAAACAACATTGAAAAAAGTGCTCGGAAAATCACAAGTACATTATGACGTATTACGAACAACTTTGATAGAAATCGAACGGGTAATCAACGATCGTCCGATTACGTATGTGTCGTCCGACATTCGCGATCCAGAGCCGCTTACGCCGTCACATCTGCTACAGGGAAGAAGATTATCACAAGAGAACAATTATTCGAATTTTGATTTTACAGTGGCAAACAAACGTTACAACCATAAAGTAATTTTAATTGAACACTTTGCAAAACGATGGAGAACGGAATACCTCACCAGATTAAGAGAATTTCATCGCGTCGCCGGAGACCAAAGCGCACATGTGAAAATCGGTTCCGTCTTACAAATCATGGACAATTAACCGAGAATGATGTGGAAACTAGCTGTTATAGAAGATTTGATCACCGGGAAGGATGGAGTCGTACGAGCAGTCAAACTACGTACACCAAATTGACTGATTACCACGATACCAATTGTGAAACTGGTGCCACTGGAAATATGAACTTTAATTGTAAAAAGTGTTTTTTCAATAGCCTTTTTATGACCAATACATGAACAGTAACTGCATTTTACGGCCCCCAGAATGTTGTTAATTAGTTATAGTTACTTTATACTCTTTTGTTTGCTTAACGTTTTACCGCCATTTACGTAACAATAGGCCCGCAACGTCGTCACTTGCCGACGTCTATCTTGTATAACATAGACTAGTAAAGCATACGAAGCATTGAAGACGCTTTTGTGTTTACTATTATCGATATGTCCAAAACAGAATCCCTCAAACGTCTCATACATGTAAAATGTATGCTTTCCTCTTTAGGTCTACTGCACTTTTGTTTAATGCTTCCTTGCAATAGGTTATTTGCCAATTCCCGTAATTGACCCTGTAATTAGATATCCCTTCTTTTTGTTGTCTCCCTTACGAGGGACATAATTGAAGAGCTAATAGAAAGAGCAAATATACCTGTGCGTAATGTGAGTAATCTTTTAGGTTTTAAAATCTTTTAATTACATTAATTTGTTGTTCAGCTAAATACTTTTGACATCAGAAATTATTTTTCATGAAAAATTAGTAAAACCTGCGATCGTCACTTTCAATTCATCATGTTTTGCATAGGCAAAAGCCATTTTTGTCTGGTATGGAACCAGTCTACGATTGACAAAGGGAAGTAATTTGTTTTAAATATAACAGAATCAAATCGGTGAATAGACTTTTTATATATATATATTTGTGTTTGTTTTTTACCTTGCCTGGGGTGTTTTGGTATCGGGTATGTTCTCCCTGGGTCCGTTCGTTTTACTGACAAAATATTAATATTCAATAATTCAGGGCATTGAAGTTAAAATTAATAAACTTTTTTTTCAGATATTTCTATGGTACTAGGGCGAACGTGAATCAGGTTGAACGGACCTGGAATCCGGTGTTTGCTTCTGAATTATTACAAACGTGAACTGACTGACCTGGATTACTTTTAACATAATCAGTTTTTCATAAATGTACATTTTGTTCCTTGTTTAGATAACTCTTATTAACGTCTGTATTGCCAGACAAGCTTGGCTCGTGGGGCATGATAAACATGACAATGTTGACCATTTCAATTTTTTAAATGTTTGGATATGTCAATGCAAATTACCTTATGACCTGCTCAATATTTTACATTGAAGCTTGTCATCAGCTTGGCCTTTGGTTTACTAGGTTCTCCATGTCAGGAACCATAAGGAAGTCGATTCAATTCCATCAAAATATACACTTAACATATAAATACGGAACATTAAAATATCAAAATGAACGGTCCGTGTTTACATATCTATAATCGACTTATCTTCCTATGCCGGTGGAATATAAACTAGGCAAAAAAGGAATGTTACATTGGTTTTGAATTTGAAAATATCACATATATTAATTAAGAAATAATTGATGCCACCTACACTTGTAGTTATAACATGGGTAGGCAATATATTCGTGATTATTTTTGCCAGAGCGATAGCGAGGGCTAAAATACTATATATATATATAGTAACACGAATATAATGCCTACCCATGTTAAAACTAAAATAAAGTATAGCTGGCATCAGTTATTTCGATTCTGATTAGGCCAATTACGGTAATTTCTATGATCGCTGAGTATAAGTGTGCAGTATTTTTGCAGGGTCGTCCCTCAACCTCGCTGTCGATTTTTATCCAATTAGTTCAAACCAGTTTAATTTCGCAAAGTTATAGGTTTCTAAAATATGTTCATATCTGATAGAGGATTCCTTGATAATAAAATTAATGGTACCAATTTTCTTGCACCAGATGCGCATTTCGACAATAAATATCCCTTCAGTGATGCTCGTGGCCAAAATATTTGAAATCCAAAGCTTATATAAAAGATGAATGGCTATAATCCAAAAGGTCCAAAAAGTATAGCCAAATCCTTGAAAGGAATCATAGCTTTGCATGAGGGAGATACATTCCTTAATTCATAATAATTTCCAATATTTTGTAACAGCAAATTTAAATAACACAAAAAAAATCCGTATTTTCATGCCAGTACCGAAGTACTGGCTACTGGGCTGGTGATACCCCCTTGATAAAGTTGTGCTGACATTCCAGACTTGGCAGGAGGGGCCCTTTGACAGAGATTCATTGATACTTGCGGTAGCCCAAATAATAACGACGTCTGGCAACTGGCAAGCTTATTTTAATTTTATTTCTGGGACGTCGTCTTAAGTTAATTAAATGCATTAAATGCGTATACAAATTTGATAAAATTCATTTTTCTGCCGTAGTCAATATACGCATATGTAAACTAAATTTATTGGATAATAAAGTATGGGTTCTTTACAAAGCTTAAGAAGCACGTCATATTAGAATTTCAAATATTTTAATGATTAAAACTAGTAATCTGAATGATTAATCTATCAAATTTACTCATTTAAAAAAAATATCGGAAATGACGTGACGTCATTATCTGATTTCAAACAAATAACCATTTTTTTTTTCAAAAATCTACCTGTATAGAGTTGGAATCGAGTTGTCCTTTTTGTCATTTATTGTGTCGAATACGATTTTTAACAAAAGGTCGAATTAAAAACTTGAAAAAAAATTACACTTAAAACAATGCCCCGTCTACGCCAAAAATGAAAGAGAACGATCTATTGGGATATTGGCAGCAGGAATGACTCAAGTGCAGGTTTCAAATCATTGTAATTACTCTAGAATGACTATTGCTAGGCTTAAGACTTGTCTTAGAGATACCGGCACAACAAATGATCGACCGTAGTGGCAGGCCATGTGAATCGACGTTACGTCAAGACAGGCACATCCGCATCATTCATTTCCGGAATCGATTTGTAAACGCGTCACAAACTGCACGACAAACCCACGGAAGACATAACAATAGAATATCTGCTTAAACAGTTCGTAACCGATTGCGTCAAGTTGGTCTGAGAGCTCGTCGTCCATTAAAGGGACCTATCCTAACGCAGCGTAACAGGATGGCGCGACTTCAATGGACACGGGTACGGATTCGATGGAATTGCATACATGAAGACAGGTTCTTGTAACCGATGAATCTAAATTCAACTTGAAATCTAGTGACGGTAGAGCCAGGGACTACCGGAGACGCAATGAAAGAACTTCTGATGCGTGCTTTTAGGAAACAGATCGGTTTGGTGGTGGCGGAATCTTGGTATGGGGCGGAATTACCTACCAAGAATGCACCAACCTTAAAATCATCGTTGGTAACCTAAATGCAACAAGGTATAGGGACGATATTCTGGCTCCAGTTGTTCTCCCGTTTCTTCGAAGACATCGTTTTAACCACGTTTTTCAGCAGGACAACGCCCGTTGTCACGTGGCACACATTTCGATGACCTTTTTGGAGAATACCCATATTCGTGTGTTGCCTTGGCCAGCAATGTCTCAAGATTTATCCCCAATTGAACATCTTTTGGACGAACTTGGATGACGTTTCAGAAATAGCCAAAATCTACCAGAAACGCTAACCAGCTCCGAACAGCACTTTTCAGGAATGGAACAACATCCCTCAAGATTTATTCGACGTCTTATTGATTCCATGCGACGGAGGTGTCAGGAGGTCATAAATGCAGTAGGTGGTCGTACAAGGTCTTGAAAAAAATTGTTCGAAATGTGCAATATTGTTTTCAATAAAAAAAAAAACTTGTTATTGTTCTCTTCAAATTCATGTTAGCTAACTATTGCATTACATTTTTGTTATCAGTTTGTTGTTATAAAAAAAATAAATGATATTATAAGCATGTAACGTGTCCTTTTTTGCCTAGTATATATTTGACAACCAGTTGCATCCAAACTGCACACGTTATTTCCACATGACGAACAGAAGAACAGACTTCAATCGGCATATTTGTTTGGTAAAACGCCGTCGTCTGTCTTGGCAGCCGATCCAGTCGGCCATATGAGTTTACCATCATTTCTATTTTCGGATTGTCAAAAGTTTTTTTTTTTTTAATATGAGCGTATACTCTTTAGTTTTTTTTATTAAGCCTTTCTGATATTTTAATCATCATTTTAAAAATAATAAAAATAATTTCGCTTACTAGGCGGAAAATACCGAGGTGTTGGAAACATTGACACCTCGGTGAAGTCTGGAAATTTTTCCGTAGATCTTTATTATGGATCGGATACCTTAAACAGTCTAAAAAATTGTACTGTACTTCCAAGCTATCGGTCAGATCACTCTATGATTTTGCTAGACTTAGAATTCAACCCTTTCATTAGGGGAAACATTTTGTGAAAGTTTAACAACTCTTAATTATATGATATAGATTATATAAATACTATTTAGCAAAAGAAACAGGAAGTGAAAAAACAATATTGTGCTTTAGTTTATAATATTTAAAATATTGACAAAATAAATAATAAAGACTATCATTTTAGAATTGATTGTCAGTTTTTGCTTAAGGTAGCACAATACAAAGATTTTTCATCCCCATCAGACATTTTTAAACTGATGTAATTCCACTCATCTTTCTTTAAATTTTATAAATGAGGTGGCAAAATAAAGAAGAAGGATTAATCTTTCAAATTGTGATAATTTCATTAAGTAAGATCGGAACCTGTACATGAGGAAAAGAGGAAATTCCTTCCTGTTCACTTTACAAATAGAGGAATTGATGCAATCAACATCAGCAACGTTCTACATCACAAGGAAGTAACTTCTAAAATTCCTATTTATTTTCAAAATCAGTCTGTTCCTATTATATCCTACAGTTACACCAAAACCATTGCACCCAAAATATTTAACTATAAACAAGCATTACAGGACCTTGATTTAGAACAATACCTAAAACAACCTCTGACATGTGACTGTTCCCTCTCGCCTTACAATTAAAGCCCCTCTGGCCATGTTATTACTGGGGATCTAAACATAATTGAACATGAAAATCTCCGAAAGGTGAATCTCATGGTCCTAAGTTTAGAGAACCCCAACACATCAATTGGAACCATAACTTTAAAATAACTATGGATTCCATTGAGAAATATGCAAGAGCATGGGCTAAGCGATTAGAAATTCAACTGGACACTTTGTCAGAATGGGTCAAAACAATCAGGTCTCTGATAAAACGTCGCATTCATAAGTTGAAAAACTGTGTGAATGATCGACCTAAGTGCATTTTCAGTGACAAAGAGGCTGTAAAATGTCTATCATCTCTTCAAGATAAGTATGTTGTTGTTCCTGCGGACAAAGCTTCAAATAATATTGTCTTTGTATGTAAATCGTATTACTACGAGTGTCTTATAAAATAATTAGGAATGAATGAGCACTCAGGTAATCCCACATACAAAAACATATCATTTGACAAGGAAAAATTTATGGCGAATCATAAGTCCTTCATGGCTTCTATGAACATTGCATTGAACAACAAATCGGAGGACTTACCTTGTTTGTATTGGATAACTTAACTTCACAAAATTCCGTACAAACAACGGTATATTGCTGGCTCATCTGCTTGTTCTACCAAAGAATTGTCTATTAGATTGATTAAAATTCTGTCCGCAGTTAAAGAGGGTCTTCAGATATACTGTGAAAATGTTTACTCAAGTAGTGGTATTAACCATATGTGGATTCTGAAAAACTCTAAAGAACTTCTGGATAATTTTAAATCTCGGTCTTTTTCTGAAATTAGTTCTATTAAAACTTTTGATGTTTCAACCTTGTATACAATCATTTCCCATGTGAAATTGAAAGACCGTCTAAAAGAAATAATCCACAATGCTTTTCATCATAAAAATGGTAGGATACGCTATTAATTTATCACTTTGGGATACCATAAGGCATATTTTGTTAATAAGGAACAAAAGGGTAAAACATACTACACAGAGGAACAAGTGGTCAGAATGCTGGAGTTTCTTATTGACAACATGTTTGTTGAATTTGGAGGTAGACTTTTTCAACAAATTGTCGGCATTCCTATGGAAACGAACTGTGCGCCTCTCCTTGCCGATCTCTTCTTATTTTCATATGAATCGGAGTTCCTTCAGACACTTGTCAAAAACAAGAAGATCAAAGAAGCCAGGTTATTTAATTTCACTTTCAGATATATTGATGATGTTCTATCCATTAACCATCCGAACTTTTCTGATTGGGTTCCATTAATATACCCACCAGAACTAGAAATTAAAGAGACCACAGACACGGCTTCCTCTGCCTCATTTTTAGACTCGAATTTGACAATCTCAGTACCAGAATCTATGACAAACGAGACGATTTTAATTTTGAAATTATCAATTTTCCCAATCTTAGTAGTAATAAACCAACTTCACCTGCATATGGAATATACATTTCCCAACTTATTAGGTATTCAAGAGCTTGCAGCTCCTATTTGGACTTTGTAAAACGTCACCAGTGTCTGATCAGAAAGTTGATGAACTAGGGGTATGTCAAAGAACGTCTCATCCTTTTTCTAAAAAAAGTTCATCGGAAGATACTCAGAACTTGTTGATAAATATTCCGTATCAACTTCACAAAAAATACAAGATGGTCTTGAAGTATAGATTTTGCGTACTGACGTTTGGTTATTATCTTAATAACGTGTTATAGTATTCTTTTATTTGTCTTTATTAATATTACTTGTACTGTTAAGTCAGTTTTTTTATATATTCTTTTGAAGTTACTCTGTGGTTGTGTAAAACATCATACTTTGAACGACAAAATTATTTCATTTACTATTATTACTTTTACGTATTGATCTTGAATACTATGAACGACAAAACTATTTTATTCAACAATACTAAATTTCTGTTACGTCTGTTTTTTATGATACACATTTGACGTGAAACTGTACTTATGAATCCCGTCATACTTTGAACCACACACTTATTTTATTTATTATTATTTCTTTTACTGTTAAATCTGTTTTTGTTATATCTACTTAACGTGACTCTACATGTATGTATGCCGTCATACTTTGAACGACAAAATTAGTTTATGTCTACCTGTGCGAATTTCAAGCGCGTAATTGTACACCAGTATTGAAAACCTTCTATCCTTAACGAGAAGAATTTACATACATAAATTAAGCTGTATAAGAAAAACAAAATTAGTATGTTAAATTTGATGTATGCCTTTTGTGCTTCTTCGTTACATTTGTTGTTTTTACAGTGATATTAAGATGATAACACATAATTGACTGCTGTACCCCTATTTTTGACATTTTCACTCTTTGAGTATGTTTTTTTTGTTCATTCATCGTTGACAATGTAATGGAATTTGATGCGATGGTCATAAAAGTGAGAGGTTTAGCTAGCTACAAAACCAGGTTCAATCCACCATTTTCTACATTAGAAAATGCCTGTACCAAGTCAGGAATATGACAGTTGTTATCCATTCGTTTGATGTGTTTGGACTTTTGATTTTGCCTTTTGATTTTTGGTTTTCCTTTTTGAATTTTCCTCGGAATTTAGTAATTTTGTGTTTTTACTTTTACAACAAAACACTTTTATTTCAGCATTTTATCGATTTCCTACGTTAATGTAATTTACTTGAATAATGCTTTCAGTTGTGATAGCTTAACTTAGTAGTAAATGAAGTTAACATCTTGTTTCTTTTCTATTTTTTGTCGAGTTGTGTCATAATACCAATTAAAAAATTACTTTGATTTGCTTTAGTGAAAAACATAAAAAAAAGATATAACTGTCGTTTTAATTTTTAAATTATCTTCTGAAAACGTTTCAACCGGCTTGAAACGCAAGATCGTAATGAAAGTTTTGGTTATAATAACTAGCAATAGTTTATTTCTGTATTCACTGCCGAAACTTATACGACGCACATTTCCACCTGATAAGAACAACAATATCAATATTGGTGATTCGTCCAAGGCAAACTTGTTATACTAATGAACCACCAAGTATCACAGACTCCGTGAGACGTTTCAACATAAGCACCAAGTGGAACAGGTTTTACACTTGTGCAACCGTACATTCAAAATTCGGTCCGAGGAATGTTACGTCTTCCAAAAACATACTTTCGTGTCAGACCGTGCGTCAAAGACTCTGATTTAATGGACTGAATCTAAGACGTTTTCTGAAAGGGCCGCTCTTTAATAGCGTCATGGAGTCATGCGAAACAACGTTGAAGTTAAAGCACCTGGCATCATATTATGAGTATAGATGATCAGTTCCGATTTGCATTCAGTGTTAATGATTGACATAAGAGTAAACTGTAGGCAGGGTTGACGTTTTAGGGATTCTTGTGTCAATGAAACGGATTGTTTCGGAGGCAGCGGGTCTGTGATGGTATCAGAAATATGTCACAACAGACGCACATAGTAAAACAACGTTGATGGTAACTTGAACGCCTTAAGATAATTTGCATTATGGTATGGTTCAGGATTTTAGTAGAAAACGCGGTTTCTACCATGTATTCAGACAAAGTAAAAATAGATATCACGTGGCAAGGATTTATATGGACTATCTTGAGACTATATTCGCGTTTGTTCTTAGCCCATTTGGCCATGATATTACTGACAATCTTAACATAATTTAACAACTACATCTCTGAAAAGTGATTAATGTTGGTTCTAGATTTAGAGAATTCCAACACATCAATTAAAATAAAATAATTTTGAATTCCTTTGAGGATTATGCAAGTGCATGTACTAAATCAGATAATATGAACTTGATACTCTGTCAGAATGGGTCTTAAGAATCAGATCTTTGATAAAACGTCAAATTCATAATTAAAACAAAGAAAGTGTGTTAATTATCGAACAACGCCCGTTTCGAAAGATAAAGAAGCTGTAAACTGTGTTCCATCTTTTCACGATGAATATGTTGTTTTGCCCGCGGACAAAGCTTCAAATAAAATTGTCTTTGTATGAAAATCGTACTACTAAGAGTTTCTTATAAAAGATTAAGGAGTAAATGAACACGCAGGTAATCCCAAATACAAACACATATCATTTGGCAAGGATGTGAAGTCATTCAAGGCGTCAATGAACATTACATTAATCAGCAAAATTGAGGAATAACCTTTGTATTTGGTACTTAAGCTACAAAAAAATCCACAAAACAATAACGGTACAATGCCAACTCATATGCATGTTTTACAAATAAAAGATTAAAAGGAAGTATCCATCAGATTGACATAAATTCTGTCCTCTGTGAAGTAGGGTCTGCCGAAATACTGTGAAACTGTTCACTCGCGTAGTGGTATTACCCAAAGGTAGATTAAAATTTCTCCACAGAACTTTTAGATGATTAAACTCTTGATCCCTTTTTGACATCAATGTTTTCATAACATTTGTCAACTCTGCATACCACCATTCCCCATGTGAAATAGAAAAAATCGTTTAAATGAAATAGTCAACAACGCTTTTGAATAAAAGAAAATTGTAGTATATAAAGTAAATGTATTACTTTGATATACCATACGACATATGATAGCGAAATAAAACAAAAAGGTAAAACATGCACCATAAAGGCACAAATAATCATTATGGGGAAAGAACAATGTACCGTACTTTCCTGTTCTCTTCAAATTGAATATGAGTCGGACTTTCTACAGATACTTGCCAAAAAATTAAGTTAAAAGAAATCATATCATTTAATTTGACATTCAGAACAATTGATGATGGGTTTTTTCAGACATGGCTTTCTCAACTTTCTTATTAGATTTATACCTTGAATTTGACATACGCAGTCGTCTCAGTAACAGAATATATGACAAACGAGACGATTTCAATTTGAAATTATCAATTCGCCAAATCTGAATATTGGATACACATTTCCGAATTCATTCAGTATTCCATGGTTTGAAGCTGCTACTAAGACTTCATGAAACGTCATCTGTGTCTGCGTTAAACATTAATGAACGACGGTTAGACCTACAAACTCTCATCTGTTTATCTAAAACAAAACATCATCAGAAGATACAAAGTCTTTGTTGATTAATATTCAACTTCACAATACATTATACATGTTATAGTCGTAAAGTTTAGATTATAGGTCCTGGCGTTGTTTGTCATGTTAATCCTGTGTTAAAATGTTCTTTTGTTTGTCTTTGTAAATTATAAAACATAACTGTTAAGTCCATTTTTTGTGATATTATTTTGGCGTTGCGCAGTAGTTTTACATCTCGTAATTTTATTTGTATGCTATGGTCATTTACATATCAGGGTCTTTCATTTTTGCTTGTGTGCTATGTGTAAATGTCATTTTGATTTTCTTTGTTGATATATGTGTTTGTGTATATATTGATAAAGATTATAACACAATGTTGACTGTTGTACCCATATTATCGACCAAATACCTCTAGTATGTCTTTTTGTTTTCTTCACATTTTTGTCAATATAAAGGAATTTCATGCGACTATCCCACACGTGAGAGGGTTATCTAGCTATAAAACCATGTTTATTCCACAATTATCTACATAAAGCAATGTACTAATTAGTTTTCAAAGGTACCAGGATTATAGTTTGAGAAGCCCTACGCGCGTTTCGCAAACATAAGAATCATCAGTGACGATCAGATCACAATTATTATATAGTCAAACTTTAAAAGTTGAAGAGCAATTGTGCCAAATACGTCTAAGGTAATATGTGCCTTGGACTCGGTCAGGAATATGACAGTTGTCATCCATTTTTTAGATTTGTTTCAGATATAGAATACCACTTGATAAGGAACTTTCCGTTTTGAGTTCGGTATGTTTGCTATATTACCTTGTACATTTGTAGATTTGGCACTTCAATCACAAAGCCTGAATTAAGTATTGCAGAGAAAGGGAATACAAACGATGCTCATTAATAAAGTCATGGTTGACATTTACCGAATATGTCAAAACAAATGTATAGTCTTCACACCGACCACATGTTTAACATAAAAAGTATGAGTCTAGTGAAGTGAATCTTTTTAAATCTGTTTCTTAAGTAATAATCAGAATTTTCGATTTTGCTTTTTACAGAATATTCCTTTAACACAATAATTATATCTTATGTTGATTGATATCAATGTGACTCTATACTAAACCTGATTAAAACTTGCATGCATTTAGTACGCATATGTCGATTGCATCATTCAGTTTCGATTGTGTCATTTGTAAAAATATAAATATTCGAATAAGAGATCACATTTTGTTTTGCTTTAGATTGATACTTCGAATTTATTTATACGCTTTTTTTTATCATATAGAGATTCATTTAACATTGTTTTTGTACGTTTATCTCAACAAAAATGGCATAGAGTTTTGTTTTTATAAACTGCAATGGCTGCATAAAATGAAGTTATAAGCTGATGACGGTAATAGTATACTACGAATCATACAAGATAACATGTACACATTCTTTTTTTTCAGGTATTAAAGGAACATCTTTGTTCAAAATATTACCTAAATATCCAACCTATAAATTCCATTATTCTACTGAGGAGTTTACGGACTTACTGAAATTGATGTTCCGTAATGTAATGGCCAACAATGACAAGATAATCGATTGCATTGAATCAGCAATTTTAAAAAAGAAATGATTTTGCCTAGTGGACAACACATATTGTGTTTTTGTTTTCATGAATAATTGTTATTGTTGTACATATTTGCACTGGTTATTCCCAAGTGAAGAATATTGCTACTATTATATTTAGATAGTTTATATAAGTTATTAGAAGTTGTTTCTAGCGTCAAGTATATTCAATGAGTAATTAACGTACGTTTTACTTTATGTTATTATCTGTATTGATAACGTAATATATGGCGCAACTTTGTCATGTATTGTTTAGAACGTTACCGTTGGGTTAATATTATAATATTGAACCCAAAAGTGTACATGTACAACTTCTTAACTAGAGAAATTATTAAGTTTAGATTGGTGAAGTCACAAAAGTGTATTATTATGAGCAGTTTGAGTCGAGGACTCCTATATTTTCTGACAGTGTTCATTATGTTTTGCTTCCTACTTAGAATATTTATTTCCTGTAATTTCAAATAAATACCAGTGCAACGTCACGTTCGTCAGACTTTGCTGTTTACATTTTGGCAAGTGCAAAGATCCCGATTGGTTCTGTTAGAGGTAAGATGCAACGCAGATCGCTGTATGCCTCGCAAGATCCAAATTATTTATAATATACATTCGTTTGGCAATTCCCTATTTTAGTTCAAAAACACATGCTTATTATTAAGATCCGCTCCGCCTATTCATGCAAATTTATTTGACAACTTATTATAGACAAGTGTCTTTTTAATACGTTGGAAATTACTTATTAAAATTATAACGATAGTTTATTCTGTACATTGTTGCATTGTGCCGTAATAAAAATATTATTTTACTACGAATTATTCATTTTCGCTGCCAATATTACCGCGGAGAACGTAGGCCTGGCGAAAGACAGACAACACTATAGTTACTATTCAATTTAGAGAGTTTCCGTCGTATATATTTGCTTATAACTATAACAAAACATATCAAGAAGCAGTAATTACAACAGTTATCCTTAATTAATACAGAGAACACTAGAATTCAAATATACTAAATATGAGGACACATTTATAAGTCAATTTGTTTGTTTGGTCTCCTTTTAACAATAACGAAAACGGTAATTAGTGGATCGTTCATCCTGCTTAACCATGATGCAAAGGATTACATATCGGGGAATGTGTAATTACATCCGGTTTAAGTAGTTGTCTATGTTACTAAGTCCTTCTATGTTCTGCAGACATTAAATATAACATAATCAACATCTAAGGTAAGATGTCAGTACATGCAGCTCATGATTGAAAAGGTTTTGCGCTAAAAATATCTCTCAGAAGACTTTTTATATTTCATTACACTGTTTCTACATAGTTGTAGGAATATGTAGTGTGAGTGCCATATACTTGAGTATTATCTGTTTTTGACAAGGAATTCTATGTTTGATACTTACTTTTAGTCTAGTGAGAAACTTTTCGACTTTTTTTTCGGGTCAAAAATATAATTTTAAGTTTAAAGTCTTTCTACTAAAATTTTAGCATATCTGTTTGTTCTGTTTTGATTTACATTTAAAATTGAAATGGGATCATCCTGCTATTGACATGATTGAGCTGGTTTTTTTTGTCTTTGTGTATCTCTTAAATGAAACCAATTATCAATTGTTCAAAGCTTATGTGTGCTCATAGTTTTCCTGAACAATAACAATGTAGTTTTTGTAAGAGCTTGTTTATTTCACTCATTTTTGACAAACATGATATTTATGAAATTATTTTTCCACAGATCATTTAAACATTTTAAACTTTTTTCGTAATGATTTATTGATAATTTAAAGTAATGAAAGTACAGTTAATTTGGGGCTTTTCAGAATATTGTGATGATATATATATATATTCTACCAGTGGTATAAACAAGATGTGAATTCAATCTTTTTTAAAGAACACTTGCTAAATCTTCGATACACGTTTTTTGTTTTTAAATGTGATTTTATTTTTTTGTGAAGAACCTCCCTGAAGCTAACAGAAAATATAATGAAGATTATATTATCAAAAAGCTGAACTTATTTGTTTGTTGAGTTTTGAGTATTGATCTTTCAACAAACAGTCAGTATTCCAATGGGAACTTATTATACACTCCTACTGGCCAATTTGTTTTGCTCTCGAAAAAGAAAAAAAAAACGAATAGCAGCACATCAGGTCAACATACAAAACTAAGTCTAAACAACAGGAATTCAACAAAAACTGGGGATGATAACAGGTGCTCCAGAAGGGTAGGAATATCCTGCTCCACATGTGGCACCCCTCTTGTTGCTCAAGTTATCAAGTTATCAAGGGTCTATCCTTCCCTACGACAAGAGACTTGCATCTTCGTTGGTCATTTTTTTTTAAGAAACAAAGCTATACGAACTCTTTCAATTTGTCTATATTTCAGAATGGGGAATACTTGTGTAAAGTGTAGAAAGGTCAAAATTTTAAATAATATTAGTCTTTGATTGTATGGACTTTTTAGTATCTATAGGTGTCATACCACCAATAACTCCCTCAAATTTAGAACGTATGTGAAAGTAGGCCTACTCGGACAAAAAATAGTGCATTTGATGTCATTTTTTACTTAAACTAACCGACAAATTGGCAGAAATGAAACTTTTGGTGAACGAGAAATATATTAAGACCATTTTGAGCTAAAATTTACTTGTTTATGAGTTTGCATTCAAAATTGAGGATTAATGCACTCCATAGTATACTAATTTAAGATTTCCAGAAAACCAGGGGTTATTTTTAGTGGTACCTCTATTCGGAACACCTTTTCTTTTTTATATGATTTTAAACACCTGTTGAAAATTGGCATGTAGAAAGCTGATACATGTAGGATTCAGGATATACCTGGTTTCTATGAAGTTAAACTTAAGGTAAAATATTTAGAAAGCTGTGAAAATTGTAAAATTTGGTTGAACAGATAGGGACTTTTAATTGGTGGTATGACACCTTTAAGCAAAATGCGATGAAACATCAAAATCAGAAAACAATTGTTTTTATTTGTCTTAACTGATAATTTGAGATAATAGTAGCCACATTTCAATCTTTTTGGGAGCAAAATGTCACATATTGCAATTTTAGAACCTAAAACTTGAGTTTGTGCTATTTTTAGCTTTTCCCATCCTGACAATATGCTCTTATATAAAAAATGTCCTAAATAATGTTATAAATGCACAGAAAGTTATTCTGTGGTGTTAAACATTGAAACATAAGTTGTTCACTACCCCCAAACAAATTTTGTCATGCAGATTTAATGAAATTATTTGATTTTTACCCCTTATATCATTGCCTCATACTATGTACTTGGCAGGTAGAATAGCCTAATGTAAACACTGCAGAAACTCACAGAAGTACCATTTATTATTCCAAATGAAATTTTTTTATCTTAAATTTTATTAACTGTAGTAAATAAGCACAGTTAAATGACCATGACTGCACTTTTGATCAATTTGTAGTACTTTACTGACACCAGATGAAAAAAAAGGGGGGTCAATATTCCTTGATCTTCAATATCTTGGATTTTTTACTAAATTCATTGCAAAAATTGTGGAAAGTCTTTAAAGAAGTAGAACAAACAAGGAAAAATCAGCAAAAACTGATCTTGATATTGAAAGTTTATATTCCTGTAGCCCAAAATAAAATTTTCAAGTATTTTCTATCAAAGTCATACATTACAGTCAGTTTAAATTGAGCTGTGAAATTTTTAATATGAGTTGTATAATGCTGAGATAAGCTTTTTTTAACTACAAATTGACTAAGGATTAAGAATAAAGCAAAATAAAAGATTTCTAATCAACTTTTTTGTCTCTTTAGGTGTCATACCACCAATAACTCCCTCAAATTTAGAACGTATGTGAAAGTAGGCCTACTCGGACAAAAAATAGTGCATTTGATGTCATTTTTTTCTTAAACTAACCGACAAATTCGCAGAAATGAAACTTTTGGTGAACGAGAAATATATTAAGACCATTTTGAGCTAAAATTTACTTGTTTATGAGTTTGCATTCAAAATTGAGGATTAATGCACTCCATAGTATACTAATTTAAGATTTCCAGAAAACCAGGGGTTATTTTTAGTGGTACCTCTATTCGGAACACCTTTTCTTTTTTATATGATTTTAAACACCTGTTGAAAATTGGCATGTAGAAAGCTTATACTTGTAGGATTCAGGATATACCTGGTTTCTATGAAGTTAAACTTAAGGTAAAATATTTAGAAAGCTGTGAAAATTGTAAAATTTGGTTGAACAGATAGGGACTTTTAATTGGTGGTATGACACCTATATACGATTCTGATTCTGTTATTAAACGTCTGTGACTTGCAATATTTGAAATAATAGCTGTAAGTCTGTAAGAAAGGTCAAAATTTTTAATAATATACGTCTTTGATTGGATGTACTTTTTAGTATCTATATTTGATTCTGATTCTCTTATTAAAAGTCTGTGACTTGCAATATTTGAAATAATAGCTGTAAGTCCGATTTGCGTGCAGGTTTAAACCAGTGGTTTCAAACATAAATTGAACAGATAATAACGTTTTAAAAAGGGTAATGAATCAAATTACGTGCGAATGTTGTGAATACCTGACGTTTTTTTTTATAAATTGCATCCAGTCATTAAAAGAGAGATCAGACAGAGTGGGTAATGTATGGTGACGATGACCACGAGTATGTCTACGTCGGGCTGTAGAGTTGAAAATATTCATCACATTCACTGAGCTACAAAAAAGACTAGATACAATACCTATACCATCAACTTTGATGCCAAAACGTACATATATACCACCACCACACCAACAGTATATTTAGCATATTTACCTTTCGCAGTAGAGATTTAGACTTGAAAGTAACTGCTGCAAAGTAGTAGGTCCGGTAAGGGCAGATTTTGGCCGCAATTTTCAAATTTATCTAACAAAATATTTTAGACACTTTTTAAACCCTTAATTGTCTATTTCAATTGATTCGATTAGTTTGTGTGAAAATATTTAACTTATTTAGTCATTAAAATGTTCCGATTCAAGCTTAAAAATGAAAAATCTATCAAATATGCAAAAACACCTCACTTTTCAGATGTTTTTTGTCAGACGGAAACCGTATAAAATTAAACTAAAATGCTAAAAATGTGAAGATTTCAGTAACTAAGCATGATTTGATGATGCTAGTACCCGATATATGTGCATTGTATTGCTAAAAACAGCCCATATTTATTAAGGCGAAGCATGCTACTTTCAAATAAATAGCTCAAAGCTTATATTTTCACTTTTTTGTAAAACTGCTATATTTTGGGCCAAAAAAGGGTCTTACTGAACGTACTCCTTTATTTTAAATAAATAAGACAACTTTTGTTTGATTAGATCGTGTGGGAGTATAGTGTAAAGAGCAGAAAAGTCAAAACTGTCAACAGAATCAAAAGGACCAGTATATTTGTTTTATGTTTCAGTGAAAGCACAGTGTTTTAATTAACATAAAGTAGGGGTCTTTCATCTCAATTGCTCATACCAGTGTAAGATAATCATAATGAAGGGATTTTGCATACAAATAAACTCAGTACCACTTTTTAAGGAATGTTTTATAGTGTTCATATAAATTTAACCTCTCGGTACTAGTGTTGAACGAACGTTTTTTTTGTGTAGGGGTCAAACATCCCGGAAATATCAGCAACAGTGCTTTATGAACGTCATTTAAGGCCTCTGTGAAATTGTATTTAACTTTATTAAGGTGGTAAAAAACCTTAAGCAAGTCAAAACTAGCAGTGTAGGAAAGTTATTTTCAAACTTTCTTCCTTTAATACCAGTGCTTTAAGATCACCCATGCACCATTTATGCATGCATTATAATCAAATGTCATGCACTTCGTATATCGCATGACCAGTGTTGTATGAATGTTTTCTAAAATCTAAATAAATCATAAGCAACATACATTTCTCACAGCTCAGGACCCGTTTTGTATGAACACTTTTTAGTGGTCATACACCTCGTACATCTCAGACCAGTGTCCTTTGTACGTTATAAAAGGGTCAATCGTCTCCAGAATACTTAATTTGGGCCATCTTTTTTTTCAGCAACTCAAAACCATTGGTGCTGTAAATATGATATCTTGAATCATACACCCCTCACTTCTCAGACCAGTATTTAATATGCATTATTAAGGGGTAATTCGTCACAAATAACTCAGTTCCAGTAATTAAGGAATGTTATATATTTAACTCGGACATTTCAGTACCAGTATTAAAGGAATCACTAGTAATCCAAATTACGTATAATCGGCCTAAAAGGTTTTAGCACCATTTAAACAAAATGTATAAGCATAAGATTAAGATTGACAAAAATTAAAATTGTTCAATCCACATCAAAGTATTTTGATTCCAGTCAAATAGATTCTATTGCGGTCATTCAAGTTAGGTTAAGATGTGGTTGAGTCTCATCATAATAATTTGCCACAGCGGGTAATTTGATGCAGTTTCAAATCAAAAGTTGCTGATCCTAAACCTTCCCAATCCTTCTCAATACCTAACGATTATTCCTATTTATTTATTTTGCCACTGTAGAAACTTTTTTTGGCATTATTTTTCATGTGAGCTAAACACCTTGTCGCTATTATGAAAAATGTCTTGCTTAACCGTCAATATATTTTTTATTTTGGCGTCAAAATTTTACAAGAACTTTTTTTGAGATATTTTCTAAATGTTTACCTTTCCAAAAAACTGAGGTTAGGGTTAGGGTTAGGCTTAGAGTGAGGGTTAGATAATTGGAGAACTGGGGGGTAGGTAAAAGGGACGGAAGGATGTATAAGGATTGTGATATGGATGGCGTATGAAAATATTAGAGTTAGGCTTGGGGTTAGGGTTAGGATTATCCGGAACTTGATGGTGTAATGGTGTATGGCATATGGTGCAATGGTGTAAGGTGTATGGTGCAATGGAGTATGGTGTAAGGGAAATGGTGTAATGTTGTATGAGGAATGGTGTGATTGTGTAACGTGCGATCGGGAATGTTGTGAATGAACGGTGTACGACATTTCATTGGTTGAAAAGAATTTCTTTTTATTTAAATATTTCGGTTTGTAAACATAAAGAATAATAATAGTCTTAATATTTGAAATTTTATTGTATTATGGGTAATTTCGGATCGTGTAGATAGAATAGGGAATGATGTAATGTGTAATGTGTGAGGTGTATGGTGCAAATGTGTAAGGTATATGGTGTAATGGTACAAGGTGAATGGTGTAATTGTGAATGGTGTATGGTGAAATGGTGTATGGTGTAAGTGGGAAGTTTACATCATACAAGGACTGTTCACTACTGAACGAAATAACAACTGTCCATACCAGTCGTTCTTAGCCTGACAATGTTTGTTAAAGTTGTAACAGTTGTTAAATTTTATTGCTACAGTTATTTTGTGACTGTTCAAACTTTTAAAACAAGTTTTTCGACTGCAACAAAGCAAGAGATTGCCATCACAGTCATGTAAGGACTGATACAACTATTTCAAAGTTGTAACAGTTGATATACAACTGTCACAACTTGAAAAACGTTGGAACAGTGATAAACAAACTATTTAAACGCCGAATAGATTGTCAGATTCATAATACGACTGCTGCAACCATTTGAAAATTGTAACAGTAACAGTAGCTGATTCTCAGTCAACTGAACAGACTGAGAAACTTAACCCAAAGACAAATGTGGCAAACAAACCAAAAGGTAGAAATACAAAAACAACAGACACTAATTCAAACATTGCAAATAAGACAATTTCTGCCAAAGCAGGAAAGGGAAAGGCTTGTGTGAATGAGACAAGTTCAAGCAGTTCTGACAAAGCACTATCATATATAAACAAATGTATGAACACACCACAAAGTCAACGCAGGAATCTGTCTCAGCATCATACCCCACCTACACCCCAGAAAACTTACACGACAGGACTACTGGTAATAATGGCCCCCAAAAAAGCCAAAGCTTTATAACTGTACAATGTATTCATATGGACAATGTAAAATATTTTAATGTAAATATTACAGTACAATGATCGTCCATCTATATATATAATATAAACCAAAAGAAATTAAGATGAAAATAAAAAAAAGCTTTCAGCTCTTTATAAGAGTTAATTTCAATATGTTAATGTTGTTGATTGTGAAGATGACTATTGGTCATAAATGCAACTCATGTGCATGTTTTTATAAATGTAAACTCAAAACCTTTATTCTAAAGGCTTTCTTAAGCTATAACAAAAGATATATATAATGTGTGAGATGTATATGTCAAAAAGAAATATATTACCAACTATATTTGATTTCAATGAAGTATCCAATGAAATGTATATGTTCTAGACCATATGAGTATTTTGACCATACGCGTATGGTCATGACCATATGGGTATATACTCATATGGTCCGACCATACGCGTACGGTCCGACCGTACGCGTATTGTCGGGGTAGTTGACAAGTTAACATTGACAACTCTTCATAAGGTATAACCCTTGTAGTTTTCACATCATTAAAATGACGATATCAAAGGTCATTTTATTATATTATAATAAAAAAAATAAGCAGTTTCGTGCATTTAATTTACTCACTAGTCACTATAATAAACACATTTTTTACATATAGTCATGGGAGAAGACTTTATAAGTTTGATTAACTTGTGTCTCATCCCATTTACGCAAATAAAATATGTTTAAACTACCGACTTGTTGTTACGAGTGAATGGCAATATGTCGACTTAGGTAGATATTTCGATTATTTCTTAATGATTGTTATGGAATTTCCCGAGACCTCGGTATCACTGCACGCAGCTGATAAGAAGGCTAGTTTTTCGGTCGAATGCAAAAGGTGTAACTGCAAAGGATCGTGCACAATCAAGACGTGCAAATGCAGTAAACGTTATAGTACCGTGTGGAAGTAAATGCCATCATAAGCGTAAATTTAAGAATACAATTCGCGATGAAAACTAACGGTGGCATCAATATTTGATTTTTATATAGCCTTTGAGTTATAAGATTAATACATTTTCATGTAAACATCGTTGTTTTTTTTTTGATAAAGTTTATTAATATTTGAAAAAATACCTATATGGTCCAAATACTCATATGGTCCGGCCCGTTAATACCCAAACCAGTATATATACGCATATGGTCCGACCGTACGCGTATGGTCGGACCATACAAGTATACGCATATTGTCATGACCATACGCGTATGGTCCAAATACTCGTATGGTCCGGAACATATATATGCACGATGTCCAGTATTGCTTCAATATCATTAACAACTATTGTGTTTACTATTGGTCAATCGCTGAAAAAAATGGAACAGCGAATATTTATTGATATATTTAGCATACTACTGGTATGTTGGTTTTTTATCTGAGCTATTTTTAGCGCAAGTATACAAATGCTGTTCGCTATTTAGAGTAAATGAACGATTATTGACATTAAATAAATAAACTCATCATAGATACCAGGACTAAATTTTGTATATACGCCAGACAGGCGTTTCGCCTACAAAAGACTCATCAGTGACGCTCGAATCATATAATAGTTATCAAAGGTACCAGGATTATAATTCAGTACGCCAGATGCGCGTTTCGTCTACATAAGACTCATCAGTGACGCTCATATCAAAATAGTTATTAAGGCAAACAAGTAAAAAGTTGAAGAGCATTGAGAATCCAAAATTCCAAAAAGTTGTGCCAAATCCGGCTAAGGTTATCTATGCCTGGGATAAGACAATCCTTAGTTTTTCGAAAAATTAAATGTTTTGATTACAGGAAATTTGTAAAAATGACCACATTATTGATATTCATGTCAACACCGAAGTGTTGACTACTGGGCTGGTAATACCCTCGGGGACGAAACGTCCACCAGCAGTGGCATCGACCCAGTGTTGTTAATAGTTATCAAAGGTACCAGGATTATAATTTAGTACGCCAGACGCGCGTTTCGTCTACATTAGACTCATCAGTGACGCTCTTATCAAAATATTTATTAAGCCAAACAATTAAAAGTTGAAGAGCATTGAGAATTCTAAATTCAAAAAAGTTGTGCCAAATACGGCTAAGGTTATCTTTGCCTTGGATAAGAAAATCCTTAGTTTTTCGAAAAATACAAAGTTTTGAATTTTGAATATAAACACTGAATACAATAATATACAACTTTTCACTGTTTAAAATGTATAGATACTTACCTCACTGTCAGCGTATTCATCCATACAGATTATACTGAATGTGTAGTTCAACAAAATATATTTGTAAAGCATATTTGAATATAACGGTACATTTTGAATATTCCTTTACACTTCCTTATAGATACAAGTAGAATATCTTGCAAACAGTTTACCTTTTAGTAAGCATAGCCAACATAATTTTAAAAGCAAACGATGAAGTTGACATTCGTTATTATCCTAAAGTTGTGTACATTCTCAAATTCACTTATTCAAATGAAAGTATATGCACACATTATGTGAATAAGACACGTATATCAAACAGATATATTCATTCGAATAGTCATTGTAAGGCTGTAACAAATCACACGTGGATGTTGATTATTTCAGTGTCAATTTTATTGTCTATTGATTTTTACAAAACAAGGTCAAATCAGGCCAGTAAATTAAATGCCGTATTCACAGGTAGTGTGTTTTATTTGCTACCTGTAATTTTAGGTAGCTTGATTATTTGTAATTTGTATGGTTATAGAAATAGATTGATATACATTGTTGATTTCTATATGATTGTGTTTTAATTGTATTGTTTGCAGGCATGGACAGTTTTGTGAGGAAATAATACAATTATATGAAACTATACTTTGAAATGGCACCTAAATTTCTAATAAACTTAAGTAGTTAAAATGTAAATGGTACTAAAAATAAAGCTGAAAAAGACAAAGTAATTGAATGGATTAAATGTCAAAATAGTTCTTATTGTTTTTTACAAGAAACTTATTTTGATGAAAACATATATACAGAAATAAGAAATAATTCAGAATTTGATATATTTTGCAGTCACGGAACGACCTCTAGTAGGAGTGTTGCTATTCTCATTAAAAAGTCATTGAATTATAAGTTGATAAATAAACATAATGATGTAGATGGATTCTTTTAAATGTAGAAATTGATGAAAGCGTTTTTACACTAATGTGTATATATGCACCTAATTGTAAAAGTAATAGAAATATATTTTTTTCAAAAAAGTAAATAATATTTTAAAAGAACAAGGGATAGGAATTACGATTAGGGGGGGGGGGGGGGGTTCAATGATACGATGAAAGCGATAGACAGGAAAAATACTCGTTCAGAGGTAAAAAAAAATGACCAATCTATAAATAGTTTAAAATCCTTAATAAAAATAAATAACTTGACAGACCTTTGGAGATATTTTAATAAAAATAAATAACAATATACTTGGCAAAGAAAAGATAAAGCTCAAGCAAGTTGGATTGATATGATTCTGATAGGTTCAGATTTCATACCACTAGTAGAATGTTGTAAAATAAAACCTGCAGTTATTGATTCCACGGATCATCAAAGTGTTTTTATGTAGTTTAGAACTGGTGCATCAGAAAAGGGAAGGGGGTACTGGAAAATAAAAAATTCTATATTAGAAGATAATGACTACATACGATCAGTTAATAAAGAAATGGAAAGCTGCTATATGGGTAATATCGTAATTTAAAAAACCTCGATTTAGCATGGAATATATTTAAAATAAAGGTCAGGGAGGCAACTATAGCTTATTGTAAATCTAAAGCAAAAATTACTAGAGGAAAACCTGAACAAGAATCTGAGAATTACGTTTTAGATAAAGATATTGAAGAACTTGAAGAAAAATAATATAACCAAAATTTATGAACAAAAGGCTATAGGGGCTCAAATAAGATCACGAGACAAATAGGTTGAATTTGGGGAAAAAATAACTCGTACTTTTTAGGTTTAGAAAAACAGAGACAGGTAAAAAAGTCAATCAATAAATTAAAATGGAAAAATGGTGAGATTTTAACGGATCAAAATGATATACTTTGTAGTATTAGAGAATACTTAAAAAGTTATACTCGACGCAAAGCCCTGATAAAACATCAAGGGACAAATATATATTTGAGACAAAACTCGATAAAGAAATGGATAAAAATGATGAATCAGTAGAAGAATGCTCAGATGCTATTTATAAAATGAAACCTAATGGATTTGGGATAACCTCAAGTTCATAGAAGTAAACATTTTTAATATTGGATATAAAGATCAAACACTAACATATTCACAGCGTACAAGTGTAATAACGCTTTTATTTGAAAAAAGGGGGATCAATTGTCACTAGATAATTACTGTCCTATTTCTCTTTTAAATATTGACATGAAACTTCTATCGTACGCTCTAGCACAACGATTGAAAAAAATCTTACCAAAACTTATAAAAGAAGATCAGACAGCTGGATATGTTAAAAATAGATTTATTATTTTTTATCTTAGACAGATACAAGATACAGCTACTGAACCACTCAAATTTCCCGTATTTTCGTTTTCGCTCCGTTTTTCAGTCGTTCCGTTTGCGTGTTTTGTTCATTCCGTTTCCGTGTCATTTATTTCATTCATTTCGTTCATTTCGTTTGAGTTCATTCCGTGTTACATTCCGTGGTCCATTCCGTTTATACACGACATATAATGATAGCAAGCGTGTTGTTCGGTAAACGCATGAAGCTAATCATTTCGTTTTAAAGATTTTACGCGTGTGTGATCGATTATATCATTCTAAAGCGAAATGTAATTAGGTTCGTTTCACAGTTAAATTTCGTATTTTATAATCACATAATCACATGTATTTTCTTCATAAAAAAAACGACGACCACCACAACGTCAACGACCATTATAGTTTATTCATTTTAAATGAAGCCATTTCTGTAACAATATGATTATTTAGTGAAACAATAAAAGCGATAAATACATACTGTATATTTGTATATTTTTTTTTTTATTATAACCAGTTAAAGACTAAAAAACGACTGCACACAATCTCTTTGGAGCACTAGCTTTTGTAAAATATAATACTTATAACTTTTATAGTTAAATACTAAACAAAATAAAAGTGTGCATGCCAAAGAATTGGTGTTCATTCCGATTGTATGTACAATTAATATGTATGTTCATGGTTGTAGCTTCTGCTGAAATAGAAATAAATTGCCAAGGATGTATAATAAACTGTGGACACTTGTGTATATCTATAGGTCAAATTCGTCGTATAGATTTCTATTTTAGCGTTAATTGTTGGATTGCTGTCTCTGCATGGAACGTTACAAAGTATATCTTTATGGGATTGTTGCACAAAGTCATGTCAACAGGTACAATGTAGCAATGTAATATTTTTCACTGGGTGTTCAGATACCACCGTTAAGGATGATGATTAATTTCTATTTGATGTCCAGTTGCAAATATATATGTAAATCAACGCGAAAAAAGGTCGATTGGTTATACATATGACTTCTACTTCTAAAGGTTTACAGGATAACAGTCCACAAAAAGTCATACAAGTCATTGTTTTATTATTAATTATGATCAAACCATGATTCGTAACTGAATACAAAAAACAATAACACGATCACAATGAAGCAGTCGCCAATTAATCACACTGGTAACTCCTGACATTATAACGCAAATATATTACGAAAATTATTTGAAACTACATATAAACTTATATACTTGCTTCTGTATTTTTTAGTTCTTATACATTTTTCTGAGGTTTTCGTTAATTGCGGAAGATATGTTTAGCAAAAAAAAAACTTGTATTTTATATTTCAATTGCAAAATTATATGTGTTATTTTTTTAATTATTAAAAAAACTAATCTCAAATGTATCTTTTATTATGTATGTCCATTGTTCAATACATACTTTAGACTACAGTATACTTTTCTGATAAAGATTTCAGTAGTTTCAACAAAAAATAACTCGATTTCTCTTTACTGTTTTTTTTTTTTTGTCTCTCTCTCATGAACTTATCTAGCTCTTCCCATACGATTTATTATTGAAGATGTTTATCACTATCCTCAAATGTATATGTCACGAAAACACAAAAGTATAAAGAACGTGGAAGAAAAAAATCTAAGAACGTGTCTGAAATGAGGATGGGATTGTAATTAAAGATTGGACAACGAAATTTCGAAATTTCAATAGTGATAATGATGGTCACTGGCTCAGGTCTGAATATACCGTATACTAAAATGATGTAAATTTGGTAAAACTTATTTGTTCACGGTACAGCCATTAAAACTTGTTGAGACATGGAAATATCTCGGGGGAAATATTATATATTTTACTTCCATATTGAGGTTAAATGTATTCACTGGTTCCTTATTTGTTTTGGTAAAAAGGATGTTTTAAGATATATCTATCTTAAAGTGTATTATAAACATGGCTTATTGGATACGCCGAGTTTCAGTTATGGTTGTCTAACTAATTTACAAAAAAACGAATGTAAAAAATTGCAGTGTGGTAGTTTGTTTATTTTTCTTTCTATTTTAATGAAGTCAATGTTAAATAAAATGTTTCTACGATTGCTTAAAAAATAGGGACAATATTTCAGTAAGTCTGTGTTTTGTTAAATTAAACAAGGTAGATCATTTTTTTTAATTCAGTTATTGTTATCTTACTGTTATAGGAAAGTGTTTTTTTTTATTTATATATTATAAATATCATGCATATTATGAAACAAGTATATTTTTAGCATTGTGTTTGGGTTTAGTGGATCATTAAAAACAAGTTATTTCTGTAAGGATAAAACTACTTAACATGGCTAAAAAACATTTTATTGCAATAGTTGTGTAATAATTAAAGTGGTGACAACGCTTTCGAGGTAAGAATGCATTTTTGAATCAATCTAAATAACCAGCGAGCGAACTCTGCTGGACATCTTTAAAGAAATTGCCAGACATTTCATACTTAGTTGTTCAACAGATAATTATTCTACCGCCAATCATCTTAAATTTCTTTTATCAAATGGATCTTTTATTTCTGTTATTTTTAGCAAATGAGACTGATAAAGATATATGAATATATACGGATTTTGATTTTATTTTTGGTGTTCAAAATGTTGTTCAGTAGTATGATTCAGTATTTCAATTTCTTTTATTCAAAATGTTTTAGCTTTCAGCTAATCTGACAATAACAGTGTAGTTATAACGTGATACCTGTTAAGAGAACGGTAAACGAATAAAAAATCACACAAAGTCCCTAGGAAATGAAGTCGCAGGAACAAAAGCCACAAGAATAGAAGTCACATGAAAAATTATCACAGGGAGCTTATATACATTGTGTAATGGGTTTTGCTCACTGTTGAAGGCCGTTATTTATTTGTATTGTAGTCCTGTAATATTATGTTGTCATTTCAATGTTATATTTAACTTTGCCATTAAAGTGCGAGGTTTGGCATGCCATAAAACCAGGTTCAACCCACCACTTTTATTCCCCTTTAAAAGTGTCCTGTACCAAGTCAAGAAGATGGTCATTGTTATATTATTGTTCGTTTCTCTGTGTGTTGCATTTTAACGTTGAGTCGTTTGTGTTTTCTCTTATTTTTGAGATATTGAGATAAGACGTGGCACGGTACTTGTCTATCCCAAATTCATGTATTTGGTTTTCATGTTATATTTGTTATTCTCGTGGTGTTTTGTCTGATGCTTGGTCCGTTTATGTGTGTGTTGCGTTTCGGTGTTGTGTCGTTGTTCTCTTATATTTAATGCGTTTCGCTCGGTTTTGGTTTGTTACCCCGATTTTGTTTTTTGTCCATGGATTTATGAGTTTTGAACAGCGGTATAATACTGTTGCCTTTATATATATATATAGAACTCTCGTAACACCTTACATCCACCAACTGAATGTCTCATCCAGCTCCTAACTTTGGTATTAAAATGCAATAACTTCACATTCAATGGTGAACACTTTCTCCGCGTTAATGGAACAGCAATGGGAACAAAGATGGTCCCGTCTTATGCCAATATTTTTATGGGGAAATTAGAACAGAGAAACATATTTACAGATTTGTATTGCAAGCCCACAGACAAACATCAATATCTGACTGTCTCCTTTAAGTTGTCACCCTAAACATTGCACCAAGAGCACTCCCTACAGCCAGGCCATACGAATAAAAAGAATGTACTCCACCAACGATGTTGCCAAAAAACGACTACAAGAACTTCGCGGTCACTTAAAACATCGGGGCTACAAAAGGAAAGACATTGATAAAGGTTTTTCTCGTGCTTGCAACATCAGCCGAGATGAACTTTTACAATATAAAGTCAAAAAGGTCAACAGGAGGGTGCCTTTTGTGTTGACTTACTATCCAAAATTTTACAACTTATCTCACCTTATCCGCGAAAGTTGGAAAGATATCGAAAAACATCCTGCACTATCCATGATCTTTCCCGAGCCACCTGTACTAGCTTTCCGTAGGCCCAAAAGCCTTAAAGACTTGCTGATGTGAACTGAGTTATCCTCTCAAGCAGGCTGTTCGTCATTGGGCTCTTTTAAGGGTTGTGGAAACAAACGATGTCTGACTTGCAAACAAATACTGATAACCCAGACTTTTAACAGTCACTCCACTGGTACAGAATACACCATATTTTGCAATGTTAATTGCAAGACTACAAATGTTGTGTACAGTATCTCCTACAGTGTAAATGTGGTAAACAGTATGTTGGCAAGTCAGAACAGCCGTTTCACAAACGAATGAACGGTCATTGTAGCGACTTACAATGCAAGCCAGACCTCCCTCTTAGTCGACATTTGAGATCCCCTGGCCACACTAAGGCAGATCTCAATCGGCTGACCATTACTATCATTGACCACAACTCTGCTTGTTCTAGGGAGGCTAAACTTACTCGGGAAAGATTCTGGATAAACACATTCACAACGTTGGCACCAAATGGGATAAATGAAAAGATGCAGTTCGACACCATGCATTGCTTCACATCTGGGTAATATTACTTATTATGACAGTCTCTGTTTCTATTTCTTTACCTTACTCATCTCTAAAATAAATCTGTTGAATATAACAATTTAGATTGCTTAATTTTTTGAGGGATGTATAAGTACCAAGCCACGTACAACTAGTTTTAGTCAAAAAAAATTATTATATTTTAACGGCCTATGGTTTTAAACATAGCAAACGCTAATGTAACTATACTTCCGTTGTCAAATCTGAAATATATACAAATTTAGACCGTTCAGTGCTGTTTATTTGGAATTCTTATTGACTCAATCTTTCTTGTAACATCATAATTATCGATACAGTTAAAGCTTTGGAGTTGTGCTAGTTCATATCGCACATTATTTTGTTTTTATTTAAAGCATATATTTGAACTCTCTGATGTAATAATTCATATAACATATGTCGTGTTTAACAAATTTTAAGAACTGTGCAAGCGTCTTAAGTACCTGATGTTCGGTTTGACCTTTTTTATTGTATAAACTTCAAGATTGTAACAGCTTAATCTAAGTAGACTGATAATTGTTTCAATCAACATCACAATCATATATACTGATGAAGGATATCTGTTATCCGAAATATTTATAAATAATTACATTTATAGTTCCTTTTTATGTTATTGGTGTTGTTATGTACACTTTTTAGGCGTTTATATATATATATATAAAATTGTTAATTTCTGTGTCATTTGGTGTCTTGTGGAGCTCTGAATCATCGCACTGGCAATAATACCACATTTTCTTTTTTTGTATATGCATGATACGTGTTGTGTAAACAAATGCATAAACCAGAACAAATTGTCGATTTATTCACTGACAGTTGCTTTTTCAGTTACTGAAACCTTTACTATTACCGTAATTTGACGCTTCAAATTAATTTGAATACGCATAGCATACCTGTAGATACATGTATGTAAGGGCTGTATAGCCAGTAAAGTTCGTTAAAAAATTCAATCATCATCAATGGGGGGAGGGGGTAAAATTATAGCTTATGATGATGTTTCTAAAAAAAATTTGACCTTTTACAAATTCCCATAAACCAGAAATTGGTATTCAGTCCTAAACGTTGCCGATGAAAGATTTTTAGAAAACCATGAATAATGTAGTGTAGATATTTCAGCTTTGTCTTTAAATTTTCAATAAAAAAGTACCTACAAATAATGAATCAAAACTGTTTGAAACAAGGAACTGGTATAAAAAAGTGTGTTTCCTTTTCTAATCAATTGTACTCTTACAGCAATGTAAAATTTTACAACAAATCATCTCAAATATTGCACTTTTTGTCAGTAAGGACAAAAAGTCATATTTAGTGTAAAGTGCACAGTGTATATAGAGTTTTGAATTTTCGTTTATTCATATATCATATATTATATAAGTAATATCAAGATTAAACCAGGATAACAAAAATCGCAATGATAGCGTAGAAAAAGAATATTCAATGAATATTAAACAAAATGCGTCGTCGCAAATTCTTGTAAAACCTTAGAAATAGAGTTACAGTTGCATTTATCGACTGGTCAATACTAAAAGTGTAATGAGGACGAGAAAATGAATAAAAGAGCTATATTTTGCACGAAACAACTACCCAACCAGTTGCGGATCCAGTGGGGGGGGAAGTCGGATCCGCCTCTGCCAACAGAGACCAAATGACTTATAGATATTAAACTGGTCCGCAATTCCATCTATAGCTTCGTACTGTTAGTGTAGAGATAAGTGAACACAACAGGGATCCAGTTTTTATAGATGTTAGTTGTTATATAACCCGAATAATGTCAGTCGTTATATTCCGCTGATCTCCGTCTAATCTCCGATTGCTACATATGTTATAGGCCGCTAGAGGGCGCAGAATTATTCGAGTTAGTTGTTATAGGTCACCATCTCGAAATCCTACGCACGTTTGAGTTAAAATATCGCGATAATTAACTATATTATAGTACGTGACAGGGGTACATCAAACTGATATACAATAAATATTCATTAATTGTATATATTCCGAAGGAATAGTTTAATAGTTTAATTATACAGAGAATGACATTAATCTAAAATAAAAAGATTTGGTATGATTGAAAAAGAGACAACTATCCACACGGGTTAATGACAGATGAAAGCAACCATAAGTCACCATACAGAAAATCCATACCGAATAGTAAGCTCTAAAAAGTTTCTGACACAAAACGATTCAAACCAGATAATAAGTCATCCTGTTGCTGTAAAGACTTCATAACTAACAGTTGTGTTTATGAATTAAATGGTTCAAAGAAAGTATCAATATTTCAATTGCTTTCTTCTGCAATGCAGTGTGTCCGACTTAATTTTTCGCGAAGAGAGAAATATTTTGTTAAAAAGAGAACAACCTAAACAACAGAGATATATATATTTATTTCAGTTCTGTTCAAGTATCTTTTCGCAGTTTTTCTTTAATGTTTTTCTCTTTTTTTATTTAATATGCAAGGTGTTATTCAATAAACTCCCTGTTTTGAATATTTCTGTTTTTGTTGTCTATAAAACTGATGTTTTTTTTATAAAAAGCGTAAGACATATTTTATGAAATATGAAACGAAATGTTAATTATCTTCATTGGAGTTGTATACGTAACACGCAATACATTAATTCCTGTCTCGCACGATATTTGGTCTATGGTCTATTCTATTTTCCACTAAACTATTCTAAACATTTAATAATAGTTTAGCCAATTTCTTTATCAATAATTTTGACAACCAAATGCATATAATGCGTTTTGTGCTAAATTTTTTTGATTTAAACCCCAAGTGCTTATATGACTATATCTTTTATTTCGAGTCTGTTTCACCATTAGAAAAAGAGGACAGATCGTTGATAAAACTTGTCATGCAATTTGCCCCGAATATTAAAAAAAAATCTCTTAATTGGTCTTTGATAAAAGAAAACCGCCATTTGACAATTCTGAGAGCACCCTTTCAGTTTTATTATTGATAAATTATTATGGCTTAGATTTCGTCGTCTTCATAGTAGATACATGTATGTATATGTCTAAAATGAAAAACATCATCGAACCTTCCATCTAGCAGTAAAACCAATGCCCGTGTAACATCGAGTAGGTACATTACTGTGCACTATGTGAGTTAACGAACCATTACAACACCACTTTGATTGATCGTATATATGTGACCTGTTGTACTCTCAAAATGTATGCCCCTTTATAATATTTTTCCAATGTTCAGTAGCTGTCAAAATTCTTACCCTATTTTGATGAACACATTTTAGTATTGTAAGATTATTACCACTATTTCATTCGGAATTTAAGTGAAATATATCACTGTACGTTAGGAAAACGTACAATAATAAACTAAGAATCGAGTCACAAAGCTATTATACATTATGTTACTTGACAAAATAAAAAGAATTGATAATTTGTTTCTATTATAATTTGTTTTTTTTCGAATTAATATGTTTTAGTAGTAAAGTTTGAATAAATACCTATCTGTCGTAAATATAACGGAGTCTTTCAAATCTTATTCAGTGGGGTTACGGGGGTTGGAACCAACTATTTTTGACAATCAATGTTTTTGGATGGGGTCATATGATTGGAACTCTTCTTTATCCTGTGTTGTAACCCCCCTTTTTTAAAATGGCTTGATCCGACCATGAATATTTTCTATTTTCATCATCGATACGTGTATGTTTATGACCATGATTTGAATATCCTGGATATTTCCAACTCAACATGACATTAAATTGAGAATGGAAATGGGGAATGTGTCAAAGAGACAACAGCCCGACTAACGAGTTAAAAACAGCCGAAGGCCACCAATGGGTCTTCAAGACATCGAGAAAATCCCGCACACGGAGTCGTGCTTCAGTTGGCCTCCAAAAAATTGTGTACTAGTTCAGTGATAATGGAAATCATACTCAACTCCGAAATATATGAGCTAAAATTTAAAAGCATACAAGACTAAGAAAGATCAGAGGCTACTGACTTGAGACAAGCACAAAATACGGCGGGGCTAAACATAATTTATATTAAAGGTATTATATATTAAAATGTCAAAGCTTACGACATGAAAAATAACATACTAGTATGCATTCTTAATATCAAGCTATAAAGGGCCCCTTTATATATACATGTATTGACATTTTGGCAAATTTTAAGTTTGCTAGAACAATTTTGCAACGATTAAATCTAAATGAAACAAGTGTAAACAATTTATCAATTTTCTGATTTATTTAAGAATTGAATGCTTCATTTTGTTAATTTATTGGGTTGTAAAAGCGTTGACCGAATTACATTTTGTATGAAGCACGGAAGCGCTTCATTCTAAAAATGTACGCACGGTCAACGCTTTTACAACCCTATAAATTTACAAAAAAAAGCATTCAATACTTATAATTACATTTGTTTTAGCTAGGATTATAAAAACACGATTTTTATGAAGTTTAATTTTTAAATTCACCTGTGCACTTTATTGTTGGACCTCGTGTCATCATGAATGAAATGTTATTGTCTCATGCAATTGCTAACGGAATAACATGTGATATGCAATCAGCCAATCAAAATAGCGTATTATAATGAAACATACATCTAATGTAATTATTACAGTCTAAACTAAATCATAATATTTGTAAATTATCGATGATAAACGTGATTAAACTAACATTATTCCGATTTTAGTTCGAACACCTATGTAAAGAATTGTGCTAATATTAACGTACCTTTTTGCGGTACGGCCACTAGTTTAAACATATTTTATTGTTCCAAAAAGAGACAAATGGATTAGACACAAGTTTTCCAACTTAGTAACGTCTTCTCCAATATATACATAAATATACACATGAATGAACATTACATAAATCTGACTTTAACCAATTATTATTTTAGCATGAAGATATAAAAAATAAATTACATATACATTTTTTGAATCGAATCAATGGATATTTAACACTTAATATAACCAATCGAATGCGCCTATTTTCAGAAGAAATAAATGCAAACACACCGAACTGTAAATTAAATATGTTAGTGTACATGACAAGTGACTTTAGTCATGTGTGTGTGTGAATTTGTACGGCTACTATCTTTGTGACGTCGCGTAATTGTTATACTTTATATTGTATTGAATAGAAACGTATAATGGCAGACGTAGTTCTATCTTTAAGACTTAGATAACTTACGATCAAATACACAACGCAACGCAGTAATCTACATTGGTGCCGTGACTTCAAACGGAGAGAATGGACATCAGCCGATTAAAATCCTTGAGAGCGGGGAACAAAGCAGAGGTAACAAAAGTTTTCAAAAAACTGGAGGAAGCTATCGGAGATTCAAAAATAGACACGGAGGAAGTATCAACATTGCTCGATGCAATTGAGAAGAAAAAGAAGACGTTAGCCTCAATAGACGAACAGATCGCAGGTAGGTTAATGCTGTAGTGTGGTAATTAATCAAATTTTGAGTAAAAAAAACGACGGAAATTGAATTTTGCCTATTCTACTCATTGATAGCAATGGAATGAAAAAATAAGAACAGTCTTGCGATACAGCATTTGAGCTTTAATTTGCGGCTGTACTTTTTCGTGTTTATCGCGTAACTATGGTAACGGGACCTATGCAAACACGTACTTGGGCCCACATTTTAAACAGCCTGGCGCACCCCGAAGACCTACACGAAACTCATAAAATAAAGTTGGGTTTTGTTCATTAAAGTCTCATCTTTCATATGCTTGCTGTTTCTTCGTTAAATTTGAACAGGTAAGTTTATTATATACAAAAACAAACTGAAGTTGTACCAAAAAAGCAGTAAACATTGAAGTCGTTGAATATTTGCAATGCTTATCGCAAAGTTTTAAAATTAGAAACAGCAATATTATTAATCATGTTAATTATCATCATCATTAGAAGGGGTGTGCAAAGTTTTAAAAAGGTAATCGAACATTAACGAGGTGTGCCAATGCGTTTTTATACGCGAATCACACAAAAATCCATGTTTGTACACAAATAAAACATTCAATTGATCAAGACTATTTGGATTATTTCCCCTGATGAAGTAAATACGCCACGTTTTTCAAAACAACGATTTTCTTTTATAAATGCTGATTTGTCATTTATTTGCTTGCAGAATAATGTTTATGACAAATGGTATCGGGCATTCTTGATACATTGCTATCCTTCACCCATGAAGACTTTAAATATTGACATGTTAATCGGGTATCTTGATTTGAGAAAAAAGGGGGGTTTATGTCTATATAATTATGAAGAAAAACAGCATAAAAGTTCATGTACGAGGGTTCGATTCCCTCCCTAAGCTTTATTAATGTTTTGATATGCTGGTGCAAAGTTGGCAGATTGCTTAGTGGCCACACATGAATTTTTATGAAGTAATATTTAAAATTATTTAAAATTTTATGATATAATATTATTTAGAAAGGTTTCTGATATTTACAAGCTCTTTAGCTCGAAAAATATTCAAACAAATCAAGATATCCATTATTTATACATGTCTTTTAAGAATTCTCCACCGAATCCACATGCAATGTCCATTGTTTTCTTTCTTTCTAGATACCCACCTTTATAAATATGTTATTTGTATCCTACATTTGTACCTGTGTAAATCAAAACACCCTGCATGGTCCACTTGTAAATTCTCTCCATATAAGTTAGTGATTCACTTGTACTTTGCAATAGCAGATATTTGACATTTAGTATTGGAATCAAATACCCTTCTGACAGTTTTTTTTAATTTTCACTTCCAACACATCATGAATACACTCCTTGATAATTAAACCAACTATTTTCTGACATCTCACTTGGAGTCTTCATACATGTAATCTCAGTTACTCATTTGAGTTACTTTTACATAATACTATCCTACTTCTACTATTCCATTTTCTGTTGTCAACATGCCAATACACAATAATAAAAGAAGATGTGTACCCAAGAAAATCCAATATCTTTTGAAGCTTTCTTTCCAAAAAAGTGTGACCAAGATTCCAACACTACCATATTTTTATCGTGCCTTTTAAATGATGTTTGCCAACTTCTAAGTTTTACTATCAAATGTCTTGTATGGAAAATTTAACAAAAAAATTGTAGTAATCATTTGCACAAGAAGAATGAAACTGCATGGTTTTGAAATAAATACAAAACTGCAAAATATTTTGTCACAATTTTTCGTTCACAGACAAGACTACCAATCTATCAATATAGACCCTTATACAATGTATAGTGTCCGTGTAAAGTTCTGTTTAAAAGTTGTGTCTGTTCATGTTGCACTTCTTTTATGCTGCTCTTTTTTAAAGTTTTATGCTGCTCTTTTTTAAAGTTTTTTTTTATAATTTTTATTTTTTAATTTTGACCATCATTTTTGTTTCACAATTGTAATATAAGAGTCTTGAATGGTTCAAATTGTTTTTTTCCTCCTCCAAATTATGCTTTCAAATTGATGTTTCCTTGCCTCTAAATTCTTGTTTAACGAAATAAAATACATGAAGAATGCCATTGATCAGTTTTATTTTTATTTCTTGGAAAATTCTTTTTTTAAGATTCAATACATATATAAATATAATCTGTAAACAAAAAAAAATAGCTGAAATCATCATGGAGGACGCAACATATTTTAAAACTTGACACAATGTTTCAACAATCTTTTGACAAAAAACCTGCAAACATGAATATGTGTAACTATGCTAAGGTGATCTTGGCTAGATCAACCAAAGACCCAGATAATCTGAAATGGTGGAACAATAAGCAAGTTGAAAATTCCAAAGAAAACTCAATTATGGCTTACCCCAGTCAAAACATAAATGTATTTCAAAGATATAACAGTTATCATGTTATAATGAATAAATACCCCAAAATGTATATACCATTAGCCGAGTTCAAATATAGAGTCCCTCGGGTGCAAATTTATCTTACAAAGACAAAATATTGGAACAATTGTAGCAAATCAGGCGAAAAAACTCTCTTTATTGAAAAATATAACCTGAAAAACTGGTGTAAACTCAGTGAAATTGAAAGAAAAGGCCATCAGCAACAAGATTGCAATATTTGTAAATCTGATGCCTTCCACACGTCTTTGCCAGTGCACCACAAACAACAATGATATCGACCAATTATGCACTCAACTTACAACAACAGTTTGCAACACTTCAAAAACTAACAATGATGGCAAAATGATTAAAGTAGTGAAAACAATTGTCCCGTTCATAGAAAAGAAAACTGGAAGTAATTTTACAGACGTAATTTGCAAAAATTATATACTAACACCAAAGTTGACTTCAGGAAAAAGAAAAAGAAATAAAATCTGTACTATCAAAACAAAAAGAAGAAATGTCCAACCTACTAAATGCAGATAATAAAATTAAACTTTCTAGCATCAACAAAATCCTGAATATGAAAGAGAAAGATTGGGAACTTTTTTTATTAGCAAATCCAAAGCAAAACAAAACCTTGCTAAAAGATTCAGAGAAGAGGCCAAAAAAATTTAAAAAAACAGAGAAAAAGTATAGGAAACATAAACAATTATGAATTCGACAAGAAGAAGTTCATTAATGAAATCAAATCACTTCCTGCTAAATCAAACATAAACTGGACCGAATTATCAAGAAAATATGAGGTCAAAAACTCTGATCATAAATTTCCACTCAATGGTAGTCAGGTTTATACCAATTTGCAAAATCTGAAGGAGTTGAAGTTAACAAATTTATTGATACAAATAGAATAAGCGGCAGGGATTACTTCAGGCGAGTTCGTAGGACTAAACACATTTTATGTTAACGTCTATCAACACCAACACCAAGACCAGCCAAACAACTTAAGAAAGAATTAAGGGAACTATTACAGAATGACGACTTGGATATAGGTGTTGCAGTTGCTCCTAAAGTCTTTAAATCAAATAATATAACAACCACTGGTGAATTAGTAGAAAAGATTGTGACAGTTTATGGCAGAAAATTTCCCCTACACCAGTTATGTCAGAAGCTGACAAATGAACAGTCTGAAATGGTTTTTTTCAGGGCGTCTGCCAACACCATCCATCGTCATTTGAAATTGTGGCACGACCATTCTGGCATCTTGAGTAGGCCATACTTTTTGATAATGGTTTCCTGTTTGTTCGATGAAAATATTTATCTTACAAATGAGGAATACACTGAAAAATACCCTGATCAAAACGCTATTGATGTACAAAGCATTGTTGAAAAGCCAAAGCTCTACATATTTGGTCAGTCAAAGAGTAGCGATTCTGACCAGATGTCATACAGTACTACAAGGGTGGAGGACCTTAAAGATCTAAGCACTTCAGCAATTGCTCCCGATGGTTTAAAGGTTTATGACATACAGATAGGTGCAGTCCTAACCTGTACAGCAAGTTAACTTGATAACCAGTCATTTGGACTGGTCAAAGTTAACCTGTGACCGAACTTAGGACTGCTCTGACCAGTCCTAGGACCAAAATCTAGTTAACTTGAAAAGCGGACTTGGTCCTAGGACTGTTTTTATGTCTGCCAAAAAGTTAACTTGGAAACAGGTCCGCTTTTGATATAAGTTAACTTCGAACCAGTCCTGTCATAAGTTAACTTCTGAACCAGTCCTGTCATAAAGTTAACAAAAGTTAACTTCGAAACCAGTCCTGCCACAAAGTTAACATAAGTTAACTTTTGCTTTGACAAATCCGATCAAAACCAGACCTGTTCCCAAGTTAACTTTTTACTGGTCTGCTCAACACTAAGTTAACTTGTAACCAGGACTGCTCTATACGATTTTTTAAAAATATTTTTAATATCTTTGTTCTGTAGTATAAACATCGAAATTAAAGTAAAATTAAAACTTTGGTTTTATAAACAGTATTAAATACAAAATGAATTATTTGAAAAATAAGTACGCATAAATCTCCAAAGGTACCATGCACAAGGCACGGGCATACCTTATGAAGTCCTCGACAATTATTTTATTTAAGAAATTTTAAATCTCCAAAGGTACCCTGCACAAGGCACGTGCATACCTTATAAAGTCCGCGACAATTATTTATTTTATTTAAGAAATTTTTAATCTCCAAAGGTACCCTGCACAAGGCACGGACATACCTTATGAAGTCCGCGACAATTATTTATTTTATTTAAGAAATGTTAAAACTACAAAGGTACCCTGCACAAGGCACGGGCATACCATATGAAGTCTGCGACTATTTTTTATTTTATTTAAGAAATTTATAAACTCCAAAGTTACCCTTGCACAAGGCACGGGTATACCTTATGAAGTCCGCGACAATTATTTATTTCATTTAAGAAAAAACCTGATGCAGTTATAGAAAAAAATGAAGTTCGCCATATTGTGTTCAACAAGGATTTTGCATACAAGACATAGAAATCGAATTTTGACCTGAAATTGCATTTTTATTGAATAAAAACGAGTAATATCCCTTATTAGTATTCTTTATTATTGTAAAAAGTAGTAAAAACACAACTAAAAATCTTGTTCTCGGGATATATAATCTTGTTTTCGGGATATTACGTTTTTCTCGTAGTTCTCGGGAAATCGTGGTACCGCTTTATTATGTATATCTTTGAAAAGAAGTATATTTGATGTTAGTTGTATACCTCCTTGTTATTAACACATCCTTGAACTATGCAGTCACAATCTGCAATAGTTTAATTCATTTCAACACATGACTTCAAATTTTTCTTCGCATAAATTTCGGGTGCCAGCATAATCTTCCTTTTATTCAAAACGTAATTGATACGTAACAAAATTTCAGTAGTTTTCATACTTCAAGCTGACTTGTACAACAAAGTTATTTGACCGCATTGACCAAAACTGACCATATGTGCACTTTAATTTGTAAATATATATACCCGCATAGTAAATCAGCCATATTTTTTATGTCAGGATTCAATGTATAATACAATGGACATCAATATTCCAATATAATAAGAACAAATTTTTGATCGCATCAATTTAGGTTGCCAGCATGTCCTCTTTTTACTCAAAATACTGATACGTAACAAAATTTCAGAAGTTTTGATACCTCATGCTGACTTGTACAACAAATTTTTTACACCGCATTGACTAAAACTGACCATATGTGCACTTTAATTTGTTAATCTATGTACCTGCATAGTACATCAGCTATATTTTCTATGTCAGGATTTAATGTATAATACAATGGACAGCAATATTCCAATATGATAAGAAAAACATTTTGTTTGCATAAATTTAGGGTGCCAGCATGTCCTCTTGTTACTCAAACTACTGATACGTAACAAAATTTCAGTAGTTTTGATACCTTATGCTGACTTGTACAACAAAAATTATTTGACCAAAACTGACCATATGTGCACTTTAATTTGTAAATCTATATACCTGCATAGTAAATCAGCCATATTTTTTATGTCAGGATTCAATGTATAATACAATGGACAGCAATATTCCAATATGATAAGAAAAAAATTTTCTTCGCATAAATTTAGGGTGCCCGCATGTCCTCTTATTACTCAAAATACTGATACGTAACAAAATTTCAGTAGTTTTGATACCTCATGCTGACATGTACAATAAAATTATTTGACCGCATTGACCAAAACTGACCACATGTGCACTTTAATTTGTAAATCTATGTACCTGCATAGTACATCAGCTATATTTTTTATGTCAGGATACTATGTATAATACAACGGACAGTAATATTGCAATATAATGAGAACACATTTTTGTTCGCATAAATTAAAGGTGCCAGTATGTCCTCTTTTTACCCAAAATACTGATACGTAACAAAATTTCATTAGTTTTGATACCTCATGCTGAATTGTACAACATAATTATTACACCGCATTGACTAAAACTGATCATATGTGCACTTTAATTTGTAAATCTATATACCTGCTTAGTACATCAGCCATATTTTTCTTTGTCAGGATTTAATGTATAATACAACGGACAGTACTATTGCATTATAATAAGAACACATTTTTGTTCGCATAAATTTAGGGTGCCAGCATGTCCTCTTTTACTCAAAATACTGATACGTTACAAAACTTTAGTAGTTTTGATACCTCATGCTGACTTGTACACAAAAATTATTTGCCCAAAACTGACCATATGTGCACTTTAAATTGTAAATCTATATACCCGCATAGTAAATCAGCCATATTTTTTTATGTCCGGATTCAATGTATAGTACAATGAACAGCAATATTGCAATATATTAAGAACAAATTTTTGTTCGCATAAATTTAGGGTGCCAGGATGTCCTCTTTTTACTCAAAATACTGATACGTAACAAAATTTCAGTAGTTTTCATACCTCAAGCTGACTTGTACAACAAAATTATTTGACCGCATTGACAAAAACTGACCAGTTGTGTACTTTAAATTGTAAATCTATATACACGCATAGTTAATCAGCCATATCTTTAATGTTGGAATTCACCGATAATTACCATTGACAGCAATATTGCAATATAATAACAACAAAGTTTTGTTCGCATAAATTTAGGATACCAGCATGCCCTCCTTTTATTCAAAGTATTGATACATAACAAAATTTCAGTAGTTTTAATACCTCAAGCTGACTTGTACAATACAATTATTTGACCGTATCGACCAAAACTGACCATACATGTATGTGAACTTTAAATTGGTAATCTGTATACCCGCATAGTTAATCAGCCATGTTTTTAATGTCGGGAGTTCTTAGTAGGACCATAAATGTACATGTAATCAATAATATTGGAAAACTATATAAATGCAAAAAAAAATCAGCATAAATTGAGTGTCAGCATTTCATCTTTTTATTCAAAATAACAGTCACTTCATATATAAAGTAGTTCATGTTGGTGTGTAAAACAAAACTATTATGCCGCATCATCAAAGTACCAACACTGACATGTCTGAATACAACTTATAAGTTATAGCTAATCCCAGCTGACCCAGCCAATTAAACTTATGACGCATACAACAATCACTTTTCCATTGTCAGATATTTTGTTTGATGACGTCCAAATTTTACGGGAACCTGTGTGATATCCAGCAATGGCGGACAAATAGCGATAACGTGTATTCATTTGTAAATACTACCCTAGTTTAATTGTCTTAATACAATGATTTAATAAAAAAGGTTCTCTTCTGGGAATAGTATACTGTTTATCTATTATGTCGGTTGATTGATTTTGTTTATTGTTAAATCTCAAGTGGCAACTATTTCATTAAAGTGCGCATTGAGTATAATTCTGGGACGTCCCATATCTCAATTAATCGACAAAGACAAATCTCTTGACCAATCTGACGAATTTGGCGAAATTGTTGATAGTTATACCACACCGTATGCTTACGGACACTGTACAATTTCTGTTAGAATATTCTGCAGAAATCAGAATAGTTAATCCAATACAAACAAGTTGAATAACAACGAAATATCCATGCATGTACAAATTTATGCATAAAGTAAAATTGAGGAAGGGACAGGTAAAAAACAGGGAACGAATCGACGTCGACGATGTTGTTGATATCCCGTGAATATTGCTCCGATGCGTTGGACAACCTTTCTATCCGCCTTCTAATAAAAAAAAACACTCTATGTGATTGTATAGCCATTTATCATTTATTTAAGAAAACGTGCATATCAAATAAAATAAAAGAGAATTTGTATAATATCTAGTAAAGTCTAGCGAGTAAATAATGAATGATATATGTGGAAAAACAATGCGAACGTTGTTTACATATTTTAATTATAGCTCAAGTCTGATATGAAAACTCTTATAACGATATACTGTCATAAGCAGACCTGTCCTCAAAAATTTTAAAATTCTCAAGTTAACTTAGAAAGCAGTTAACAAGGTTAGGACCGCACGCATCTGTAGTCAGGATTTTTACTGGGGACAATCCTGCCCGGCAATTTGAGTGTGGACAGCAAAGGGGAGGCAATAACCAATGCTGCAGTGAACCACTCAAATTTTGAAGCGGCTTTTATCCAGAAAACTCAATCTTTACAGCAACGTCTTGATCTTTTTAAAGCTGGTACTCTGTGGAAAACTTTCAACATGCAGAACAACATCAACCCCTTTTGTAGATTTAACCAAGAAAACTCTTACTGATGAGCTAGATTACAGAAACCTTGATATTCACAACTTAAAAAAACCTGAACTGAAAACACTTCTTACAGAGACACTACATGGAATACAGAGACCACCTGCCCTGTTTTGTCCCAATTTTGACAATACATGTACCACCGAAAATTTAGAACAATATGAAATTTCCAACTGTGAGCCACTTCACGACATTGTGAATGTTGTTCAAAACTTGATAACTGAATTGCCATACCACCTTGATGACAACATTCAAAAAGAATACCTGAGGTTCTTTGAAGTTACTGTGGGTGACAAAAATGAATTGAAAGCCAGCAATGCACGCCTATACGCTATCAAGCTAGCTCACTTCACTAATATGAATTACGAAAATGGTCTTGTTAATGCTGACATCCTGACAATATGCAACAGCCTTGTAGAAATCATTAACATTTGTTACAGTTGTTCAAATGAAAGGACACAAAAGCAGGTTTTACGATTATATAACCAATGCTTTTATTTTTGCCATTTTGATCAAATATGTCATCATCAACCCTAAGAAAATTACAAAAGGAAAATGTTATGGCTCACACTTCCACAGCTTCACAGTTAATTTTCCTGAAATGTATCGACTATTTTGCTTAAGGTCCCTTCTTCCAGAAAACCAGGAAAGGACATTTGGAGATCTTAGATCTATCTCTGTCAGAACCAGTAACCGACAAGCCAGATATGTTGTTGATAACTGTGTCTTGAGATTTTTAGCAAAGCAGGACAGTGAAGACCAACTTGATTCTTTTAAACATCAGGATCTCGTTTGCTTCCTCCTAGAGGAAACTCCATAATTGCCGGTCAGTTGATTGCTTCAAGACACCGTCTAATACAGGCACACTGTCAAAGAATTTCTGATTTTCTTGAAGTTGGTATCAATGTATGGTGGAAGACATAAGAAGGTCATGTTGAATTTTTAGATGGCCCAAATGAAAATCATTCACAAGACTGTGGACCTAATTTACATCATTTCACCACATCTAATCTGAAAAAAGAGTATGCATATTTAGATGAAAAATGGAAAAATATCATAGCCAAAGTTACAACTAACAAGTTTACAGTACCTTGCATGAAACTAAAAAATCTATGATGTCAATGGAAAAGTAACATCAGTGCTGAACACAAACCTGGACCTTGTCAGTTTGTTTTAGATTTATGAGTTTGACTGTCCCTTTCGTATCTTACTTCCCTCTTTTCTATGGACCCATTCTTGTTTTTATATAACAATAAAGAGATGTGGTATGATTTCCAAAGGTCAAATAAAGAAAATTATAACAGATAGTCAGATATAAAGGCTTAAAAAAAAACTTATGAAAAAATAAATATGATGCATATGAACATGATGAACCAACAACAACTGAACTACAGACTGCTCACTTAGGACAGGCACATAAAGAATGTAGCTGGGATTAAATATGTGTGAGAGACATAGCCTCCCATAAACTGACTTACCAGTTATGATGAATTTGCTTTCTTTACTTTTTCAGAAGACAACACAGAATCGAGTGTTGAAAACAGCATTGTACATGAATTTCCAAGGGAGATAAATTACACTGAAACAGAAGAGGACGCTATAAATTGTAACACACATTTCTTACTGTTTTGAATTAAAATAACACAATAATAATTTGCAAGTGAAATACCTATCTAACATGTCTAATGAACAAAAAAACAGAGTAGGTGTGTTTGAATAGCTATTTTTTTTACTAAAAGTTCTTGAAGACAGTCTTTTAAGTTGGATAATGAAAATGCATATCTTTTGAATATATCTTTTTTGTGCATGATAACTAGGGTTTATAATCTTCAACCACTGAAAATGTGTGTATGCCCTTCCAAGAAATATTTAATAAGAATTTTTTTTTTAAATGTTTAAGAATTTTCAAAAATTTGACCTGACAACTGATCAGACAATAGTTGTAAGTTGAATCAATGCAGACAAGATCATTAATTAATGCTCATTGGCTAGAAGATACATTTGTCTTTTAAAATACAACTGACATATAAGGATCTTAATGGTGCTATATGGATAAATTTATCGGTTTTCAAGAGCAAAATTGGCAGCACGTCATACCTACAATGGCTTCCATTTCTACGATTGTGAAAATAAACTTGAGTAATTTGGAAAATTTTGAAGAAGTAGAATCCTGACCGTTTGATTTAAAGAATAATATATAGTTTAAATAAAAAGTTGAATATACAAAATTTTTAAGTTTGTTTCTAAAAAGAAAAGTTTGAAAAGGTTCTGCAGATACCAGTGTCTCGCCTACTTTTGCTATAAACCCAAGATTCAACATAAATGAGGGAAAGGAAAAAAAATCCTCTTGATATTATCTTTTCATTGTAAGAAGCTTCTGTCCAAGTTTGGTAAAAATACAGGATAGTTTAAGAAAGTAATTAAAAAATCCTCTTCATTAAATCTTATTTTCAAATGCCATGTTAAATACATTCACCTGCAAGACTTCAATCATCATTCTTTGTTTCGGTGGATGAAGCTCAAAGTGGACCTGAAGAAATAATAACAGAAAGACAGAATAGAAGATGCCCTGATATAAAGTTGAGCAATACACATGGTATTTATTTTTTTTCCAAAATTTACTGTACTTTTGTAGTAGTCGCATATTTTTGCTACAAGTAAAAAACACACAAAAACAACCCTATTAGTCCAGTATATTTTTTTTAACAGAAAGAGTTATTTCCTCTTAAAAGACTCCTTTGAAAAAATAATTCTTAAAACAAACTTAAATGATAAGCATTTAATTTTTTGGCATATAATATATATAAAATTAATCACCAAGTTTTCTTTATATGGTTAAGCCATCTAACCATTGAATTGCAAATCGGTCCCCAAATTTGCAGAGTTGGTACTGTGATTGGACAATCAAAGTTGGGGTATACCATAAATCTACCTTTATTAATTATAATGATTTGCAATATCAATTCCAAAAAATAATAATGTCCAGATTTCAAGAGCGTGTTTCTATGTTGTGTTTAAGTAGTTTTTTGGCGCATTGTTTTTCAATTTTCCTCATTGCGCTGTCAGTTTTATTATAACTTGCGAGTTTTGTACTTATGGTGTTTTTTTCATCTCTTTTTTTATATTTCAATATTACGATATACATGTACCTTTGATAATAAATTTGCTTTCTTTACTTTTCCAGAAGGTGACACAGGATCGAGTGATGGACACAGCATTGTACATAAATTTCCAAGGGAGATAAATTGCACTGAACAGTAGAGGACGATATAAATTGTATGTATACCTTTCTACTGTTTTGAATTAATATATATACAATAATACATTGATTTAAATGAGGTCTAAAAAATAAAAGACTTTTTTTTTAACAAAGTTTGATGTGAATAAGAGAAAATAAGACTGTGTCCATAGTACACCAACACATTATGTTCAGTGGACCAAAAGTTTGGGGTCATAACTTTAAAATGGCATTAAAATTAGAAAGATCATATGTCATGACACAAGTGTACTAAGTTTTAAGATGATTGGATTTCAACTTCATTAAAAACTACATTGACTAAAAAGTTAATATGAAGCGCGACATACAGATGCTTTGCACGAAAAACATAATGCTCCTATGTGAAAAATGTTGATACATGTACAACTAGTTCAATGAAACATATTTAACAGGAGCATCTGGCCATTGTTAGTCTTGTATAATTTTAACTTATTTTACTTTCTTGCGTTTAATTTGGAGTTGAGTAAGAAGTTCATTATCAATGAATTAGTATATGTTTGTTTAGGGGCCAGCTGAAGGATACCTACGAGTGTAGGAATTTCTCCCTGCATTGAAGACCTATTGGTCACCTTCACCTGTTGTCTGTTCTATGGTCTAGTGGTTGTCTCTTTGACACAATCCCCATTTCCTTTCTAAATTTTAACAAGAAAATTAAAAGAAGAACTGGTTCCTTGTTTTCACTCAAATCAATTAAGCTGGTTGATAACATGTTTTCACACAATAATAATGCATTTACTTTGCAAAATTGATTGTAATGGAAAATGTCTTATAATCCATCATCCTCCATTCTTATTTTCAAATGCCATATAAAATACATTCACCTGCAAGATTTTAATCTTCATTCTTTGTTACAGTGGATGAAGCTCAAAGTGGACCTGAAGAAATAATAACAGAAAGACAGAATAGTAGACATTGTAGATGCCCTGATATAAAGTTGAGCAATGCACATGGTATTTATTTTTTGTTTAATTAAGTTTACTTTTGAAATAGCCATATGACACTGAGCAGATGAAAGGGCTACATTTTTCAATTTTGATGATTTCGTTTAAACATATATTCTTTTTATTTTGTCCAGATTACCATAGTGTTTTTTCTATGTTGTGTATTGTGAAGATTTGTTTTCCCATTGGGTTGTCTGTTGCTTTTTTGAGTTAAAGTATACTTTTGATATTTTTATCTCTCTTTTAATATTTCAATATTACGATAGACATGTACCGTTGATAATAAATTTTCTTTCTTAATTTTTTCAGAAGATGACACAGGATCGAGTGATGGAAACAGCATTGAACATGAATTTCCAAGGGAGATAAATTGCACTGAAACAGAAGAGGATGCCATAAATTGTAAGTATACATTTCAGCTGTTTAAATTAATGTAAAGGTACAGATATCTTGTAATTATAGAATTTTCAAATGACAATAAAAAAATAACCTTTTATTAAGAAGTCACAGAACCATGAGAATGAGGTCAAGGACAAAGAACATACCTGATCAAGAAAATTTGAGAGTCTTCATACTTCAAACAGGTAACTGACATCTTATTTCTTTTTAATTGCATATGGCATTGCTTTTATGACAGGAAAATAAGCTGAAAATATAAATGAGATCACTTTTATTTTAGATACCCAGCTGCAAGAAAAAAATTACATTCAGATTAAAGAAAAATATAAGATATTTGTACAGGATGAGAAATCAAGAGAAACTAGAAATAGTCGAGGTAACTGTAAATTGTTCATTATGGTAATAAAATGTAATTGCTCTTATGTTATTTGTGAATAAATAAATTTAATGTTTTTACAAATTTTTTTTCAATTTTTATGGCAATAAGCCCACTCTTACATAGTCATACGGCAACATATGTGTACGTTATTTAACAAGTTATTTATCATATTTTACCATAGTGTCGACCCTAAAAAACAAAGCCGCTACACATTTCATAAAAAAAAAATGTAACAGTTCCAAAGAACATAGGTCTTGCCATACTTTTGCCGATGCCAATGAAAATATGTAGAGTTGCTATAACTTGCTTTTGCAACAAAAGTAGCAACCTCTACAAAAAAGCAAATAAAAAAAAATGATTTACTTTCTTCAAGAGGAATGTGTTGAAGTTTTTCAATCCAATTTAAACTGTAATATTGAAATGTTTAAGTTTTATGTTTTCAAACTGAAATATTTTTAACATTAACTTCTTTTGTATCAACAGGCAGCAAGAGAAAACTGATAAAATCAAATGTTGATGTATCTGACAAGGAGAATACTATTTACCAAGGAAAAGAACTTGTTTGACAGTTGAAAAAGTGAAAAGAAAATTACTTGTGGAGAATGAAACAGGTAAATTTTAGGGAAATAACACAGAAAATCCATTTAAACCTTCATATGGAACCTTGAGGTACCATTTAAAGATATCCATCTAGACTAACAGTGCATGTATACTCCAATCAATGTCAAGAAACCAAATGTTTTTCTGTCCTTGCTTAAAATAAAATTGAGAAAGGAAATGGGGAATGTGTTAAAGTGAAAACAAGCTGACCATAGAGCAGACATAAGATGAAGGTCACCAATGAGTCTTCAATGTAGTGAGAACTAGTTAAGTGATAATGGATGTCTTACTAAACTGCGGCAGGGATTTACATGTTTGTGAGATCTCAACCCTTTCCCTATATCTCTGACCAATGTAGAAAGGTAAACGCATAGCAATACACACTTTAGTCTATTATTCTTAAATAGTTTGGACAAAAACCCCTAAAATCAATCCAAATATTTTTTTTGAATATTGATTTCACAGAGAGCCGTACCCTTATATACGCATTGTCCTAAACATCCAAATTACTCGTTCTTCGCTCCTTTTTTCCTGAACAGTTAGGACGATAACCCCCAAATTAATCTCAACATTATTGACCTTTTTCAAAGAGTCATACACCTATTAAGTTCTTGTCTAAATAGTGCATCAAAATAACAGTGATAAGATAATTATTTAACAACTACATGAATTTTGCTTTTATATAAAAATGTTTCCTATATTATGCATATATTTACCAGAAGTTTTCTTTTGCAACAAGACAACATGGGCTATCAATATAGAATGTGCAGAAATTACAAAATGTTAACAAGATGGCAAGAATGCTGTCTTATGTGCAATCTGTAAGGTTGTCTAGAGGTAATTATTTAAATTAATGAATACACTTAACTGTTACCATTACATTTATGATGGTTTTAAGGTTATATACCTTATTGATTCTCGAAATCAGTCTGATATAGTAGACAGACTACATATATAGCTACTTCTGATAGCCAATGTAAACAAGAACCTTTTGTAAATAAAATAATTGCACTTACAGCTAATTTCCTAATGCTTGTAGAGTTTTTATATAGATTAGACCGTTGGTTTTCCCGTTTGAATGGTTTTACACTAGTAATTTTGGGGCCCTTTATAGCTTGTTATTCGGTGTGAGCCAAGGCTCCGTGTTGAAGGCCGTACTTTAACCTATAATGGTTTACTTTTTAAATTGTTATCTGGATGGAGAGTTGTCTCATTGGCACTCACACCACATCTTCCTATATCTAGGACTTCAGATAGCTTGCTTATTCTACAATTTTAATTGGAATAACATTAAATCAAATTTCAATCAATCTAATTAAAATTAAATCCTTTAATTGCTCCTGTTCTGATATGTCGCGCATCAAGAATTGGGAGACTATTTCTGATTGGTTGACTCGAAAGGTCACCAGATTTGACCTGTCTATCGAGTTTCGTTAGATCCTTGATGCGCGACATATCAGAACAGGAGCAATTAAAGGATTTAATTTTAATTAGATTGTTTGATGAAACAATTTCTTCTTCAACGGTTCATGCATTATTTTTGTATTATTTGATAACCAATCACATTCACGTTGCATGTTTGCATGAAAATGGTTATGTACATGTATTAGTGAATTGTAAGGGCGATGCAGCATGCGAGGTCAGTGCGCGATCACGTGACATTATTATTTGTAAACAAACATGCTCCCCGTGTAACACGTGTCTGAATTATCCTTTCAAAGTGTTATGAATCTTTCAATCACTATTTTATGATATTTTTGTTTTTGTTTTTAGGTTTGCATATCAGTAGTCCAAGTGAATTAGAAATAGTTCCGAGTTGTGTGTGGTTTTTTTTAATAGTCTATATAGAATTAGAAGGTAAGTCTACATAAGTTATATTTACATGTAACTAAAGTCCAAAAAGATGACTCCACTTTCCCTCTATATTTAAAACCCGCTTACCAATTTAAACAGCATTTGCTCCCCTTGAAAGCTAATTTGCCCCTTCCCCGTCATTTCCCTTTAAATTTGCTCAAAAGTCATACTTATAGTCCATTTACATTAACGGCTGATTTGTGATTTTACCATCTTAATTGAAATTTTCATATTGAACACATTAGACCATTCAGTATGAGTTCCCATGTTTTTTGTCTTATATGAAGGAGGTTTTAGGTCATGTTTTCCTAAACACCTTATTGCTATTTGTCTGTCTGGATCGTTAAAACCACAAAATCAGATAGTGATGAATATGCAAGTTTTCAACAATCCCGGAAATTACACTTTATTTAATTATCGCTATTTTGTCCAGTCTGGGAAAAACAGTCATACACTGTATGTACAACTTTCTGTTTGGGTCATGCGACTGAAAATAAAGGTTTTTTACTAGAGAGCTGAGGGAGGAAAAACTTTAGAAAGCGATCATCAAGAAACTTTAATAGAGTATGATCCACTATTTTTCGAAATTGAAAATTGAAGTAAAAAATTATTTTGTTTAAAGTATTTACAATAAGTTAAAACGGGTCTCTTAAAAAGTATTGTGCATGGTGAATTGTTTCAACGGCCCCCAGATAGCTTCAACTGGATGAAAAAGTTGTGTAATTTTAGAATTTATCCGGTATGGAATAAATAGCGATTAGGTGTATTGACATCCACGAAAAAATATAGGAAGTAAGATACATGTAACTCCCCTATAGGTTTTGATAAATATTGGATATGACATTAAGAAGTTATAAAACTTTATTCTTTGAATATGTTTCTAGCGTAACATGCACGCTTAGTACTGCTTTTTATACGTTCGTCAAAGACGGGACGTATTATGGTATACAAATGTCAGGTGTCCGTCTGTCTGTCCAGCGTAAACATGTGGCACCGTAACTTGAGAACGACTTATCCAAATTTCATGAAACTTAATATAATAGTTGTTTCTTGTGATGGTCACATGATCTGTATACTTTTTGGTGAAAATAAGATTAAACCTTTTTGAGTTACGGCACATTGTAACTTAAACAGGGGGGTGTTTTTTCACATGTCACACCGTATCTCAAAAACAATTCTTGATTATGGCTTAAAACTTTAAACACTTCTTAGTTACATTAATCTTAAAATCTGTATACTTTTTGGTGATGATTCAAAATTCCATATTTGAGTTATTGAGTATTTATCATGTTTTTTCCAAGTCCGGATCCATAATTAGTTTCAAAAACGGGAAGTGTGCCATTTGGCCACAGACCACAATTAATTTCTCTATCATTTCTTTAGAACATTTTGTATCATTAAAAAAATTGCACCATGCACTTTTGTCAAATTTTTTGTGTGTCTTATGTATAGCACTAGTCTAAAAATATATCCAAAATTCAGAAAGATTGAAGCAATCACTTTTACAAATTTAGCCAATATACATCCATACCCCTATGGACAAGTCAAGAGATGTTCCGAAAACTGTAAATATGACCTTTTTGCACTTGGCCTAATCACTCATTCCATATCAAAATGAGTTTAAATACAACATCCAAAAAATTATTTTACCTCTCATCTTTCATTTCCACCCAATAAAATCTAAGAAATGAGTGGGGAAGGGAAAGAAAAAGAATTAAGGAAAAATACACTCTAATTAAAAGGAACTACATTCGTGAACAACAAAAAGCGGGGTCATTAATTGTGGTCTTGGGCCATTTGCAATGTTTTTGAAGCACCTGCTGTGCAAATTTCTTGGATTTTAACCTATTTGGAATACCTTTTGACATTAATAAAATGTTTTACTGGCTTTCTATGCAAGAGGAAGCAAGAGAGAAAAAATATGTCATTTATCAGAAGCCTGTGTCAAAAACAGGGTCGGTTGATAATTATTATTTTATTTTTTTTGAAAGATCCAATAAAAAAGTTAGGGTCGGGGCTAAAAAACAGGGTCGGTCAGGTTACCTGAAACACGGATCTTTTTTTTCTCGGCCCAAGGAGAGTTGTTCAAATAATGTGAATACACAGAACCCCCATCCAATTACGGTTATTTTTGGAAAACAAATAGTGTGATTTGTCAAATTCAGCTGATTTTTTAATCGTCTTGAAAAAAGTGTAAATTTTATGAGGGGGGATAATCCCGAGCTTAAAAACACCCGATCCCGGAGTCCCGATAAAGGTCCTATCCCCCCTCTTTTATGGTCATGTCTAAGAATTACTGTTTAATCTTCATTTGGCAAGAATACTTCAATAAGATACCCCCATGTCTACCCTCATACATGTATATGGACAGATCATATGTTATCCTATGTCATTTGAAATTGTGACGCCAGAATGCATCCCCCCCCCCTTCTTCATAACCACCATCTTGACCATCTTAAATGAAAAAGTTGAGACGTAAAACTATGCTTGAAACACGCGTGTCACTCAAACGACTTTAAAGTAGTCTCCCTGATCAATTACTTACATCAAAGTCAAAGGATAATTCAAGTTTTAAATCGGAGATTTTTCTTGCCCTTTAACATTTATTGTCACAACAACAGTTTTCTTTTCTAAACTATCTTTACATGGAGAGGAGACGTCAAAAGAGTTCTTCAAACACGTGAGTCGAAAAGTGGTAAATAACTCCTGTATGTGACATTTAGTGGAAGCCATTCAACCATATCATTTTGTCAAACAATTCAATCAACACCTTTATTAATTAGTCCTTCGTTGTCGATAGCTGTAAATTGCAATCAGCTGATAATTGATTTTCTGTCAAAATTTTAATGAGGTCAAGGTGAATTCCGAGTATTGTCTGATAAGTTAAAGTCCGAGAAACTCTAAAAAAGTAAATAAACAAGAAGGAGGAAAATAAATCTTTCTATATATTTCTTTCGCCAAATTCTTTAGCAAATGACGAATTTTTATCGCCACAAGTATTATTTTTTCGCAAATTGGGAAAATGGGGACAGCCAGCGGAAACCCTGTGTGAGGACACCCTATCAAGCTTGTGCTCGTGTTGTGTTAAAACATTTTTAGTATGCTGAAAAATACCAACATTAGAAAAATAAACAAATAATCGATATTGTAAAATATCATTGGTTGAAGAGCCAATGATCTACATACATGTATATACATAAATATATCATCCATAAAATACAACTAATTTAATTTACACCACAACTGTTGGAAAAAACCTTTATGTCTATCATGTATATAACTTATCTCATTCTAGTCCATTCAACTGACAGAATCAGTGTAAATTTCATGAATTCTTTAATATCATGTACATGTATAATCAAGGACTAATCTTTTATATAGCAATATCTGTAAGCCATTTAGAGGTCTTTTGCATTTAAAGTTCAGTTTAAGTGGGCTTATTTTGGGAAAACGAAGTCAATTTTCAGATCATAGTTTACATTTTCTTTATATTTTGCTGTGTCAAAATAACCTCAATATAAAGGACAATATATAGACCCAAAAACCGTTTATCACATTCTACACATGAGATTTTAGCAGGAAAGACTGTGATTGGAGTATTTAACCATTGCAACTTTTTAATTTGATCTCCTCCACTAATTGAAGTAGAATATTTAATGAAGGTGTGTCCACAATTTACAATATGTTTATATATGTATAGAAATGATGTTGAACCTGTTTTATAAATTGAAAAGGTTACATTTTCCCCCTTATTTCAAAATCTAAGCTTGAACCTCTGCGGTCTAACAAAGTTGCCCCCTGCCGGGAATCTGGTTGTAACATGTACAACAATCAAAGATCAACCCACACTAAACTGAATGTAATTGAAAGACATCTAGAGGTTGATATCAGAGGCGGATTTAGGGGGGTGGGGCTGCTTTTTGAGAAAAAATTTGGTTGCTTATATAGGGAATCACTGAATCATGACTTGAGCGAGCCCCCTCTTAGGTCAGTCAGTGGGCCCCCACTTAAGAAAATTTCTGGATCCGCCACTGGATATACAGTATCTAACAGAAGATGAAAAAGGGAACAATATGGTGAATTTTAGAGATTTATATTATTTCATGTACATGCATTTGAAATATATCAGATATATTGTTTGATTTTTTTTAGTTCTAAGTTCCAAGGTGACCTAGCTTCCATTTTAGAAATCGGATTTAAATGCTAGTCTATCAGAGGGATTTTTCCTTTTAATTGGTTGTAGATATGGAATCTTATTTTACCATGAAGTCAGATTTGAAAATGACTTTGGGAATGAAGATGTTGTAAAGACTGAATGTCAGTTTTAGTCTTATTTACAAACATGTATGTACTTTATAATTTTAGTCTTGCATGTATATAATTGTGTGTACAATACAAACATATTATAAAAAAAAAAGAACAAATTTACCCGAGAATGCTACTCCCACTACTAGCAATATGATGCTAGGTTGTTTTAATACATCTGTAGACTGTACTGCCTACTTATGACTCGGTCCTGAGTGTAAATGGTCCTTCAACTATGTGGGGAAAATATTAAAAGGCCTATCTAGGCTTATCAATTTTGAAACTATATTTCATTGTACATATTTGAAATTTTTATACAACCACAGAAATTTTTGCAGTTGAAATACATGTAGGTATCCTGTCGTCGTCTTCCCAAGACGGATGGTTTCCAGATAATAACTTCAGTATAAGTAAAAAGGAAGCCATTTAATTATAACATAATATTTATAATCATAAAAGGAAGCTTGGGATTGTTTTGGGGCGGTTATATAAATATATAGTTCCTAAGGTTTATGAATAAGGGTTCTAAAGGTGCCCAAAACAAGCATTAATCTTGTGTCAGTACAAAAAGTTGTGTATAAGTATTTCAATTGTTCTGAAACTGTACCATAATATTTAATACCATAAGTAGAAGTTTGAGGTCTATTTTGTGGGTTATGGGGCAAACAGTCGAGGAATTGAGGGCCTAAAACAAACATTTTTGTAGATTCAAGACAATAAATTGGAGTTATCTTTCTTTGTCCAGAATGGTTGTTGAATTAATATTACCTAAAACCATTGCTTTATGAAATCTTCTTTGAAAATTGGAGTTATCTTTCTCTGTCCTGAAAATAAGTTGAATCGACTTAAAATAATGCTATATATACAATATACAATGCAAAATTCACTTTACTACAAACTGATAAATTTAAGCAGTCTTTAATAGCCATTCAGTGATTACAAGCACTTTGATTATCATTCTAGGGTTATCCCCTTTCACAAATGGAAAAATTTCTCAAGTTTGTCTCAACTAAATTTAGTGAAATGTGTATACAATGCTTATTACCGGTACCTCTAAACTTGGTTTAAGTTCATTTTTTAGCAGCTTCACTTTTACAGTTCTTGATTTATGTACCTTTATACGTTATATGCTAGCGGAGGCATCATCACCATGACTGTATGACATTTACACTTTAATACTTTATGATGTATTAAAATGAGTAGTTGAATAATTACTGTTGCAAACTCCATTAAAAATTTGATTTGACATCATTTTTATACAACCGCAAAAATTGAAAACTTTTTGGTTGTACATTGGTATCACGTTGGCATCATCGTCTTCATCCAAAGATATTCGGTTTTCGCACTCTAACTTCAGTAAAAGTAAAATGGAAATATATGATATTTAGACACAAGATTTATGACCATGAAAGGAAGGGTGGGATTGATTTGGGGTATTTTGGTCTCAACAGTTTAGGAATAAGGGGCCAAATTAGCATTGTTTTTGGTTTTTGCTCTATAACTTAAGTATTGGTAAACAGAAATCTATGATATTTTAACATAAGGTCTATGGCCACATAAGGAGGGATGGGATAGATTTTGGTAATTTTAGTTCCAACAGTGTAGGATTTAGGGGCCAAAAACATGCCCCAAATAAGCATTTTTTTTGGTTTTTGAACAATAACTTTAGTATAAGTTAATAGAAATCTATAAAGGTTTATGACCACAAAAGGTAGGTTTGGATTAATTTTGGAGTTTTGGTCCCAAGGAATAAGGGGCCAAAATTAAACTTTGTTTGATTTCATCAAAAAAATGAATTACGGTATTGTGCTTCTTTGATATGCCAAATCTAACCATGTCCAAATTCTTAATTTTAGGTCCTGTTTTCTAATTGGTCTACATTAAAGTCCAAAGGGTCCAAAATTAAAATAAGCTTGATTTTAATAAAAATTGAATTCTTGGGGTTCTTTGATATGGTGAGTCTTAACATGTACTTAGATTTTTGATTATGGGCCCAGTTTTCAAGTTGGTCCAAATCGGGGTCAAAAATTATTATACTAAGTATTGTGCAATAGCAAGAAATTTTCAATTGCTCAGTATTCTGCAATAGCAAGAAATCTTCAATTGCACAGTATTGTTCAATAGCAAGAAATGTTCAATTGCACAGTATTGCACAATAGCAAGAAATCTCCAATTGCACAGTATTGTGCAATAGCAAGAAATTTTTAATTGCACAGTATTGCACAATAGCAAGAAATATTCAATTACACAGGATTGTCCCTTTTTCAAATTGGTCTACATTAAGATCCAAAGGGTCAAAAATTGAACTTTGTTTCATTTCAACAAAAATTGAATTCTTAGGATTCAAACGCATTGATCTCAGGAATTTCTTCACTGTCGTTCCCTCAATAACTGCATTAAACAGTTTCTAATCATTATTCATTCGAAACCATTTTATTATACCAATGTCTCACACACAACATATTATAGTATACTGTTGTCTATCAGTCCATCATCCACACTTCAGACAATAACTAGAAAACACTTCCCCCTACTTTCAAGAAAATTTGTTGAAATGTTTATATCTATTGACATAAGCTCCACATCGATTTTATAAATTTTAGAATTTTCATTTCCATGTTATGAAGAGAGATTTTATCCTTAAAAAAGAGAGAATTTTCCAATTTTGAACAATAACACAAAAATGCATCCATCACCTTTAATTAAACTTTGGTGAATTGTTTACACTGTTGACCTAAGGTCCCTTTTGATTGTAATAAATTTCAGATTATACATTTCTGTGTTATGAATTTTTATATATGCTAAAAAAAAGAAGGGATTTTATAGTTTTTGGACACCTATAAGTGCAGGAGTTTCTGGCTACATTGAAAACCCATTGGAGGCCTTCAGCTGTTGTCTACTCTATGGTTAGGTTGTTGTCACTTTGACACTTTCCTCATTTCCCATCTCAATTATTCACATAAACACTTCCACATCATTTTATAAAACTTGGGTGAATTGTCTATGTCTGTTGACTTCAGCTACATTCCAAAATTTAAAACAAGATTAACAACTACAGGTCCCCAAATAGCCTTCAACAATGACAAAAGCTCATACAGCACAGTCAGCTATAAAAGACCTTAAAATGACAAATATTAAACAAATGAAATGAGAAAACAAATAGACTAATAATTGTACAAAACAAAATAGTTCAACCTTTAAGCAAGCATAAAAGGAATCAAGACATATCATGCGCTTACACATCAACTCAATTTGTTAATACACATTTCCAGTCTAGCTTTCAATACATTTGTAACGACCTTTAACCCCACTGTCAATTTGCGTCTGTGTCCATACTTGTTTCTAAACAAAAAGTTGTTTAGGTGAAAGAATCTCTCTGATATTGTACTACAAGGTTCCATCCTACAAGGGATATGATGGGATTGAGTTTAAGGGTTATTGCTTAATGGGGTTTTCAATACGTTTTTTTTTGTTGGGGGCGGGGGGTTAGTTTACAATTTTTTAAGGGATTCCTTTTTTTTCAAAAATTTTCGAAATCGAATTTTGAAAAGTTTCAAGAAGAAGCCTGTAATTTAGTGGTTGTCGTTTGTTTATGTGTTACATAGTTGTTTTTCGTTCATTTTTTTTACATAAATTGTTTTACATTGTCTTATCGGGGCCTTCTATAGCTGACTATGCGGTATGGGCTTTGCTCATTGTTGAAGGCCGTACGGTGACCCATAGTTGTTAATGTTTGTGACATTTTGGTCTTTTTGTTGGTAGTTGTCTCATTGGCAATCATATCACATCTTCTTTTTTATATACCGGTATTCAATTGCACAGTATTGTACAGTAGATTTGTTAGATCTCTAGCCACATTTATTTTGTGACCAAAACCTTTATTATGTCAAAAATTCGATCACAATCCAAATTCAGACAGTATCAAGCTTGAATATTGTGACCAAATTTGCCCACACCGTTCAGGGTTGGACCACTGCGGTCGTATAAAGATTAGCCCCGCAGAGCACCTTGTTGTTGTAATTATAGTTTGTGTATTTAGATCTATTGTTTACATTTGTATATTAGTAGATTAATAATTATTATGTTTCATTTATGTAGTTGATATTGTATGTAGAGAGCCTTATTGAAAATTGGTTTAATCCTAATGAGTTATTACATGTATTATTATTATTATAACTCGCAACTCAACTTTTGAAACTCGCAACTCGACTTTTGTAACTCACAACTCGACTTTAGTTACTCACAACTCAATACTCGCAACCCGACTTTCTTAACTCGCAACTCGAAACTCGATAACAAGTGAATCTCTTACGAATTGCCGAAATTATGTCAGAGGCGGATTTAGAGGGGTGCAGCCCCCCTTTCTGGGGAAAAAAATTGCTTGCTTATATAGGGAATCACTGAAGCTTAACTAGAGCGGGGCTCCTCTTAGGCAGTCAGCGGGCCCCCACTTATGAAAATTTCTGGATCCGCCACTGGATGATGCCATTAAAACTGTGTCACTTAATAATTTGTCTCCGGGTCAATTGTTATGCAATCTGTAACTTTTCTACAATGGTTCTCAGAGTTGTTTTGTTTTAAGGGGACAATCATTTGATGGTTTTTTTTTTGGGGGGGGGGGGGTTGACGAATAGATCTAATCATTTTGATCTGTTGCTACGCAAGTTTATATTTTACTGCAGCAAAGCTTCATTTTTACTTTATTTTAATTTGTACACAATTTAGTTCCTGCATTTTAAGTTACAGAGAATTAATTTTCCTCATGCTCTGGGCATGTTGGGCAAAATAATTTCTTTCAAGTCTTATCAGCCTACAGAAAAGTTTTAAAAATTCATTTAAAAGAATTGGTTGTCATATTTGTTTTAGCCCACTTTGCTATATTCATAAATTTTTATCCGTTATCATTGTCCGAAAACTCATCTAAAATTGTAAAAACTGTTTTCCTCTGCATTCTAATGAGCTTATATAGATTAGACCGTTGGTTTGTTTTCCCGTTTGAATGGTTTTACACTAGTAATTTTGGGGCCCTTTATAGCTTGTTGTTCGGTGTGAGCCAAGGCTCCGTGTTGAAGGCCGTACTTTAACCTATAATGGTTTACTTTTTAAATTGTTATTTGGATGGAGAGTTGTCTCATTGGCACTCACACCACATCTTCCTATATCTATTAATTATTTTACCAAACTAGGGAAAAAGAAATCGTTATAGGGATATATAGATAAATGGATCCACAGAACTCTGTGGCTCGCCTGCAGTTGCTGCTGTTAGTGTAAAAGTGTGATGTTGACTTTAAAAGTGAGTATATTTATCAGTAAAAATACAGAATTTAAAAAAAATATATATATGTGTAGGTGTAATACCACCAAATCATGGTACGTCACATCTGGTTGCATACGAAAGTAGGTCTAAAAAAATATTCCCTTGAATTTGACCGTTGTAGGTAATTAATCCTACATTTTATTGCAGTAAAACTATTTCTGTGTCATAAACATATGTCTTTGGTATTTCAAAACACCATTATTTTTTATTTGTGATTTTATATAGAAAATTTTGTAATCTTGAGGTTACATGGTGACTAAACCTTGTACACAGATAGAATAAGGGGAGAAATTTGACTGGTTAACTTCCAATGATGGTTATTTTCTATATGCAATGAAATGTTATGTGAAACTTTATCTATAGAACTGGACAGGATAAAACTTTACTCATGCCAAGTATTTCTTTATTTGAAACAAAGATAAATTCTGCACAATTTTTTGAAAAGTGCAAATTTAACAAAGACTAATAGGGGAAAATCAATGGTGGTATTACACCTGTATAATACTCGATCCATAACTACGGATAGTTTAAAAAAAAATATAGCAATAACTAAAAAATATTCATAGATCTAATTTTAAGGGTAAAATTGGTTAACTTATTATAGCTCTTCATCTTTTATATACGCTTTGGATTTTAAATATTTGGGCCACGAGCATCACTGAAGAGACATGTATTGTCGAAATGCGCATCTGGTGCAGAAAAATTGGTACCGTTAATGTTATTATTAGAAATATCTTGTTCTAGTTTATCATGGAGACTGCAATGATAAATTATCAGTCACAAACATTCCTTAATCTCACCATTGCACATGTCAGAAATGCGAAATGTGTGGACTCATCTTTAAATCCCTCAACAATAACCCTGATTGGTAAGGTTACCGTAGTATTTGATGATTATTTTACAAAAATTGTACCCTGAATTTTATTTCTAGATTTCAGCAACAGAATGAAGAATTCCAAGAGTCTAATACAGTTTATTTAACAGGATTTTATCATTGAATCAACATCCTACAAGACTATAACATACAAATAAATGAAAGAATCCATGGATACTTATAGTAATTATGTGCAGGGGAGAACATTTAAACAATACTGTAAGAGACATACAGTGGTGTATTTTTAAAGAGAACGAAGGAACCTGTAATAACTTGCAATGAGTGTATATTTTTCAAACTAGACGCTCGTTCATAATAATATACTATTTAAATTAAAATTAGTGTATGAACATTACAGATAAATTCTCAAAAGAGAAAATTTAGTTTTAAATGAAACATTAAAGTAAAAAACATTGAAATAGTCCTTTCCATGTTGTGGGAAATGTAGAAAGTTTATGCTAGCTCATTCATGTAGCTCCATATAGAGGAATGGGTCCCTGTCCCTCCTAAAAAAAACTGCATTCGATTCCGACAGCAATCAACCGATAAAAAACACCAAACAAAAATCAAAAGGGAAACATAGTTTACCATTCGTACACTTGATACATGTAGCATGCTCTGCATTGTGAATGAAAACTAAATCAACAGATTTGTTTTATGTTTTTTTTTTGACATGAGAGAAGCAATGAGAAGGTTCCTACCTTGGTACAGGCGTTTGAATAAATTATTTTTAGAATATTAAGTTGATAAATGGATAAGAAAAAAATCATAAAAGAATGAACATCTTTCGTTCTGTCTATTGCAAGTAAGTCCCTTTTCCATGAGTAATTTGTTCCAAAGTTGATCAACAAATACAACTAAAATCCAGGATGCGAGTCATCGATGTACATGACATTGCTTGTCTTTTTGCTTTCTTGTTGTGCCTGTGACATGCGAAAGATACAGATAACAATCCTACGGCGTTGGCTATTTGTATTGAGCTTGATATTTTATATGGTAATTGACTTGAACTATAGGCTTCATACCTTGTGGCTTATACATGTATAACGAAAGTCTGTATTATATCTGTTGGACTTGACCTCATTTTCAATGTCAAGCAACTGCTTGAAAACAAATTTCTATTTGTATTATGTTAATTTCTCACTTACCTATTAGTGAACTACCGAATTGGACTATTTACCAGGTTTGTAATAACATAAGCAACAGGATGGGTGCTACATTTATATGTGGAGCAGGATCAGCATATCCTTCAGGAGCATCGAAATCAAACCCATGGTGGGGTTCGTGTTGCTTTATAGTCATTAGTTTTCTATGCGTCTTGTGTACTATTATTTGTCTAATTTGCACAGGTCATTGGTCAATGTTAAATTTTGTTTTTGTCTTTTTCTTTTAGCAATACTAGTAGATAAAACTAGATCTAGTGAATGAAATGATTTTATGATTTAAATGTCTGTCTAGCAGGGTTCATCTGACGAGTCACCTTGACTTTTTTTTCAAAGTTCATTGGTCAATATGTAATTTTCATGGTTAGGGCTGTTTCTTTTATGAGATCAGCAAAAGCAAAACTATATTACGTGTGTATAATGATTGTCAGCTAAACATGTCTTTCTGACTTAAATTGGTTTATCTCACATTGACTTCATTTTCATGGATCTTTGACAATGTGTGATTTATGTGGCACCTGTACTAAAACTTTTTCCTTGGTCTATCTACGGGGAGCCGAATGGGACTCTTGTGGTTTTGTACTCAAAATTAAATTTTGTACAGACAAAAGTGACTTTTGTTCAACAAAAATGAAATCAGTTTAACAAAATTTGTAACATACTACAAAATTATCTTTCAGTGGACAAAAGTCACTTTCGTCATGACAAAATTCATTTTTGTTACACAGACTTAACTGACTTTTGTTACCTAATTTGAAAATTGGGCGACAAAAGTCAATTTTGCATGCAAATCAGTTTAGTTTGGATTCTGTGAACTAATTTGCATACAAAATTGACTTTTGTGAGACAAAATTGACAAAATACAAAAGATTGAAATTCAATTTTGTCGCACAAAATTGAGACAAAATTCAATTTTGTCTCATAAAAGTAACAAAATTGAAACAAAATTCAATTTTGTCAATTTTGTCTCACAAAAGTCAATTTTGTGAGACAAAATTGAATTTTGTCGTGACAAAAATGAATTTTGTCGTGACAAAAATGAATTTTGTCGTGACAAAAATGAATTTTGTCGTGACAAAAATGAATTTTGTCGTGACAAAAATGAATTTTGTCGTGACAAAAATGAATTTTGTTATCACAAAATTAACTTTTGTGAGCATAAATTGACAAAATTGAATTTTGTTTCACAAAATTGACAAAATGGAGACAAAATTCAATTTTGTCAATTTTGTCTCACAAAATTGAATGAGACAAAATTGAATTTTGTTATCACAAAATTAACTTTTGTGAGCATAAATTGACAAAATTGAATTTTGTTTCACAAAATTGAATTTTGTTTCACAAAATTGACAAAATGGAGACAAAATTCAATTTTGTCAATTTTGTCCCTTGATAGAAGATGTTATTGAAAAAGTCTCCGTAAGTTATTCTCAAATATCACGAAAACTAAATCCTGTAAGACATTCAAAGTTTCCGAGATTATAGCTTAAGAAGCAATATTCGTAGAAATATGAACATTTAATTATAAAACACAACGTAAAAGTGTTTTGTAAAATGATAACATTGTAAACTATCTACACAGTGAGTAGAAATCAAGGTAGACAGTGTATACAACATGAGTGACATAGGTGAAAATGATTCGTTTATAACGGAACAAAATGAAATCGATTTGTCTAATGATATGATTGACAATACACAAAATGGTATTACCGATAGCCAATTTAATGACCAAGACATGTTTAATTTAATAAAATCCAGCTTTGGACAACTTGATAGAAAAACATTTAAACACGACCTCCTGAAACATACAGACACAGATGATCTCCGTCCTATAAGAAATTCTTTATTTGATTTAATTCGGAATCGGGAGCAAACATACAGTGATACAAAACTAGTAGAAAGAACACAGCGTGACAATGGTCAGCCACTAGGTGAAAAATTAGCGGATGACATATATGTCATTTATCAATATCTTGAAGGAGCAAATAATGCTTCTGAACTGAGACAATGTGTGTCAAAGAGCAAAAGAACGACTACAGTATCCGATGAAACGGATTCGAAAATGTCCGATATTCTTACCAAATTATCAAACAAAACAACCAGTACAAACAATGAAAATACTATTGTGCTTTCAATGTTAATGGAAATTAAACAGATGATTAATGATAATATGAAACCTATGAATGACAAAATTGACAAACTCAACAAAAACTTTGAAAATGAAGCAAAAATGCTGAAAAACAAATTATACGAAAAAGATATATTAATAATAAACTTACAAAGCCAAATCCACGAGAGTCGGGACAGAATTGGTAAACTTCAAGCTGAAGTAAAGTTACAAGCACAACAGATAAAAGACAAAGATGACAACATTAATGAAAACGAAAAACAAAGGCAGCTTAACGACAAAATAATAAGCCGACTGGACGTTATAGACAATAAATTAAAGAAACAAAATGCAACAGAAAAAAAATCAACGAAAAATGACACATCGACAGACATTGTGTATATCAGCAAGCAAGCGATAACAAGCGAAAATAACATTGTACTTCATGAAAGTAATTCAAATGATTGTGATAATTACACAGAAGACAACAAAATTTACACTGAGTCTAAAAATTACGTTGATTACTCTACACTAACAAATGACCTCCAATATGATGAAATGGTGCGACCAATAGAGACAAAAGTAACTGACAATGATACAGCTATATTCCGAGGTGTTGTTAGAAAACGAACAAAACGAATTGTTTTATACAATGTTATTGCCGACAAGCCATACGAACTAGTAAGTAGTGCTGTGAAAACGTATGCGGAACAGAAAGATGTACATATTACGTTTACGAAACTGCTTAAAAAGCGAGAAAGTAGGGGTAAATCTACTTATATAATGCGTGTGAATATAAATGAAGAAGACTATTTCAATAAAATTGAAACGGACAATGATTTCTGGCCAAAAGGAATATACTGGAGGGATTACGTCCCCTACAACTCAAATACAAACAACAACAAACCAGACTCACAATGGGACTAATTAAACTATTATTTATACTTTTTGTAATACTTTTTGTAATTACTCATATGTTGCGGGTTTCGACATGGAATATGAGAGGTGCAATGTATGGTACCTCATACTTTCAGTCTGTTTTAAATGAATCAGATGTTTGTTTATTAACAGAACATTGGTTAAACGAAAACAATATTTCATTTTTGAGCACTTTTGCAGATAATTTTCATTTGATATACAGTATTGGTATTAATTGTAATAAAACAGTTAAAGGTTCTGGTGGAACGGCTATTTTTGTACGAAAATCATTAAATTTTAAAATACAAAATCTTAATATTATTAATGATAGAATGTGCGGAGTAAAACTTTGTTCAGATAAATATTATGACATTTGCCTAATATGTGTACTTTTACCCTCCACAAATTTTTCTTCGGAGGTTTATATGAATTATATTGATGAGTTATGTACATGCTATGACATGTATTCTGAAGATTGTACTACTATTGTAGGAGGTGACTGTAATGTTGACTTAACTAGTATTTCTACAAGTGGTAAATTAACATGCTTTTCAAATTTTTTGAATGATAGAAATTTATGTCCTGCACCATTACTACAGGGCAGAGTCGGTCCTAAATATACTTTTAGAAGTAAAGATTTAACCAAAAGATCATTATTAGATTATATTTGTGTTCCTGAATATTTGTCAAATGATATTTGTACTTTAGAGGTTAAATCAAATTGTCCGTATGAAGTTTCTGATCATTATCCAGTCTTTGTACAGATGAATATTGATCTGCTGAGTAGGACGTCAAACGCATACAACATAAATAAAAAGACATTGAAATGGTCAAATGCAGATGATTTTGAACTCAAGATGTATAAAACTGAAATCGATAAACTTTTAAACTTTGAGACAAACTCTGATAATTTATCAAAAGGTGACGTTGATAGATTCTCCTCGCTTCTAATAAACGCTCTTCATATGGCGGCAAATTCTTGTATTCCAGTTGGAACATTCCGACCGTACTTAAAACCTTATTGGAAAAATCAAAATCTTAATAACTGTCATTTCGAGCAAAGAAATGCAAGACGTAAATGGATAAACAACAATAAAACAAGGGAAACAACTGATCTCAGCTATATCGAATATAAAAATAAAAAACGAGAATTTCGTAAGCGAAAACGAATCGCTGAAAAACTTTGGCAAGAGGAAAAATTCGAGGATATAAAACTTGCTGCTGAAATGGATATTGGCGAATTTTATCAACGAGTACGCCGTATGCGAAAAAGCGGTCCATCAACTACAAAGTTGTCATACAATGGTACTGAAGCTACAAACGATAGTAGTATATGTGAATTATGGGGTGAATATTTTCGCGATCTATACTCTGAGCAACCAACTGAATGTTTCAATGAAACTTTTTTCCATGAAATTACGTCAAAAGTGCAAACATACTTTGAAAATAGGGATAAAGCATCTATTCCAGAACTTGAAAAAGAAATTACCTTAGAAGAAATTCGGGAACAAATAAATACTTTAAAGTGTGGGAAAGCACCGGGCCCGGATCGTATTACTAACGAACATATACTATATGGCGGTGATCAAGTGATTAAATGTTTGTGTAAACTTTTCAATATGATCTTGAAAACTGAATATCTACCTGTTTGTTTTAGACATGGCATTATTATTCCGCTGTATAAAGGGAGTAATAAAGTTAAAACTAATCCCAACAGTTACAGAGCTGTGACATTAACATCAGTTTTAGGAAAACTTTTAGAAAAAATATTTTTGTGTCGTATTCAAAATGTGTTGGAAAATATAAACAATGTCGTACCTCATGGCTTACAATTTGGTTTCGTAAAGGAACATGGATCAATTCCTGCTATTTATACATTAAAAGAATCAATAAGGTACTATATCGAACGTTGCTCTTATGTGTTTTCAATATTCTTAGATAACGAAAAGGCCTTTGATCGTATTTGGCAAGACGGACTTTTGTTTAAATTATGGAATGCTGGAATTACCGGCAAAGTGTGGAAAATAATACATATGTCATTTAAGACAGCAACTGCACATGTACAATATAACCGTTTAAATAGTCAGGTGTTTCCTATAAAACAAGGTGTAGGACAAGGTCGAGTTATGTCAGCGTGGCTATTTGCTTTATTCATCAACGATTTAATCACTCAACTATTGGAAACAAACTGTGGGTTGATGATTGGACATATACATATACCTACAATTTTACTAGCGGACGACACCACTTTACTAAGTGGCACGAAATCTGGTTTACAACAAATGTTGAATGTTGTTAATAAATATGCATATACATGGCGGTTGAAATACAACGCAACTAAGAGCACTCACCTTCTATTCAAACCAGCAAAAACTACTATAAAACATAATGAGTCCAAGTATGAGTTTTGTCTGGGTGAAACAAAGGTCCCTATGAAGCAAAGTATTATTTATGCTGGAACTTTGATTGATAGTAATATGAAATCATACGATCGTACTGATAAGGCGTGTAAAAAGATGAAAATGAATCTTCATTCTCTATACAGTATTGGACTTAATCGGAGTGGCATGAACTCAATTACAAATACCACTATTTGGAAACGTATTGTGTTACCAACTGCACTTTACTCGTGTGAGCTTTGGGGAACGTTAACATTTGCTGAAACCAAAATGTTAGAGCAAACACAACGATACTTCGTACGATTTGTATTGGGTCTAGATAAACGATCGCCTACTGATTCTTGTACAAGTACTGTAGGACTATGGTCTATACAAGGACTCATCGATAAATTCAAACTATTGTTCCTCGGACGGTTGCTCAGAGCTAAATCCAATACAACTCATAAACAATTATTTATTCTACGTCTTAGTCAACTTTTGCTTGGTGAATCCGATAAACGTTCTATAACATACGACTTAATAAAAACTCTAACAAAATATGACATGCATTCCTTTCTTGAGAGTTACATGGATGACTTGTATATCCCGGATAAAAAACTATGGTCCAAAATTGTGAATCAATCAATTGAAATCCGTGAAGAAAATATTTGGAAAGCATCTATACAGTGTCGACCAGAACTTTGTCGTTACTACAAAATTCAAAACAAATTAACTATTCACAGACTTTTACGTCTTGCCGTTGTCTATCCGCATTTGAATTATAAACTATTAGTCATAGTAAAACTTGGCTCAATAGCAATAAAGGATGGCCAGTGCTCTTTGTGCGGTTGTTATTCTACAGATGTCGTTCAACACTTAATGTTATACTGTGAAAAACTTTTGGATGCAAGAAATAACATGTTTTACGGAATAGTTGATGTTTTACCAGTCAAGGAATCTGTACGCTTTTTTCAGCAAACTGATAGCGATATAATCGTAGCCTTACTTGGTGGTATTACAGATTTTATGCAATCTGTGAACTCTGACAACTGGGGAAACATGATGTGTTGCTTGGCAGATCATATATTTCATCTGTACGGTAAATTTAAAGTCGAATTATCTGAGCATAGGTTTAATTTTGGACACTGAAATATCTTAACTAAACAAATGTAGCATATAGATATACATATATATTAGTAACATTGTTTTTTTTTTGTGTGTTTGTTTGTGTGTGCTTTAATTGTAGTCTGTAATTATATGTTGTTTATTACTTGTAATTAGTTTATTTGTGTTATAAAATGTAAATCTTCAGTATAATGGAGGAAATAAAGAGAATCAATCAATCAATCAATCATGTCAGAAATGCGAAATGTGTGGACTCATCTTTAAATCCCTCAACAATAACCCTGATTGGTAAGGTTACCGTAGTATTTGATGATTATTTTACGAAAATTGTACCCTGAATTTTATTTCTAGATTTCAGCAACAGAATGAAGAATTCCAAGAGTCTAATACAGTTTATTTAACAGGATTTTATCATTGAATCAACATCCTACAAGACTATAACATACAAATAAATGAAAGAATCCATGGATACTTATAGTAATTATGTGCAGGGGAGAACATTTAAACAATACTGTAAGAGACATACAGTGGTGTATTTTTAAAGAGAACGAAGGAACCTGTAATAACTTGCAATGAGTGTATATTTTTCAAACTAGACGCTCGTTCATAATAATATACTATTTAAATTAAAATTAGTGTATGAACATTACAGATAAATTCTCAAAAGAGAAAATTTAGTTTTAAATGAAACATTAAAGTAAAAAACATTGAAATAGTCCTTTCCATGTTGTGGGAAATGTAGAAAGTTTATGCTAGCTCATTCATGTAGCTCCATATAGAGGAATGGGTCCCTGTCCCTCCTAAAAAAAACTGCATTCGAATCCGACAGCAATCAACCGATAAAAAACACCAAACAAAAATCAAAAGGGAAACATAGTTTACCATTCGTACACTTGATACATGTAGCATGCTCTGCATTGTGAATGAAAACTAAATCAACAGATTTGTTTTATGTTTTTTTTTTGACATGAGAGAAGCAATGAGAAGGTTCCTACCTTGGTACAGGCGTTTGAATAAATTATTTTTAGAATATTAAGTTGATAAATGGATAAGAAAAAAATCATAAAAGAATGAACATCTTTCGTTCTGTCTATTGCAAGTAAGTCCCTTTTCCATGAGTAATTTGTTCCAAAGTTGATCAACAAATACAACTAAAATCCAGGATGCGAGTCATCGATGTACATGACATTGCTTGTCTTTTTGCTTTCTTGTTGTGCCTGTGACATGCGAAAGATACAGATAACAATCCTACGGCGTTGGCTATTTGTATTGAGCTTGATATTTTATATGGTAATTGACTTGAACTATAGGCTTCATACCTTGTGGCTTATACATGTATAACGAAAGTCTGTATTATATCTGTTGGACTTGACCTCATTTTCAATGTCAAGCAACTGCTTGAAAACAAATTTCTATTTGTATTATGTTAATTTCTCACTTACCTATTAGTGAACTACCGAATTGGACTATTTACCAGGTTTGTAATAACATAAGCAACAGGATGGGTGCTACATTTATATGTGGAGCAGGATCAGCATATCCTTCAGGAGCATCGAAATCAAACCCATGGTGGGGTTCGTGTTGCTTTATAGTCATTAGTTTTCTATGCGTCTTGTGTACTATTATTTGTCTAATTTGCACAGGTCATTGGTCAATGTTAAATTTTGTTTTTGTCTTTTTCTTTTAGCAATACTAGTAGATAAAACTAGATCTAGTGAATGAAATGATTTTATGATTTAAATGTCTGTCTAGCAGGGTTCATCTGACGAGTCACCTTGACTTTTTTTTCAAAGTTCATTGGTCAATATGTAATTTTCATGGTTAGGGCTGTTTCTTTTATGAGATCAGCAAAAGCAAAACTATATTACGTGTGTATAATGATTGTCAGCTAAACATGTCTTTCTGACTTAAATTGGTTTATCTCACATTGACTTCATTTTCATGGATCTTTGACAATGTGTGATTTATGTGGCACCTGTACTAAAACTTTTTCCTTGGTCTATCTACGGGGAGCCGAATGGGACTCTTGTGGTTTTGTACTCAAAATTAAATTTTGTACAGACAAAAGTGACTTTTGTTCAACAAAAATGAAATCAGTTTAACAAAATTTGTAACATACTACAAAATTATCTTTCAGTGGACAAAAGTCACTTTCCCTCGGTTTTAGTTTGTTATCCCGATTTTGTTTTTTGTCCATGGATTTATGAGTTTTGAACAGCGGTATACTACTGTTGCCTTTATTCGTCATGACAAAATTCATTTTTGTTACACAGACTTAACTGACTTTTGTTACCTAATTTGAAAATTGGGCGACAAAAGTCAATTTTGCATGCAAATCAGTTTAGTTTGGATTCTGTGAACTAATTTGCATACAAAATTGACTTTTGTGAGACAAAATTGACAAAATTGACAAAATTCAATTTTGTCGCACAAAATTGAGACAAAATTCAATTTTGTCTCATAAAAGTAACAAAATTGAAACAAAATTCAATTTTGTCTCACAAAAGTCAATTTTGTGAGACAAAATTGAATTTTGTCGTGACAAAAATGAATTTTGTCGTGACAAAAATGAATTTTGTCGTGACAAAAATGAATTTTGTCGTGACAAAAATGAATTTTGTCGTGACAAAAATGAATTTTGTCGTGACAAAAATGAATTTTGTTATCACAAAATTAACTTTTGTGAGCATAAATTGACAAAATTGAATTTTGTTTCACAAAATTGACAAAATGGAGACAAAATTCAATTTTGTCAATTTTGTCTCACAAAATTGAATGAGACAAAATTGAATTTTGTTATCACAAAATTAACTTTTGTGAGCATAAATTGACAAAATTGAATTTTGTTTCACAAAATTGAATTTTGTTTCACAAAATTGACAAAATGGAGACAAAATTCAATTTTGTCAATTTTGTCTCACAAAATTGAATGAGACAAAATTGAATTTTGTTGTCACAAAAATGAATTTTGTCGCACAAAATTGAATTTTGTATTTACAAAATCGACTTTTGTGAGACAAAATTGACAAAATATTGAATTTTGTCTCACAAAAGTCAATTTTGTCTCACAAAAGTCAATTTTGTCTCACAAAAGTCAATTTTGTCTCACAAAAATCAATTTTGTCTCACACAATTGACTTTAGTGTTTTACTTTCCATATCAGGTAACAAAAGTCAATTTTGTATGCAAATAAGCTTATATTTGCATACCTTTTTGACAAAATTGACTTTTGTCATGACAAAAATGAATTTTGTCTACAAAATTGAATTTTGTCATGACAAAATCGAATTTTGTCTACAAAAATGAATTTTGTCATCACAAAATTGAAGTTCTCATAAAACAAGTCTGTATCACATAGTTTTGTAAGACAAAAATGATTTTTTCATGACTAAATTGAATTTTGTACAAAATCACAAGAGTACCATTCGGCGTCCCGTACTATCAGCATAAGATAATTCGTGAATAGAAAAGCAGGCGAGACGTTTCAGCTTGAGTATTCTTGTTGCATCTTATAAGTTGTATTTGAGACATTATTGGTTAGAGCTTACAGGACTGACTTTTACTGTTGAGAACCAAGAAATTTGAACAACAAGAAAGAAATAAAGAAAGATTGTATAAAACATGCTCACGACCAAAAAACAATTCATATTTACTTTCTATAATATTATCTAAAATATGTTCAGTTACTGTTAAATTCTTGTGAAGACTAGATTCGTGTTCATTTCCCATCATGTGATAGCTTGATTCACTTTTATTTCATAGGTAGAAAATTTGTCTGTAGTTTAGATAATTCTTTTAAACTAATCGATTTTGAATGTGCTTTAGGTGTCAAGGACAAAAAAAGGCATTTTTTTTTGCAAATGAACACTCTTTTACTTGTAACGTAAAAGATGAAGAAAACCGAATAAGACTCCAATTAGTAATTGACTGAAATATCTTTGGTGGAAGTGTTACTGTTTTGTGGAGATTTAACTAACATTTCTTTTCATATTTAGAATATGTATTTTAATTGGATTCTGCCTTACTACCCTAAAAATTAGTCCAGCTTTTCATTCAAAATCTACTGCTAACAAAGTTCTTATGCTACATTAAAACCACACAAAGAACAATAAGAAGCAAAGTTCTATTTTCTTGCCGTTGAATAGAAAATATTAATTTTGGTAAAAATAAGGAATGTGGTTATAATTTTCAATGATACAACTATAGTAATTCACCAAAGTATTAGGTAGATATACACAATTGTAGTCGACTGAACGGCCTTGATAGAGTGAGTAAAAGTCGCTATAAAAGGTTTAAACATGTGAAATATGAATATGAAACAATTCATATCAGAATATTAACTGCCTAATGGATAACAAAACAATTTACAAACAACAAATATGACCGAAATGAACCAACCACAACCACTAGACTACAGGTTCCTGACTTGATCCAAGGTTAATGTTATAAAAAATCTTGAAACGTGTGCTTATTCTTTTAAATAACTTTGAAATTATTATTGATAACAAACTGTCATGGTATCAGAAGAATCTTTTTTATCTATAGGAGAAACGTGAACTATATTAAAGACTTCTTTGCATTTCAAGTGCTACAAGAAAGTATGAAAGAGTAACAGTTTTAATATAGACGACTGCATATATAATCTACATATTTAGTTCTATTAATAAAACAAGGAGATGTGGTATGCCTCCCAACTAACAACAACAGAACAAGGATACTATATATATATAACCATAATGTTCAACGTCAGACGTCGACAAAATCGGTTCAAGTCGGACAAAGTCATGTTATAGATATGTCTTAGTTTGATGAACGATATTCTGACATTGTGCTTTACATCTAGATGATATCTAATTGTTTTTTGTCGGAGCTATTCAGAACTTCTTGTATGTTGTTGATTGCTTAATATTGAAAAACTGTATTGGTGACCTCTGTCTGGTGGTTTTGTATTTGTTGCTTATGTGATTGAATTTGACTGTCTTTATGACAGCTCCTTTTCCGTCTTTCACATGAATCAACAATAAAAACATCATTGCGCATGGAAAGCTGTAACAGTCTTCTCGATAACCAGCGAAACTAATCGTCAGGAAAAAAAACCAACCCCGCACTGGTCTACGCCAAAAACATTGAATAACACCAATTATAACATACAACAAATAACGACAATCAAAAATGAGAAGTTGTGGCTTGAAACAGGCACATGAAGAATGTGGTTATAAAGTTCATCAAAAGAATCCTCTTCAATGTATTAATGTGTTGAAATGAAAGAATACATAGTCATGGAGTTTAAAAATAAAATTCTTGTTTTTATCCCAAACCAACTTATGATATTTGTTGATGATTCATTTTTATTGATTGTTGATAGCTTTATGTCCAGTGGCAAATATTTCACGATGGTTCAGGACGAGAACAAGTAAACAATAAATACAACAGGTACTAGTAGGTCTTGTAATAATAGAGACCAATCGGGATGATGATCAGGGGGAATTTCGACTTCCACTGGAAAATAAAGGTGTATAAGTAAAGGACAGAAATTTTGCCGTGCAACATGAAGAGTTGTTGCAAGGGTTCTTAGAGATCTTGTCACTTTCTTTACATGAGGCATCGAATTTAACCTCGATATATGCATTCTGACAGGACGTAGCTGCAAACTTGATACATCTTTCACAGCCCGACGGACGCCCCACTTTGGCAAGCTTTTTACTGCCGGTCAGAACAGGACCAAGTGAGCATATTTCTATTCCCAACTCACCCTTGGGGCTTATGATATTTGTGATAGCAAAAAGTAGTTTTTTATTAGGTCTTGAATTTGACTACAACTTTCTGTACTTTAAAATGACTGAAATTTTCAGTACTGGAAAATGACTGAAATTTTCAGTACTGAAAAATGACTGAAATTTTCAGTACTGAAAAATGGCTGAAGTTTTCAGTACTGAAAAATGGCTGAAATTTTCAGTACTGAAAAATGGCTAAAATTTTCAGTACTGCAAAATGGCTGAAATTTTCAGTACTGAAAAAGACTGAAATTTTCAGTACTGAAAAAGACTGAAATTTTCAGTACTGTAAACAACTTTTTCTCAACATTACTTAAAATGATTTAAAATTTAATGTACTGAATAGTGTTGTTTCCTTAAAGTACTGTTTAGAAAGTGGCATTTTATGTACTGATTAGTAATGTTTCCTTAAAGTACTGTTTATATAGCGGCATTTAATGTACTGTTTAGTGATTTTTCCTAAAAGTACTGTTTAAATAGCGGCATTTAATGTACATGTAAACGCTAGTCAAATTGTTGGTAGTGTAGTAGATCTCGAAAATGACAAAAAAATACGTCCATCAGTTAGCTGTAAGAAAACAGATCTCAAAATCGAAGACAATAAAACGTTATTAGGGTGTAGTAGATTCGACAAGTTTTCTAAATGGACACGTCTTGTAAGAAGTATCGCCTTTATAAAATCAGCCATTCGTAGGAAACTGCACCAAGAAGGAGTTACCTCACCTGATCTGCTAAGAGACTCTGTAAATTTAATACTACGCTCAGTTCAACAGGATGTTTTCTCCGACGAGATTAAGTTGCTTCAAGAAGGAAAAAATGTAACTTCAAGAAGCCAGTTGGCTCAACTATCACCTATACTAGGCTCAGATGGACTTAGAGTAGGAGGAAGGCTCAAACTCGCTACTGTAAATGATTCATTAGACATGTCCCACCATCCTGTGATCCTTCCAAAGAACCACCATGTTTCGTTACTTGTTATTCATCATTTTCATGAAAGTATACACCATCAAGGTAGACATTTGACCGAAGGTGCAATCCGTGCCGGTGGCTATTGGATTATTAGTGCGAAACGTTCTATTTCAACTCTCATCAACAAGTGCATAATTTGTAAGAAGCTCAGAGGAAAACTTGAATGGCAGCAAATGTCCGATCTCCCAACAGATCGACTTAGCCCTTGTCCTCCGTTTTCTTATGTCGGCGTGGACACATTCGGTCCATGGTCCGTCGTATTTTGCAAAACTAGAGGAGGCTCAGCTAATCAGAAACGTTGGGCGTTACTGTTTACATGCATGACCACACGCGCTGTGCATATCGAAGTGATAGAAGACTTGTCAACCTCGTCTTTCATCAACGCTTTGAGACGCGTAATTGCAGTGAGAGATCCTATCATCCAATTTCGTTCTGATCGAGGAACTAACTTCATTGGAGCAACATCAGAGCTCAATATTGACCCTGAATTTGTCGAAAAAGGACCAATCAAGGAATTCTTACTGAAATCCGGAACTACCTGGATATTTAATCCACCTTACGCACATCATATGGGTGGCTCATGGGAGAGACTTATTGGTGTTTCTCGTCGGATACTGGACAGCTTGTTATTGGAAAACTAAAGTAAGACAATTACACACGAAGTGCTTGTTACACTAATGGCTGAAGTTATGGCCATCATAAACAATAGACCATTACTACCAGTTTCAACTGATCCAGAGTGTCCCAGTATTTTGAGTCCGTCGTCACTGCTTACGATGAAAACTTCACCAGACGTGAAACCGTTTCCTCTATTCGGTCCAAAGGATATGTTGAAATCAGAATGGAAATGTGCACAAGGATTAGCAGAAGAGTTTTGGCGTAGATGGAAATCCGAATATCTTCATGAACAGATTCGTACAAAGTGGCAAACTGGCCGTCGTAATCTACAAGTTGGTGACTTAATTCTCATGAAAGATCAGGATACGCCACGTAATTCATGGCCCGTAGGACTGGTGGACAGGATATTTCTAAGCTCGGACGGCAAAATTGGAAAAGTAGAAGTCGCCATCGTCAAAGACGGAAAGCGCACAACTTATACCAGACCAATAACCGAATTGGTAACTCTCCTTGAAGTGGACTAACTATAATACATGTAGTGACAATGTGTTTTATTCTGAAAATCAAATTTGATACATACACAATTATTATAACATTGTTAGGGACACAAATGTTAATTTTTCATATGACATTATCCTTTCATTTTTAAAATGTAGTGATTTCCTATGAAATCAGAGGAGGAGTGTACTGTTTTGGTAAAGTGCCGAATTGACCATGTCGTCCTTTTTGTATCATTTCACTCCCCAGTCTCTTTTATCCCTAGATATTTGTCAAAACTGAAGCACGTTGTTTTTTCTATTTGAAGTTTAATCCAACACTAGAGTAAGTTTACCTTTTATATTTGTGCTCATTTTTTATATCGTTGCGCATATTGTTGAACTATACATTTTATGCAAACTCATTTTTGATTATTGGTGCTCATTTACGCATGACATGAAAAAATATTGCCTCTGTGAATTTACAGTACTGTTTGTATTTTTTATGTATGCATTTGCCCCTTAAATTCCATTCATTGTTTGTCAATCCCACATTTTAGGGTTCATTTTTGTGTTTTATCTATGTAGACAAGGGTCACGCTCGAATTTTCTAGAACTACAGTACCGCACAGTTTTAACGTGTGTAAATTTTTCATCGTGCACGATATGAAAACTACAGTCAATGACATATGCCACCTGTCATTTTTATTGCATATATAGATACTTACGTGTAACCTTTTTCTGATATATTGATGTTGTTTTTCGAAGTGTAGTGTACAAGAGTTACTAGTATTGAACTATGTAACCATTTTCTTTGTGAATGTACTACTTTTTGACATTTATTGACTCAATAGTATGCTTATGTTTGTTATTTTGTATTTTCAGTTTTTTACCCTCTCCGGAGGTCTATACCAATAAACAGTTGAACTCCCAACGACTTATCAGTACACTAAGTCTTGGCCAATAGAAATGCTGCAAGATTTTTAGGCAAGTCTACCTTATACCTAAGTGTCCAGCCAAGGGGGTGTCATGGGCAGGACCAATAATTTCTTGTCTATAAACTTTACAAACCAACTCTTGGTATAGCACTCTCCATTCCCCCTCTGGGGTAGCATCAGGAGGCCTCCACTTCCTCATTAAAATACTGTCCTGATGGTAATAGCATTCGGCCACTTTGTCTGCTTCCTCCTGTGGTTGAGCCCTCTGGCTGAGCTGAAGAACCTCAGGGTCTTTATGTTGTTCTTCGAGTAAATTCTTTCGGTCTAATGAATGACTGTTTACATCTGGCCATGGCATAATAACATTCTTGTTAACACAAGGTGGTTTTATAATGGCCTTTTCTGAGCTACCAGGACCTTATATGTCAGCTAGGAAAGTGTCAGAAAGGTCCCTGTAATCAAACTTGTCTTCTTGAAATTCTCATCTTGTTGTTTTCTAGACATTGCCCTAGTAACAACACAAGCTGGATACAATCCAGTATCATCTTCAGATGATTTAACATCCACCACCGGTTCACTGGTAACAATTGATTCAGCAACCACTTTGTTCCTAGCTAGATCATTTCCTAGCAATAAGGTAACACCCTCAACAGGGAGATTAGGACGAACAACCACAACAACTGGTCCAGTTATCAAATCTGACCTCAGATAAATACGATTGAGAAGAACATCTATACAACCTAACTCTACACCTTGTAACAAAACGGAGGCACCAACTAAAGTCTTCTCGGATAAAGGCAACACACCTTCTAACAATAAAGACTGAGAAGCTCCAGTGTCTCGTAAAATCTTAATAGGCTGAGGAGTGGTATCATCAACAATAGAAACAAACCCATCAGACATAAAGGGTTTATATTCCTCCATATAATCACAAAAACTGGACTTAAAAGCCTGACTCGCAGGACATTCCAACGCACTGGTAATATAAGGTGTCGTACAAGCACTAGACTTTGGCTTATTATCTCGTTCATTCTTCTTCTGGAGTCTAAAACAATCAGCCATCAGATGACCATTTTTCTTACAATAAGCACAAATCAGTGACTTCTTCTCAAAAGTATCAAATTTTGGACTAGACATATTATAACTGGACTGACTCTTATTCTGTGCAACAGGCTTACTATCAGTACGCTCAGTGCTTTGATTTTTGTAATTTCCACTGGAAGTATTTACATTTTGACCCTTGAAACTTCTTTTATGTGAAAGAGTATAATTATCTGAAATAACAGCTGCATCATTTATTGTATCAACAGTTTTGTCGTCTAAATGTGTTTTTAAGTCTAAATGAACACATTGTTTGAACTCTTCTAATAACATCAATTGTCTAAGATTATCAAAATTATTATCTGTTTCCTTTACATGATTTTCTTTGTTGTAAGCCATTTATCAAATAGATCTTCTTTTTCCCGAGCAAATTCATTATAGGTTTGTGAATCAAACTTTTCATAAGATCTAAATTTCTGTCTATATGCTTCTGATACTAGCTCATAGGCTTTCAAAACATCCTGTTTCACCGTGTCATAATCAGAACTTTTTTCTGATGGAAGGACAGAGTATATTTCAGCGGCCTTACCCTCAAAAACACTTTGCAGCATCGTAGTCCAATACGGCTTTGGCCATTTCAAATTATTAGCAATTTTCTCAAACTGTGGAAAATATTTATCAACTGTTTTTTCACAAAATTTCGGAACCAAACGTATATTTTTAGCGGCATCAAAATAATCTGATTTCGACTGAACTTTAATGTTGCTTTCTTCTTTGACCATTTCAATTTTCAGTTTTTCCATCTCTAGCCTTTCTTTCATTTCAAGTTCTTTTAATTTAAATTCATCTTCTTTTTCTTTTTTCTCCATTTCTAACCTTTCCTTCATTTCCAATTCTGCTTGCATTTGTTTTAATTTAAATTCATGTTCTAATTCAAGCTGTTTTAATTTAAAGGCGTCAACATTTTTTACCTTAAGATCAAGAGCCTCTTCACCTAAAATTTCTGCGTCAACTAATTTGTCTATAACCAAATATATAACTTGTTTTCTCATAGATACTTTAAAAACTAATTTCAGTTGTTTAGCAAACAACACTAATTCCTCTTTTTTTAAATTATCAAAACTCTCCAGGTCTGGCGTTTTCAAACATTTACCAGCATCAAATGCCATTTTGTAGAATTTTGTTGGGTAGTTATAATAAAAATACTAAACAGATTTTGAATAATATATTTCAGTCTCCCGGACGAGCCCCCAATTTCTGTTACGGCCAGAGATCGCCTATGAATTGAAGCCAACAAAAAACACAAATCAATAGTATAATTTAACAATATTTAATATACAAAAGTTTACAAAAGGTATTACACAAATATTATTGTCAACTTAACTGTCAAAATATGAATCCAATCTTTTATCTTTATCTGTATCCGGAAATCTTTCGGAATCCAATTTGAATATTACATTCACTACTAATGTCACAATCCAGTATGATGTTATTTGTAGAATAAAACTGTCAATCCAAATGCTGTGAATACTAATGTCTATCGATGTCTAAGTCCAAGTCTAATTCTAATTCTGAGAGTTTAACTTTAGTAACTGTATATATATAGTTGTCACGGAAAACTCTAGAGCACTCTATGAATGGAAAGTTCTAGAGAAGTATAACGGAAGTTTCTGGAAAAACGTAGAAGTTTAAATTACGCATCTTTTATAAGGATCATTCTAGAATCGTCAAATATAAAGTTCCAATCATTCCATAAGTATCTGTGATTGTTCCAGTGATTTCTAAACTGCACAGTTATATAATTATTTGGTAAACAACTATCAGGCCATACAACACAAATTAGGCCAACATAAATAAATGCAATAATTAAAATATCATAACAATGTACATTCTAATTTAGCCTTTGAACAGGATATTATGCACGAGTGTGGTGATGAAAAACGTTGATATTCATATATGATGTATGCAGAAATGTACCACATATATGCACATTTTCCTTTGAAGTTCGAAATCTTGGATCCATGATTATTTTTATAGACATGTTTTAAAATATTATTCATTTCTACTCACCAATTGCAATTTCCAGCTCCGCTTATATTGTTCTGTAGTGTCCCTTCTGTCATGGCAACGATTTAGTGTAAAATAACTTTGCAAAAGTGATGTTTTGCCGACATGAATACAATAAAAAATAAAGTAGGGTACGGTAACGTTAAATCGTTAACGGTTGAAGAATTGTTATCCGTTTTTTTTAATACTTGACAGATTTGATTAATTATCATCGGAAAATGTCCCTAATGGCCGGGCCTAATGAAAAGTAACTCAAATTAAACCAGATTTATTTTGTAACTCGGTCATTAAATTTACTGCAGGTACACCGACGTTACATTTTCATGATAATTTATCAAACCTATTTCCAATATAAATTTGAATTAATTCATGTATGCCCTTTTCTGCAATGATATTCAAACTTTATTTTTTAACAAAGGTTTCTGATATGTAAAAAAAGATTTAAAAGGCTCTTCAATTATAGACATGATAAAAAAAAAAAGATGTAAAGTCAAACGCAGATGTCTGGAAAAAATGAACGGACAATGTCTTGACAATGAACAAAAAACGACAAAAGACATATTAAAGTTATATTTTTTCCCTGTCTCAAATTTAAAATAATTCAAATGCAATTTATAAAGGTAACATCAAAAGTTAAATAATAATGCATATTCATTGATAATATTTGATAAAAATAGTTAGTCTACCTAAAAAAATTGAATTAAACATATTCAGATCACGTTTTCAAGTGTTCACGGCCGACATCCATATTTTTTCATTTTTTAAGGGTATACAAATGATCTGTTACGTCAAGGTGACAATTTTTTCACCACGGTACCTGGCTGTAATTGCATAAACATTTATTTGCAATCACTTGTAAACCATTAAATATAAAGTTTCAGGTGGTTATATTCAATAAATTAAATAAATATTATTTCAGCACTGAATCTGTTGATTTTTAACTCTATTCGCAGCGTATTGTGCAGCAGTATGACTTTGGACTTATAATATCAAACAAATAGAAAGAAGTAAAAATTGAAATTGATTATTTTTTATTTAATTAACATGATTAAGTCAATATGTGGAAATAATAGACTTTCAGTTATTATAAACCGTCCTCTTTCTATTTTTTTGTATTCTTAAAAGGGGAGCAACCCTTGATAAACACCTGAAAAGTTTCACTCGTTTTGTGTCCAAATTATTAAAATCTGAACACGACTGGACACGGTCTGAAAACATCTTAACATAATTTTGTATCCATGGTCTGTTTTGGTCTGACACAGTCTTAAGGGGCAGCTCGCTAGAAGATTCAGTCTTGTTTATTTTAACATGCCTTCACGGACTGATTTACTTGATGAAACTATCGATCGGAACGGCGCCTTAACGGTCTTAAAAATCTGAACGTTTTTCTCTAGCAGTAAATCCAGTCAATTAAGATATGATCAGACCAAAATGACCGTTTCAGACTGAAATCGTGCTACTAGTGCTATCACACATAAGACAATACTTATCCTTTACAAACAATGAAATATACATAAACAAACTTTCAAGTCAGGAGCCTTTGGCTTTTTTTAGTCTTGTATCTCTATTAATTTTAGTTTCTTGTGTACAATTTAGAGTTAGTTAAGTATGTCGTTTATATCACTGCACAAGTATACATTTGTTTCGGGGCCAGTTGAAGGACGCCTCCGGGTGCGGGAATTTCCTGTTGCATTGCAGACCCGTTGGTGATCTTCTACTGTTTTCTGTTCTATGGTCGGATGTTGTCTATTTGACACATTCCTCATTTCCATTCTCAATTTTATTAAAGGTTATAATTGGCAATTTGTAAGCTATATATTGCCGAACACAGACATTTTTTTTCAAATAGATAGTATCAAATACTCCAGATTGTGATTTATGTAAATGCAGAGACAATTATCAACATTTTTTTTTAACGATTGTGGATTTGTAAAAGACGTTTGGATTAAAATAACAGAAAAAGTGAAAATCATAAACTTTTGTAAGAAAATAAATCCTAAAAGTTTCTTCAGATATAAAATCGGAGACCGGAATAATAATGACATTAATATTAGTATAACGTTAATAGGCTTCTGAATTTACAAATCATTTTACACATCGGAACAAAGAACAAAACCCGCCGCCATATACAATATCTTCAAAAACGAATTTGAATTATACTTTGATGTTAACAGATGTGTTAATCAACGAAAAGAAATCTAATTCGAAAATTTCAAAATTTTCTATAAAGTGTGCTAAATTTAGATATACAAACATTGTATTCATGTATTGATGCGAAACATAACATAGAGAATGATAACCCATGTATCTATACAATGAGAATCTACGCATACAAAATTAAAACTGAAATCTCAGAGTCTGTTAAGAAAATCCTTAAATTACACTTATTTTAAAACTTTAAAGTATAACACAAAAACTTACACAATATTATAAAATACAATATAGTTCTATGTCTATAACAAGAAACATATACTATATACATGATATATATGTCATACATACTATAGTATCCTTAAATCATGTCAGGTAAAGGTGGTTTTATCACAAATGACACATGCACGATTTCTTTAAACGAGAGGTATATTGTATCATATGAGGATGTAAAAGTTAAGGTAAAATACGGAACAAACATAACGTAATTATAATGTTTTTGCAATTTAATATTTTAGTAATAATGAAGTATATTTAAATCTGCCATTAACTAACAATTATAAAGTAAAACGTATCTTTGAGACACCCTGTTCTTAAATATATTTATATACCAGCATACCCTGTCTGCTACCCTTTCTTTTTCACAAATGTGACCTACCGAAATATGCTATTTACCGGATTTGTAATACCATTAGCAACACGATGGATGCCACATGTGAAGCAGAATCTGCTTACCCTTCCGGAGCACATGATATCACCCCAGTTGTAAGTGAGGTTTGAGTTGCTTAGTCTCTAATTTTCTGTGTTGTGTCTTTTGTACTGGTATTTGTCTGTTTTTCGTTTTATTTTTTTAAGCCATGGCAATTTTCAGTTTATTTTCAATCTATGAGTTTGACTGTCCTTCTGGTATATTTCGTCCCTCTTCTGTAACAGTCAGGTAATTTTAACAGCTGTATATCAGTAAATAAATTAGCAAAGTCTTAACAAAGGTATTGTACGTAGAAGAGCATCAGCATATATGAAGTGATTAATGATAAATTAGAATACTAATGGGAATCAAGTTTTTATTTGAAAATGAAATTCACACATAGAAAATAATTAGCAGATATTTTTTTTTAGAACTTAATGGAACATGCAATTATATTATCATCATAATGACTTGTTTAAATTAAATCACTAGTGTATAATTGGTGTATTTTTTCGACAAATGTCTAATGACTGTTAACAATTTTTTTGTACCATCGAACTAAGATAGTAAAAGAATAACTCATCATGTTGCCTCTTTTATTGCTGGACTCGGCAAGTCAAACAACATGTCTCGATTTGAGACTTTTAAAATTCAAATAAAAACGGAAATTGTATACATGCAGGAAGATCGACTTGTACAGTTTTGAATGCAAATATTTGTTATTAGATGGTGAATTTAAAATCATCCCTTCGTAAATTTTACGAAAGCCATCAAGAGTTGGTTGACCGTTATGGAATAACCGTTTCACAGATGATATTGGATATATTCAATATGTCGCAACTATAATCTCCTTCCCTTTTCACAAATGTGACCTTCAGAATTAGACTATTTACCGGATTTGTATATCATAGTATTTGAAAATTTATAAACATTTACGAAAGACAATGACTTCATATACATCTTTTTTTGTCGTTAATCAGATTTGTATATTAAGAACGTATTGACTTTAACTATGGGACCGGATCAATTTGGGACAGATCGACTTTAACCATTGGACCGGATCGATGTAGGCCAGATCAATTTGGGACTAAACGACTTGGAACGGATCACTTTGGAGAGGGATCGACATGAACACAAAGCCCAAAGATGATTTGCCATTGATTCCCTGTTTCAGATCACAATCGAAGCATCATAGCATCGACTTCAAATCTGAGTCTAAACAAAACACCCTAAGAATAAGAATTTGAGACATTCGATCAGTATTTTTCTACGTCTTATTTATCCCTTAGTTTGGGAAAGTATGTTTAGATGATACTGTATTGTTTGGTCAATCACACTGTTCTGATACATTGACTTAGGTAAGGTACACAAAAGAGCAACCTAAATACTGGAATGTAAATACTACTGTGCTACCTATATTTGTACTGTTATGACCAAACTCAGTAAAGACTCGGCTAAATTAGATTTAATTGACAATTTCAACAACGATAACGTTATTTTCATGGTAGTTTTTGTTAAATAATCAAGAATATTTGTAAATATATTGACGAAATATATCCAAAAGAATTTAAAATAAATAAATCAAATTTAAAACGGTATTTTCAAAGATTTAGATATGTTTACACAAAGCAACTTCAAACTAAAGTTTATGACAAAAGGGACGATTGTCCGTTCCCTATTGTTAATTTTCCATTTATTTCCAAAAAAATCTTTATAGATATATTAATCAATCTTATCTTATAAAGCATAAGAAAACAGCAGATCCAGTAGTCAACCACTTCATTCAGGAGAATCATTCAATTATAGAAAACAGAAGATCCGGTAGCCAACCACTTCATTCAGCACAATCATTCAATGATAGAAAACAGAAGATCCGGTAGCCAACCACTTCAATCAGGACAATCATTCAATTATAGAAAACAGAAGATCCGGTAGCCAACCACTTCATTCAGCACAATCATTCAATGATAGAAAATAGAAAACAGAAGATCCGGTAGCCAACCACTTCATTCAGCACAATCATTCAATTATAGAAAACAGAAGATCCGGTAGCCAACCACTTCATTCAGCACAATCATTCAATGATAGAAAACAGAAGATCCGGTAGCCAACCACTTCATTCAGCACAAACATTCAATGATAGAAAACAGAAGATCCGATAGCCGACCACTCTATTCAGCACAATCAATTCAATGATAGAAAACAGAAGATCTGGTAGCCAACCACTTCATTCAGCACAATCATTCAATTATAGAAAACAGAAGATCCGGTAGCCGACCACTTCATTCAGCACAATCATTCAATTATAGAAAACAGAAGATCCGGTAGCCGACCACTTCATTCAGCACAATCATTCAATGATAGAAAACAGAAGATCCGGTAGCCAACCACTTCATTCAGCACAATCATTCAATTATAGAAAACAAAAGATCCGGTAGCCGACCACTTCATTCAGCACAATCATTCAATTATAGAAAACAGACGATCCGGTAGCCGACCACTCTATTCGGCACAATCATTCAATTATAGAAAACAGAAGATCCGGTTGTCAACCACTTTATTCAGCACAATCATTCAATTATAGAAAACAGAAGATCCGGTAGCCGACCACTTCATTCAGCACAATCATTCAATTATAGAAAACAGAAGGTTGATCCGGTAGCCGACCACTCTATTCAGCACAATCATTCAATGATAGAAAACAGAAGATCCGGTAGCCGACCACTTCATTCAGCACAATCATTCAATGATAGAAAACAGAAGATCCGGTAGCCGACCACTCTATTCAGCACAATCATTCTATGATAGAAAAGAGAAGATCCGGTAGCCGACCACTTCATTCAGCACAATCATTCAATGATAGAAAACAAAAGATCCGGTAGCCGACCACTCTATTCCGCACAATCATTCAATGAAAAATTAAAAAGTTTCCGCCATAGAAAGAGTATTTGGAATAGATATTTACAGAAAAACTAAAGAAGCCTATGGCATTTTGCACGAGACTGTCTTAACGAATCCAAATGTTCCTTCTGCAAAAAAAGCGGTCATGTCCGTAATGATTGCGCTGATTTTTAACACCATACTATGATTAAGTCTTATGGTAATTTTGCTAGCGGAATTCTCGAAGGTAGAGAAGCTCAAGAAAACGACAAAAATGAAAGTCAGTCCATCAACCCATTAGTGGCAACAAACCATCTACAAACACCTCACACATACTACTCCAAATCAAAGGGAACAAATGTAATGTTGGGAGCTTCAAATAGTTTGAGAGTTAGTAAATATGAGGACAATTTAATAAATGCCTCTATAAATGGTGCCACTCTAGAAAAAATAGATGAGTCTTTGGGTGCGGCTTTTGAAAATCATCGTGTGAAAAGCAATGGCTCAAATGTAGGCAAGGTCATCATCAGCTTAGGTTGTAATGACTTGAGTAGAAACAAGCACGATAGTGATCAGGTGAATGTGTACGCAACACAGGCTATTGTCAAAGTTAAACAAGCATTTCCGAAGGCAGATATTGGTGTGTGTGGTATTATTCCAAGAAAAGGTAACAGTAACCACATTCACACAGTCAATGAAACAGCTACACATATTAATAAATTCTTGGAAAAATTGTGTCTCAAAGATGAAATGCTGACCTATATTGATGTGGAAAATATCTTCATAAAAAATGGAAACGTGGTTAAGGCGTATTACGATAAAACAGATGCTAGTGGAGTTCACATCACAATTGAAGGGGCCCAAACAATTCGTGTCAAACTACGTGAATTTCTTCACCCTAAGATGTCACCAAAGCAGAACACTCCTCGTCCTTGAGACACCAAGCGCAAACTTAGTGACATATCGCTGACGCCAATGTCTGCAGAGAAAGACAGTAAACAAAGTAAACCAGGTTCCCCAGATGATTAAGAGTAATAATACACAAACCGAAATTTGCTATTTGCTACTTTTTTTGTAAACGATAAAAACAAATCAACCCGAAAATGTTATATGCACATATGTTTTATTCTACTGATTTGCAGCTTTTGAATTATTATTTTAGATTATTTTTCTATCTTTTGTACTTCAAACTGTATCGAAGTATCTGTATTGTTATTATTGTAGGTGGACACTTTGAAATGTGTTCACCAAATGTGTATTGTTATAATTGGTCAATGACTCGTAAAATTGAAAGTAAACTTAAAACGGTGGCCTTGAACGTGAATTTCAATAAATCAATGAGGCATAGCGGGTTTAAAATGTAGATTGAATCGTGAACTAATCGTGTTTGATAATATTAACCCGCAAAACGGTCGAATAATAAAATGTAGTATCAAAACGGAAAGTGCGATTTATCATATTTCAAATATATATGCCAACAATAGTGGCGTCGAGAGGAAACGGCTTTTTGATTCGTTTCATAATTTGTTTGGTAATTTTACAGACGATAGTGTAGACCATTATAATATTTTGGTAGGGGATTTTAACTGTACTCTTGACAAAACAATTGATAGAAATCCCTCTCATAATCGTGATGATATAGGTACAAAGGAATTACTTTTTTTATTGTCACAATATGATCTAACAGATATTTGGAGAGACAGATACCCAAAAGATAAACGGTATACGTTTCAGAGAGGAAATTCACAGTCTTCAATAGACTATATCTTTTGTAATAAAAGTCTGTCAAATAAAGTTTACAATGCTGGTATCGCGCATTGTCCTTTTAGCGATCATGATCTTGTGTCATTCAAATTAAAACTTGATGAAATACAAAGAGGTCCGGGCATATGGATAATGAATATACATACTATAAAAAGTGAAGAATTTAATAATGCATTTAAAATTTGGTGGCAAACCTGGAAAAATGAAAAAAGTATGTTCGAAAAAATTCAAGATTGGTGGGATGTAACAAAATCACAAAAAAGTTAACAATGGAAGTAAGTAAAATATTAAATAAAAATTCTCAAAAAAGTTATATTATCAACCTTGAAAAAAAATTAGAAAAGCTTAAATTAAATAGTACTACTTCTGGGGAAGTTGAAAATAAGATATCAGAAATAGAATTTCTAATTAAAAATTACTATGAGAACAAATCAGAGGCATCTAAAATAAGGGCGCGTGTAAAATGGGCGGAAGAAGGGGTAAAATCGTCGAGCTACTACTTCAACCTCGAAAAACAAAACGGAAAAAATAAATTATGGAGTCGAATTAAAACAGACAATGGACATTTTAAATATAATATAGACGAAATACTAAATGAAAAAGTTAAATTCTACTCAAATTTATTTAGCTCCGAGGGATGGAATTTGGAAAGTGCTAAAGATTTAACCAGTCACATCGAAAATAACTAAACGATGACGACAAAAAATTACTTGACCGTGATATTACGGCGGAGGAAATAATGAAAGTTCTAAAAATTTTAAAATCAAATAAACGAGGAACGGGAAAATATACGAAACTGGCGCCCTCTTACACTACTAAATTGCGATTATAATATTAAAGCTAAAATACTAGCTGAAAGATTAAAAATAGTCCTTCCTAAGCTTATACATCCCGACCAAAAAGGGTTTGTAAAAGGCAGACACATAACGGAAGCGAATAGAATGATACAGGATATCATAAAATATATTGATGATGAAGATGAAGAGGGTATAATTGTCTTTTTAGACCAACAAAAGGCCTTTGAAAGGATGGAATGGGGATAGCTAGACTTGAAGGAATTTAATTTTGGGGACAATTTTCGTGGTTGGGTTCAAATGCTATTAAAAAGTGCAAAGACTTGTATTAAAACAAATGGCTACGTTTCAAAATATTTTTCAATATCTAGATCAGCCAGGTAGGGGTGTCCTATAGCCCCCGTTTTATATATATAACAGGCAGAGCCCTTGGCCTGTGCAATAAGGGCAGAAAAAGACATTTAAGGCATTATATTGCCTGGGGAAGAAAATGGGGAGCTAATAGAAACCAAATTAAATATGTTTGCAGACGACACCCAATTATTTAATAAAAATGAAAGTTCTGTAAAAAAATCCTTTGAAATATTAGACAAATATGAAAAGGCATCGGGTTCTAAAATTAATTACGAAAAGACTAAGGGAATAAATATTGGCGCAAATAAACGCAGACGACCTTCTTTTAAAAAGATAAGCTGGACAACAGATAACATAAAAACACCAGGTGTTCACCTTGGTTATAACATTGACAATGACAAAATTTGGAAATCAATATTAGAAAAGGTACAAAATTGTGTACACGTCTGGAAAAGTCGGAAATTGACTTACTCTGGAAAAGTCCTTATTGTTAAAAATTTAATTATATTAGTGTGTGGTTATGAATTAGAAATAAGAGGTTTACTCGAAAAATACAAAAAAAAATTGAATAAGATAATATGGAATTTTATTTAAGATGGGAAAGTGAATCAAGTAGACCGGAAGGTTTGTTGTTTAAAAGGGGGGCACGGGGATGGTAAATTTAGATAGTTGGATAGAAAGTAAATATATCAAATCTTTATATTCGATATTACATAAGCCATTATCTAGTTGGAATGCAATAGGTAAATTTTGGTTAAAAAATGTGATAAGAAATTTGAGGATGAACTATTTCTGTGTAAATGTTCTGACCTTTCAGGTCTTGAAATAAAAAAAACATACCACATTATTACAGAAGCGCTTTACAATCAAAACTGACAAAGATCACACAGAGTATATCTAACGTAATTGAAGTAAAGAAACAGCGATTATTTGGAAACTCAAATATTTTATTTCAGGGCAAATCTTTATTTTATTCTTCCTTTTCAAGAAGTCAGATCAAAACTCTTGGTGATATATGGGACGATAATACCAAAGATTTTAAATCGTGCAATGAAATATAAAGACAAAAGTAATTGTATTTCGGAATATTCACGAATTAAAAGTTCCATACCACAAACATTCATGCAGATTTTAAAAAATAACGATGATCAACCTGATTTAAAAAGCAACAAAATAAAAATTTCTGAAAACCTTGAATTTTTAAATCCGGACAATAGAATCATTAATATCAAGGAATTGACATTAAAATATGTTCAATTAAACATTAACATAATTGAGACCCCTAAGTGTCAAACAAAATGGGAAAATTTGTATAGCGAGTATATAAATTGGGAAAAAATTTGGCTAAATCTAAGTAAAATGAATACTAATAGAAAAGTTAAAGAATTTCAATGGAAATGTATACACAGGATTATATATACAGAAAACAGACTGAAAATAATGCGCATGTCAAATGGAAAATGTCATTTATGTGATGAAATCCATTATATTGAAACTCTTGAGCATTTATTTTATCAATGTAACAATGTTAAACCATTGATAGAAACGGTTGTAAGAAATTTACAACTTTGTAACTTTATAAACGACGAGGTTCTCGTTGAAAAAGATATTTTATTAGGAATTTGTAAAGAGAATTCGAGTAATTTCATTGTTAATGCAATAATACTTTATTTCAAATGGGCTATTTGGAAAATACGTAATAAATGCAAATTCGATAAAATTAAACTGAATGTACAGTCTGAACAGGATATGCTAAAAATGCACATGAAAAACGAATTCAATTTTTTTCTGCTACGCTCGGATATAAATTAGTATATATGCAAAACGAAAATTAAACTCTTTATCGAAAAAAATTAGGAAGATGTACTTAGTTCAACTGCTCTAAACGAAAGGTGTGTTCGATTCCATATATACTTATCTTATTGTATATTGTGTATAAAGTAGTGAACACTATGTTATTATAACAGAAAGAAAACACAATATCTTTTATTGTAATTATTATTTGAATCTATGTCTGTGCATATTAGTTACATAAGTAAATTACCACATATATTATCCTTCGTAATACATGTGTACTCACCACATCATGGCTCTATCCTTTTTTATAATCCATATATATATATATATATATATTAAAGAATACTTTCAAATTCTGTTCAATCACATCAAAATTCTTCAAGTCAAACAATAACTTATTTTCGCAATCAAATTTTAATGTATTTCCAGTTTAAATCAACACATGTTTTGTTCAGTGAACCGGATATACGATAGTGATGTTATACAGTGATCCTATCAGGTGGGAAAACAGGGGCCCCTAAGTATGCAACCTGGGCTACTTAGGTATTTATATAACAGGAAATGATTGAATAAAATATTTGTTATCGTTAAAAAAAAAAAAGAAGCCTTTGGGATTAAAAAAATAATAACTTTATAACCTGAAAGACGGAACACAATGTATGAACGATGATAAAAATATTTATATTAAAACAAAGAAAAAACGTGGCAAATGAAAGACATACATGTAGTAGTTAGTATGACGTAATGTATCCAAGCGATGAATTGTTGTTTCAATGTTGTAATTTATTCCGTTGTAGAAGGCCGTGTAGGCCGAAACGTATAGGAATTTGTGTTATTGTTTTTATTATACAATCATTCATAGACTTTATATATATATAGATATATATGGGGCGGGTGAAGTCAACCACAGGAGAAGGGTCAGGAGGGAAGTACCTGGCCAGGAAGGACCTGTGGAGGATCCCACAGTATTGCCGGAGGTACCAGCAATACCACAAGTAAGAGATTTAAAAGAACAGGAGGAATCTGTACAGAAACCTGGAGAAGAGTCACTTCCTACTCCAAAGGAGCCTGCAGCCGCTCAGGAGGAAGCAGTCAAGGAAGTCGACCCTATGGCTTTCAAGAAGGTCATTCCAGAGGTTTGGAAGGGGAAGGAGCACCTGGTATGGACAGGACCATACAGTGGGTTCAAGGAAAGAACCTGGAGACTTAGTGACAGGGATGTCGCGTGCCCTGTCCCAGACTGTCCGGTGATAACCAGGCACTTGAGAGAACATGCCCTAGCTGACCACTTCAGGGATGTTCGGTAGTTAGTTCTCCCAAAAGATCTTGCAGGACAGAGAGTTCCAACATTTCAGAGGCCAGATGGTCATTCTCATTGCCAGATGGTTGACGGGGAGAGAGGATGTTACTGCCTCTGATTTTGTATCATGGCTCCAGCGACGTGCCGGCATCCCAGACGGAGTTAGAATTCAGGGAGTTGATATGCCCCCGCTCAGGGCTGTCTGTTCTGCTATGAAATGGCCACTGCGCAGGGTGTATACGATCCACCCATTTAACAGTCCAGTGGTTGTGCTGTATTGGAGGGTGATGTTGTCCCTTCTTAGACACCTCAGACAGGCAAACAGATTAACCATTGCCATGGACGAATACACCGGGAACAACGGTCCCACTTATGACCTAGTCTGCCAGATGAACTGGAAGTTCATGGCAGCAACAGTTGTGGCAGAGCTCGCCGTGGCTCAGTCCACAACCAGAGTGCCAGTGATTGAGACAAGCTGTAGCTCTAGCTCTGTGGATGTCCCACCAGTGACACAGCCATTGCAGTCAGTGCCCCAGAGGGAGGAGGAAGAGAGGGTCACTCCACCAGTGGAGGAGCCAGTAGCCGTGGCAACCAAGCCAGAGGAATCCTTGGTGGTTCTAGTGTACCACAACACTAGAAAGTTGGTTGGGGTAACATCTGTTGCTAGTGCTGTTGCTCAGGCTAGAGGCGTGTTCGACCTGGAAGACCAGGAGGTCGTGCTCACCTACCTGGGAGCAGAGCTGACCAGCTCAGTAAGGATGGAGTTGTTGCCAGCCATGGCAGAACTCACAGTCACACGCAAATGAGCCATGAGGGATTAACGTGGATGAGAATCTGGACTCTTTTTGGTTTTGGCTTAGCCTCCGCTTCCTGTCTGGAAGCTGTACTCCCCAGGATTTGAAAACCAGGCCAGTGTATAAATTGTAAAATAGTAGATTAGTGTTAGACATTTTTACATATCGCCATATTGAAGAACGGTATTGGTGTATACATTGTTTTTTATGGTCATGGTTTTCACTTTTTGTTCCATGCTGGAACTGGTGCTTAATTTTTAAGGGGGATTTAGTAGAAAAGCAGGTAGTTTAGATTAATTGGAAATTCAAGGGGAGCCTAATGAACTGACAGAAATAGAGATCTTTGTAAATTTTTGATTATTTGTAGTAGATTTAGTTTTTGTGTATTTTAGAGATATGTGAATTGTAGTTCCGAGTAACGGACATGGAAATTTTTTTTTTTATTGTCTTAGGCAAATGGTTCAGTGATTTATTTTTTAAATGTCATGTTTTTAGGGAAAAGATCAAATTTAAATAGAGACCCAATAGCCAGGGAACACGGGGGGATTTTAGAAATAACCCATTCGTTGGTTAGGTAATTAAACTAGTATTTTGAATTTAAGGCATAAGGGGCGTCTTCAGTTGTCAGGCCTTTGTCGGAACTTAAAGTTCCTCCTTTTTAGGAAGGAGGGGGGTGTTGTATCTTTACCCTAAGCCCCGGGTTCTCCCTATTAGGAGTAGACAACTGATACCATTCTCCCTGCCAGGAGTAGACGATGGACACCAATGGGCCTCTGGTTGGATACAGCGGATGTCAGAGCCTGCGCACGCCTGCAGCGCCCTCTTCACCTTATGGTCAACAATACGTTAGACGCAATGACGAAGACACAGTAACAACGCCCGAGTTGTAATTACATAATACTTAAGCCTAAGTACTTCGTATATGTATAAAGTCCAGGTCAGGTCCTTTCAAGGGAAATAGTCTTTCCCCAAGACGAACACCACATTATTGGTAGTGCGGGTGGGGTGGGTATATATATATATATATAAACAAGTCTAAAATGAAAACTACGTTCAAACCTATGATTGCGTTTGATCAAAACCGCTATTTGTATCCATGTGCATGTAAAACAAGTTTTATTGTAGAAGGGTCTAAATACAGCATAAACAACATTTTCGAAAAGTTAAAAAAAAGTGAAAAGTATATTTAAACAGAACGCATTTGACTAACAGGTTGAACAACTGATGTTCTTTAACCCTGCTGACTGCCATTGACGATTGCCAAATAAAATTGATCACCAGATGTAACAAAATGGATCTTAATATACATATTATACTAAACAGAAAACAATAAACTTGTGGTCCAGATGTTTTGCCACAAACATAAGGTGTCAATATTTTTGTGTACACCAGATCTAGATTTCGACAGTATAAGTCTCTTCAGTGATGTTAGGGATCGAGTCGGTATTTGGAAGGCCATATAATTTACCCTCAATTTAAGATGGACTATGAATTTAAAGAGTCAATATAGGATGAACGGATCATATTAACCGGAAGGAAAATATGATACAAGTCCAAACGAGAAATAAACAAGTCTAAATTGAAAACTACGTTCACACCTATGATTGTGTTGGATACAAACCGCAATTTTTATTCTTGTGTATGTAAAACGAGTTTCGTTGTAGATGGGTCTAAATACAGCATCTACAGAATTTTCCAAAAAACAAAAAAAGTGACAAAGTATATTTAAACAAAACGCATTTCACTAACAGGTTGAACAACTGATGTTATTTAACCCTGGTGACTGCCATTGGCGATTGCCAAATAAAATTGATCACGAGATGTAACAAAATGGATCTTAATATAAATTTAATACTAAAAAGAAAACAATAAACTTGTGGCCCAGATGTTATGCCACAAACATAAGGTGTCAATATTTTTTTTGTACACCAGATCTAGATTTCGACAATATAAGTCTCTTCAGTGATGTTAGGGATCGAAACGGTATTTGGAAGGCCATATAATTTACCCTCAATTTAAGAAAGACTCTTAAATTTAAAGAGTCAATACAGGATAACGGATCATATAAACCGGAGGAAAAATATGATACAAGCCCAAACGAAAAAATATATAAACAAGTTTAAATTGAAAACTATGTTCAAACCTATGATTGTGTTGGAGAAAAAGTAAAAACGCATACTTCGCATTGAAAGGAGTAATGTCAAGAGCAACTAATCCGTCTGTTTTAGTTAAATTGTACAAAACTGTTGTGTTACAAAGCGTTCTTTATGGTTGCGAAACATGGAGTAATCTCTAATCCTGTGATATAACGACGCTTAATTGTTTTCAGCACTTCATTGTCAAACACATTGTAGCTTTAAAAACTTCTACCAGATCAGATATGTGCGAGAGCATTTTTGAAATTCTTCCGATTATGAGTTTTATTCACAAAAGAAAACTGTTCTTTTTTTCAAAAACTGTGTATGTTAGATAGCAATTATCTTTCAAAAGAATATTTTTGGTACGACTATTTTCATTCCACATAGAACCTCACCGCCGTCACTATGGATACATTCCTGATATTATTGACTATTCTAAGAACATATGGACTTATTCAGTATCTTACTGAATATATCGATACTGGTAGTTTCCAATCAAAACGTCAATGGACATCGATTGTTCACAAAACAGTCAACGAACAACAAGCAGTCAACTGGTTAAACCGTATTGCGTTAGATGACAATTTTATGCGTTTTAGAAATATTCAAAAAACAGTTTCTATGACAAACTTCTGGAAAAAAAGCACCATCGTTCGCAGAAATACGAAATTCATATTTTATTACAAAACTGTTAGCTGATATACCAAATTCCTCAGGAGATAAGTGCGTCGAATGCGAAATGACTTTAGTGATGTCTGTGTACATGCATGCTGTTCCTGCATTTGCACTTTAGAGCTGCGTGAATTGTGGTGGGATATTATTATCGAGAATTGTTCGCTACAACTTTATTTTGAACTTAGTGAATATGACGATGAGGATATATATCAAATTTTGCTTGGAAGAATTCCATTAAATTTAAGTGTTGAACATTCTGAGTTTGAGAGACTATATCACGCCCATGTGGTTCAGTGCCTAGCATTATATGGACGTTGTGTCAGGTTAGGCAATACATGAAATGTCATCAATCGAGATTATATAAGGCCTTAATGCTGAGAGACTAAAGTGTATATATTTGTTTGTATATGTGAAAAACTGTTCTGTACCTATTTCGTTTATTGTTTTGTTGTCTGATATTTAGTTAATTGTATGTATTCATTGTATCTCAATTATGAGGAAATAAAGACATGAATGAATGAATGAGAGTACAAGTTTAGTTGTAGAAGGGTCTAAATACAGCACAAACAACATTTTCCAAAAGACCAAAAAAGTAAAAAAGTATATTTAAACAAAACACATTTGACTAAAAGGTTGAACAACTGATGTTCTTTAACCCTGCTGACTGCCATTGGCGATTGCCAAATTTAATTGATCACCAGATGTAACAAAATGGATCTTAATATAAATTTCATACTAAACAGAAAACAATAAACTAGTGGTCCAGATGTTTAGCCACAAACATAAGGTGTTAATATTTTTGTGTACACCAGATCTAGATTTCGTCAGTATAAGTCTCTTTAGTGATGTTAGGGATCGAAACGGTATTTGGAAGGCCATATAATTTACCCTCAATTTAAGATAGACTCTTGAATTTAAAGAGTCAATATAGGATGAACGGATCATATAAACTGGAGGGAAAATATGATACAAGCCCAAACGAAAAAATATATAAACAAGTTTAAATTGAAAACTACGTTCAAACCTATGATTGCATTGGATAAAAACAGCAATTTTTATACGTGTGCATGTAAAACAATTTTCGTTGTAGAATGGTCTAAATGCAGCACAATTTTTTTTTTCCAAAAGACCAAAAAAGTGAAAAATTAATATATATATATATAAACATCAACCCAACAATGTTAGATCTGTGAATTTGCTTCTGCAAATTTTTTGTTCTTTCCTTGCCGGGATTCGAACCCATGCTACTGAGATATCGTGACACCAAATCGCCTGCACTGTAGCCGTCGCGCTAGACCACACGACTACCTCGGCTTCAAACAAATAAAGCTTTCGGTGGCCGGGAGTTACCATTTCACGTCAGTTTTAATCTAGCGTCGTACTAGAGTACATGATATATAAGACATGAAGATGTATATATATTATTACAGATCTAACATTGTTGGGTTGATTTTTAGACGAGTTGTATATATATCTGTTGTAGAGTTGTCACTGGCTCAGACGTACTTATATATATATGTCGTGTAATGTTATTATTTTGTACAAGTTATACTTGTACAATCATGTTGTACAAGTAATTACATGTATGATGCCATCATACAAGTTATTACTTGTACAAATATAATTGTACAAGTAATTACTTGTTCAATTTTTATTTAAAAAAAGGATAATAACTTGTACAAATCATTCTACCGTGGTCTATTTTCTGTATACAAAAAAAGACTTTCCCTTTAACCAAATAATTCAGAGCAAGCGCATCAGTATAAACTTGCAACATGTTGGTAATTTGTATTTGCTTATATAAAAAAGAAGATGTGGTATGATTGCCAATGAGACAACTATCCACAAAAGACCGAAATGACACACACATTAACAACAATAGGTAACCGTACGGCCTTCAACAATGAGTTAAGCTCATACTAGATAGTCAGCTATAAAAGGCTCCGGTAAGAAAAATGTAAAACAATTCAAACGAGAAAACTAACGGCCTTATTTAAATTAAAAAAATGAACGAAAAACAAATATGTAACACATAAACAAACGAAAACCACTGAATTACAGGCTCCTGATATGGCAGCAAATTTGTACAGTTCAGTTGGGTATAAAATAATAAAAATGGAAATCATCATAGAAAAGAAGGTTCATGATGAGAAACATAAATAGTGAGATGACAATGAAATCTTCTAAATATTCAGTATTTACTTGTGAAAGATAGAGAGATACTTTCAGTAATGTAAAAGAAGCCAAGTTAAGTTAAAAAAAGGCAGCACTTAAAAAAAATTTTAAGATGAAATGATGTTTTGAAAGTAGCAGGAATTAATAAACTCATTTGCATTGAGACGAAATTGTATATTATTGCATAGTTGATCCACTTTACCCTCTGATTTGATTAAAACAGCACACTCTGGAGTTAGCATTGGTCATGGAGGCATACGAATAATCATTATAAGGAGTTACAAAACCACAATTTGCCATTTTAAGCAGAAAAATTATCGGAATTGTCACTCATATGTGTGAATATTTTGAAAAAGGTCGCTCCTCATATCATTACCACAGTTTTTCAATAATGCTTGTAGTCAAGTCAAAGTCAAAGATTTTACTGTCAGGTAGACCATGTTGATTATCAATTATGTGCTATCAGGATCACTGTCACCCATACAGTAGACAGCATCCCTAAAAGATAAAGAGAGCAGCTGAAGTGGTTTACCAATTCACTGGCATTGGTGTTTTTTTTGGCTCCAAATATCCTGCATAGAGTTAACTGAAGGGAATGTCTTCTCTGGCTAGAGCTTCAATTTATGTATGATAGACCACTTCCACCTAAAAGTCACAACTTCGTAAAAATATAGAACGCGGACATAAAAAACATGATGGTTTTATGAACACATGAGAACAACTGACACTGGTCTGAATTATTAAAAATTGTGCAATAATTATTCCATAAAAAAAGTTAATAAATAATGATAATTAAAACCCAACTGTCAGAGATAAATGGAATATTCCCTATATTGAAAAATTGATAAATCAAAATAATTGGAACAAAAGTTTCAAATGTATTTATTCCTTTCAATGAGTTCGTCACTCTGCAATAGTAGTCCATACTTTAGTGGTACCTATTTGTTTATCCCAATATGCTCAGAGTGTCAAGTTTGCTGAATGTATTACTTAAAAAACAGACGGTAGAAAGATACAAATAAAACTAAAATATAGCGAGTTATACAGGTTATCAACAAAAACTGTACCGGTAATTTCTCGTACAATTAATGTTGTACAAGTAATAACTTGTATGATGGCATCATACAAGTAATTACTCTTACAAAGTTTGTGTATAGGTTATAACCTGTACAAAATAATAAAATGTACACGACATGTATATAGTATTACTTAAAATCAGCTATATATAATTATAATTTAAACAGTTATCCAACACATTTTGAATTATTTCAATGATTTTAACTTTTTTGAACTTTTGGTCCTCGATGCTGTTCGACTCTGTACTTGTTTCGGCTTTCAAACTTTTGTATCTGTGCGTCACTAGTAAGTATTGTGTGGACAAAATGCACTTCTGACGTATTAAAATTTTAAACTTGTTGCCTTTTGCTAGCTGTTATTCGTGTGTTTCTTTGTCAAATATGTTCTCCTTTTTATTTCTATTGTAGTCCTGTAATGTTGTGTTGTCATTTTAATGTTATATTTCACATGGCCATAAAAGACGGAGGTTTGGCATGCCACAAAACTAAGTTCAACCCACCATTTTTTCATTTAAAACATGTCCTGTACCAAGTCAGGAATATGGCCATTGTTATATTATAGTTCATTTCTGTGTGTATTACATTTTAAGGTTGTGTTACCGTTGTGTCGTTTGTTTTCTAATATTTTCGAGTGTGAATTCACATTACTATAAGACGCGTCACGGTACTTATCTATCCCAAATTCATGTATTTGGTTTTGATGTTATATTTGTTATTCTCATAGGATTTTGTCTAGTGCTTAGTCTGTTTCTGTGTGTGTTACATATTAATGTTGTGTCGTTGTTCTCCTCTTATATTTAATGCGTTTCCCTCAATTTTAGTTACTCCGATTTTGTTTTTTGTCCATAGATTTATGTGTTTTGAGCAGCGGTATACTACTGTTGCCTTTATTTACAAGGACATCAATTATAGATGTCGTTATAAATGAACACTTATTATTGTTTATGGTGTGGGCTCTGTTATTTACAAAATTTAGGTTTGATTGCAATTTTATCATTTTTGCATTTCAGGTGAAAAGATAATATTCGACACTGCACCTTTTCGTAATGCATAAGTTGTTGTGCATAGTACACCTGTGAAAGTATTGTCATTTCTACATACAAATAATACTCATACTGATGTCAAAAGTGTCCTTCAAATGTTCATGAACATCGAAATTTGTTGAACAGTTTGAATTAATAAAAATTTACGGCAGTTGTATAGTTGTTTTCCTTTTACGATGGGGTGTGTATTTAAATTATCAAATCTAATCCCGAGCATACACAATGTTTAAATGAAAACGAATATAGATTTCTAGGTTCAATAAAAACAAATATACAGCTGCCATACATAATTCTGATTCTAATAGGACGAATTTGGTATGTTTTTTTACAGTGACATCTTTAACCACACGATACTGTTTTTGGTCGTTCTGTTTTATTCAAAATCTTAAAATATTATATTATTGTATGATAAATAAACTAACCTTTTTTTCACCTGAAAATGTTTTTATTATCTAATCATATAGAATTTGGGGCGTGAAGCATGAACACGTATTGTGTGTATATTTGACGCCGAAAGCATACCTATGACGGTTTGTTTTATTATATTTTGTTTGCTTTGTTTGGCTCTGTAATGAATTAAAGGCCTTATTGTGAGTTTTAGATGAAGAACAGCAATAAACATGAGAGAGGCACTGTTCCTTTGCATTTGTTGGTACTGATTTCGTGTCACGTATGACTTTCTCGTATCCCTTGTTTATCGTTAAATGACGTTATATTGTTTTGTTGGAAAAGACGACGATTGTTCCATCGGAATTTTCCTTCATGAAATTCTACAACGAAATAATATCAGAAATGGACTGTTTATTTTGTAGTAAACTAGAGATAACCGTATAGTATTTTCGCTGAATGAGTTTACCTATTCATGTTTCTTTTCGGTTCAGACACTTGAATATGTCAGTATACTTTTCATTTTCTACACATGCAGGACCTTTTTTTTTTTTTTTTTTTTACGTACGTAGTATTTGGAAAGTGAATTTCATGTTCATCAGTTCTAATTCATAATAATTGACATAAATACAACTAAGTTGGCAATATTCACAGGTTTTCGCATAGAAATGATTACTTCGGTACTTCAATATTCTTTTTTTTTTTCATCTCTTCAATTATTTCCGCAATGCATTGGTAAATCGTTTCTCCATTTTTCTCAACATTTTGTTCAACCAACAGTTTCAACTTTTCGATATCTTGTTTAGAATACTTGAATCTCTTTGTACTATACGTAGGAAATATCTTAAAATCATTCTTGGCATCATCTGAAACAAAACAAAAGTCCCACATAAGACAAAATGTAAGACATATGCAACACTGTTCTTGGGAACTTAATTTAATATTTATAATTTTCAAACCCCTAACAAAATTAACAGAAGTTAGTTGAATTTCGAATTGAGAAATATAAATTTTCGATAGTCACAGTGCATCAGTGTACATAATATATCAGTGCAATTTTATATGAAAATCCACTAACTAATATAAACGTTTAAATATCTAATAAACGCAAAACTTGTCGTTGTGTCATGATCCTGAAACAAACACCAATTCGAACTTAAAGATATACTTTAAATTCAAGTTAGCAAGTAAATTATGTTTCTTAAATATAAGATTGATTCTATTTGACAGTCAGGGGCGTTACTTAAACAAGTTATTTTTTAAAAATTTTAAAAATAATAAAATTACTTAATAGAGTTATTTTAATTTTCAATAGAAACTTACACTAAATGTAGTTTTCATGATTTTAAACAACATTTTATATCATAAAATAAAGAATTTATCAGATTGAGAGGAGTAAAGAGATAAAGGGTTACTTTGAAAATAATGACAAAAATATTACCTGAATAAGTTATTTTAAACATTTTTGAAAAAAATAGCAATAACACGTATCTAAGGCACATATTTAATTGATTTAGGTTACAAATTATAAATAACTTCAGGTCTTAATTAATTCACAAGTATCTATCTATTTATATCAGTCTACCTTCAAGATTTTAAAGGAAAATGATAATTTAATAGTCCCAAGAGACCAATCTTTGACCCAGAAGCGTCGGTATGAAAGATAAGTGTGTCGGAAAGTTAATTAGTGTTTCAGAAGAATTAGTTTTTATATATCAAGGGAAAAATAACCAGATAACTGTGAAAATTATTTAAAGCTAGTAAAATCTGTATTCTTGGACACCTATAAAAATAATATTCAGAAAAATAACTTATATAAGTTATATTTAAATTAGCCTCGTTTTCAACATTACTTGTATAGGTAATTTTAATTGTTACAATATACTTGTAAGTAATGCCCCTGACTGATTTGAGGCAGAAGTACCAAAAATTTCATAAAAAAAATATATGACAATTTTCATATAGATTTGACAGTTGGTTTTCCCGTTTGATTGGTTTTACACTAGTAATTTTTAGGGCCCTTTCTAGTTTGCTGTTCGGTATGAGCCAATGCTCTATTTTGAAGGCCGTACTTAGTCCTATAATGATTTGCTTTTATATATTGTAACTTGGATGGAGAGTTGTCTTATTTGCACTCATACCACATTTTCCTATATCTATATACCTTACTTACTAGAATTGTTTATCAACACGAAATGTACTATAGTTGGTGTATTTTTTCCTTTAAAAATGTACACCTCTTTATAAATTCCCTTTTCCCAATCTTCCTTTATCGTCTTAAGCTGATGATAAATATCTGGGAAAGGAACACACTTGTCTCTTGCCCATTCCGCTGCCTTTTCCAATTCCTTAAAATGAAAGAAAATCATTCTGTTTTAAATTACTAGTAATTAAATTGCCATTACAAAATGGCAATAAACCATTATGTTCACTCCTCCGTCGGTATCCTTCGTTTATTGAAACTAATTAATAAACTATGAGTTCTTCAGTCGTCATATATATCTCAATTATAAGCTTTGACAACTGAATGTCATTTGTTTGTGACTCTATGATACATTTAATTTCGTTTAGGCAACGATGATTTCCGACTTTCAGAAACAAATTAGATAAGTTACAGCTTATCCCGTTAAAACATTTTATGCGAAACACTTTCATGTGCAGAAAACTATCAAAATTTAAGATGTTCTGAACAATCTCGTGAAGGCAGTCGCCGGTTCATTGTGAAATAGAAGTTAAATATGTAGTTTGTAGACTTTTGAATATAATACAGATTTGTAGAAAAACAGTATCGTTAAAAATGTTTAAAAAAAGATGTGTTTCAATTTGATGGAGCATATTACAAACTGTTCCATTTTAACGCTTAATTCGTTGGAAATAATATCTTAAGAAACCCAGCCTGTGGTAATAATAATATAAATTAAAAAGGAAATTGTTCATGAACAATTGAAAGATCTTTCCTTTTTTTCTTTTATTAATTGCCTTCAGAGTTAAAAAATATATGTTTTCTAAGGACTTTTATGTTCTTAACAAGTGGTTGCTAAGGACAAACATCATTTCTAAGGATAAAGATATTACTACCAGTATTAAAAATGTCAAATGTACTATTCATAGTATTTAAAGTAAAAAAAAAGTGATTGCTAAGGACTATTTTGTCGTTGCTAGGGACAAAAATGTCATTTCCAGTATTGCAAATTTCATATTTATATTATTCATAGCCTTCTAAGGTAAAAAATATATGGTTGCTGAGGTGTTTTATGTCGTTGCTAGGGACTTGATCTCTGACCTTGACCTAACTTTGTAAATCTTATTATGCTGAACATTTTTGTTATTCAAAGTTTCTTTCTATCTCTAACCACTTTTTAGTTATAAGCAAACAATCATCATTTCGGACCCGAAAAAACAGTTTTGGTGTCCTACTTCCACAACAATTGGTCCAATAGTTTTAAACCCAACTTAACAAAGGTAGATCTCGACAAGACACACATTGTCTTTGACACATTTCATCAGCCATCGTTTAAGGTTATTGATTAAATCTGATATCAAGCTAAGGTCAAAATCTAGGTCATGACCTTAACCTTTGACCTTAGGTCAATTTTCATGGTCACGTAAATTGATGATCATTGGTGATAATCCTAGGTGGGTACAACTTACGGTTTCTGAGTTTTAGTGGCCAACCGACATTGGTTAATTTTTAACGGGGCATAACCTTATCAATGAGTCGTTGAATCTTTTGGATTCAATGTAACGAACAACAAGGGTCTGTTCCTGAACAAATTCCATCCTTTGTTTTTGTTCTACCTATTATGGTTACGGAGTTAGAATGATAACAAGTTTTTCGGTGTTAGGGGAGATAATCGCTATAAAGGGGTCGTGCTCTCACCACAAGATAGCTTTTGGTCAACCGATAATAGATACCTAATATCATTTCAGCATGTTGCGTACTTTTTTTGGAAAATGTCGTTAAAGTTTGACGGAAAGAATAATAATAATAATTAAACTGTCAATTGTTCTTGAACAATTGAGAGGTCTTTCCTTTTGTAATGTAAAATACATGTTCCAATAGACGTAGAATGTATTGAAAAGCTTTAAAACACACTGAAAATCCTTTAAATAAGGTTAAAAACACTAAATTCGCTATATAGGACATGACCTTGACATTTGACCTTTTGACCTTTGTCAAGGTCATTAGTCTCCAATGTCATTGCTGAAGACCCCATGAGTCTAGGACCTTTGGTCATATAGTAAAAGCTGATTTTGTCTTTTCTGAAACCTAAAACAGGGGTTATGCCCCTTAAAAAAAGGTCAAATCTCTTCGGTCAAAATGTAACAAAGTTGCGCCGTAATGACCCAAACATTTTCCACTATTTAAAACTTCTGTAAGTATAATAGTTTCTGAAAATATCCCATAACAAGGTGTTAGGTCAAAGGTCAAGGTCAACATACAAATTTGACCTTGAGGTATTTTTCAATGTCACATGAATTGATGATGAATGGTGAAGATCCTAGGTATCTACGACTTACGGTTTCTGAGTTTTGGTGGCCAACCAACACCGGTTAATTTTGATAGGGGCATAACCCTACCAATGAGTCGTTGAATCTTTTCGATCCAAATGTAACGAAGAACCGGGGTCTGTTCCTGAACAAATTCCACCCTTTGTTTTTTTTCTACCTATTATGGTTATGGAGTTTGAATGATAACAAGGTTTTTGGGTTTCGGAGGGATTACTCCGAACCGACGAAATATTTCGACTCACAGGGTGAGTTTCAGATAGGTATTCATGACACCGATACAAAGTGTGAACATGAAAGCGACACGTCATACGGTTACGGAGGCTAACTTCGTCAAAGTTTGGCGGAACAAAAAGAATAATAATTAAAAACCAATTGTTCAGAGAACAATTGAAGGTCTTTCCACCAAAACAATGTATTTTAATATGAAAGGTGTAAAAATAGGTTTAAATTGTCATTTCAATCGTCAAATGATAGCTTATTGTACGCTGATTCCAAAAATATATGGTTTCTAAACAATATTTTTTCAGATAAGGGAGATAATTTCTTACTTCCGGTTTGAAAAACGCTATTTCCGATAATATTTGACTATTAACTTGACACTGATTCCAAAAATATCTTGTTCTATATACTTTTATATTAATAAAGTACAATATATAGCTACTTCCGGTTTACACAAGGTCACTTCCGGTTGTTTTTTCAAGGTTAAATGGTTTGATACCGTTTGGCAAAAGTCTCATGGCTTTATCATGTATACACATGAGGTAAAAGCAAAGGTCAAAATCTAGAACGTCAAATTAAACTATGACCTTGAGATCAATTTCAAGGTCATTAACCAAGAACCTCAAATCAAAAGGCCATAGGTCTTAATTATGTTTAGTTAATGAGTTATATCACCATACGCGTATTTTTAAATACCAAAGAGGAGAAAACTCCCTTTTACATTCAACGTACCCTTGCAATCAAAATTTACGTGTTACGACATGTCGCAACAAACAATTTAGAAAAAATAATTTGTCGATATCTTATACGGTTTCTGGAAATGAGTGGAAATGAGCAAAATTCAAAAATTAGAATATGACCTTGACCTTTGACCTTGACCTAATTTTCATTTTTTTGGACCAAGGACCTCAAATCAAAAGATCCTAGGTTTCTATCAATTATGGTTTACCAGTTAGAAATGCAATTCACTTATATCAAATGCATAAGGGGAAATAACTCTCATAAGGAGCGTTCATATCACTTCGGTCAAAATAGGACAAATCATGCGAAGGATATAACGAGCAATTTTGTAAAATAAATTTGTCATAATATTTTACGGTTGCGAAGGAGTTACCATAACAAGGAAAACAGTGTTTGGGGAGATAACTCCTACAAAGAAAAGTATTCCATTACGCAGGGTAAATTTCAAAAGCGCATAAACTGTTCGATATCATATACCAAATATCTAAGCGACTTATTGCGAAACAAATGTTTATCGCAAGAACAAAATTAGGCGGAAGAAAAAAAAAATAATAATCAGAAGAAAAACAATAGGTCTTTCCACAGAAAAGTGGAAAGACCTAATAATAATAATAATAATAATAATAATAATAATAATAATCAGAAGAAATACAGTAAGGTCTTTCCCTTTTGTAAAAGGAAAGACCTTAATTAAAATGTCAATTGTCTTGAACAATTGAGAGGTCATTCCTTTTGTAGTGTAAAATACATGTTCCAATACATAGAATGTATTGAAAAGGTCACGGTCAACCTTAAAAAAGTTTTAAAACACACTGAAAATCCTTTAAATAAAGTCAAAAACACATGATTCGATATATGGGACATGACCTTGACCATTGACTTTTTGACCTTTGTCAAGGTCTTCAGTTCCCAATGTGAATACTGAAGACCCCATGGGTCTAGGACCTATAGGCATATAGTAAAAGCTGATTTTGCCTTTTCAGAAACCTAAAACAAGAGTTATGCCCCTTACAGAAAGGTCAAATCTCTTCGGTCCAAATATAACAAAGTTGTGCATTAATGACCCAAACATTTCCCACTATGTTACACTTCTGAAAGTATTAAGATTGCTGAGATTATCCCATAACAAGGTGTTAGGTCAAAGGTTAAGGTCAACATACACATTTGACCTTGAGGTATTTTTCAAAGTCACATGAATTGATGGTGAAGATTCTAGGTGTCTACGACTTACGGTTTCTAAGTTTTGGTGGCCAACCGACACCGCTTTATTGTAATAGGGGCATAACCCTACGAATGAGTCGTTGAATCTTTTCGATCCAAATGTAATGAAGAACCAGGGTCTGGTCTTGATCAAATTTCACCCTTCGTCTTTTATCTACCTATTACGGTTACGAACGATAACAAGGTTTTTTGGGTTTCGGAAGGATTACTCAGAACCGACAAAATATTTCGAATCATTGGGTGAGTTCCGGATAGGTATTCATGACACCGATACAAAGTTTGACCATGAAAGCGACACGTCTTACGGTTAAGGCTGCTAACTTCGTCAAAGTTTGGCGGAAGAATACTAATAAACAGAAGAAATACAGTGAGGTCTTTCCCTTTTGAAAAAGGAAAGACCTTAATAATAATAAACAGAAGAAATACAGTAAGGTATTTCCCTTTTGAAAAAGGAAAGACCTTAATAGTCAGAAATAAAATACAGTACGGTCTTTCCTGATAGAAAAAGGAAAGACATTAATGACTAACAGTGGAGCTCTTATAATCTCTTATAAATACTATTGTTGTAAAGGTTTACATTTCAAAGTTTTTGTTTTTTAGAAATAACGTCAAAGCGAAAAAACAAAACAATATCATGAGTCATGTTATATAGCTAGATAGTTAAACAATTAAACAATTAATATGCTGTAATTATAATTGCTGTAAATCGAAAATCGAAAAATTTCATTTTTTCAGGAACAAAATAAAGTAATGTTTTCATCTTTCATATACTATTCCATGCATAAATTCCCTGATCAGTTTTTGTTCACATTCCTCTATTAATTGCTCATCATAAATATCAAAGGTTTTCCAGGTTTGTTGCTTCAGTAAATTTCCTTTATTGTGTTCCTACCATATACGAGTGTGCCTTTCCCTATGAATTACTGGTGACCCTTCTGTCTAATTTATATTTAATTAAGATCCCCAAAAAATATAATATAACCACCCTCACATATTGTATCGAGCTATGGATGGATCATTAAGTAAATGTCTATGTAAAACCGTTGAATGAGTCCAAGCCTTACAGAAAACTGCAACTTATGAGTAAAAGTGTCAATTTAACATGTATAAATCAGTCAAAAAATGATATTTCATTTTCAATTATATTAAAAATTAAAGCTTTTATAACAGATCACTATAAAAGAAGACATATTCAAAAAATCAACAAAAAAGCTTCGTATAAACTCGATAGATGTTTATCTGGCTCAGATGTTAGTATTAAAACATATTTACATATTTTTGACCATACCATTAAACCTATGAGTGGGTATTGCTCAGAGGTATGGGGAATGTTCAAAACTAATTCTATATATTGAAAACAGATGTTGCAAATCTACCTTACACTATACACTCCACTGCCACACAATATTATATAACAAAAGAGGGACGAAAGATAACAACAGTTTTCCTATTTAATCATATGAACGTTAAGTATCTTTCGCCCTTCTTAGTAAATCTGAATGCACATGTAGATGTTAATTGTCCCTTAATGGATTGTTATGTTCCTTTAGCACAATGTTCTGGTATTTATATTTTACTAGTTCACTATGCTAGTGTCTGTTGTGACGCTTTTTTTTATATTTTAACGAACGCAATCTGGGTAGGATGATGCAGTTTCAAAAAATTTTTGACGATTTTTGGTGATTGCATAGAAATCTCATCTATTACGTCATTTTCGAAACTATACGAACTTTGATTGGCTAAATCGGACTTTGGGAGAATTTGCTATTGAGTGGTGATTTTTTGGCTACACCGAGGTCAAAGATTTATCAACTTTTTGTTTTTCGACAACAGCATTGCGACATTAACAATACTTTCATACATGACCGTTGTTCCCTTGAACACTTACAGTTTTAAGTAAAAAAAATCGCCAAAAACTAAGATTCATCAACGTCAATGTTTAGCTTGTCACATCACACTCATTATCATCAGCTGTTGAGCTCCTTGTCACAGAAGTCGGCACATGGAAATCACAATGGAAAGGTGGACTTTGCATACATTTTAAGGTAAATACGTTGTAAATTTTAACTCTTTATCATCGATACCAATTTCTTTTTTTTGAATTTGTTGAAGTGATTCAAAACATTCATATTCCGTCATTTATTTCGATAACCGACGACGAAAACCGTTCACCTATGACTATGTCTATGAATCAATCAATGAATCAATAAAGTTAGCTAAATGGAAACAATGCTCGGAGAAAGATTGTTTTTATAGTAGTTATATTAGACTTGTTTTTTTCCAAGCTAACTGTTACATAATAATTACCCCCCTAGCCCCCCCCCCCCCCCCCCCCCCCCCCCCTTAATTCCCCCTTGATTTAGTGTATGCAATAAATTAAAACTATTCATTTATGTATACATAGCTCATTACTTTGGTAGTAAGGGGTGCACCCCCTATATTATCATATATACCCAGTCTACTTAGGCTTAGTCATTTTTTTTATACTTTTATACACCACCCACACAAATGAACAGTGACCTATAGTTGTTAATGTTTGTGTCATTTTGGTCTTTTGTGGATGGTTGTCTCATTGGCAATCATACCACATCTTCTTTTTTATATATAGTGTTGGTGTTTTTACATGTTAAACAGAGAATGACATTGTTTCAATTCAGAATTATTATTTTTTTCATTGTGACTTATTAAAGCATGTATTTTATAAATAAAAAACCTGGATTTGTTTCACAAAAAGTATTTATATATCCATTGTCTTTCTAAGTTTATGAAAAAATACCAGTCACGCAAAGAAAAAGAATTTATAAATGCATGTACACACAACTACAATGTACTATCAAGTCATATTTCAGTTAACAGGCTACTGAGATTTTACAAAATGAGAGAATTTGCTCATCTCAGTTAATATATTATCCAATTTAATTTTTAGTAATAGATATGCAAATTTTAAATTGATCACCACTTTTATTCAATTGACATTTTAAAGACTATTGATTACTTGTAGAATTTGCTTGATAAGTATTAAAATGTTATAATCCAAATAAGTGACTTTAAAAGCTGTCAATCTACATTGATGTAAATATTTTAATATCATACAGGTTGAATACCAAATACTACTAAATATCTCCTTTATTGCCTATTTCCTACATGTTTAAAAAAAACACTTTTGATGTGTTTATTGCTTTTAAAGTTTTGATTATGCAATTTTATATTTGTCTTTTGCAGAATTTGTATTCACTTTTTTTTACTGCAGTTCCAAGTGACTTGACATGTAGGAAGTCAGCATTATCATGTAAACATTCAAATATTATATTATTGTTACTGATAGTTATTTTATAGTCACATGAAGTGATATGAAAGCTATTTAAAGATTAATTGCTTATGAGTTTAGATTATTCTGTCCATTATATTTATGTGTTAAGAAAGTAAACAAACATGGCAATTATTTTATTACAAACATGTTAGTTTACTATTAGTTTTACCAACCACTGCTGATACTAAGGGCTTAGGCTATTAAGCTTACTAAAATTTGATTATATTGAAGTTCTCTTTTTGTATCAGAATAAGAATAAGATATTTTTTATGTTCAAAATATTAATAACAGGGCACATTAAGAGCATATAAATCAAGTACAATGATTGAAGTAATAGATATTATGCATATATATAGCAATGGGGCTTATAAATTAATTATATTGTGTATAATAATATCATTTTTTTGCAGGATTTTAAGATGAATGAGAAACAATGGCTACTTTCAATACAATAGCACATTTGATAAAATGAATAAGACACAAGGACTGCACTTGTCATTCTAAGGAAGATCTACAAATGAAAACCAAACAAAAATATTATTTTCATATCAGATTCTGGAACATGAGATGCAAAGAGAAAATTAATTTTCCTGAAAAGACAACTCTTTACTTAAACATATGTGTGACAAAATGAATGGAATCAAGAATGTTTCAACTGTGCTAAAAGAAATACAAATTAAAAGTAAATTGACTGTATTAAAAAAAGTGAGAAAAAAAAATTTACTGTATGAAAAAAGCAGGTTCAACAAAGGGAAATATGTTGAAATGAATGAATAACTAACTGCAATGATTCTGGGAAAATGTGTAAGTTCATGATCAACAAAGGAAAATTTTATAAGAAAGTGGAATACATGTTGTCCTAATTATAATCACTGAGGAGAGGATGTTTCACAGAACTTTTACTTCACAAATGTGTCACTGTGTACAAATTGTGATTTCATTCGGCGGATAAAGTATATTTAGCTGTGCTGCATGGAATATTAAAATCAAAATAATTAATCTTGTTTATTAATAATAATGTGAAACAAAAGCAAAAGAGTTAGGAATGATGAAATGTTTTCACACACAAATTAGCAAACAGATTCATCAATAGGATTACCCATTCCCTAATTTCTATGATTGTGAAACATGTTAAAAACAAAAATTCTATGTTATTTGGTTATGATGGTAACCACATGAAGTAAAATAATTCATGTTGGATGCATTTAATACACAATTTCAAATCAATCAATCAGTGAATGTATATAAATAACTTGGGGTAAATGAAACAACTTTGTGATTGCCCTGTAGTGTTTTCTGTCAGACACTGATCATATATTCCCTTACAAAATCATTCACTCCCCCTTTTCAGAAAGTACCAAATAATGCTTATTGAAGAGCAATTATCAATATCAATTCAATTATCTAATTAAGCTTAAAAAGATGATAAATATTATAACTGTAACTTTTTAACATGGTTTAAACTGATGTCTGCTAGTTTTATGCTGTTTATCCTTAAAAATAAACACCTCATTGATGGTTAGCATTGCAATTATAAAAGATAATATATTATATTGATATAAATAAAATATAGATAATTAAAACAGTTGTTTAAGTCCATGATTTTTCTAATCTATACAGATTTAGGCCACAGATACATAAATTGGGGTCTGAACTGGGGGGGGGGGGGGGGGGGGTTCAATTATTGTAAAGATAATTTTTATCTATCATTTTTATTCAAATAACATCTTTTGTTTACCCTGCTAAATTATAATTATATATTCTTTGAAAAACTTTACACCCGATATATACCTACATTTCTGTTTCCTGTACATTAAAAAGAAGGCACAGATTACAGCTAATTTCCTAATACATGTAGAGCAAGACTTTGGTTACCTTGCTTGTTTTGTTTGTATATTGTACAATAATAATTTAAATAACATCCAAAGAATTTAACCATAATATTTACAGGTTTAAGTTTGCCTATATTTATTGTTTGATGATGACAATTTTAAGTGCTTTAAGCTTGGGTAAATGTTTATACAAACAAAACAAGCAAGCCAACCAAAGTTTTACTCTACAAACTTAAGGAAATTAGCTGTAAAAGAAAATATTCTGCAGTTTTAGAATATTTTATTCTCATAAACTAAATACAAATTTAAGTGACATAGATAATGGTACATATATATACATACATAGAATAAATACATATTCTGGAGTTTTAAGTATGCTTGAATGAGACACAGAATGTTCATTGAATGTGTACATGGTGTAAGGGTATGTCTGAAAAAAATGTTGCAGGATTTGAAATATAATTAAATTTCCATCAGCTCTTAGACTATCATATTTGGTATGAATTGATTTAATAGTCCTATACTTACTGACCATAATAAGTTTTTTTTATGAAATCAACATCTGTTTTTCTTAAACTATGTTTTCTATCTGTATGTGTTAATTAAATTTATTGAGAGAAAAAATAAGCAGGACATTGAATATATATTCCAAGCTGTCATTATATATGGTGTGACTGCCACTGTGACCAACGACTGAAGGATGTACAGTGTATGGGTCTGTATGATTTATGAAGAATGAGCAAGATTCAAGATTTTATTGTACACTCTTGACAGTTTACACAGTTACAAGAGGCAAAACCTAAACATGAGGGACACCTTATCTGACAAAATAGAAAACACAATTCAAAGAACTATCTGATTGATTGAATGGTGTTTAACAACACTTCTCACACTGTTGCGCGAATACACGGAGGTCATGTTTTATAGGTAGAATACATATTTTTTGGCCAGAAAGAAAAGAGGCGTCATACCCCAAGCCACATTCGCCTGAAGATTTCATAATTATAGCGAAAAAATGGGCTATAATTATGACATCTTCAGGCGACTTTTCTATATAATACTACTAAAAATATTTTATTTCCCCCATGTTTTCGCTATAATTATGAAATCTTCAGACTGTGCCCAAGCCAATGTGTAATTATAATCATTCTGATCTATTCTCCGAGTAAAATATATATTTAAATAGTTTGTTTCTTTTATTAAATAAATAAGTTATGATTAAGATGCAACAAAAAGTACATTCAAATAAGGATCAGCAACAATTTCCCGATGACTGAAACTTTTATTTCTTATTACAGAATTACTTCCCTTTGAAAGTCACTTGTGCGTTTGTAAACAATGACGGACACGAAAACTTGTGAAAAAAGTTAACTTTGACTCAAAAGTGCTAGCGTGAAGAAATGATGAATTTTCAATTCAAGTTAACGTACAGAAAGCTGAATATTAATATTTTACGAAAACTGCTACTCGGTTCATGTTGTTTATATCGTTAAAGTGTTAGACGATGTTATATCTGAAGGTCATATCATTTTTGGCGCAATTCAGTCAAAAATCTCCGTTTAATTAATTAATCTTTTTATTCAAAGAAGGCTAATAGCACTTTTCTAATACTTTGGTATATAAGCTATCCACAGATAACAATACTTAGAAAAACAAGAGTGTCTACACGCTAGCACTTTTGAGTTTACTGTTTTCACGTTTATAAATAGATTTTTAGTGTCACGTGATAACCACGTGATAATTTTAGAATGTTTTATTTTTTAAAACGAATATTTATATTGTCCACATTCTAAAAAAACTAAAAAATATAACAAATTACACTATAAACGAGTCAAAAAGTCTTTTTATTAAAAGTTGAAATTTAAGTATAATTTTTTTCATTTTTTAGAAAATACAGCATTAACTTACCCGCGAAATTCCGATACGTTTCGGCCATTACTGCCTTTTTCATTGGAATAAATTACAACATTGAAACAACAATTATATCGCTTGGATACAGTACGTTATACTAACTACTACATGTATGACATTCATTTGCCACTTTTTTTTCTCTGTTTTAATATAAATATTTTTATTATCGTTCATACATTGTGTCCCGTCCTTCAGGTTCTAAAGTTGTTTTTTTTCTAATCCAAAAAGCTTCTTCTTTTTTTGTAAATTTCTGTTCCAAATACTCTTTCTATGGCGGAAACTTTTTAATTTTTCATTGAATGATTGTGCTGAATGAAGTGGTCGGCTACCGGATCTTCTGTTTTCTATCATTGAATGATTGTGCTGAATGAAGTGGTCGGCTACCGGATCTTCTGTTTTCTATCATTTAATGATTGTGCTGAATGAAGTGGTCGGCTACCGGATCTTCTGTTTTCTATCATTGAATGATTGTGCTGAATGAAGTGGTCGACTACCGGATATTCTGTTTTCTATCATTGAATGATTGTGATGAATGAAGTGGTTGGCTACCAGATCTTCTGTTTTCTATAATTGAATGATTGTGCTGAATGAAGTGGTCGGCTACCGGATCTTCTGTTTTCTATCATTGAATGATTGTGTTGAAAGAAGTGGTTGGCTACCGGGTCTTCTGTTTTCTATCATTGAATGATTGTGCTCAATGAAGTGGTCGGCTACCGGATCTTCTGTTTTCTATCATTGAATGATTGTGCTGAATGAAGTGGTTGACTACCGGATCTTCTGTATTCTATCATTGAATGATTGTGCTAAATAGAGTGGTCGGCTACCGGATCTTCTGTTTTCTATCATTGAATGATTGTGCTGAATGAAGTGGTTGGCTACCGGATCTTCTGTTTTCTATAATTACATGATTGTGCTGAATGAAGTGGTTGGCTACCGGATCTTCTGTTTTCTATAATTGAATGATTGTGCTGAATGAAGTGGTCGGCTACCGGATCTTCTATTTTCTATCATTGAATGATTGTGCTGAATGAAGAGGTTGACTACCAGATCTTCTGTTTTCTATAATTGAATGATTGTGCTGAATAGAGTGGTCGGCTACCGGATCTTCTGTTTTCTATCATTGAATGATTGTGCTGAATGAAGCGGTCGGCTACCGGATCTTCTGTTTTCTATCATTGAATGATTGTGCTGAATGAAGTGGTTGGCTACCGGATCTTCTGTTTTTTAGATTGTGCTGAATGAAGTGGTCGGCTACCGGATCTTCTGTTTTCTATCGTTGAATGATTGTGCTGAATGAAGTGGTCGGCTACCGGATCTTCTGTTTTCTATCATTGAATAATTGTGCTGAATGAAGTGGTTGGCTACCGGATCTTCTGTTTTCTATAATTGAATGATTGTGCTGAATGAAATGATTGGCTACCGGGTCTTCTGTTTTCTATAATTGAATGATTGTGCTGAATGAAGTGGTCGGCTACCGGATCTTCTGTTTTCTATCATTGAATGATTGTGCTGAATGAAGTGGTTGGCTACCGGATCTTCTGTTTTCTATAATTACATGATTGTGCTGAATGAAGTGATTGGCTACCGGATCTTCTGTTTTCTATAATTGAATGATTGTGCTGAATGAAGTGGTCGGCTACCGGATCTTCTATTTTCTATCATTGAATAATTGTGCTGAATGAAGAGGATGACTACCGGATCTTCTGTTTTCTATAATTGAATGATTGTGCTGAATAGAGTGGTCGGCTACCGGATCTTCTGTTTTCTATCATTGAATGATTGTGCTGAATGAAGTGGTCGGCTACCGGATCTTCTGTTTTCTATCATTGAATGATTGTGCTGAATGAAGTGGTTGGCTACCGGATCTTCTGTTTTTTAGATTGTGCTGAATGAAGTGGTCGGCTACCGGCTCTTCTGTTTTCTATCATTGAATTATTGTGCTGAATGAAGTGGTCGGCTACAGGATCTTCTGTTTTCTATCATTGATTGATTGTGCTGAATGAAGTGGTTGGCTACCGGAGCTTCTGTTTTCTATAATTGAATGATTGTGCTGAATGAAATGATTGGCTACCGGGTCTTCTGTTTTCTATAATTGAATGATTGAGCTGAATGAAGTGGTCGGCTACCGGATCTTCTGTTTTCTATCATTGAATGATTGTGCTGAATGAAGTGGTTGGCTACCGGATCTTCTGTTTTCTATAATTACATGATTGTGCTGAATGAAGTGATTGGCTATCGGATCTTCTGTTTTCTATAATTGAATGATTGTGCTGAATGAAGTGGTCGGCTACCGGATCTTCTATTTTCTATCATTGAATAATTGTGCTGAATGAAGAGGTTGACTACCGGATCTTCTGTTTTCTATAATTGAATGATTGTGCTGAATAGAGTGGTCGGCTACCGGATCTTCTGTTTTCTATCATTGAATGATTGTGCTGAATGAAGTGGTCGGCTACCGGATCTTCTGTTTTTTATCATTGAATGATTGTGCTGAATGAAGTGGTTGGCTACCGGATCTTCTGTTTTTTAGATTGTGCTGAATGAAGTGGTCGGCTACCGGATCTTCTGTTTTCTATCATTGAATGATTGTGCTGAATGAAGTGGTCGGCTACCGGATCTTCTGTTTTCTATCATTGAATGATTGTGCTGAATGAAGTGGTCGGCTACCGGATCTTCTGTTTTTTATCATTGAATGATTGTGCTGAATGAAGTGGTTGGCTACCGGATCTTCTGTTTTTTAGATTGTGCTGAATGAAGTGGTCGGCTACCGGATCTTCTGTTTTCTATCATTGAATGATTGTGCTGAATGAAGTGGTCGGCTACCGGATCTTCTGTTTTCTATCATTGAATGATTGTGCTGAATGAAGTGGTTGGCTACCGGATCTTCTGTTTTCTCTAATTGAATGATTGTGCTGAATGAAGTGGTCGGCAACCGGATCTTCTATTTTCTATAATTGAATGATTGTGCTGAGTGAAGTGGTTGACTACCGGATCTTCTGTTTTCTATCATTGAATGATTGTGCTGAATGAAGTGGTCGGCTACCAGATCTTCTGTTTTCTATCATTGAATGATTGTGCTGAATGAAGTGGTCGGCTACCGGATCTTCTGTTTTCTATCATTGAATGATTGTGCTGAGTGAAGTGGTTGACTACCGGATCTTCTGTTTTCTATCATTGAATGATTGCGCTGAATGAAGTGGTTGGCTACCGGATCTTCTGTTTTCTATCATTGAATGATTGTGCTGAATGAAGTGGTCGGCTACCGGATTTTCTGTTTTCTATAATTGAATGATTGTGCTGAATGAAGTGGTCGGCTACCGGATCTTCTGTTTTCTATCATTGAATGATTGTGCTGAATGAAGAGGTCGGCTACCGGATCTTCTGTTTTCTATCATTGAATGATTGTGCTGAATGAAGTGGTCGGCTACCGGATCTTCTGTTTTCTATAATTGAATGATTGTGCTGAATGAAGTGGTTGGCTACCGGATCTTTTGTTTTCTATCATTGAATGATTGTGCTGAATGAAGAGGTCGGCTACCGGAACTTCTGTTTTCTATCATTGAATGATTGTGCTGAATGAAGTGGTCGGCTACCGGATCTTCTGTTTTCTATCATTGAATGATTGTGCTGAATGAAGTGGTCGGCTACCGGATCTTCTGTTTTCTATCATTGAATGATTGTGCTGAATGAAGTGGTCGGCTACCGGATCTTCTGTTTTCTATAATTGAATGATTGTGCTGAATGAAGTGGTCGGCTACCCGATCTTCTGTTTTCTATCATTGAATGATTGTGCTGAATGAAGTGGTTGACTACCGGATCTTCTGTTTTCTATAATTGAATGATTGTGCTGAATGAAGTGGTTGGCTACCGGATCTTCTGTTTTCTATCATTGAATGATTGTGCTGAATGAAGTGGTTGGCTACCGTATCTTTTGTTTTCTATCATTGAATGATTGTGCTGAATGAAGTGGTTGGCTACCGGATATTCTGTTTTCTATAATTGAATGATTGTGCTGAATGAAGTGGTCGGCTACCAGATCTTCTGTTTTCTATAATTGAATGATTGTGCTGAATGAAGTGATCGGCTACCGGATCTTCTGTTTTCTATCATTGAATGATTGTGCTGAATGAAGTGATCGGCTACCGGATCTTCTGTTTTCTATCATTGAATGATTGTGCTGAATGAAGTGGTCGGCTACCGGATCTTCTGTTTTCTATCATTGAATGATTGTGCTGAATGAAGTGGTCGGCTACCGGATCTTCTGTTTTCTATCATTGAATGATTGTGTTGAATGAAGTGGTCGGCTACCGGATTTTCTGTTTTCTATCATTGAATGATTGTGCTGAATGATGTTCTCGGCTACCGGATCTTCTGTTTTCTATTATTGAATGATTGTGCTGAATGAAGTGGTCGGCTACTGGATGTTCTCTTTTCTATCATTGAATGATTGTGCTGAATGAAGTGGTTGGCTACCGGATCTTCTGTTTTCTATCATTTAATGATTGTGCTGAATGAAGTGGTTGGCTACCGGAACTTCTGTTTTCTATCATTGAATGATTGTGTTGAATGAAGTGGTCGGCTACCGGATCTTCTGTTTTCTATAATTGAATGATTGTGCTGAATGAAGAGGTCGGCTACCGGATCTTCTGTTTTCTATAATTGAATGATTGTGCTGAATGAAGAGGTCGGCTACCTGATCTTCTGTTTTCTATCATTGAATGATTGTGCTGAATGAAGTGGTCGGCTACCAGATCTTCTGTTTTCTATATTTGAATGATTGTGTTGAATGAAGTGGTCGGCTACCGGATCTTCTGTTTTCTATCATTGAATGATTGTGCTGAATGAAGAGGTCGGCTACCTGATCTTCTGTTTTCTATAATTGAATGATTGTGCTGAATGAAGTGGTCGGCTACCGGATCTTCTATTTTCTATCATTGAATAATTGTGCTGAATGAAGAGGATGACTACCGGATCTTCTGTTTTCTATAATTGAATGATTGTGCTGAATGTAGTGGTCGGCTACCGGATCTTCTGTTTTCTATCATTGAATGATTGTGCTGAATGAAGTGGTCGGCTACCGGATCTTCTGTTTTCTATCATTGAATGATTGTGCTGAATGAAGTGGTCGGCTACCGGATCTTCTGTTTTCTATCATTGAATGATTGTGCTGAATGAAGTGGTCGGCTACCGGATTTTCTGTTTTCTATCATTGAATGATTGTGCTGAATGAAGTGGTCGGCTACCGGATTTTCTGTTTTCTATAATTGAATGATTGTGCTGAATGAAGTGGTTGGCTACCGGAACTTCTGTTTTCTATCATTGAATGATTGTGCTGAATGAAGTGGTCGGCTACCGGATCTTCTGTTTTCTATCATTGAATGATTGTGCTGAATGAAGTGGTCGGCTACTGGATCTTCTGTTTTCTATCATTGAATGATTGTGCTGAATGAAGTGGTTGACTACCGGATCTTCTGTTTTCTATCATTAAATGATTGTGCTGAATGAAGTGGTCGGCTACCGGATCTTCTGTTTTCTATCATTGAATGATTGTACTGAATGAAGTGGTTGGCTACCGGATCTTTTGTTTTCTATCATTGAATGATTGTACTGAATGAAGTGGTTGGCTACCGGATCTTTTGTTTTCTATAATTGAATGATTGTGCTGAATGAAGTGGTTGGCTACCGGATCTTCTGTTTTCTATAATTGAATGATTGTGCTGAATGAAGTGGTCGGCTAACGGATCTTCTGTTTTCTATCATTGAATGATTGTGCTGAATTAAGTGGTTGACTACCGGATCTTCTGTTTTCTATAATTGAATGATTGTGCTGAATAGAGTGATCGGCTACCGGATCTTCTGTTTTCTATAATTGAATGATTGTGCTGAATGAAGTGGTCGGCTACCGGATCTTCTGTTTTCTGTCATTGAATGATTGTACTGAATGAAGTGGTCGGCTACCGGATCTTCTGTTTTCTATCATTGAATGATTGTGCTGATGAAGTGGTCGGCTACCGGATCTTTTGTTTTCTATCATTGAATGATTGTGCTGAATGAAGTGGTCGGCTACCGGATCTTCTGTTTTCTATCATTGAATGATTGTGCTGAATGAAGTGGTCGGCTACCGGATCTTCTGTTTTCTATCATTGAATGATTGTGCTGAATGAAGTGGTTGACTACCGGATCTTCTGTTTTCTATAATTGAATGATTGTGCTGAATAGAGTGGTCGGCTACCGGATCTTCTGTTTTCTATCATTGAATGATTGTGCTGAATGAAGTTGTCGGCTACCGGATCTTCTGTTTTCTATCATTGAATGATTGTGCTGAATGAAGTGGTTGGCTACCGGATCTTCTGTTTTCTATCATTTAATGATTGTGCTGAATGAAGTGGTCGGCTATGAAGTCAGTGTCTTTCGTAAATGTTTAAAGATTTTCAAATATTTTGAAATACAATCCGGTAAATAGTCTAATTCGGTAGGTCACATTTGTGAAAAGGAAAGGCGATTATAGTTGCGACAAAAGGAATATATCCAATATCATCTGTGAAACGGTTATTCCTTAACGGTCAACCAATTCTTGATGGCTTCCGTAAAATTTACGAAGGGATAATTTAAAATTCACCATCTAATAACAAATATTTACATATAAACTGTACAAGTCGATCTTCAAGCATGTAAACAATTTCTGTTTTTCAAAAGTTCTTATATCGAGAAATGTTGTTTGACTTGCAGAGTCCAGCAATAAAAGAGGCAACAGGATGAGTTATTCTTTCAATATCTTAGTTCGATGGTACAAACAAATTGTTCACAGTCATTAGCCATTTGTTGAATGAACACACCAATTATACACTAGTGATTTAATTTAAACAAGTCATTATGATGATTATATAATTGCATGTTCCATTAAGTTTTAAAATAAATATCTACTTATTTTTTTATTTGTGAATTTCATCTTCAAATAAAAACTTGATTCCCATTAGTATTTTAATTTATCATTAATCACTTCATATATGCTGATACTCTTCTACGTACAAAACCTTTGTTAAGACTTTGATAATTTATTTATTGATCTACAGCTGTTAAAATTACCTGACTGTTACAGAAGAGGGACGAAATATACCAGAAGGACAGTCAAACTCATAGATTGAAAATAAACTGACGCCATGGCTAAAATAATAAAACAGAAAACAGACAAATACCAGTACAGAAGACACAACATCGAAAACTAAAGACTACGCAACACGAACCTCACCAACATCTAGGATGATTTCATGTGCTCCGGAAGGGTAAGTAGATCCTGCTCCACATGTGACATCTGTCGTGTTGCTCATGTTATTACAAATCCGGTAAATAGTATATTTCGGAAGGTCACATTCGTGAAAAAGAAAGGGTATCAGACAAGGTATCCTGGTAAATAAATATCTTTAAGAACAGGGTGTCTCAAAGATAAGTTTTACTTTATAATTGTTAGTTAATTACAGATTTAAATATACTTCATTATAAAAATATTAAATTGCAAAAACATTGTAATTACGTAATTTTTGTTCCGTATTTTACCTTAACTTTAACATCCTCATATTATACAATATACCTGATGCATTTATTTCTCGTTTAGAGAAATCGTGCATGTGTCATTTGTGATAAAATCATCTTTACCTGACATGATTAAAGGATACTATAGTATGTATGACATACATCATGTATATAGTATATGTTTCTTGTTATAGACATAGAAATATACTGTATTTTATAATATTGTGTAAGTTTTTGTGTTATAATTTAAAGTTTTTAAATAAAGGTAATTTAAGGGTTTTCTTAACAGACTCTGAGATTTCAGTTTTAATTTTGTATGCGTAGATTCTCATTGTATAGATACATGGGTTATCATTCTGTACGTTATGTTTCGCATCAATATATGAATACAATGTTTGCATATCTTAATCTAGCACACTTGATAGACATTTTTGAAATTCGCGAATTAGATTACTTTGCGTTGATTCACACATCTGTTAACTTCAAAGTATAATTCAAATTCGTTTTTGAAGATAATGTATTTTGCGGCGGTTTTTTTTCATTATTCCGATGTGTGAAATGATTTGTAAATTCAGAAGCCTATAAATGTTATACTAATATTGATGTCATTATAATTCCGGTCTCCGATTTTATATCCGAAGATTAAATCTTTGAGGGTTATTTTCTTCCAGACGTTTATGATTTTCACTTTTTCTGTTATTTTAGTCCAAACGTCTTTTACAAATCCACAATCGATAAAAATAATGTTGATAATTGTCGCTGCATTTACATAAATCACACTCTGGGGTATATAAAGGCAACCATAGTATACCGCTATTCAAAACTCATAAATCCATGGACAAAAAACAAAATCGGGGTAACAAACTAAAACTGAGGGAAACGCATTAAATATAAGAGGAGAACAACGACACAACATTAAAATGTAACACACACAGAAACGGACTAAGCACTAGACAAAATCCTAAGAGAATTACAAATATAACATCAAAACCAAATACATGAATTTGGGATAGATAAGTACCGTGACAGGTCTTATAGTAATGTGAATTCACACTCAAAAATAAGAAAAAAAACAAACGACACAACGGAAACACCCCGTAAAAATCTAACACACACAGAAACGAACTATAAATAAACAATGGCCATATTCCTGACTTGGTACAGGACATTTATCAATGAAAAAATGGTGGGTTGAACATGGTTTTGTGGCATGTCAAACCTCACTCTGATATGCCATGTGAAATATAACATTAAAATGATAGCACATCATTACAGGATTTGATTTTTATCTATTTGAAAAGATTGTCTGTGTTCGGTAATATATAGCTTAATAATTGCTAATTATAAACTTAAAATTGAGAATGCAAATGAGGAATGTGTCAAATAGATAACATCCGACCATAGAACAGACAATTTCAGAAGATCACCAATTAATTAATGAATTTTCTTACAGTTGCCAATATCAAAACCCGTACAAGGAAGGCCAGAACGGTAGCATTAACAGTTATCAGCACGACTGGCTTTTTCGCGTCCGTATTTCAAAAGTTCCTGATACGAGGGTGCAACGGCACCCAACGAAATCCATTTTGGTTGCCAACTGACATTGTTTTCTTTCGTTCATTCAAACCCAGTGTTCATGACATGGTACGTGTACCTATCGAATGCATAAATCCTGTTGAGCCCACCTTGATATGTTTCTCTTTTGATGTGCTCAAGAAGAGAACATCTGGTCGGCAGAATACCATCATAAGAGCGCTGCTTCCTGACAAATGATTCAAATCGTGTCACATTCACTGAACTCATGGAAGGAAACAATAGCAGCTGCACAAGGACAAAACAAAATTTGATATGACATTTACATGAAGCCATCGAAAGTCTATTCCTTCAAAAACCTGTACACACATAATACGAAGGAAGCTACAATCCCTAATACTACTACATCGGTGTCTATACACATTAAAACTACGTTTATCAACCATTTTTAGCAGCAAGCTTATCATGGACTAACAAACGTGTATCTGCTTGTTCACGCATGGTTATACAGGGATCGCTGGGAAGTATCCGTCTTAAAATTGCAAAGAATATTTCACCTTGAGAATGTTGGATAACATGAACATTTTTGGGGGGGTCTCTAAAGATGCAATTATGTCGACAAGAAACTTGAACCATTCCGTTTTGTTTTCATCTTCACAGAGAAAACTACTCCAAAACCTTGGCGTTCTCCCAGGATCAACAACTTCCGTCTAGCACCAGCACTTTGTCTTTTTCTCAGTCCAGTCTTTAAATTATTCGTTTAGTAAACATCAAATACTTTGTTTACTCTTAAGTACTTATCGGTGCACGATTTTGTGTAAGGTAGTATGACATTATTTGCATTATCATCAAAGATGTTTTGCACGTAGTGGCCTGGATATAACCAAAAACGACAAACGCGGCAGAATTTTGATCTATTGATGGCAAGTCGCACAATGTTTCAAGTATACCCATTTGTTGCGATTTAATAACACTGTTTATAGTGACATCCTTATACTAAGACAGATAAATAATTTGGTTTTTCGTAGAAAATCTTAATCAAACTGTCTACTTTGACAAGAAATGAAAAGTCTAGAAAAGAGATCACAATCACTTTTCATGTTCTTCATCTCTGTTTTTTGACAAAAACATTTCCAGTTTCATGCTATAAAAGGAAATGGTTCTTTTTCATCTAGTTATAAAAGCAGAATATCCTTCGATTTGCATTTGCGTTAAAAGATTTTTGTATTGTTTGTTTTGAATCCTCAATGATCTTCAACTTTGTATTTATTTGGCTTTTTAATTATTTCGATCTGAGCGTCACTGATGAGTCTTATGTAGACGAAACGCGCGTTTGGCGTATAAAATTATAATCCTAGTACTTTTGATAACTAATGGTACCCAATATCTTGTAGTTCATATACACTTCTTCGAGTCAATAATTTTCTTAAAAAAAGTCAATTTTGTAAAAATCAGACGACTGTTCTAGAAAAGAGTAAAACAAGAAATGGATTTCCAAACTCGTTCATGACTTTAGAAGGCGCTTTTCAAAGAATTTTTTTTTGTTATCGTAGAGTCTTCATGATGTCGTTCATATGTTTAGAATGTTCAAGAATGAATCAAACTACTACATCTTTCAAATTCATCTACCAGTCTACTAACGTCCATCCATCCATCGTCTCAAAGGGATCTTCCGTGGCATCACCATCGATCTTCACACTTGTATTATTCTGTTTTGTGCTTGATCAATTATGGTGTAAGAAAATAACTTGCTGGTCTAACGTACAGTGAAATTATCATTTGCAAATTCCATTGCCACCTTGCGGGTTATGTTCGTGAAGGGAACAAATGGGGAAGTCACATTTCGGAAATGGATCAGTAATCATCGAGCAAATTAACACGTACTGGACAAAAAATATACGGTATAATGCTTGAAATGGACTGTTGGTGAGGTACGATAACTGACTCAAGAAATGAGCGTACGACGGAAAACACAAAAAGTTCTCAATTCATAATTGACCTTCAGAAATTAAACTGTGTTCTAGATAACTCTCGTTCCTTACACCAGTCTATAAAATAATCGAACGACACATCAGCTATTTTTTCTGCGTTTAGACATTAAAAATTCAAGCAAAAACACACTCAGCTATTTGATGCGCATGCATAGTCCTAGGTACATTTGAATATGAAAGAAAATAATTTGACGTTCTATGTGTAGCATATCGGCTTCAGTGAGGCACAAGTCCATCCACTTTTAGGCAATATATCAACTGGAATTCTAAAATAAGCCTTTTCAATGTACAATCAACTAAACATGAAGATAACATTATCTGCTCCGTAAACATCTGGCAATTGAATTTGCTTAGCCAATACCAAAAGTTGTTGATCTGCAGCTATAATTGATGTTTGGGAGGGATTTTAAAAGTTAACCAATTTTTTCAACTTATCTATCGAATACTTGATCAATTCAACTGTATGGGCGTGTTTGCAAATAGTGGCATCATTGAAAAAAGTTAAATCACAAAAAATGCTGAACTCAGAGGAAAATCCAATCGGAAAAACCATAGTCACATGGCAATCATTAAAGTTAGACTAACTTATATCTATAGAAGAACATAGATTTTTAGAGGAATGAAATGACGACCAAGTTAGGTTTACGAAATTCAAATCCTCCTCTGTAAGACGAACTAAGATTTACATCAGTGTGCCCTGGTAGTGGATGCAAATTGCTATGTATGTCTATTAATAGTTTTCGCATGCGCAAAATTGTTTAATAACCTTAAAAAATGGTATCAAACCTATTCATAATACCATTAAAAATCAAAAGCACCACGTAAATAGTTTAAATGTTTACATGTATGTGTGAATTTTGTTACATTTTTGAGCATGCACAAACCCTGAAGAGTCAAAAAAAATTTTTCTATCAAATACGTCACATGCCAGTAATGAAGCCAACAAACCTGATAATATTTTTTACTAAAAGAAGGTCAAAGAAAAAGTTTTCCCGAAAAAAATAAGAATTTTTGAACTGGAAAAAACAGCATTTTTTTAAAAAGGCCGTGGCCATCTTGAAATTATTTTGTTCATGGCCAGCAGTTTTTTTTTTAAAGTATATAATAATGATGCTTCGTGCTAATTTTAATGCTTATATCATCATTTGCACAATTCTCTCGATTTTGTTTTGCTTGCTAATATCTTCCACTAATAATATAACAATGGACAACATTACATGGTAGGACTACAATACAAATAAATGGGAGAACATATAGAACAGAGAAACACACAAATAATAGCTAACAAACGGTGCCAGGTTTTTAATTTTATACGCCAGACGTGCACTTCGTCAACACAAGACCAATCACTGACGCTCTGATGAAAACATTTCGAAAGCTAAAAAAAAAAGGTCAAACCTGAAGAGCGCCGAGGACCAAAAGTTTCAAAAAGTTGTGTCCAATACGGCTAGGGTTTTCTGCTTGGGATAAGAGCATCCTTATTATTTTAAATAATTCACACTTTTGCAAACATTTTTTTTTTTATAAAATGACTATCTAATAGATATATATGATAAAACTGGTGACTTACCACAACATAAAAACGGCTAGATAAATAACATTAACCAGCATATACAAATTCACAGCCGCGTTAGACAAATCGAAAATAGCAGAAATTTAAGTAACATCACATTTGAATTTCTAACATTTTCCCCAAAATATAATCGCATTAGGATAAAATGTAAGATTAGGTTTGTAATGTTGATATAACATTTATTTATAACAATTAAATTTACAATGCTAATTAATATCAAATTTTGGTAGTATGTAGATAATTAATTTATTATCTAGCTATGTTGATATTTCTTCTAAATCAAACTGTAAACCAAATGTATCGTATAACTTTAGTTGAACCAAATTTTCTTTACCACACAAATACAACGAAAAACATTGAGATTTAAACCTACAAACGATAAGAAATTTGACAAAATCCGATGAGAACAACACATATTTGAGCCTTACTGATAAGTTTTATGTGATTTTCGTATCCCAGGCAAAGATTACCGTAGCCGTATTTGGCACACCATTTTGGAAATGTTGGACCCTCAATGCTCTTCAACTTTGAACTTTTTTGTTTTTGTTTTTATCAATATTTTGATATATGCGTCACTGATGAGGCTTGTGTAGACGAAACGCGCGTGTGGCGTACTATATTATAATCCTAGTACCTTTCACAACTATTTACACCCCTGGTTCGATGCCACTGCTGGTGGACGTTGCGTCCCCGAGGGTATCACCAGCTCAGTATTCAACACTTCGGTGTTGACATGAATATCAATAATGTGGTAATTTATTCAAATTTCCTGTTTACAAAACTTGATGTTTTCGAAAAAACTAAGGAGATTTATCCAAGGTATAGATTACCTTGACCGTATTTGGCACAACTTTTTCGAAATTTTGGACCCTTATTGCTCTTCAACTTTGAACTTGTTTGATTTATAAATATTTTGATATGAGCGTCACTGATGAGTCTCATGTAGACGAAACGCGCATCTGGCGTACTAAATTATAACCCTGGTACCTTTCCAAACCATTAATACCACTGGGTCGATACCACTGCTGGTGGACGTTTCGTCCCCGAGGATATCACCAGCTCAGTTGTCAACATTTCGGTGTTGACATGAATATCAATAATGGGGTCATATATACAAATTTCCTGTAAACAAACCTTTGATTTTTTCGAAAAACTAAGGAGTTTCTTATCCCAGGCATAAATTACCTTGGCCGTATTTGGCATAATTTTTTGGAAATTTTGGACCCTCAACGCTCTTCAACTTTTAACTTGTTTGGCTTAAAGGGGCACTAGCTACGAGTTATATAAAAAATCTAAAGTAAGATTTTTTTTTGTTCAATCAATAATGAAAGTGTTATAATGAAATAAAAATTCGATTTTAGCAGCCAAAATGGTTCAATTTTGTCAAATTAAACGAAGAAACATTGATTATTACTAATTCACGTGCAAGTGAATCAGTCGACCTCATTAAAGCCGTATTCATGTGAACTTCAATTTAAACCATGGCTTGAGATTGACAACGCATGCATTGTACGTGTACTTGTTATTTAAAGAAAAAGAATGTCAACAATGAAAGTGAAACTACGGTAAATGATTTGATTACTGATTCGATCCATAGAAAATCATTCTTATATGGTTAAAAACAATGAGAAATATATATTTTTAATCTATAAAATAAACTCAAACAGACCTATAAAAATCCAATTGCACGCGTTGGTTTAATCTATTCATCATGTTCATATCTTTATTTATGTTTACATCGTTTATATGGTCATCTGAGGTCAAATCGATAGTTAATTAGATGGCGTCTGGACTAAAATACACACGAAACGAACCTACATTTTATCTACCCATGCTCTGTAAACGGTTTATTTTAGACTTTTGGTAGTTTTAATAAATGTTTTACATTGTTATAAATCAAATTTGAGAATTTGAGTCAAATCGGTGACCATGAATTTGACAGCTAGTGCCCTTTTAACAAATATTTTGATATGAACATCAATGATGAGTCTTGTGTAGACAATGCGCGTCTGGCGTACTACATTATAATCCTGGTACCTTTGAAATCTATTTACACCACTGAGTCGATGCCGTTGCTGGTGGACGTTTCGTCCCCGAGGGTATCACCAGCCAAGTAGTCAACACTTCGGTGTTGACATGAATATCATTAATGTGGTCATTTATACAATTTTTTGTTTACAAAACTTTCATTTTTTTCTAAAAACTAAGGAGTTTTTTTTTTTATCCCAGGCATAGTTACCATAACCGTATTTGGCACAACTTTTTGGAAATTTTGGACCCTCAATGCACTTTAACTTTGAACTTGTTTGGCTTTATAAATATTTTGATATGAACGTCAATGAGGAGTCTTATGTAGACGAAACGTGCGTCTGACGTACTAAATTATAATTCTGGTACCTTTGATAACTATTTACACCACTGGGTCGATGCCACTGTTGGTGGACGTTTCGTCCCCGAGGGTATCACCAGCCCAGTATTCAACATTTCGGTGTTGACATATATATCGTTAATTTGGTCATTTATACAAATTTCCTATTTACAAAAAAAAAAATAAGGATTTTCTTATCCCAGGCATAGATTACCCTGGCCGTATTTGGCAAAACTTTTTGGGAAATTTTAGACCCTAAATGTTCGTAAATTTTGAACTTGTTTGGCTTTATAAATATTTTGATATGAGCGTCACTGATGAGTCTTACAGAATGTAGAGACAACGTGCGTGTGGCATACTAAATTATAATCCTGGTACCTTTCAAAACCATTTACACCACTTGGTCGATGCCACTGCTGGTGGACGTTTCGTCCCCGAGGGTATCACCAGCCCAGTATTCAACACTTTGTGTTGACATGAATATTATTTATGTGGTCATTTATACAAATTTCCTGTTTACAAAACTTTGATTTTTTCGAAAAACTAAGGATTTTCATTTCCCAGGCATAGATTACTTTGGCCGGATTTGACACAACTTTTTCGGAAATTTTAGACCCTCAATGTTTTTAAACTTTAAACTAGTTTGGCTTGATAAATGTGTTCATATGCGCGTCACTGAAAAGTCTTAAGTACACGAAACGTGCGTCTGGCGTACTTAATTATAATACTGGTTCCTTTACAAACTATTATCACCACCTGGTCGATGATGCCACTGCTGGTGGACGTTTCGTCCCCAAGGGTATCACCAGCCTAGTAGTCAACAATTTGCAGGTGACATGAATATCAATAATATGGTCTTTTATACAAATTTCCTGTTTACAAAACCTTGATTTTTTCGAAAGACTAAGGATTTTCTTATCCCATCCATAGATTACCTTAGCCGTATTTGGCACAATTTTTTGGAAATTTTGTACACTCTATGCTCTTCAACTTTGGATTTGTTTGGCTTTATAAATATTTTCATATGAGTGTCACTGATCGGACTACATTTAGTTGTTAATATCTGTGTCATTTTGTTCTTTTCTGGATAATTGTCTCATTGGCAATCATACCACGTCTTCTTTTTTATATTATGTAGACGAATCGTGCGTCTGGTGTACTAAGTTATAATCCTGGTACCTTTGATAACTATTCACACCACTGAGTCGATGCCACTGCTGGTGGACGTTTCGTCCCCGAGGGAATCACCAGCTTAGTAGTCAACACTTCGGTGTAGCCGTATTTGGCACAATTTGTTTGACATTTTGTATACTTAATGCTGTTCAACTTTGCAGCGACATTAAGGTAGTTTTCCCGCAAAACCAAATAAAAAAATAGTGCATGAGTTATTTCCCCTATCTAGATCAAAATGTGTAATGGCGGGCGACTTTTGACGTTGCATACACAGTAACAAATGTAGCAATAGGTAAGGTACGCGTATCGCATGAATAATGAAATATATTTCATATGGTGTCTTTTTTTCATATTATAACGTATTTTCACATCAAGAAATGGAAATGATTTGAGTGAAAGCTGTATTTATCAAAAGAAAAATCGCAAGCGGAGTTTAAGCTCCGCCCACCTGTTTACCTTATTTGGAAATTCAATGTAGTTGCGAAGCTTGCAGCTTGCAAGTTGGTTAATTGAAAATAACTGAAGTAGCCGTGCACTTGTCAGTTGAGATTATAACGACCTGGTTGAAGAAACTGATGAGAACAAATGGAAAATTTATTCAATATGATCCAATGTCAAGACAAAACACGACTTAGGTGTAATTTATCGCTTTCAGGTATTACAATCTTGAGATATATACTAAAATGCAGACGGCATGGCTTGAGAGATCAGATTAACCACTTTATGCCATATTTAATTTCAACCATGTCCAGTATCCATCATTTTAATACGAAAGACACCGAAACACAGGGGTTTGTTAACAGGTTAACCCTATGCCATATGATCCACAAAAATTATGAACTTTCCTCTTGTGTCAGATAATTAGGAAAATGAAGAAATAAAATTTACAAAATGTGCTTGTGCCTTTAACCGCCTTTATGATAATAATATGCATTAACTGTATTATCAAGGGCAAATACTTTAATTGCATGATGCCATCAGTTATGTAGACATTGTACTATATAGTAATTACTTAATTTCCATCATGCCATTCGTCCAAAGTAATAAACCAGCAGGACACGTCAAAAATTGAAAACTTCCAAGTTATAATTATTAGGGCTAATCCTACCATTGACTCGGTATATATATATATATAATTTTGCCGGGGCTAATTATTCTTCATCAAAATGGTTTTGTAAAGTTATTTGTTTTTTTGTAATTTACATAAATTTTGGTACCTATAATTTGAACAGACAAATTTCTAACTGAGTTTATTATTTAAATGTCCATTCATATTTAAAAAAAACCTAAAACCCTACCTATCGCCTGATCTTTTTTATTGAACCCTGGCTTTGGCAAACCAAGAGTTTTTTTTCAATGTGGTCCCACATCAAGAATATGATAAACCCAGAAAGAAGTCTGTTACATGCATATATTTAATCTTTGAACAATAACTATTAAGAGGTCATGATTTTTATTGATTAAATAAAAACTACCAACACGCATCGTTTAAATTGTATTACATCATATTTCATTATATTATGACATAGAAAATTACATGCATCCTGGACTCATCAAATTCTTTTGGGACTCACTATTTCTTATACATGTAAAAGTCCATGAAAAAATCCTAGTGAGAACCCTGAAAACCAACTTTAATTTTCGATTAATCATGTTAATCATCCCTACCAATCATATTTTTTTGTTTGGTCTGTAATAGTCCAAATCATTATGATGTCTGGCAAGACGATTTTTATTTCTTATCTTAGAGGCACGTAGGAAGGCGCCCCAGAAACAAAATAAAATAGCCTTGCCAGACGTCATAATTATTTGGACTAAGTCTATAATAGCAGTTCATGTTGTTCAGATAATTGTAAGGTCTTACATTAGCCTAGACATGTTAGAAGGTTAGCTATCCATTTTTCGCAGTAAGGCTCAAAGCTAAATTAAATTGGTTTGCAAGATGTCATAATTTTTTAGACTAAGAATAGACCAATGTGCAATTATTGTGTGCAAATATTAATAAAGACTGAGAGAGCATTGTCCACACACAATATGATTAAATATAAAACAGATTTTCCTAATCTTTTTCAAATGGGGCCTGGACACTTTATGCTAATAAAAGCAACCCTGAACATGTTATCTGGAGCTTGACCACACACATGTACATGTATGATGAACACTCGATCCCACCTCCCCAAAACGGACCAGGGCAAACAGACCAGATACCCTCAAAAACTCTACTCTCACCATCAAATCAATGTGGAGTCCATATTATATTGTCTTCTGCTTAGTGCTGTTGGTATTGTTCAACTTAAATTTTAGTATGTTTATGGTCAATTTTGTGCAACATTTTCCTTTTTTTTTATATGTACATACATGTCATGCATGTAATTACCTAAAATTGAGAATTGAAGTGGGAAATGTGTCAAAGAGACAGTAACCCAATCATAGAACAGACAATAGCAGAAGGTCACCAACGTGTTTTCGTGTTTAGACGTTTTATCTTTCTATGTTTCGTGTTTAGTAGGATGACTTGATGTGTGCTTCTTGTTTTCCCTTATTTATTTCCCATGTTTCCTGTCATACACTTTAATTTATCGTGCTTTTGACATACATCATATTATTTTTATATGTATAATAATTATTATCAGTATTAAAATTGAATAGTCACTGCATTCACCTTCCCTCTAAAATTAGAGTACATGAATGACATCAAATATCTGAACTGTGTCCCTGTTCAGTGTTCAGCTATATATATCCCCAGTAAACTGAATCGAGCCATAATGGTATTCATTGCGAGACCTCATATCCAAGAGGCAGGGAAAAAACACTTGTAATAAAGTTGTGTATTCTGTTACAACAGACAAGTGTGTACAAGCATGAACGGATGCACATCATATCATTTATTAAACGGTCAATTTTGACGGTATATTAAAGTCACTCTGTCTGTTCCAGGAATATTTTTCGTCGCATCTTTCTCAGGAAAATAACAAGGATTTCTAAAATTTGGTGTGAGGGTTTATATGAGTCAGCAACACCGTGTGATGCTTTTTCATATTCACCACTCAACAAATTTCTGTGTACCTTAAAATTCTTAAAGTGTATGGGGGTATCAAAAGTGATCAGTCATTTTTGGAAGTAGCTCACAGATTCACTTGTTTGTTTGATATTATTTTATATTGTATGTGGGGGAGGGGGCTGGCTATTGTGAGCAGTGCTCTCAGCACTTTTAGTTAATCATAAAAATAAAATTAAGACGAGCAAAATTTAGCAACATGCATATCGTTGGTTCATTTAATTTGCATTAATATAAACATTAAAATGTTTAATCCCGCTGCAAATGTTTGCACCTGTTTTAAGTCAGGAATCTGATGTACAGTAGTTGTCGTTTGTTTATGTAATTGAAAAGTGTTTCTCGTTTCTTGTTTTTTATATAGATTAGACCGTTGGTTTTCCTGTTTGAATGGTTTTACACTTGTAATTTTGGGGCCCTTTAAATTTATAGCTTGTTTATTGATGTGAGCCAAGGCTCTGTGTTGAAGGCCATACATTGACCTAGATGTATAATGGTTTTCTTTTATAAATTATTATTTGGATTTACATGATAGCGAGTTGTTTCATCGGCACTCACACCAAATCTTCCTATTTAAATTGTGTGGCAAAAGTAATTTCTTTATTTAAAAAAAATATATAATTCATTATCATGATTTTGACATATAGCTCTGTAATTTTTTTCACTACTTGTACATGTTGTACATCTTTGGATTTTAAATGTTTGGGTTTGCGTGTTCCTAATGAAGGTAATCCAGACTTAGTCAGAAAAGTGCTATTGACGCATGAAATTATTAAACGTGTTGTTTTCAATTTTTCATGCTCCTTTATTGTAAAAAAAGTATATAATTGCATTCTCTTTTTTACAAGTAAAACGAGTACAATGTAAAACATTCTGAATGTGTAAGGGACATAACTATGCCAATTTTTTGTTAATCTATACAAGTAAATAAGATTCACTTGTATAAGTAAGTATCCTACAAATTCACTTTTTCCCCCATTTTTCAAGAATTGCAATACAATAACTAATGTACTTAATATAAATCATGATTATTTCTGAATTAAAAATGAAGTGTCTGTATTTGTACCAGCAGTAATATTTATTTACATAGACATGACAGATACGCCTATAATAATAATATACTGAACTTGCTAGCTAAAATTTCTTGTGGATTACTGATATTGATTATGTTGATATTGAAGTATTCCTGTCATTGTTCACATTTGGGAAAGGAGATACAAAATAATGAAGTTCAACATAATATTTAAATATTTATTACATAGTGCGCCTTATTAAAATGTGTTTCGAAAATTTATTGTTTGTTCAAATGTTGAATGAAGACATTACTACTAGTAAAAAAGGACGAGAATTATTTTGTTAGCATTTTAACAGTACTTTTTTGAAGAAGTAAGTTTGCACTAACTTTTGATTACTTTTCTCATATTGAAAATTTCATTTGATATATACATTGTACTTGTATTATATTTGTATTTTCATATTTCAGGGATGAAAACCTGCAGTCAGACACCAGTTAAAAGTTACTTATAACTCATCATGGCCATTATGGAAGATCTGATTAAAATTTGTTTAGAAAGCTACCAAATATGTCCATGAAAATAGAAAAATGACAGCAATTCTACATAATGCACCGTACTAAGCAGAAGCATTGACTGTTTCAAAACCAAATGAATTGGAATTTAGTGTATTGATGCTGAAAGAGAGAGGAATATTATTAATTGGACAATTTAACTTCTTTTTCGTCATTATTGAAGTTGATGTATACAATCTTAAAGAGTTTTTACTTCAGTTAAAAGGAATACCAAATATACATAATAAAGGAAGTTTGGAGATTTGTGAATATTCTTAAAATAGGAGATTCAAAAAGGATTTCAGTTAAAATATTGTATTTCACGGATGTCAGAAATGTAATTTAATGTCTCTTTCATGAAATGTTTTTAAAAATCTGCAATATCTAACCAAGACGAGTGAGAGATCTGCAGATAGACATATGATATTCAGTTGAACTGTAAACATGGTAAAGGGGAATTTGGAAATATTCATTTATAAGACTTCTATGAGTGTTTTGTTATTTTTATGGCAATTACAGGAAACCGATGTAAAAAGTAATTCAATATAGATATTAATCCTACCAGAAAACCTACAGATATCATATGTACATTTCAGACATATACAAATTACATCATGTACATTGTACATGTACAAATGTAAGCATGCAATTCACTGATGCACCACCTCTGTAGTTACATGTACATGCAATTATAAAAGTAAGAATGACATATAATGTCATACATGACATATGATTGCCAATGAAACAACTCTCCATCAGAGAACAACTAGTCATATACATGTATTAGCCACCAGAGAACAAGAAAATCATATTGTGTCATGGTTTATATTTCAATCTCATTTAATAACACAGACTATACAGGTTTACAAAATGTTCAAAAGCATAATAAAGTGTTTTGATTGCAGTTGTTTGTCATATTGATGTTAGCCTTTAATACTGAGCAAGACCTCTGTACAAATGTAACATCCACAGAATTGTTTAACCAAAAAATGTTGGATATTTTTCTTTGCTTGCATTTATCATGTAGCTGCTCTTTTGTACATATGTACATTTACATACATGTTCATATGCATTTAATTTTCTACTGGTATACTTGGTATATTTTGAAACTTGTGATTGAATATTTCCACAGTATAAAAAATTCTTATATCTAGCAAGATTTGCAAAAGATGTTAGATATACATGTACCGCATTATATTACCATATGCATATACATAAAACATTTTACATGTACATTTGTATGGCAATGAGACAGCATTCCCAACACACAGACAGAAATTACTTTCTATATATTTTAAATTTGAATGTATCATACATGTAATTATGTAGTACAGCTAGAATTTGATTAAAAAAAAGATGATGTGGTATAATTGCCAATGAAGTTTTGATTAACAATTAAGTAATTTTTTTTAGTTGTGTTATTTTTTGTGATTGGGTCAGGCAAAGATTAACCCATGATTTTTGGTAGGCAGTACATTGTAGTTCTATAAGCCTTAACATGGTTAACACGTATCATTGTATCATTTTATGAGTTTCCATCTGACTATTTTGTCCTTTCCCCTATATCATGGAAATCGATTCATTCTGATTGATCTGACACTTCCGGATTGTGGTTATGTATAAGTTATAAGTTAGTTATTTCTGTATTTAGATGTATATTCTGGTACATAAAATTTCTTCTATTAGGACAGAAAAGAAATACCATTTCAGTTTACTCCAATCTCAGCAGGTGATAGGAAATAAGTTTTCTGATTTTAACATCCTTAAGATGAACATGATGAATCTGAATTAAAATATTATGGCACTTAATAATGAAAACACAATTGATTGATTGTGCTGAATGTCACATAAGCACATATTACTATTTATTTGCTGTCCATCTGTATTGGTGGACATTTTGCACAGAAGGCAGGAATTTAATATGAAATGAGCGGCAGTAAAAAATAGGTCACTATTTCCAACTTCATGATATAATTGTATTCTTTGAGGTTGAGAAATTAAGACGATATATTTACAAGGCTGCAGATTAAATCATAGGTACACTGTACATGTACCTGAATCTGAAACAAATCAGATGAGATTAAAATAAGTCATATACAATGTATGCATCTGAAATAATTTTTCAAACTGGTATTTCGCTTTATATACATGTATATATATACATGTAGTGGAAGCATAAATTATAGAGCACAAAGTTTTTTTTTAAATTTGGGGTACTCAATGTTTTATCTTCTAATCTTTACTCCAAAAGGTAGTTTATGCAAATATTGAAACTCACACATTCTATGAAAAAGGTATTATATCCCCCATTTTAATGCTGGTGTACAAATTTTATAATGTATGCCTTTGAATTACAAACATAATAAAATCAGTAAAAGTAGGGCAGAATAATTTTACCAAGTAACGTTAACTGTAAGGATATTAGAATAAGTCAAATACTGCTCCAGATTGGTTGAAAGGGAATATTCTGTGTAATAAGACGCAGGAAATAACTATGGAGTCCGACATAATAAAAAAACAAAGCAAGCCATACAAAAAAACTGGCATAGCAGCTGGTGAAAATAGATGCAAAAGAATCACCAGAATGAATCTAAAAGTGACAAATCATGATTTACAATTGATACCAGTCACACTTGATAAGCAGGAGATATTCAACAAATAAAATCTCGATCTATTGATGTGATGCAGGTAGGAGTTAAGTTTATTTATAATTTAAACATTACCAATGACACACCCAACTTCTTCATGTTCTTTATAAATGCAGCTTTTTTCATTAAAATGTTAATGATTCACAATACACAAACATCAGAAGAGACCTAGTAGGCTTATCTATTAAAAATTTATATAATGAACTTTTACTTGCAGAACGAGAACTATACAAGCACATGAGATGCGATTCGGGATTTGAACAAAAAAAGGGGGAAGGCTGCATGCCCCAACACTACATGCATGTAACCCATGTATGGGGTGTATAATAATGACCTTGTAGGCTTATCTATTAAATTAATTTATACATTGAACTTTGACTTGTAGAACGAGAACTATACAAGCACCCGAGATGCGATTCCGGATTTGAACAAAAAAGGGGGGAAGACTGCATGCCCCAACACTACATGCATGTAACCATCGTTTGGGGTGTATAATAATGACCCGAATAATTCTGTTTTTTTACCTTCAATAATTTAAATAGCAATAAGAGAATAGTTGTTTATTCGCACAAACATATTATTAAATGAAACGCCGGTGAAAACAAAATATACACGTAGTTTTCCCGTCAGGGTCTTTCAAACGCTTTTTTCGTGCATTTCAGGGCGATTATGCTACTACATGCTAGAATAATTGAAAAGTGCAGGTGCAAGAGCTATACCAACCCACTTCATTCCGGTATTGGTAGAAAGGCCACATTTCAAACTCGAAAAGTGCTGCTACTAGTTATATAGCGTTCGTGTAAAAGAAATTTCACAACCCGAAGTGCCAAAAAATCAATAAATCGATTAAATTCTCCATGTTTCATTGTTTTTTAATTACAAAACCTCTAATGAAAATTAAGTGGCAGCACTTTTCCAGTAAAACAAGTTATCCTGATTACAACGAGTCCAAAATCAGGGCGATCCGATTTCATCTTGCACCTGCACTTTTGACTTTTTTGGGAAATGTCTTTACTTTCAGTTTGAAGTCCCGTGACACTAGTGTATTTATATTTTTCTAAAACTAAAAGTTTGTAATATAAATAAGAATAGACCCTTTCCCCCCCGATTACTCATATGACGTGTATTTTGGCTTTTAGACACAGAAAACTAACTCTGAGTTCAATATGACTTTTCTTGTGTAGAAAAATGGAAATTTTATTGAAACGACCTAAACACCCCTGCGTTTGCACTTGTTTGGCTTTAAAAATATGTTGATATGAGCGTCACTAATGAGTCTTATGTAGACGAAACTCGCGTCTGACGTACTAAATTAAAATCCTGGTACCTTTGATCACTATTTAAACCACTGAGTCATTGCCTCATTTGGTGGTCGTTTCGTCCCCGAGGGTATCACCAGCCCAGTTGTCAACATTTCGGTGTTGACATGATTATCAATAATAGGGTCATTTATACATTTTTCCTGTTTACAAAACTTTCATTTTTTCGAAAAACTAAGGAGTTTCTTATCCCAGGCATAGATTACCTTGGCCGTATTTGGGATAACTTTTTGAAATTTTGACCCTCAATGCTCTTCAACTTAGAGCTTGTTTGGCTTTATAAATATTTTGATATGAGCGTTACTGATGAGTCTTATGTATAGATGAAACGCGCATCTGGGGTACTAAATTATAATCCTGGTACCTTTGATAACTATTTGCACCACTGGGTCGATGCCACTGCTGGTGGACGTGTCGTCCCCGAGAGTAACACCAGCCCAGTAGTCAACGTTTCGTTGTTGACATGAATTTCAATAATGTGGTCACTTATACCTCTGCTGGTGGACTATCAGTCCCCTAGGGTATCATCAGTTCAGTAGTCAGTGCTTCGGTACTGACATGATTTAACAAACTTGTCCGTTTATAAATTTTGAAATTATTATAAAACTAAGGTTTCAACTTTCTGTGACAAAATTGTCTTTAGATGAGTTTGGCTATTTGTCATAGGTATTTTTGACGGATAGCTCTTCAACGATTTTCGGTACTTATCCATCTTCGAAATTCCAACGTTTGGCTTTGAGACTTTCTGATGAAGATAAATCAAGAAAAGCGCTTTGAACGCAATAGATTATTAAACGTGTTGTTTTCCATTTTTGACATCACTGGGTCGATACCTCTGCTGGTGGACTATCAGTCCATGAGGGTATCATCAGCTCAGTAGTCATTGAGTCGGTACTGACATGATTTAACAAACTTGTCCGTTTATAAATTTTAAATCATTATAAAACTAAGGTTTCAATTCCCTGAGGTAAGATTGTCTTTAGATGAATTTGGCTATTTATTTTAGGTATTTTTGACAGATAGCTACAGATGGGTGCAGTCCTAACCTGTACAGCAAGTTAACTTGATTATCAGTCATTTGGACTGGTGAAAGTTAACATGTGACCGAACTTAGGACTGCTCTGACCAGTCCTAGGACCAAAATCTAGTTAACTTGAAAAGCGGACTTGGTCCTAGGACTGTTTTTATGTCTGCAAAAAGGTTAACTTGGAAACAGGTCCGCTATTGATATAAGTTAACTGCGGAACCAGTCTTGTCACAAAGTTAACTTCGGAACCAGTCCTGTCATATAGTTAACATAATTTCACTTCGAAACCAGTCCTGCCACAAAGTTAACATAAGTTAACTTTTGCTTTGACAAATCCGATCAAAAGCAGACCTGTTACCAAGTTAACTTTTGACTGGTCTGCTCAACACTAAGTTAACTTGTAACTAGGACCGCTCTATACGATATTTTAAAAATATTTTTAATATCTTTGTTTCGTAGTGTAAACATCGAAAATAAAGTAAAATTAATACTTCCGTTTTATAAACAGTATTAAATACAAAATGAATTAGTTGAAATTAAGAACGCATAAAACTTGCTTGTAACACAAATTTATCTGTGATCTGACATTCGATTAATTATAAAAACAATCTTGGTTACAATGATAACGGGCACTAAATATATATATTCCAATACCTATCAAATTCAACCATATTTGCACTTTATTATGTATATCTTTAGAAAGAAGTATATTTGATGTTAGTTGTATACGTCCTTGTTAGTAATACATCCTTGAACTATGCAGTCACAATCTACAATAGTTTCATTTACACACATGACTACAAATTTTTGTTCGCATAAATTTCGGGTGCCAGCATGTCCTCCTTTCATTCAAAACATTGATACGTAACACAATTTCAGTAGTTTTGATACCTCATGCTGATTTGTACATAAACATTATTTGACCGCATTGACCAAAACTGACCATATGTGCACATTAATTTGTAAATCTATATACCCGCATTGTAAATCAGCCATATTTTTTTTATGTCAGGATTCAATGTATGATACAATGGATAGCAATATTGCAATATCATAAGAACAAATTCTTGTTCGCATAAATTTAGGGTGCCAGCATGTTCTCTTTTTACTCAAAATACTGATACGTAACAAAATGTCAGTAGTTTTGATACCTCAAGCTTACTTGTACAACAAAATTATTTGATCACATTGACCAAAACTGATCAAATGTGCACTTTAATTTGTAAATCTATATACCCGCATATTAAATCAGCCATATTTTTTATGTCAGGATTCAATGTATAGTTCAATGAACAGCAATATTCAAATATAATAAGAACAAAGTTTTGTTCGCATAAATTTAGGGTGCCAGCATGTCCTCTTTTTACTCAAAATACTGATACGTAACAAAATTTCAGTAGTTTTTATACCTCAAGCTTACTTGTACAACACAAATATGTGCACTTTAATTTGTAAATCTATATACCCGCATAGTAAATCAGCCATATTTGTTATGTCAGGATTCAATGTGTAATGCAATGGACAGCAATATTCCAATATAATAAGAAAACATTTTTGTTCGCATAAATTTAGGGTGCCAGCATGTCCTCTTTTTACTCAAAATACTGATACTTAACAAAATTTCAGTAGTTTTGATACCTCATGCTGACTTGTACAACAACATTTTTTGATCGCATTGACCAAAACGGACCATATGTGCACTTTAAATTGTAAATCTATATACCCGCATAGTAAATCAGCCATTGTTTTTATGTCAGGAATCAATGTTTAATACAATGAACAGCAATATTCCAATATAATAAGAACACATTTTTATTCGCATAAATTTAGGGTGCCAGCATGTCCTCTTTTTACTCAAAATACTGATGTGTAACAAATTTTCAGTAGTTTTCATACCTCAAGCTTACTTGTACCACAAAATTATTTGACCGCATTGACCAAAACTGACCATATGTGAACTTTAAATTGTAAATCTATATACCAGCATAGTTAATCAGCCATATTTTTAATGTTGGGATTCAATGTATTATTATAATCGACAGCAATATTGCAATATAATGACAACAAAGTTTTGTTCGCATAAATTTAAGATACCAGCATGTCCTCCTTTTACTCAAAATATTGAAATATGTTACAAAATTTCAGTATAGTTTTGATACCTCCATGCTGACTTTACAACAAAAGTATTTGACTGCATCGACCAAAACTGACCATATGTGAACTTCAAATTGTACATCTATATACCTGCATAGTTGATCAGCAATGTTTTTGATATCAGGAGTTTTTAGTAGGACCATACATGTACATGTTATCAATAATATTGGTAAGCTATATAAATGCAACAAAAATTCTGCATCAGCATGTCATCTCTTTATTCAAAATAACACTACATATATAGTAGTTAATGATGGTGTGTAAAACAAAACTATTTTGCCGCATCATCAAAGTACCAACACTGACATGTCTGATTATTGTCCAAATAATTATGACGTCTGGCAAGGCTTTTTTTTATTTTTTTCTGGGACGCCTTCCTACGTTGAAGCATACAACAATCACTTTTCAATTGTGGCGTCAGATATTTTGTTTGATGACATCCAAATTTTACGGGAACCTGTGTGATATCCAGCAATGGTGGACAAATAGCAATATTTTAAAAGGTGTATTCATTTGTAAATACTTCCCTATAGCTAGTTACAATGATTTAATAAAAAAAAAAGGTTCTCTTCTGCAAATAGTATACTGTTTATCTATTATGTCGGTTGATTTATTTTGCTTATAGTTAAACCTCAAGTGGCAACTATTTCATAAAAGTGTGTATTGAGTATTATTCTGGGACGTCCCATATCTCAATTATTCGACAAAGACAAATCTCTTGATCAATCTGACGAATTTGACGAGATTGTTGATAGTTTTATCACACCGTATGCTTACGGACACTGTACAATTTCTGTTAGAATATTCTGCGGAAAATAGAATAGTTAGTCCAATGCAAACAAGTTGAATAACAATGAAATATCCATGCATGTATAAATTTATGCATAAAGTAAAATTAAGGAAGGGACAGGTAGAAAACGGGGAACGAAGCAACGTCGACAATGTTGTTGATATCTCGTGAATATTGCTCCGAAGCGTTGGACAACCTTTCTATCCGCCTTCTAATAAAAAAAACCACTCTATGTGATTGTATAGACATTTTTTCTATTCATTTAAGAATACATGTATATCAAATGAAAAAAAAGAGAATTTGTATAATATCTAGTAAAGTCTAGCGAGTAAATAATAAATGATATCTGTGGAAAAACAATCATCGCGAATGTTGTTTACGTATTTAATTAAAGTTCAAGTCTGATATGCAAACTCTTATAACGATAAACTGTCATAAGCAGACCTGTTCTCAGGTCTGGTCAATAGCAGACTTGTCCACAGGTCTGGTCAAAAGCAGACCTGTCCTCAGGTCTGGTGAGGAGCAGACCTGTACACAGGTCTGGTCTGAGGCAGACCTGTCCACAGGACTGGTCAAAAGCAGACTTGTCCACAGGTCTGGTCTGGGGCAGACCTGTCCTCAGGACTGGTCAAAAGCAGACTTGTTCACAGGTCTGGTCTGGAGCAGACTTGTCGATAGGTCTGCAGCAGTCCTAAAAAAGCAGACCGTAGGTCTGGTCCACCAACGACGAAGTTAACTTGCTTGACTGCTTAAAAATTCTCAAATTAACTTAGAAAGCAGTCAACAAGTTAACTTTAAGTTAACCTTTGTCAAAGTTAGGACCGCACCCATCTGTATTCAAACGATTTTCGGTACTTATCCATCTTTGAACGCTTTGAACGCAATAAATGATTAAAAAAAGTTGTTTTTCATTTTGTATATCACTGGGTCGATACCTCTGCTGGTGGACTATCAGTCTCAGAGGGTATCATCAGCTCAGTAGTCAGTGCTTCGGTACTGATATAATTTAACAATCTTTACCAAAATTGTTTGTTAATAAATTTACAATTTTATCATAAAACTAAGGTTTCAACTCCCTCATCTAAAGTTTGCTTTAGATGAATTTGGCTGTTTGTTTTAGGTAATTTTTACCTTTTCCTCTTTAACGATTTTCGGTACTTATCCATCTTCGAATTTCAAATGTTTGGCTTTGAGCGTTCCTGATTAAGGTAGATCCAGAAAAGCCCTTTGAGCGCAATTATTTATTAAACGTGTGTTGTTTTACATATTTTATACAAATTTCCTGTTTACAAAACTTTGATATTTTCGAAAAACTAAAGATTTGGTATCCCATCCATAGATTACCTTAGCCGTATTTGGCACAACGTTTTGTAAATTTTGGACCCTCGATGCTCTTCAACTTTGAACTTGTCTGGCTTTATAAATAATTTGACATGAGCGTCATTAACGAGTCTTATATAGACTAAACGGAAGTCTGGCGTACTAAATTATAATCCTGGTACCTTTGATAACTAATAACATCAAAACTAAATACAGGAAATTAGGATAGCAAAGTACCGTGATACGTCTTATAGGTATTCGAATTCACACTCCAAAAAACAGTCAAAATCTGGAACAAGTCACGTTCGATAAATAAACGATCAGACGACGTAATGACAATCCACAATCTAACAAAAATATGCTTAGTTAGTTTGGACAAAGACACATCGTATGAATCAACTTATTCGTGCTGGTGTCCGTAGAATTTACGGAGTATCATTTTAATATACCCTCCTTACAACTTTGTTGGAGCAATTTCTGCGTCAGGAGCACACAGGTTTATGAAGTCCGTATAGTTGGAACATGCACGAGCGTACCTATCAATTGAGATATGAAGACACCATACGAAGGGGCAGAGGGTACGTTACTGCTGAGCAATAGAAAATTGATAATAGGTAAGTTGATATCGTCCCGTTCATCGTTGATTTTCGTGTGAAGTCGTCCATCTGTGTCAATATTGAGGTAAATATCAAGGTATGAAGCAGTCCTTCTAGTATCAGTAGTATCCTTAATTTCAAGTTTACTGGGATATATGAGATGTACGTATTGGCTGAACAATAGGTTATTCAATGAAAGGAAATCATCAATATATTGTAAAGTAAAATTAAAGAATTTCGCAAGTGCTTTTCTGTTTGTCTTTTGGAAGGTTCTAAATTATTTCTGCGTCATAAGAGTACAAAAACAAATCGGCCAGTAAGACAGGACATGTTTGCACTCTACATTGATTTGACAACCAATGTTCAGTCATTGTGTTCCAAAATTGCTATCATTTGCATTATACAGTCTATCCTGACATACAAATTCGACTGAATTTCTATGCGCCTATACAGATTTACTTGATAAAGTGCAAATATGGTCAGTTTCGATTAGGGAGACCAACAAAATATTTTTCAAGAGCTATCCTGAGTCAGCCATTCTGAGATGTAAAAAACTATCAGATGTTGGTGATTTTTTAATTCTTTGAATTAAACAAGGACATGCTTGAACTGTTTTTTTTTAAGGAAAAAAATATTACTATAACTAGTATTTTCAATTAATTAAAGAGGTGTAAGACCATAATTAATTAGCTGTTATCGTCAATTTTTGAATCGAAAATGGCCAGTTTGTCATTGTACTTTCATGTACCTTTGTTATCATTCAATATTTAATCTCAGTGTATCCAGGGTACAATAACAAACTGCGTTAACGCACGTTAACAAGAAACAGTAAACGGACGTTTTCTTTTGACAAAAATAGAAGACGCGCCTTTTTTCACGTCAACGTTGATGTAAACGCGAAAGTAAATACCCGTTTACTCTTTACAAAAAATAGAAGACGCCCCGGTTTTGCGTTAACGCGGACGTAAACGCGAAAGTAAAAGAAACAGAAAACGCCCGTTTACTTTTGATGTCGACTGAAATTTCGGAGTTTACGTACAGTTAATGCGGCGTCGTTTACATGAAGTGCATGCTAGTAAACGCTGCGTTAACTTTTTCTGCCCATCTACATGCAATGCTTTGTCTACACCCAACTGTATTCATACGTCCTTTCATTATTAATGCTGATATTCTCGTAATCTTGTCTTTAATTTTTTGCTAATGTGCTTTGTCTATGTCCCTTGTTGATGTATCTTCGAAAACTTGTTTCTTGTTTGTTTTTTATTTTAGCTAAATGTTTTGTCTATACGCCTTTTTATGTTTTCTTTGTTACATTTATGACAAGGCTCTGCACTTATACATCCTGTCATTGTGTTATTGTATTTAGCTAAATTTGTGCATTTTTGTCTCTTTTTTCATAACGCGGTCAATGAGTCATGTTGTGCCTCTTTGTTAACATATGTTTCGTTGAGTGATAAAGCTTACAACACAATGTTGACTGCTGTATTTTGACAATTACCTATTAAGTCTGTTAATTCACGCATCGTTGTCAATACTATTGAATTGAATTCAATTGTCATTAAAGTAACAGGTTCAGCTAGCTATAAAACAATGTTCAACATTTCATACATAAGAAATTGCATGTACCAAGTCAGAAATATGACAGTTGATTTCCATACGTTTGATGTTTTTCAGCTTTGATTTTGCCATTTGATAAAGGACTTTCTGAGTGAATTTTCCTCGGAGTTCAGTATTTTTGTGTTTAGCCTCCAAAATAAATATTAATTATTCATTATTTTATATTGGGTTGGGAATCGACATGGGGAAGGATCGACAAGGAACTGATTGATTTGGGCCGGATCCACTTGGGACCGGATCGGTTTTAGGCTGCGACCACCTTTCGATCAGCTTTGCAGGTGCAATAACTAATTGCTTGTTTGTCATTCTCGGCATTTTGATGCTTTGACCAATGGTAACAGTTTTGTAAAATGGTTTTTACATTATCTATTAGTGTCACAATACCACTTTTTTTCGGATATATCTATGATACGAATATCTTCTTTAACATGGTTCTCTATTCAAATAAACAAAACTTTGAGTTGTGTTGACATAAATCGTTCATCTTATCAACGAGTTCCTTTATTGTGATTTGTTCATCATCACGATTTTTTAGATATTCGACAATGTTGAGTAAGTAACACTCGTAAGCTGCTGTCGTACCCCTACTACTGTTTTAATTTATCATTGGTTCGGGTAAAAAAAACCTACTACTGTTTTAATTTATCATTGGTTCGGGTAAAAACGCTATAGGAAATGTTTTATTTGTCCAGAAATTCACGCCTCTTGCTAAATGGTACAGCGCATCTTCAGCATGCAGATCATTTATCGATTGAAGTCTTCCTTGGATTTCATTTGCCCATTCATCTTCACGTTCATTGCATACCTGACTTTTTATATTCTGAAAGTCATCTGTTCATACATTTTGATTTCTTAGGACTTCAAGTGTGTTAAATGTTATGACATTATAGACGGGTCTGTGCAGTGAAACATTCTGATGCAAAGTTTTAAGGTTTGTCTTAGATTAACATGGACTACTTTTCATATTACCGCCTTTGATACACATAATGATATATTAGTCCTCAAATTATAACATAACATTTTTCGAAGGACATATTATTATGTTAAAAAATCGATGCAAGTTTTATTAATGGCAAATTAAATATTTAAATACTATTCGTTTGTTCAGAAGACAAATTATAAAAACCCGTATCTTATGTTTTGGTAAATATCTTAATTGTTAAGGCATGTACCTCAAATGGCCAACTGCTGTCTTCAACACGTTCAGAAAAATCGAATGAAATAATAAGGTTCGTCTTTCTAGAAGGATTCAATACCGTCGGATATGGAGAATTGATTGCCATGCCGGCATCAACCAACATCATTTCCTCTTTTTCCGTGTCAATTCTATCAGTTTTGAAATCTGTTAAATGGAAACAAAATAGGTGTTTTATGAAAAGACATTCGTGGTTGCATGACGGTATTATCCTGTACACCAGATAATTTACAGAAACAAACAACTACGAAAAAGGTTTCTGATGAAACTTTCTTGTACTTGTATAAACAATACAAAGTATAAGGAGTGAAGGTTTACGAGAAATTGTATTTACAATTGGAAAATGTGATTCAATAGCAATTGAAATGAATGGTTGTATAGCTCTTTGCACTGCACATAATCATGATATTGATTATTATAACATCATAATGACTTTTCTTTTTTTTATGTTTGTTTACTAGTGATAGCTTTATATGCATAATATTGAAATTGTTTTGTCTTGCTTCTGAAAAAAGTATAACAAAAGTATCAATATAAAAGGCAAATAGGAGAAGTCCAAATCAAATGACAAAACGATATCAATCAACTAACAAGAGGCTCTCAAGAGCCTGAATCGCTCACCTGGTAAACAATGCCTTATTAACTAAATAAATAAATTAATGTTTGTTGTAATTCAGAATCAAAATATTTCACATTCCAACTCACGATACCATGTTTACTACATATACCAAATATCATTGAAATCCAAGCAAATGTAAAATTTTGTTGGAAAATGGCAGCTTTTTTAAAAATAGCAACCCAAAATTTTTTTTTATCATCACCATTAACCTCAGGATAACATGTTTACTTTCAAAGTAGCTTTCATCTTCGTTTTCTTTCTATTATCCAAGAATAAACTTTTTGCAGGATACCCTAAGGTACAATCTTCCCAAGTTTCATTTGATTTTGAAAAGTCGTTTCAGAGAAGAAGATTTTTGAAATAATAACATAAAAATAGCCAAAAATGTCAAAAAAGGGTATTAACTCGTAGAAAAGTGGACAGATTTTCACAAAAATCTGCACACAGGCAGCTCTCATCATGCTCAACCTTTTCAACCTACCAGAATGTGCCTAAACCTAATGGTATTTGAAATATTTGCTAAAAAATGTTGTTTGATCCCTATGTTCTATTTTAAGTAACGGCGGCCATGTTTTTTGACGGATCAAAAATCGAAGCACAAACTTTGTGCAGGATAATCTAAGGAACAATCATGCTAAGTTTTATCCAAATCCATTCAGTAGTTTCAGAGGAAAAGATGTTTGAAAAATTGTTCACGACGACAGACGACGACGACGGACACCAAGTGATGAGGAAAAGCTCACATTTCCTTTTAGGAAAGGTGAGCTAAAAAGGAACAAAAAAACTTTTATATTCCTGACTTTGTATAGGTAGGTTTCGAGGGAAAATGTTGGTCAAACCTGCTTTGATAGCTAGCTTAACCTCCCACTTGTATAACTATGTTTATATATATATAAAACGTCTAACCATCATCCCAACAATGTTAGATGTGTAAATTGCTTTCGTATTTTTTTTTTGGTTCTTCCCTTGCTAGGATCCAAATTCAGGCTGCTTAGATATCGTGAAAATCAATAACACAATAGTTTAAGTTATAGATAAAATGAACCAGCGTTGATTTGATGGAATCAATAACGAGCCCAGACTCGTGGTTTGTTTACTATGAAGAAACGTGTTTTTATTATATCTATATAATATAGACAATTCTCGATAAAAGTTATCAAAGGTACCAGGATTATAAGTAGCACTTATTGGTTACCGTGCTTTATATGCAAATCTTAAAAGTTAAAGCAGAGATTAATAATGCATTTCGATGCAGACTTTTGAAAGCAAGCTAGGAATTTATTGTATGTCATATTTCTGATAATTAATGCATACTTTTACTACACTTTTACAATCATATTTACTACAGGAATGTCTAAATATATATAAAAAAAAAACGCATGTGAAGATAATGCAATTGATAACTTTACTAAAGAAGTTGCATGAATTATGCATAATTTAAACTTGCGTTATTCGTGTGTTTACAAAATTTACAACATTCTAACAGTACTTTCGAAAAGCACATGTAGCAATAATGAGTTTAACTAGATAAAGGAAAACGTGGTATGAGCCACAATGTATCTTTCTAATATCACTTAGGACTGGTTAAAATATGAGAAATGCTGTTATAAGATGGCATCACCTTTTCGTAAACATATGCAAACATTGTCAATTAGTTTCAGCAATGATGAGAACAAACAAAATTCCATCCAACACGAAACGCAAGTTTAAGATAACTAATGTTGTCAGAGGATAAATCTTTTTGTAGATGAAACTACTGACTATCGTATAAGGGGTCAAGCATGGGATATATGATGAGCTTAAGTAAGACGAATACAGTTAGTTTTATTTCGACTGTTAGTGATTACTTTTGACAGCTGACGCATATGAAAATTAATCTAATATTAAATTCCCAATGGAAACCAGTAACACTGAACTACTATTTTTGTTAAATTCTCATATTTAAATCAGGCAGACAAAATAACGACGGATATTGAGTCCACAGACATGCATAGTTACTTAAATTTTCATTCGTTTTATCCGTCCCGTACGAAACGAAACATAACTTTCGTATGGCCAGGCGGATTCGTGCTTTAATACTTGCAAACTTAGGCGTTACTGTTTGAGTGATCAAACAGCGGTCATCGATTAGTCACCTATAATGCAGGTTCATGTCAAACTCATGTCAACAATTCGTCAGGCTTATAGTAAAAAGTAAAGAATTGTTTGAACGGATCGGACGGATCAGACCGATCGACCTTTCTTTTTTTTTTTCTTTTTTTTACTTTTTTTTAAATTAGATATCTTTTTTTTTTTTATAATTATTCAGTTTATCGCACAATCGGTTGTTAACAAATACTCTAAAAGGTACAACTATCCGAAATAGGTTTATCCCTGTGTGTGATTTATCAAATGAACCAGGGGATTCACAAGATAAACTTATCATAAGTTTCAAAAATGGTTAGTAGGATATTCGCTTCTAAATAGCTTACAACATTTGCATAGCAACACATCCGGAAAACATACGTTCTCTCTGTTTTCATTTTTTTACTTATTTTAATTGTATATCACGTGGTAAAGATGATCTCGAACACATGTATTTTATTCATTTTTGTATGTTGGAATATTCTTAACTTATTTGGTAAGTTTTAAATTTAATGAAATCACTGTATTGTTTTCTTCAACGATAACTTATACGCGCTACAGAATACTGAAAACTTTAAATATTATACGAGTATATATCAATCATTGATGACATTCTGATGGTAAGTCAACTTGATCAAAAACATGGATAAACAAATGAGTTTTTGTTGATACTTTGTATAAAGTATTGCCAATCGTTAAGAAACAGTATACATAAAATATAAATGAAAAACATAATTTTGCTCTTCGAGTACAATGTCTCAACTTTCACATAAACAGACACAAACATATACCTACATAAAAACTTGGTCATAAAACTTGCACACACACACACTCCCTGTAACACAACTACTCAACCATGAGTACTTGCACACCTCTCCTATTGAATTACATTGCGGTTAATTAGATATATGTAAATGTATCTTTCTAAAATTTACTACATGTTCTTTCTAAGCGTATACTTTTTTCATACCATTCTACGAATTCTAATTTAAAAACACTATATACATCTATGTACTTGTGTTTTAACTCTGATGCATAATCACTTTTGCAAATAGTAAATAAAACAATTGTTAACAACACATTAATATCAAAATGTGAACTGTCATGGATTTTGTATCCATGTATTAAATTTTGCATTGATAAAATATGTGTACCTATTTTTATTTTATCTAGTAGTACCCCAATTTTAATCAAAAATTCTTGTAAAAAATCACACTCTTTTAAATTATAATTGTCTACTTGGCGACATATATGACATTGATTATCCTCATTATTTTTGAATTTAGATTGAAAATTTCTTTTTTCATTTTATAAAGCCAATAGTTGTGTCACTTTCTATGTCATTTTTGATACAATTATATATATCTTTAGCTTTTAATATTTTAATGCAAATTGATTTGGCTTCGTTTTTTGCTTCTAAGTAAAGATTTCTGTCTATTTGAACTTTAGTTGAAATTGATTAATTTGATTTTAACATGATTTTCCATTCTTTTTTTATTGCAGATTTAAGTTTAGAAAGTTCTGCTATCCAGTTTGATTTTTCTTTCAATTTAAGATTACTTTTTGGGAGATATAACCTTGTTTATCTATGATATCATTATTAAAAAAATGTCACTTTCTATCCAGTTTGGAAAAAAACAAGACTTTTACCATTCAATTTAATTGATTGATTACCCCAAATAAATTGCTGTCTTACACTTTTGAAAGTTAACCCCTTGCTTATCTTGGAACTGAATAAAATTCTGGCATAGATTTTTTTAAATTTGGTATGTTATATATATTTTCAGGGTTCACGTTAAATAGAGCGAAGTTAGTTAGCTCCAAATTCGTTAAAGTAATATAAAGGTACAACCTTCCAATTTGAAAATTCTTCTGTTGTTAACCGTTTAACCCAAGATATATGAATTGATGTTATATAACTATCTGTATCAATCATTTTTAAACCTCCTTCCTGATACTCATTACATAGAGTAAATCTCTTGATTTTCTCATTTTTGTTTTGCCATATTTAGTTCAATATTAGTTTTTTTTTTAAATTGTGTTAGAAAGTCTCTCGATAAATTGGTGACTGATGCTAAAAAGGTTATGTTTGGTATCATTAATGTTTTCATTACTATTATTCGTCCAATCATTGTAAGCTTTGTTTTCTCCTAATTTGAAATTGCTTTTTCTAACTTCACCAAAATATGTTCTGCGTTTAATTTATTGCATTCAACTTTATTAGTTCCAAAATATACACCTACACTTTTAGTGTGGCTTTTATTCCAACTAATGTTATCATATTTATCTTTAGAATGTTTTAATTTACCTAGCCATTTTTTCAGTTTTTGATTCATTAAGTTTTAGACCAGAAAGAGTTCACAATTCTTCAATTAAATGTAATTCCAGGGTTATTTCTTGTTTTGATTTTAGAAAAAGTGTAGTATCATCTGCAAGTTGTGAGATTTTAAGACTATGTGTTTTAGAATCAAGTTTGATTTGAAATCCTTTAATACTTGTTTCTTGTCTTATTCTTTACGCCAGAATATCTACAGCTATAACAAAAATGATCGAACTCTACGGACACCCTTGTCTAATACCACAAAAAATTGCTATAGGTTTCAGAAATCCACTCATTATTGAGCATACAACCTCTGACACCATTATATAAAGTTTTAACCCATTTAATAAACGAATGCGGGAGACCAAATTGTAAAAGAGCTTCATACATAAATGACCATTCTAACGAATCAAAAGCTTTTGAAAAATTTATAACTAACAAAGCACTATCTATATTAAAAGTTTCAGAGTAATCTATGATATCTTGAATTTGTCGGATATTGAAACCAATATACCTATTTTTTACATATCCATTCTGATCACTATTTATTATTTTTGATAAAACAAGTTTTAACCGTTGGGCTAAAGTAAAGGCTATTTTTTGGTGTCTGCATTTAGTAAAGTTATAGGTCTATAACTGTCTAGGGATAGTGGGTCATTTTTTTTGTACAATAAAGATACTATTCCATTTTTTTGTAATGTTGTTATTTCTTCGTTCTCATAACACTTATTGAAAACTCCTACAGCTAGTTCTTTTATATTATCCAAGAATGCACGATGAATTCAGCACTTAGACCATCTATACCTGGTGATTTGTTTAGCTTCATATTAAAAATGGCTTCTGTGCATTCTTCTATTGAGATGTTGCCGCCTAGACAGCTGTTCTCGTCAGCAGTTAATTTGTGATCTATTATTGTTTCTTCAACATATTGCTTATTATTATCAACTTTTGGATTTGTACTTTTATATAAATTTTCATAGTAACATTTTTTAAATTTAAAATTTCTGATGGCTCTGTTATGATTTTGTCTTGCTTATCTTTAAATGCCAAAATATCTCTTTTGTTTGTCTTGATTTTTCTAAACCTTAAACGAATTTTGTGCTTTTTCCCCTTCTTCTAATCATTTGACTCTGGATGTTGCTTGTGCATCTTTAACTTCATTTTGATAAAGATTTTCTAGATTTTTACAATTTTTTAAATTTCATCTTAAGGTGAGAGGTACGTAAATGAACGCCTCTAGCGGAAAACGGGAAAATCTTCGTTTGTTGCTATGGGAGTTATCTCCCGTACACCAGAAAAAAAATATTTTCAAGATGTCGGAATATATTCCGCTTCGTCGGAATAATTGTCAATTTGGTGGAAGAGTATTGAATGCATCTCATCAAAATATAGTTAAAATTGAAGAATGTAATATGAAATATCTTGTAACAGTTAAACAGTGCTTTCCTCACATGAAAACGAAAGAAACTTGACATGTCGTGATGGCCGAAGAGCGACTGAGTTGAGTTTACCTACTAGTACTAATACTAGCTGACCAACTTAAAGCTTGCATTTAAATTATGTTTCTACCAAACTGTTTAAAGTACAAAGAATGGGTCTCGGAACTATTTTGTTTATTGCTTGGGGTAACTGTCCATACATGAACTTACCGGTAATCGGCAAAGGTGCGGCAAAGATGACTTAAAAAATCGGGAATGTTGATATGTGACGTGAAAACAAAATGTAGTAGATTGATAAAAATATCATGAACCTTCACAGTAACAAATAAAAGCTTACAGTATATATTGTCATTTTGTTTTTTGAAATTCCATAGCAAAGTTTGTCACGGACTTGCATTCGACATATGTTGAAAGAAAGAAATTTTCCCAAAACAACTGTCAACGTGAGTGAAAACGGCTAGAACATATTCAATCCGGCTTGACAAAAAAAGAGGCTAATAGTAATATTTTTTAATTTGATATTCCTGTTATAACTGTTGTATAACCATTTTTTAATATAAATATAAACATTTATCTTTCTTTACAGTGCTTTCTTTCACGTCCGCAATATGGTCTATAAATAGAATTTGAAAATGAAAGTACTAGTGCTATTTCATTACAAATAATTTATAGTAAAAAGAAATATTGAAAAGCAAAGGAGATTAATTGCTTTCTGTTTGACATGAAATTTGTAAAATATAATGTCGGAAATTACTTCAGACGGGTAAAAAAGAGAAAGTGACAGTAAACTTGAACGAGAATCGTAATTACTAATGTTGATGGGGCCGTCCACATGAACAAACGAAAACTCCGACGTAAAACTGTCTTTCAAAATGAACGAAAACTTTAAAAGAAATGAATACACGTTGCTTTTCAATTTGAATTAAATGGGACATTATGAAATACAAACTTCCAGCATGAAAAAGCGACAAGGGAAAAATATAGATACAGATACTGCCACTTTAAAAATAAAATAATTAGCATTAGTATATATTATACTGAAGATGCAGAAATTTCTGCGTGCACCAATCAATTTATTTTAAATTGTGCAAAATATCGGAATTACAGTTCTTTCGATTTTAGTTTATATTGTTTATATACATGTGCAAATGCTGCTATAAAAAAATAGCATTAGAGTTTTTTTTTTTTTTTTGCTTTACGTATTTCTTCTCAATTTTCGCAAAACTTGCAAAAAATTCTAAAGTACGAACAGGAATATTGTTGGAATAAAATTACGAGGTCCATAATGCTGTTGGCGATTTCCAATCTCTGCAACATCTAATACATACGTTAAAATCCCTCACTTTATAACATCATATGCAAACGGGCACATCACCTGTGTCCCATGGACGCATTTCCCCATTTATTTACCATTGTTTGTCTTTTGTCTGTTTTTCGTTTTTTTAACATGACATTGTCAGTATGTTTTCGGCTTATAAGTTTCAATTTCCCGTTGCGCGGTATATTTCGACTCCACTGATATTGTGAAGTAGCAAAATTGTGGTCGAATATGTGAACATCTAGTTTAATGATAGATCTTTTATCGTTTCTGTTCAATACGGTTATAAACATAATTATATGTCCTTAAACATTGTCTTTTTAATCATTCAAGAAGTACGTTATAAATATTTAGGAACTCGTTTAATCACTGAAAAAAACCAATAATAGGTAATCAATTCTTTTTCAAGGCAGGATAATATGCTCTATAGCGTATTTGAATAGCCAAACAAATTATAATGAGACAGTCGCTGTCTTTACAATTCTGCTGAAATAGCCTTGACGTTGCGTAATCCTTTCGGCGACGTCCTGATTTTTCTCTCTTTTCCCGTCAACAACACCCTTTCAACGGCTGATATATGAAAAAGGAGTTCGGTAACCCCATGAAAATTATATATCAAAAGAAAGGAAAATAATACCTCAAAAACATTTGATTTTTATAGAAAAATCGTAGGATTGGTTAAAACTGCAGAATAAATAAAGCTTGAAATTTCTTGTTTTTGGTTCCAATTTGACGTTATGTCTTTGTACTTTATGTTGTTTCCTTACCATTTTCAAATGTCTGGAACTCAAAAACTAGATCGGGGACCTACTTAAATTTTTCGATTTTTCATTTTCGTTTAATAAGTTCTACGTGCATACAATTTCTTTTAAAAATCGCATGACAAGCCATTTACGTACCTGTTACCTTAAGTTTTTTTTGAATGATTCATTTTATTATTTAATCTTTGTAAGTTCATTTCTAAATCTTTTATTTTATTTTTATTTTCAGATGACTTGTATTTATAATACATTTCATTTATGTCCCTTACTTTAGATTTGAAGATATCCCAAATATCTCTAGTCTCTGGTAAGTGCCTTTTCTTTATATTTTAAAATAAGGTTGTTTGTAAGATTTTTATAATTATCATCTATTAAAATACTATTATTTATTTTAAAGAAACCTCTTCCTCTGCCATGGGGATTTTGTCTTATTTTTAACGAAACGGCTTGGTGATCAGTATGTGATATCATAGCAGGTCTTATATCAGAATTGATAACGTCTGGCCTTATGTCTGGACTGATCAAAAGGAAGTCTATTCTGCTTGTTATATTCGAATTGTTTTTCCTTCTCTATGTAAATTGAATTGTGTTTGGTTTTATTTCCCTCCATATATCTATTAGTTTTTTTTTAATGAGCTTTTTAAGACTAGTCACTGGTTTGTAGTATTTATGAGAGCTATTTGATTTCCTATCTATCTCTAATAGGGTTTCATTCTTGTCTCCTCCTAAAATTAAAATACCAAAACGATTATTTTCTATGTTGTTATTAACGCTTTTGATAAATTTATTTCTGTTAGTATGAATGATGGATGCATATACATTTATTAAGGTAAAAATGTTATCGTTAACTTCAATGTTGATAAAAATAATCCTCCTATCATTATCCTTAACTTCATTTATTAGTTTAGAATTTAAACTGTCTTTAATCATTATTGAAACGCCTCTAGATTGGGAACTTCCATAGCTATGAACAAATTTACCTTTTACTTCACTATTAATAACATGTTCATTTTTCTTTATTAGATTGGATTCTTGTATCAATAATATATTACTTTTTTATGTTTATTCCACAAATATAATCTCTCTTTTTTTCTCTTTCTGTCCTAACCCTTGACAGTATTAGGATATAATATGTATATTGTCACTCATTGTTTTTACCTAGGAAATATTCAATTCTATTCATTAAATGTAACTGTACAATTATGGTTTTCATAATTAGTGTAATAACCCACCCAATAGTACATGTTAATGAGACTTTTATTTGAAAAACATGTCTTATTACATTCTTTACATGTTTGTATATACACAACGTTAATTGCACTGTTAACTTCTTTTTTACAAAGACACAATAAATTAATAAAAATATCATTATAAAGAAAGATAGTTGTAGAAAATGACCATTATAACAGTGTTACATAAAATAAAAAAAATAGATTTTATTATGCTAACCACTTTCGAGCTAAATTTTGTTTGTTAACATATCAATACTATGTATCTAATATAAGAAAACAAAGCTTAAGTGTATACAAATATACAAATATATCATTCAAATAACTGTAGACTTTTCTAATAACCAGGAAAGACACTATCATGATTCCCATAGATCTCTGAATTGTTTTATCAAGTAATCTTTTTTTAGATTCGGTGAAAACCGAGAAATTTGTGGATTTTGGAATAGGATCTGCATGAATATAACTTCGGTTATACTGCTTTTAGTTAGGTATGTCACAAGTATGACAAAAAGCAAATTAAAAAGAACAAATATTTTTGAACATTTAAAAGTAGTTGCAGATACTTTGTGTTTGACAGACTATACATGTTTCCATTGACGACTACATTGATTGATCTACTTAAATCTTGGATTATTGATGTATGCGTTTGATATAAACTATATTGTAAAAGAACATACAAATAAGTTTTATTTACATATGTTTTAATTCTTTTCATGTATTTTAGAGTGGCAATCACCATGGATGTAGAATTAGCTTGTACAAAAAATACATGAAATATATATGGGGAAATTTTTTTTCAGTTTTTGGATACCTTAGGCAATAGTGGTGTTTTTAATATGCGAATGTTTGAAACTGATTCTAATTGTGTCCAGATGAACTAAGTGAGATAATATACATGTATATGGCAGATCTTCAGCAGTTTTAAAGTCATTCCTGGTACATGTACGTGTTTGTGAGGAATTGAGACATTTCTTAACATGGATTTTATATTTCAAGGAAGTGATTTCATCAACTAAGTGATGTGGAACACAGCTTCAGTTAGTCAGTTTATCAATCATACTGGAACTATTCAGATTGGGATTTACATGTGTTTTAAATTGATTCTTGGTTAATAAAAAGACGATAATAACTTTCAATGGATAAACTATTTGATCATGTTCATTTGTTTTCATGATAATCATAATGAAATATTTCCTATCAACATTTAATATATTTTTCCTTACATAATGTTTACAATCTAATATTATTGTACCGCACAATGAATTATTTTTTTTACATTTTTCAGTTAAGATAAAATTATATAACTAACATATATACATATGCACAAAAACTGTGCATTGAACAACACACTACTGTACATTAAAGTTAATTAGGACACTGGTTAGGGATTTGTCTTCTGTTTTATCGGCTCTACTCCTCGTTTATGTAATTTATCGGTCGGTGTTGTTGCTTGTCTTTTCCCAGTTGATTGGCTTGGAGTTTTATGATTTTTCTGTCGGATTGAACTCTACTTCGTCAAATGATAAATTAATACAAACTTCGGAATCATATTATCCGTTTAATTAAAAAAAAAAAATGGCGACATTTAAAATACAAAACTTTCAATCCTTAAACTTCTTTTCGGAGAGCCGGTAGATGTCGGTTACAACATACGTGATTTATTTGTAAAGAGAATTCATCAACATCAATGGAAATGATATAACAACCAATCACAGAGAGCCATCTAATTTAATCTCTATGTCATGTTCCCTTCATAAAACGGTTATATAGTCCCTAAGGACAACAATCAGCATCTCCACCGACAAACCCCAGCAATCAAGGTTATTTCAGGCAACGGTCACATTCGCCAGGATACAGAGCAAATAAAAGCACAACCTCAACAATGGAGTCTTTAAACAGCAACGGGTCGGGCCAGTTGCCTCAAAGTTCTGGTTAGTTACCCTATTTGCAACCACATTTAACCGACCTATACCAACTTTCAATCGACTCATTCTAACCTATTCCATTCCAACAATTAAAACTGAAAGCTATTGAAGATGAATTACAATAACATGTTAAGTATTGATTAGCATTTTTTTTACTATTTGTTTTTGTATATGTAGCCTTTTTTGCACATGTATGCGTTCTACAAATGAACTATTTTATTAATATTTAAAAATTAAAGAATCATAACTTTAAAATCCGAAATTATATAGAATACCTTGCGGACAATCTTGATATTTATAACGTGTTTCCGCCATCTTGAAAATGGCAGCCATAATAATTTTTTCTGGGTGGGTCCATAGCTGAAATCAAAGGGTAAGCAACCAAGAACTACTGTGCAAAGTTGCATGCTTTCCTCATCAAGTGGGCAATTCTGCTCCTTATCTGCACTTATCAGCCGGACTATTTATCACAAATGAATGAGATTGTGTACAGTTATCACTATTTTTAAATCATTCCAATTCCTTTTCATCTGAGCTTTCTTTGTTAGGGAATAATACACAATACACGATTCATCCATCAAATATACATGTAGTACTCTACATTTTACCCTTAAATTTGTTCAAAATAAAAATAAAAAAGTTTAACCGTAAGGTCTTTTCTGTATCCTTTAACTAAGGATTGCTTCGATTTTAACGGTATAAAACGGTTTGAAATTCATTTAAGTCCAGTAATAAGAAGTGATTTTATACACTATACTTAAGACTCAGAGGTGCAATGGGTACCGTTAAAGTAAATGTTCACGCGTGAAGTGCGCTGGTCTGAGCCAAAGTGCGGTGAGCCGTTCGATGGTGTGCGCTGGTCTTTATGAAGACTAGATTGAAATCAACAGATGTGCAACTATTATATGAGCAGCATATTTGTTTTAAGGTCAGTATTTAAATTTTCATTTACTAAAGATGTAAAAGTTACAGTTTCCTACTTATTGAGTGATAGTTTTGATTTTCGGCTGCGTTCATGTAAGTATTAATATTGCATTAACATGTATCTTTACTGTGCTCCTCTCAAACAATCCTTAGTTACCGTTATATAATAATAATTAAAATGTGTGACCACGTATGTGTGTAAGGAATGCAACGCTCCATCGTACGTAAAACAAACTTGCGTATATATTTTACTTATTAATAGTCCTACAAGTATATTGAATTTTACTCAGAACTCAGACAGTTGATACCATTGCTGGTTATGCTTCGACCTCTTATTCTAAATAACAGGTAATCTTATCATATTTATGTTGGATTACTGTCTGATTGACGTTTATTGGCCATTATATTTGGGTACCCTACAGTGGAGATCAATTCTAACCTCTCATTAGAACTGTCAGAATAATCTGTCATAGAACAGTTCTACCTAGAACAGTTCTACCTAGAACAGTTCTAACCTAGAACTATGCTAACATAGAACTGTTCTAAGTATAACTGTCAGGATCAGTTCTAGGGTAAAACTGTCTAAAACTGTTCTAGGCGGAACTATCCAAATCAGTTCAAACCGTAGAACTGTCAGCAGAACTGACTTAATCAGCCAGAACTGTATACCAGTTCTGAAAGACGTCACTGCAGTAAGAGCATTTGAGAAATTAGAAAAAAGTCAGTTCCAATTACTTTACTGTACAATAGCAGATTTTTTTATATTGTTACTCATCAAACCTTACATGTACAAATATCGAAGCGGATAGAAAGGTTATCCAACCCATCGGAGAAATATGTTTAATATATGATTTCATATAAACATCATGGTTTACGTTGCCTCGTTTCCCGTATTTAACAGTCTCCTCCTAAATATAATAATAACTCTGCATTTAATTCATGGAATTTTAATCGCAATTCCGCTTGTTTGCCTTGGATTTACATTCATGATTCTAGATTTTGTTTTGACAAACGTTCAAACGAAAATTGTATAGTGGATGAATTATGAGATATTCATAAAATACATGTTGTATAAGTGTGTACATTTGTACCATCTCGTCAATTTAGACAGATTTATCAATAACGATTATAAAGGATATATGGGAGTCTGGGACGTCAGTTAAATTTACTCGAATGAAACATGAATGAAATATTTGCTCCTGGACATTAGGCTATAAACAAAATCAATCATTCTTCAAAATATATATTACCAGTATACTATTTTATAAGGAGAGAACTTATCATGCATGTACTTTTCATTTTAAAGTTTATGAATCAGTCATGCGAGTGTTGCATGCGACTAACTTATTCGCAGACCAACCTGTCACACACTAGCCGAAAGGAATCTGTAACGTATCCATCAATATACAAAAGTGGGAAATGCAGATACAGACAGATAAAGATGATGCCTTTAAAAAGTTAACAACAAAAACAAACCATTATAAACCACTGACTTTAGTGACGGTTCATTATTATGGATATATCTAGGGGAAATAATGGCACTTTTTAGATATCTAACGCATGCATTTTAAGTGGTTTTAAATTGTTTGTTTAAGGATTGAAATTGAGGGATTGTCATTGTCAAATTTATACCGAATGTTTACCGAAGCATGATGAATTGCTATTTGCTGGTGAAAAGCATATCGTATATTTTAAAATTGCTTTTACCTAGATCATTAAAGAGTGGTTTCAGCTCTACTCCACGTAGCCAATTCGGAACCTTTCGATTAAACATGGTAATAAATGGATTGAACAGCGTGTCAATCCGGTTCTTGATGCCACTGTGAAAAAATAATGTTATAAGTGTTTTGTATTTTAATTATATAAACAAAATAAGAAAAACGATCGCGTTTAAAATTCAGTTGAAACATAAATGAATGTTGTAAAGGTTCGTATTCTAACGATTTATTTGCATACACATTGTTTATCACAAGCTGACATAATCAGTTGAAATGTAACCTTGAATTTTTTTTTTAATATCAATTAGCATATAAGTGAGTTAATCATAAGTTATCATTATAAGATTCTGCAATTTATCAAATGTTTGCGAATTCATAAGTTAAACATTATTGTGTTCAATATTTAAATTTTGTATTTAGGTAAAAATTTGATCTTGTGTAAGGATGAAATAAAAGTGTTATAACACAAAACTATCATGTCTTCCTTACAGTCTATTTGTCAAGTTTTCTTAATCCGTAAATGTCATAATCTCCAATTATAACTCACCTCCAGGACAGTTGCCATGTGCCTTCTACAATCAGAAAAAAATGAGTACATTGGTAAAAAAGATAGTATGACTTTCAAAGAAACAAACTTCTACAGCGGTGTTTTTTTTTCATCAAATGCAACCTTTTTGGATGACATATTTACGATCCTTGAGACGTTTTCCTTTCTTTACCTTAACTGGACATATTTTCCAGCCCCTTTTGTAAGTAAGACAGTGTAATATACAGGTATTATATAGCATAAATATTTTTATTTCGGACAAAATTTCTATAGAAGATAGTATTTTCCAGATAAATGCAAAGATTTCAAAAATGAAAGTTGTTACCACAAAGGATGACATGCGGAATAAGATTATGTAGTTATGTTGTAAAATATTGCTGTCATTTGTATTATACATACAATCCTGTCATAAAAAAATTTGCTGATTTACTATGTGGCTATATAGATGTACATAATAACATGCAAATATGATCAGTTTAGGTTGATGCGTTCAAATAATTGTGGTGTACAAAGTCAGCATGAGGTATCAAAACTACTAAACATTTGTTACGTATCGATATATAACAATAGGAGGATATGCTGGCACTCTAAATGTATGCCGACAAAATTTTGTAGTCATTGTACTCAAATTTTGCTGTCATTTGTATTATACATTCACTCCTAACATACAAAGAATCTTGCTGATTTACTATGTGGCTATGTTCCGGACCATATACGCGTATGGTCATGATAATATGCGTACGCGTTTGGTCGGACCATATGAGTATATACTCGTTTGGTTATTAACGAGCCGGACCATATGAGTATGTGGACCATATAGGTATTTTTTTTAAATATGCAATAGTAACGTTTCAATAATACAAAAAACTTTATTTCAAAAAACGAATTATGGTTACATAAAAATGTATTAATTTCCTTTTATTATTAATTTGCTTGCGAGTGACAAGCTGGTCGTCAGTTTGCAGTGTTATCAGACAAGGTATCGGGCAATTCCAATTTGTTTACGGTGCTTTTATGAAGCTCTGATCTCTAATGTCGTAATATGACTGCAGTACTCCACATTTACAGAAAGCATTAAATTAATAATGGTCCTTGCCAGTGATGTCATCTACTTAACACAATACACGTGGTAAATCAACAGACGCCGTGTCAACCACCGGTAAACGTAAAATAACAACACTTCCTTTTACAATATGTGCATTTGATTTTGACATCTTCTTATTGTACTTACAAATAATGAATAATAATAACTGTGTGAAACTGCTTACTTGTATTTATAATCTTTTTTATAAATAAAATATGATCAATTGACCTCTTTAATGACGTAACAGTTAGAGAGGTAATACCTCATAAAGAGTTTAACAGTATTTGGAATAAACGTGTTAATTACTCCGACAATATGCGTACGGTCAGACCAAACGCGTATGGTGGGACCATATGAGTATGTACCCATATGGTCAAAACCATACGCGTATGGTCCAAATACTCATATGGTTCAGAACAGCTTTATAGATTTACAAAATTACCAAGTCCGCTTTCCAAGTTAACTAGATTGTGTTCCTCGGACTGGACAGAGCAGTCTTCAATCCTGTCACTGGTTTTAAAAAAATTGCAAGGATTTTAATGTGATACACCAGACGCATGATTGGTATACATGAGATTCATCAATGACGCTCATATAAAAATAGGTTTACGTTTTCGAAAAACAATTTCGTCGTGTGTCATAAAAGAAGTTTTAAAGAGACACTCAACTGTTTAAAATCCCTTAAAACACTTATCATAATCGAAACTGATTGTAAAAAAAGTAAATTGAAATATTTTCTACTAAATATTTTTTATATTCGTTGTTAAATTGGTCAATAAGTTCTCTTTAACCTGAATTGTTTAGCCTTTCGACACTTCGAAACAAAAATTCTGAACCAGCACTATATACCTGCAATTTTAAACGGGACTGTTTTATACACATTGAAATCTACATATACAAAAAAAATCTCATCTGTCAGGAAAATCAAGACATGGTTTCTCAATTTATTCGTAATCAAATGTATCTTTACACTGTAACGGTTCACACTTTTCACAATTATCGAAATGACATATGTTTACATATTATGAATCAATTGTAGAATCATTCATGCAAGCAATATAATCTTCCATACCCGTAGTTTTACGAATCATATAACTTAATAATAACGGTCAATATACTGTTATCCAAGGAGGATTACACATTGACGTCATATTTTCCTATATTTAACGACTTATTCTCGAGAACATCAACACTTATATAAATCATTCGATTGTTTTGGGGTTTTGATTTGGGTCCACATTTATTATAATTACAACATTATATCTGCCGCATAAAACATTTTGATATATATTATGAAGCTGTGACATATTGCTTTTTCTCAGTTTCTTTTTTAATATTGTGGAACCCTCAACGGAGTTGGGGTGACGTATTGTTATTCTACGTTTCTTTTTTTTTTCCTTATTATATCACCCGATCGACAATGTAGAATGATATTTGTTTTCGCTGTTTCTTTTTCCCTATTATAATGACAACCTAAATGGAGTTGGGTTGACATATTGTTTTGTATTCCGATTGATAAGGTCGGATGGTATATGGCTCTTCTTTTTCTGTTTCTTTGTTATTGAGTTTTGGAGACTTTATGTTTTTGTCCCGTTTCTTATTAAGTCTCCAAATCGGAGTTCACGAGACTTTGTGTTGTTGTTGCGTTTCTTATTATGGCACCCTCGACATAGTTTGGGTGACATGTTGATATTCTACGTTTTTTTGTCTCTTTATAATGGCACCCTCAACGGGGTTGGAGTAACATAATGTTTCTTAAGTTTCTTTTTATTATGAAAATTTGAAAAGGGGTTTACTGTTATTCTGCGAATTGTTCAGCCCTGATTTTTGTGTAGCTGAGCTCTCTGAGATGACTTGCATACATTGATGAAAATGCACTATAATGACAATCCCCATGTGCAGATGTGTACTTTAGGTCGGGAATTTTTTAGATGGTCGCCGTAACAATGGAAAAGGCAAAAATATGAAAAACCGAAAATGGTTCAAATTTAATAATCAGAACAAATAATTCCTCATTCAAAAGCGTGCCATCCATCTTAAGAACTTTCAAAATGGTTAAGGTTGTCATGGAATCAGTTTAAACGTGAAGAAAACGAAAATAAATACTTTTTTTTCATAGAAAATCAACCGTTACAGAAACAACCCCCAAACCCATATCTTTGAAAAAGCAGTATGAACTGTAGAATTGGTTTTGGGTTTGATTGCCGTTGGATTTTTGTAGATTGCTGCTTTTATCATGGAAATAAAGGTTAACGTGTAATATTGATCCATATGGATAAAAACGTCAAAGTAACAGTTTTTGACAAATTTTAAGCTTATTTCCGGTTAAATACTATTGAAATGTCATCTGTCTTTGAAATTTTCGCAATAACCACCGTTGCCATGGAAACGGCGAGAAAAACTAATATTAACCTCTCAATTCGACACCAAAATTATCTAATCAAGAGAACGTGCAGACAATGAATTGCAAATGTGTACTGCAAAACATCTTCTAGAATATGCTATAGGAAAAGGAATATACAATTTAATTTTTGACTTTACAATTTACAATCGCTGCCGTTGTCATGGAAACAGGTGCAAAAAGAAGGTTTGGTACCATTAAAACGTTTAATCCCGCTGCAAATGTTTGTACTTGTTCTAAGACAGTAGCTGCCGTTTGTTTATGTAATTTATACGTGTTTCTCGTTTTTTATATAGATTAGACCGTTGGTTTTCCCGTTTGAATGGTTTTACACTAGTAATTTTGGGGCCCTTTATAGCTTTGTGTTCGGTGTGAGCCAAGGCTTCGTGTTGAAGGACGTACATAGACCTATAATGTATAACTTTTATAAATTGTTATTCGGAGTTGGAGTGACATACTGTTAGTCTAGGTTTATTTTTAAGTTTTGAAGACTTTATGTTTTTGGCACCCTCAACGGAGTTGGGTTTGACATATTGTTATTCTACGCTTTTTTTTTTCTTAGTATGGCACCCTAAACAAAATGAAACTGTGTGGAAATGCTACTTGGCATGCAAAGACAGCAATCTCTTGAGTTTTCAAAATGGCCACCGTTGCCATAGAAAGAGTACAAATATAAAAAACTTCAAAATCCTTTAAAATCTTTGAAATTTAGCTGATTGGTGTATAGTGAGGTATATATGTTAAGTTAATGTTGAAAATATTCGAAATGGCTTACACTTATTGTCAATTATTGGACCAGGGTGACATCCGCTATTACTAGCAATTGCAATTCTAGTTACATGTATATCATACTGACGAAGGTTGGATGACATATTGTTATTGTTCGATTTTTTTTATGTCACCTAGTTTTTATCTTTATTATGTCACCCGATCGACAATATTGCTTTTCCTCAGATTCTTTTTCCCTATTATTATGGCACCCTCAACGGAGTTGGGTGCCAAATTGTTATTGTTCGTTTCTTTTTTTCTTATTATGTCACCCGATCGACAATGTCGGCTGACATATTGCTTTTCCTCTGTTTCTTTTTCCCTATTATTATTATGTCACCCGATCGACAATGTCGGGTGACATGTTGTTTTTCCTCCGTTTCTTTGTTATTTTTTTGTCACCCGATCGACGAATGTCGGGTGACATATTGCTATTCCTCTGTTTCTTTTTCCCTATTATTATTATTAAGTCACCAAAACCGTTTCTTATTATGGCACCCTCAACAGAGTTGGGGTGACATACTGTTATTATACGTTTCTTTTTTTTTATGGCACCCTCAACGGAGTTGGGGTGACCTATTGTTATTGTTCGTTTCTTTTTTTTCTTTTTATTATTTTTATTCTTCCACATATTTTGTCCACGCTATTTCTCGTAATTGATCAGACCCATTCGTTAAAGTACATATCCGTGAATGACACACCTGCTAAATTATACACATTAGCTGAAATCAATCGATAAAGATGTAATTAAATTGTACACGATAAGTTACATGTATTGTATGATGCGCGAGCTATTGAAGAATAAATTGAACAGTTAATACCCCGCTCCGTCAATATATACACATGTTGTCTGTCCAACGTCCCCTCTAAAAAGAATTTTAATATGCTCAAGTCCACGATAATATACTTGAGTATCACGTGACACCACCTTCCTACTCGCGTGTCTAATTTTAAATTTAAAAGGATTCCCAAACTATGTATAGAACTGAAACGTATTCTACGGAAGAGAAAAAAGGGGGGGGGTGACATATTGTTATTCTACGTCTCTTTTTTTTTTCTTATTATGTCACCCGATCGACAATGTCGGGTGACATATTGCTGTTCCTCTGTTTCTTTACTATTATTATTATTATGGCACCCTCAACGGAGTTGGGGTGACGTATTGTTATTCTACGTTTCTTTTTTTTCTTATTATGGCACCCTCAACGAAGTTTGGGTGACATATTGTTATTATGGCACCCTCAACGGAGTTGGGGTGACATATTGTTATTCTACGTTTCTTTTTTTTATGGCACCCTCAACGGATTTGGGGTGACATATTTATGGCACCCTCAAAGGAGTTGGGTGACATATTTATGGCACCCTCAACGGATTTGGGGTGACATATTGTTATTCTACGTTTCTTTTTTTTCTTTTTTTTTTAATTATTATTTTTCTTCCACTATTTTTGTCCGGAGCAGTTCTTGATAAAGAATGAACCAAAGTTGATGAAACTATGGTATAATGTTGACCACCATGTGAAGTTGACCCTCTGACTTTGGAATGGTCAAGATGGCTGCCGTTGCCATGGAAACGGGTTAAATGTGAAAATTTTCAAAATTTTCAAAATGCTCCAATCTTTCTAAAACTTTACAAAAATGGTAAATGGCATGTGCTGATATGCTCTTTGACTTTGGAATTTCAAAAATGGCTGCCGTTGTCCTGGCAATTGGGGAAGGGTGCCATCCGTTATTGCTTGCAATTACAAATCTAGTGTTATTCTACGTTTCTTTTTATGGCACCCTCAACGAAGTTGGGGTGACATATTGTTATTCTACGTTTCTTTTTTTTTCTTATTATTAAACGGAGTTTTGGAGACTTTATGTTTTTGTCCCGTTTCTTATTATGTCACCCTGACGGAGGTCGGGTTACATATTGTTATTGTACGATTCTTTTTATGGCACCCTCAACGGAGTTGGGGTGACATATTGTTATTCTACGTTTCTTTTTTTTCTTTTTATTATTTTTATTCTTCCACACATTTTGTCCACGCTATTTCTCGTAATTGGTCAGACCCATGTTGATGGAACTATACCATAATGTGAACCGCCATGTGAAGTTGTGCAAGAGACATTGGAATGGTAAACAATGGCCGCCGTTACCATGGAAACTACAAAAATGTAAAAAAAAATCCAAATTTTAAATCTTTCGTTGTAAGAGGCAAAGTCTTGAAAGTTTGAGTAAATGTTGGCAGTGGTGCCCCGAGGTACCAACAGTACTTGGAATTTTCAAAATGGCTGCCATTGCCATGGAAACTGGACAAAAGTTTAACATTGACCCTATGGGAAAATGCATTTAAGCTGCATTTTCTTTAAAAATATAACAACAATTCCACGGAAATCGTAATTAGGAGTATGTGCATAGGGTCACATGCAATGCTGTACTGCTAACATGTACTAGAATATTCTAGAATAAAAATATGTATTTTATTTAATGTGCTTTAAAAGAGAAAATCGCCACCGACAGAACGAGAAACACTCAGAGTACAAATTGCTGACATTTCTGCACTTGCGTTAAAGTACATATCCGTGAATGACACACCTGCTAAAATTTACACATTAGCTGAAATCAATCGATAAACATGTAATTAAATTGTACACGATAAGTTACATGTATTGTGTGATACGCGAGCTATTGAAGAATAAATTGAACAGTTAATACGCCGCTCCGTCAACATATACACATGTTGTCTGTCCAAGGTCCCCTCTAAAACGAATATTAATATGCCACGATAATATACTTCAGTATCACGTGACACCACCTTCCTACTTGCGCGCGTGTCTAATTTTAGATTTAAAAAGGATTCCCAAACTATGTATAGAACTGAAACGTATTCTACGGAAGAGCAAAAAAAAAGGGGGGGGGTGTTGTTTAGACATGCTGATTCCGACATGTATAATAGATATGCCATTTGACTTTTGTACACTCATAATTGTTGATGCTACTGTGACAATGTGCAGTACGGGGTGCCATCGTCCGCTATTGCTTGCAATATCAAATCTAGTTATGGCACCCTCAACGGAGTTTGGGTGACGTATTGTTATTCTACGTTTCTTTTTTTTTTTTATGGCACCCTCAACGGAGTTGGGGTGACATATTGTTATTGTTCGTTTCTTTTTTTCTTATTATTATATTTATTCTTCCACACATTTTTGTCCATACTATTTCTCAGAATTGGCTTGAACAATATTGATGGAACTATACCATAATGTAGACCACCACATTCTATAGTGCAGTGGGGTATGGCACCATCAAGATGGCTGCCGTTGCCATGGAAACGAAACAAATGTGAAAAAATCTAGTTTTTTGTTTTCTCGAACTGTTTGAATATGCTTGAACTCAGAATCATCATATTTTAATACAATGTAGGTGCCCACTATATACAGGTGTTGGATGATTTTGGCACTCATTGGACCTACTATGTTGCCATGGAAACAACACCAAAAATTTCAAGAATATCAAAATGCTCCAAACTTCATGAAACTTCACAGTAAGGGACGACATCAAAAGATCGATGTAGGATAAAAAACTTAAATCAAATAGTTTGGGGGTGGGGGGGGGGGGGGGGGGGTCAACATTGCTGCAAGTTTTGTTAATTTAAAATCGATTTTACATATATCCCTATTGGTCAATCAATTTTTCCCAAATTAAGTTAAGAGGGGGGGGGGGTCAGTGAAAAAACTATGTGAATTAAGTTTTTTATCCTTCATTGAACTTTTGATGTCGTCCCTAACGATGAGCAACATTGGAAGATGTGGAATTTGGCGTTGGAATTTCCAAAATATCTGTTGTTACCATGGAAACAATGCAAAAAGGTCAAAACTTTGAATTTTCACAGAACATTCCAGAACATCAATGTTAAATTTATTCTAGAGACATTAAATTGTATATGATGGTATATATGATTATGGAGGGAAACAATTGCAGCGGGGGTTTGACTTTGGAATATTCAAAATGGCCGCCGTTACCATGAGAACAGCAAAATTATGAAAAACTTCAAAATGCTTTAAAGTTAATGAAACTTATAACAAATTTTGCCTAGCTTATGTAGACTTACCTTTGAGTTTCGAATTTTCAAAATGGCCGCCGTTGCCATGGAAACAGCAAAAATTTTCTAAATGGCTGCCGCTGGCCTGGCAATGGGGAAAGGGTGCCATCCGCTATTGCTTGCAATGGCAAATCTAGTTTATTATTATTTTTTTTCCACCGATTTTGTCCAGCTTATTTCTCAGAAATTAATGGACCAATGTTGGTTAAACTCTACTATAATAAGGACCACTATAATAAGTTGTGCAGTGGACTTTTTGATGTGCATGATGTGCACCGTTACCATGGAAACTAAAAAAATGTAAAAAAAAATTAAAATTCCAAATCTTTCATTGTAAGACCCTACTTGATGAAACTTTATGGAAATGTTCCTTAGTAGGCCCTGATGTACCGACAATATTTAGAAATTCCAAAATGGCTGCCATTGTCATGGAAACAGGGCGAAAGTTTTACATTAGCCCTATGGGAAAATACATAAAAGCTGCATTTTCTTGAAGAATAAATCATCAATCCCAATGAATCTTTATAGACATGTAACATGGCATGTACCAATGTGGCACCTGTCTTTTGAATTTTAGAAATGGTACCCGTTACCATGGAAATAGCAAAAATTTCAAAAATTTCAAAATGTTCCAAAATTAATGAAATTTTACAAAATAGTTAATACACATCTGTAGATGCGGTCTTTGACTATGGAATTTTCAAAATGGCTGCTGCTCACCTGGCAATGGAGAAAGGGTGCCATCCGCTATTGCTTGCAATGGCAAATCTAGTTATGGCACCCTCAACGGAGTTGGGGTGACGTATTGTTATTCTACGTTTCTTTTTTTTTATTATTATTATGTCACCCTGACGGAGGTCGGGTGACATATTGTTATTGCTCGATTCTTTTTTTTATTTATAATTATTATTCCACACTTTTTTGTCCAGACTATTTCTCGGAATTGCATGGACCAATGCTGATGGAGCTTTACCATAATGTTAACCCCCATGTGCAGATGTGCAATCGGGGGTTGGCATTTCCAAGATGGCTGCCATTGCCATGGTAACAGCAAAAATATGAAAACTTTCATGGAACATTCCAGAACATTAGTGTTAAATTAATTCTACGGCCATTAAATGTTATATGATGGTATAATATTATGGAGAGCACAATATGAAGCAGCAGTATGACTTTGGAATTTTCAAATGTTGCCATGGAAACTGTTCAAAAATAACAAAATTTTGAAAATTCTTCAATAATGTATGAAAGGTTACGACTTGTAAATCTAGATGCGGCATTCAACTTAAAAATTTCCAAAATGGCTGCCGTTACCATGGCTGCTGTTTAGTGGCAATTGCTGGACCTGGGTGACATCCGCTATTGCTTGCAATGGCAATTCTAGTTATGGCACCCTCAACGGAGTTGGGGTGACATATTGTTATTGTTCGTTTCTTTTTTTCTTATTATTATGGCACCCTCAACGGAGTTGGGGTGACATATTGTTATTCATCGTTTCTTTTTTTTCTTATTATGGCACCCTAAACGGAGTTTGGGTGACATATTGTTATTCTACGTTTCTTTTTATGGCACCCTCAACGGAGTTGGGGTGACGTATTGTTATTCTACGTTTCTTTTTTTTCTTATTATGTCACCCGATCGACAATGTCGGGTGACATATTGCTTTTCTTATGTTTCTTTGTTATTATTATTATTCTTCCACCTTTTTTTGTCCGACAGGTTTTTTGAAGTGAAATGGAACCAATCTTAATGATAATTCACTATAAGGAGGAACACAAAATTTCGGGTTGCAGTAGGGTCTAAGACCATAAAAAATGGCTGCCGTTTCCATGGAAACAGAACAATTGTGAAAAATTCCAGTTTTGGGTTTTGTGAATAATTTAGAGATGCTTAAACTCAGAATCATCATATTTTATCACAATGTAGGTGCCAGCCATATATTGGTTTTGGATGATATTGGCAATCATTGGAACCACTATGTTGCCATGGAAACTACCCCAAAAATTTCAAAAATTTCAAAATGCTCCAAATTTTTTGAAACTTCATAGTAACGATGAGCAACTTTGATAGATGCGTAATATGGCGTTGGAATTTCCAAAATGTCTGCCGTTACCATGGAAACAGTGCATAAGTGTCAAAATGCTCTAAAAACCTCAGGGTTTGGTGAATAATTTTGGTATGCTTGAACTTGAAATCATCAAATTTTTACACAATATAGTTGTCCACTATACACAGCTTTTGAATGATTTTGACAATCATTGGAACTCTTCTGTTACCATGGATACAGGACCAAATATGTCAAAAATTTCAAAATGCTCCTAATTTGATCAAACTTAATATTAGTGTTGACTGGCAAGTCTGGATGAGACTTTTGACTTTGGAATTTCCAAAATGGCCACCGTTGCCATGGAAACTGCAAAAATATAAAAATTCTCAAAATGCTTTGAACTTAATGAAACTTGATATTATTGTTAACTGGCAAGTAAAGATGAGACTTTTGACTTCAAAATTTTCAAAATGGCTGCCGTTGCCATGGAAACAGCAGAAATGTGAATTTTTTTAAAGTGCTCTGATTGTACTGAAAATTTTCAGAAACATGTATTGCCATGCATATATGTGCATTCACTGTTAAACAATTTTGAGATGGCTTCTGCTTAGTGGCAATTTGGGGGAAGGGTGAAACGGTATAAATATGAAAATTTACAAAAAGATGAATAGCCATACATATTTGTGCATTTACTGTTAAACAAGTTTGAAATGGCTGCCGCTTAGTGGCAATAGGGGGAAGGGTGACATCCGCTATTGCTTGCAATGGCAATTCTAGTTATTATTATTTTTCTTGCAACAAATTTTGTCCAGGTGATTTCTCGAAATCCAATGGACCAATGTTGATGGAACTCTACTATAGTAAGGACCCCCAGGTGCAGAGTTGCAGGAAGCATGGAATGGTTCAAGATGGCTACCGTTACCATGGAAACAGAACAAATGTGAAAAAATCCAGTTTTTTGTTTTGGTGAACTGTTTGGATATGCTTTATCTCAGAATCATTATATTTTAATACAATGTAGGTGCCCACTATATACAGGTGTTGGATGATTTTGGTGATCATTGGAACTACTATGTTGCCATGGAAACTACACCAAAAATTTCGAAATTCTCAAAATGCTCCAAACTTCAGGAAACTTCACAGTAACGATGAGCAACATTGGAAGATGTGGAATTTGGCGTTGGAATTTCCAAAATATCTGTTGTTACCTTGGAAACAATGCAAAAAGGTCAAAACTTTGAATTTTCACAGAACATTCCAGAACATCAATGTTAAATTTAGTCTAGAGACATTAAATGGTATATTATTATGGAGGGCAAAAAATGCAGCATGGGTTTGACTTTGGAATATTCAAAATGTCGCCGTTACCATGGAAACAGCAAAAATATGAAAAACTTCAAAATGCTTCAAATTTAAGGAAACTTATAACAAATGTTGCCTAGCTTATGTAGGCTTGACTTTTGAGTTTGGAATTTTCTAAATGGCCGCCGCTCACCTGGCAATAGGGGAAGGGTGCCATCGGTTATTGCTAGCAATTACAAATCTAGTTATGGCACCCTCAACGGAGTTGGGGTGACGTATTGTTATTCTACGTTTCTTTTTTTTCTTATTATTATGGCACCCTCAACGGAGTTGGGGTGACATATTGTTATTCTACGTTTCTTTTTTTCTTATTATTTTTATTCTTCCACACATTTTGTCCACGCTATTTCTCGGAATTGAATGGACCAATGTTGATGGAATTATACCACAATGTGGAACACCATGTGAAGTTGTGCAGCAGACTTCGGCATGTGCAAGATGGCCGCCGTTACCATGGAAACAGAACAAATGTAAAAAATATTTTTTTGGTTTTTGGTGAATAATTTGAATATTCCTGAACTGAAAATCATCAAATTTTTATATATTGTTGGTGTCAACCATATACAGGTTTGAGATGATTTTGGGAATCTTTGGAACTACTATATTGCCATGGAAACTAAATATGTTTAGCATTAAACCCTATGGAGAAAATCTTAAAGTAGTATTTAAACTCTTAATATGGTATATCCAACCATTGAAACTTTAATGGTATGTTCCTTATCATGTGCCAATGTTGTAGGTGTCTTTGCAATTTTGGAAATGGTCACCGTTACCATGGAAACAGCAGAAATGTCCAAAAATTTCAAATTGCTCCAAACTTTCTGAAAATTGACAGACTTGTTAAGTGGCACATCAAGAGTTGGAATTCGACTTTGGAATTTTCCAAAATGGCCGCCGTTTCCATGGAAACAACACAAAATTCAAAAAATTCAAAATGCTCCAAAATTGATGAAATTTTACAACAACGTTGATAGACATCTGTAAATGCGCTCTTTAATTTTGGAAATTTCAAAATGGATGCCGCTCGCCTGGCAATGGGGGACGAGGGTGCCATCCGTTATTGCTAGCAATTACAAATCTAGTTATTATTATTTTTCTTGCAACAAATTTTGTCCAGGTGATTTCTCGAAATCCAATGGACCAATGTTGATGGAACTCTACTATAGTAAGCACCCCCAGGTGCAGAGTTGCAGGAAGCATGGAATGGTTCAAGATGGCTACCGTTTCCATGGAAACAGAACAAATGTGAAAAAATCCCGTTTTTTGTTTTGGTGAACTGTTTGGATATGCTTTATCTCAGAATCATTATATTTTAATACAATGTAGGTGCCCACTATATACAGGTGTTGGATGATTTTGGTGATCATTGGAACTACTATGTTGCCATGGAAACTACACCAAAAATTTCGAAATTCTCAAAATGCTCCAAACTTCAGGAAACTTCACAGTAACGATGAGCAACATTGGAAGATGTGGAATTTGGCGTTGGAATTTCCAAAATATCTGTTGTTACCTTGGAAACAATGCAAAAAGGTCAAAACTTTGAATTTTCACAGAACATTCCAGAACATCAATGTTAAATTTATTATAGAGACATTAAATGGTATATTATTATGGAAGGCAAAAAATGCAGCACGGGTTTGACTTTGGAATATTCAAAATGGCCGCCGTTACCATGGAAACAGCAAAAATATGAAAAACTTCAAAATGCTTCAAATTTAAGGAAACTTATAACAAATGTTGCCTAGCTTATGTAGACTTGACTTTTGAGTTTGGAATTTTCTAAATGGCCGCCGCTCACCTGGCAATAGGGGAAGGGTGCCATCCGTTATTGCTAGCAATTACAAATCTAGTTGTTTTTATTTTTATTATTATTTTTCTTCCACACATTTTTGTCCAGTCTGGAACTCTAATGTGAATGGACCCAACAAGATGGTACTATACCATTATGTTAACCACCAGATGAAGATTTGCTTTTTGGGGTTGGCACTTTCAAGATGGCTGCCGTTACCATGGAAACGGAACAAATGTGAAAAAATCCAGTTTTTTGTTTTGGTGAACTATTTGGATACTATTTAACTCAGAATCATTATATTTTAATACAATGTAGGTGCCCACTATATACAGGTGTTGGATGATTTTTGGCACTCATTGGAACTACTATGTTGCCATGGAAACTACTCCGAAAAATTCAAAAATCTCAAAATGTTCCAAACTTAATGAAACTTCACAGCAACGATGAGCAACATTGGAAGATGTGGAATTTGGCGTTGAAATTTCCAAAATCGCTGTTGTTACCATGGAAACAATGCAAAAAGGTCAAAACTTTGAATTTTCACAGAACATTCTAGAACATCAATGTTTAATTTATTCTAGAGACATTAAATGGTATATGATTGTGGAGGGAAAAAATTGCAGCGGGGGTTTGACTTTGGAATATTCAAAATGGCCGCCGTTACCATGGAAACAGCAAATATACGAAAAACTTCAAAATGCTTCAAATTTATTGAAATTTAAAACAAATGTTGCTCAGCTAATGTAGACTTGATTTTTGAGTTTGGAATTTCAAAATGGCCGCCGTAACCATGGCTACCGCTCACCTGGCAATAGGGGAAGGGTGCCATCCGCTATTGCTTGCAATGGCAAATCTAGTTATGGCACCCTCAACGGAGTTGGGGTGACATATTGTTATTCTACGTTTCTTTTTTTTCTTTTTTTTATTATTTTTCTTCCACTATTTTTGTCCGGAGCAGTTCTCGGAATTGAATGGACCAAAGTTGATGGAACTATGGTATAATGTTGACCACCATGCGAAGTTGTCCCTCTGACTTTGGAATGGTCAAGATGGCCACCGTTACCATGGAAACAGCAAAAATGCGAAAAAAATCAAAGTGTTCCAAAGTGAAAGAAACTTCAGAGAAATGGTAACTGGTATGTGCTGATTTACAGTTTGACTTCGGAATTTTCAAAATGGCTGCCGTTACCATGGAAACTGCAAAAATGTCAAAAATTTCAAAAAGCTCCAAAATTTATGAAACTGAAAAAAATGTTGATTTGCAAGTGTAGATGCACTCTTTGACTGAGGAATTTTCAAAATGGCTGCTGTTACCCTGGCAATGGGGGAAGGGTGCCATCCGTTATTGCTAGCAATTACAAATCTAGTTATGGCACCCTCAACGGAGTTGGGGTGACGTATTGTTATTCTACGTTTCTTTTTTTTTTCTTATTATTTTTATTATTTTTCTTCCACACATTTTGTCCAGGAGTTTTATGGAAATCCATTGGACCAAAGTTGATGGAACTCTTTTATATTAAGGACCCTTAGGTGAAGAGTTGCAGGCACTATGGAATGGTTCAAGATGGCTGCCGTTTCCATGGAAACTGCAAAAATGTGAAAAATTTTCAAAATTCAAAATTCTTCATTATAAGACCCAAGTGGATGAAACTTTGTGGAAGTGTTACCTGATATGCCTAGATGTGCATGCAATATCAAGAGGTTCCAAAATGGCCGCCATTGTCATGGAAACAGGGCGAAAGTTTAACATTGACCATATGAAAAAACACATAAAAGCTACATTTTCTTGAAGAATATAGCATCAATCCCAATGAAACTTTATAGATATGTAACATGGCATATACCAATGTGGCACCTGTCTTAGGAATTTTGGAAATGGTAACTGTTACCATGGAAACAGCAAAAATTTCAAAAATTTCAAATTGCTCCAAACTTTATGAAATTTTACAACAATGTTAATAGACATTTGTAGATGCCTTCTTTGACTTTGGAATTTTCAAAATGGATGCCACTCACCTGGCAATGGGGGAAGGGTGCCATCCGTTATTGCTAGCAATTACAAATCTAGTTATGGCACCCTCAACGGAGTTGGGGTGACGTATTGTTATTCTACGTTTCTTTTTTTTCTTATTTTTATTATTCTTCCACACATTTTGTCCATCGTGTTTCTAAGAATTGAGTGATCCAATAATGTTGGCACTATAACATAATGAGGACACCCATGTGAAGTTGTGCATCTGACTCTGGAATTTTTTTTAATGGCCGCCGTTTCCATGGAAACTGCACAATTGTGAAAAAATCTAGATTTTGGTTTTGGTGAATTATTACGTTATGCTTAAACTTAGAATCATTATATTTTAATACAATGTAGGTGCCCACTATATACTGGTTTTGGTATGCTTTTGGCAATCATTGGAACTACTATGTTGCCATGGAAACTACACCAAAAATTTCAAAAATATCAAAATGCTCAAAACTTAATGAAACTTCACAGTAATGATGAGCAACATTGGAAGATGTGGAATTTGGCTTTGGAATTTCTAAAATATCTGTTGTTACCATGGAAACAATGCAAAAAGGTAAAAATTTTGAATTTTCACAGAACATTCCAGAACATCAATGTTAAATTTATTCTAGAGACATGAAACTTTATGAAAATGTTCTCCAGTATGCCAAGATGTCAAGACAATATTTTGATAGTTCAAAATGGCCGCCGTTGTCATGGAAACTAGGGCCAAGTTTTGCATTGACCCTATGGGAAAATGCATAAAATATGCATTTTCTCAGAGAGTAGTGCACCAAAGTTAATGAAACTGTATTGATATATAACATGACATGTGGACATGAGATGTCTGCTTTTAGAATTTTGGAATTATCTACTGTAACCATGGTTGCAGCACAAATGTTCAAAATTTCTAAAAAAAATTATGTGCTGCAAACTGGATGAAACTTTACAGGAATAAGGACTGTCATGTGCGGAGTTGCATTTTGAAGTTGGAATTTCCAAAATGGCCGCCGTAACCATGGAAACAGCAAAATTGTTCAAAATTTCAAAATGCTCCAAACTAAATGAAATCTTGCAAAAAGGATAACCTGCAGGTGTAGACGCACTCTGACTTTGGAATTTACAAAATGGCTGTCGCTCGCCTGGCAATGGGGGTACGAGGGTGCCATCCGTTATTGCTAGCAATTACAAATCTAGTTATGGCACCCTCAACGGAGTTGGGGTGACGTATTGTTATTGTACGTTTCTTTTTTTCCTTATTATGGCACCCTCAACGGAGTTGGGGTGACATATTGTTATTGTTCCTTTCTTTTTTTCATATTATTATGTCACCCGATCGACAATGTCGGGTGACATATTGCTTTTCCTCTGTTTCTTTTTCTGTATTATTATTATTATACTTCCACCTATTTTGTCCGGTAGGTTTTTTGGAGTGAAATGGAACCAATCTTAATGATAGTTCACTATAAGGTGGAACAAAAACTTTCGGGGTGCAGGTGGGTCTAAGACCATAAAAAATGGCTGCCATTTCCATGGAAACGGAACAATTGTGAAAAATTCCAGTTTTTGGTTTTGGTGAATAATTTGGAGATGCTTAATCTCAGAATCATCATATTTTAATACAATGTAGGTGCCAGCCATATACTGGTTTTGGATGATTTTGGCAATCATTGGAACTGCTATGTTGCCATGGATACTACACCAAAAATTTCAAAAATATGGAAATGCTCCAAATTTTATGAAACTTCACAGTAACGATGAGCAACATTGGTAGAGGTGGAATTTGGCGTTGGAATTTCGAAAATGTCTGCCGTTACCATGGAAACAATGCAAAACAGGTCAAATTGGTCCAAAAACCTTAAAGTGGCATTTACTTTCTTAAAATGGTAGGTCAAATTTAACGAAACTTTGATGGCATGGTCCCTCCCATGTACCAATGTGGTATCTGCCATTAGAAATTTGGAATGGTCTGTGTAACCATAGAAACCAGCCAAAATGTCAAAAATTTCAAAAATTTCAAAATGCTCAAAAAGTAATGAAACTTAATATGATTGTTAACTGTCAAGTCTGCATGAGACTTTTGGAGTTGGAATTTCCAAAATGGCCACCGTTGCCATGGAAACTGCAGAAATGTCAAATATTTTCAAAATGCTCCAAACTTAATCAATCTTAATATTATTGTCAACTGGCATGTATAGATGAGACTTTTGACTTTGGAATTTTCAAAATGGCTGCCGTTGCCATGGAAACCGCAAAATTTGATTTTTTTAAAATGCTCTGAATGTACTGAAAATTTACAGAAAGATGTATAGCCATGCATATATGTATGTGCATTCACTGTTATTTTTGATGAAACTTAATATATTTGTTGACTATCAAGTCTGCATGAGACTTTTGAAGTTGGAATTCAAATATCTCAAAAATTTCAAAATGCTCCAAAATTGATGAAACTTAATATGATAGTTGACTGGCAAGTCTGGATGAGATTTTTGACTTTGGAATTTCCAAAATGGCCACCGTTGCCATGGAAACTGCAAAAAAGTCAAAATTTCTCAAAATGCTTTGAACTTAATGAAACTTGATATTATTGTTAACTGGCAAGTATAGATGAGACTTTTGACTTTGAAATTTTCAAAATGGCTGCAGTTGCCATGGAAACAGCAGAAATGTGAATTTTTTTAAAATTCTCTGAATGTACTGAAAATTTACAGAAAGATGTATTGCCATGAATCTATGTGCATTCACTGTTAAACCATTTTAAAATGGCTGCCGGTTAGTGGCAATAGGGAAAGGGTGACATCCGCTATTGCTTGCAATGGCAATTCTAGTTATTTTTATTCTTCCACACTTTTTTGTCCATTCTATTTCTCGGAATTGGCTTGAACAATATTGATGGAACTATACCATAATGTAGACCACCACATTCTATAGTGCAGTGGGGTATGGCACCATCAAGATGGCTGCCGTTGCCATGGAAACGAAACAAATGTGAAAAAATCCTGTTTTTTGTTTTGATGAACTTTTTTGATATGCTTAAACTCAGAAACATTATATTTTGATACAATGTAGGTGCCGGCCATATACAGGTGTTGGATGATTTTGGTATTTATTGGAACTACTATGTTGCCATGGAAACTACACCAAAAATTTCAAAAATATCAAAATGCTCCAAACTTCATAAAACTTCACAGTAACGATGAGCAACATTGGAAGATGTGGAATTTGGCGTTGGAATTTCCAAAATATCTGTTGTTACCTTGGAAACAATGCAAAAAGGTCAAAACTTTGAATTTTCACAGAACATTCCAGAACATCAATGTTAAATTTATTCTAGAGACATTAAATGGTATATGATTATGGAGGGCAAAATTTGCAGCGGGGGTTTGACTTTGGAATATTCAAAATGGCCGCCGTTACCATGGGAACAGCAAAATTATGAAAAACTTCCAAATGTTTTAAATTTAATGAAACTTATAACAAATGTTGCCTAGCTTATGTAGACTTAACTTTTGAGTTTCGAATTTTCAAAATGGCCGCCGTTGCCATGGAAACAGCAAAAATTTTCTGAATGGCTGCCGCTGGCCTGGCAATGGGGAAAGGGTGCCATCCGCTATTGCTTGCAATGGCAAATCTAGTTATGTCACCCGATCGACAATGTCGGGTGACATATTGCTTTTCCTCCGTTTCTTTGTTATTATGGCACCCTCAACGGAGTTGGGGTGACGTATTGTTATTCTACGTTTCTTTTTTTTCTTATTATTTTTCTTCTTGCAACAAATTTTGTCCAGGGGATTTCTTGAAATCCAATGGACCAATGTCGATGGAACTCTACTATAATAAGGACCCCCACGTGCAGAGTTGCAGTAAGCATGGAATGGTTCAAGATGGCTACCGTTTCCATGGAAACAGAACAAATGTGAAAAAATATAGTTTTTGGTTTTGGTGAACTGTTTGAATATGCTTACACTCAGAATCACCATATTTTAATACAATGTAGGTGCCAACTATATACAGGTGTTGGATGATTTTGGCACTCATTGGACCTACTATGTTGCCATGGAAACTACACCAAAAATTTCAAAAATATCAAAATGCTCCAAACTTCATGAAACTTCACAGTAACGATGAGCAACATTGGAAGATGTGGCATTTGGCGTTGGAATTTCCAAAATATCTGTAGTTACCATGGAAACAATGCAAAAAGGTCAAAACTTTAATTTTTCACAGAACATTCCAGAACATCAATGTTAAATTTACTCTAGAGACATTAAATGGTATATATGATTATGGAGGGAAAATATTGCAGCGGGGGACAATATATGGATAGTTCAAAATGGCCGCCGTTGTCATGGAAACTTGGGCCAAGTTTTGCATTGACCCTAAGGAAAAATGCATAAAATCAGCATGTTCTCAGAGAGTAGTGAACCAAAGTAAATGAAACTGTATTGATATATAACATGACATGTGGCAATGAGATGTCTGCTTTTAGAATTTTGGAATTATCTACTGTAACCATGGTTGCAGCACAAATGTTCAAAATTTCAAAAAAAAATTAAGTGCTGCAAACTGGATGAAACTTTATAGGAATAGTAACTGGCATGTGCAGAGTTGCATTTTGAAGTTAGAATTTCCAAAATGGCCGCCATAACCATGGAAACAGCAAAATTGTCCAAAATTTCAAAATGCTTCAAACTTAATGAAATTTAGCAAAAATGATAACTTGCAGGTGTAGATGCACTCTTTGACTTTGGAATTTTCAAAATGGCTGCCGCTCGCCTGGCAATGGGGGGACGAGGGTGCCATCCGTTATTGCTAGCAATTACAAATCTAGTTATTATTCTTATTCTTCCAATGATTTTTGTCCGGCAGATTTTTTGAAGGCAATGGAACCAATCTTAGTGATAGTCAACTATAATGAGGAACACAAAATTTCGGGTTGCAGTAGGTCATAGGACCATTAAAAATGGCTGCCGTTACCATGGAAACAGAACAAATGTGAAAAATTCCACTTTTTGGTTTATGGGAATTATTTGGAGATGCTTTAACTTAGAATCATTATATTTTGATACAATGTAGGTGCCGGGCATATACTTGTTTTGGATGATTTTTGGCATTCATTGGAACTACTATGTTGCCATGGATACTACACCAAAAATTTCCAAAATATCAAAATGCTCCAAATTTAATGAAACTTCACAGGAATGATGAGCAACATTGGAAGATGTGCAATTTGGCGTTGGAATTTCGAAAATGTCTTGTGTTACCATGGAAACAAGGCAAAAATGGTCAAAACGCTTTAAAAAACCTTAAAAAGTGGCATTTACTTCCTTAAAATGGTAGGTCAAATCCATTGAAACTCTGCTGGTATGTTCCCTCCCATGTACCAATGTGGTATCTGCCATTAGAAATTTGGAATGGTATCTGTTACCATAGAAACCAGACAAAATGTCAAAAATGTCAAAAATTTCAAAATGCTCCAAACTTGATGAAACTTAATATATTTGTTGACTGTCTATTCTGCATGAGACTATTGAAGTTGGAATTTCCAAAATGGCCACCGTTGCCATGGAAACTGCAGAAATGTCAAATATTTTCAAAATGCTCCAAACTTAATGAAACTTAATATTATTGTTAACTGGCATGTATAGATGAGACTTTTGACTTCGGAATTTTCAAAATGGCTGCCGTTGCCATGGAAACAGAAGAAATGTAAAACTTTTGACAATACCCAAAATGTCCTGAAAATTTACAGATAGATATATCGCAATACGTTGATCTGCATTTACTGTTAAAATGTTTTCAAATTGCTGCCGCTTAGTGGCAATAGGGGAAGGGTGACATCCGCTATTGCTTGCAATGGCAATTCTAGTTTTTATTATTCTTCTTCAACACTTTTTGTCCACACAGTTTCTCGGAATTGTATGGACCAATGTTGATGGAACTATACCATAATGTGGACCAGCATGTGAATTTGTGCACCTGACTTTGGAATGGTCAAGATGGCTGCCGTTTCCATGGAAACTGCAAAAATCCGAAAATATTCAAAGTGTTCCAAATTGGAAGAAACTCCACAGGAATGGTAACTGGCATGAGATGATTTGCAGTTTGACTTTGGAATTTCCAAAATGGCTGCCGTTACCATGGAAACAGCTCAAGTTATTTTTATTATTCTTCCACACATTTTGTCCATCGTGTTTCTAAGAATTGAGTGATTCAATATTGTTGGAACTATAACATAATGAGGACCCCCATTTGAAGTTGTGCACCTTGCTATGGAATGGTAAAAGATGGCCGCCGTTTCCATGGAAACAGCACAAATGTGAAAAAAATCAAAGTGGTCCAAACTGGAAGAAACTCCACAGGAATGTTCACTGGCATGTGCTGATTTCCAGTTTGACTTTGGAATTTTCAAAATGGCTGCCGTTACCATGGAAACAGCTAAATTATCAAAAATTCTAACTCTTTCGTTATAACATCCAACTGGATGAAACTTTATGAAAATGTTCTCCAGTATGCCAAGATGTCAAGACAATATATGGATAGTTCAAAATGGCCGCCGTTGTCATGGAAACTGGGGCCAAGTTTTGCATTGACCCTATGGAAAAATGCATAAAATCAGCATTTTCTCAGAGAGTAGTGCACCGAAGTCAATGAAACTGTATTGATATATAACATGACATGTGGCAATGAGACGTACGCTTTTAGAATTTTGGAATTATCTACTGTAACCATGGTTGCAGCACAAATGTTCAAAATTTCCAAAAAAAATTAAGTGCTGCAAACTGGATGAAACTTTACAGGAATAGTGACTGACATGTCCGGAGTTCCATTTTGAAGTTGGAATTTCCAAAATGGCCGCCGTAACCATGGAAACAGCAAAAATATCAAAATTTTCAAAATGCTTCAAACTTAATGAAATTTTGCAAAAATGATGACTTGGATGTGTAGATGCACTCTTTGACTTTGAAATTTTCAAAATGGCTGCCGTTCGCCTGGCAATAGGGGGACGAGGGTGCCATCCGTTATTGCTAGCAATTACAAATCTAGTTATTATGGCACCCTCAACGGAGTTGGGGTGACATATTGTTATTGTTCCGTTCTTTTTTTTCTTATTTTTATTTTTATTCTTCCACACATTTTGTCCATGCTATTTCTCGGGATTGGTCAGACCCATGTTGATGGAACTATACCATAATATGAACCGCCATGTGAAGTTGTGCAAGAGACATTTGAATGGTAAAAAATGGCTGCCGTTTCCATGGAAACGAAACAAATGTGAAAAATTTCTGTTTTTTGTTTTGGTGAACTGTTTGAATATGCTTACACTCAGAATCATCATATTTTAATACAATGTAGGTGCCCACTATATACAGGTGTTGGATGATTTTGGCACTCATTGGACCTACTATGTTGCCATGGAAACTACACCAAAAATTTCAAAAATATCAAAATGCTCCAAACTTCATGAAACTTCACAGTAACGATGAGCAACATTGGAAGATGTGGAATTTGGCGTTGGAATTTCCAAAATATCTGTTGTTACCATGGAAATAATGCAAAAAGGTCAAAACTTTGAATTTTCACAGAACATTCCAGAACATCAATGTTAAATTTATTCTAGAGACATTAAATGGTATATGATGGTATATATGATTATGGAGGGAATAAATTGCAGCGGGGGTTCGACTTTGGAATATTCAAAATGACCACTGTTACCATGGGAACAGCAAAATTATGAAAAACTTCAAAATGCTTTAAAGTTAATGAAACTTATATCAAATTTTGCCTAGCTTATGCAGACTTAACTTTTGAGTTTCGTATTTTCAAAATGGCCGCCGTTGCCATTGAAACAGTAAAAAATTTCTAAATGGCTGCCGCTGGCCTGGCAATGGGGAAAGGGTGCCATCCGCTATTGCTTGCAATGGCAAATCTAGTTATTATGGCACCCTCAACGGAGTTGGGGTGACGTATTGTTATTCTACGTTTCTTTTTTTTCTTATTATGTCACCCGATCGACAATGTCGGGTGACATATTGCTATTCCTCTGTTTCTTTTTCACTATTATTATTATGGCACCCTCAACGGAGTTGGGGTGACGTATTGTTATTCTACGTTTCTTTTTATGGCACCCTCAACGGAGTTGGGGTGACATATTGTTATTCTACGTTTCTTTTTTTTCTTATTATTATTATTATTTTTCTTGCAACCAATTTTGTCCAGGCGATTTTTTGAAATCCAATGGACCAATGTTGATGGAACTCTACTATAGTAAGGACCCCCACATGCAGAGTTGCAGTAAGCATGGAATGGTTCAAGATGGCTACCGTTTCCATGGAAACAAAACAAATGCAAAAAAATCCAGTTTTTGGTTTTGGTGAACTGTTTGGTAATGCTTTAACTCAGAATCAGTATATTTTGATACAATGTAGGTGCCCACTATACACAGGTGTTGGATGATTTTGGCACTCATTGGAACTACTATGTTGCCATGGGAACTACACCAAAAATTTCAAAATTCTCAAAATGTTCCAAACTTCAGGAAACTTCACAGTAAGGATGAGCAACATTGGAAGATGTGGAATTCGGCGTTGGAATTTCCAAAATATCTCTTGTTACCATGGAAACAATGCTAAAAGGTCAAAACTTTGAATTTTCACAGAACATTCCAGAACATCAATGTTAAATTTATTCTAAAGACATTAAATGGTATATGATTATGGAGGGAAAAAATTGCAGCGGGGGTTTGACTTTGGAATATTCAAAATGGCCGCCGTTACCATGGAAACAGCAAAAAAATGAAAAATTTTAAAAATGCTTTAAATTTAATGAAACTTATAACAAATGTTGCCTAGCTTATGTAGACTTGACTTTTGTGTTTGGAATTTTCAAAATGGCCGCCGTTACCATGGAAACAGCAAATTGTCCATAATTTCAAAATGCTTCAAACTTACTGAAACTTTGCAAAAATGTTACTAGACATCTGTAGATGCACTATTTGACTTTGGAATTTTCAAAATGGCTGCCGCTCACCTGGCAATGGGGGAAGGGTGCCATCCGTTATTGCTAGCAATTACAAATCTAGTTTTTCTTATTATTATTATTATTTTTCTTGCAACAAATTTTGTCCAGGTGATTTCTCGAAATCCAATGGACCAATGTTGATGGAACTCTACTATAGTAAGCACCCCCAGGTGCAGAGTTGCAGGAAGCATGGAATGGTTCAAGATGGCTACCGTTTCCATGGAAACAGAACAAATGTGAAAAAATCCCGTTTTTTGTTTTGGTGAACTGTTTGGATATGCTTTATCTCAGAATCATTATATTTTAATACAATGTAGGTGCCCACTATATACAGGTGTTGGATGATTTTGGTGATCATTGGAACTACTATGTTGCCATGGAAACTACACCAAAAATTTCGAAATTCTCAAAATGCTCCAAAACTTCAGGAAACTTCACAGTAACGATGAGCAACATTGGAAGATGTGGAATTTGGCGTTGGAATTTCCAAAATATCTGTTGTTACCTTGGAAACAATGCAAAAAGGTCAAAACTTTGAATTTTCACAGAACATTCCAGAACATCAATGTTAAATTTATTATAGAGACATTAAATGGTATATTATTATGGAAGGCAAAAAATGCAGCACGGGTTTGACTTTGGAATATTCAAAATGGCCGCCGTTACCATGGAAACAGCAAAAATATGAAAAACTTCAAAATGCTTCAAATTTAAGGAAACTTATAACAAATGTTGCCTAGCTTATGTAGACTTGACTTTTGAGTTTGGAATTTTCTAAATGGCCGCCGCTCACCTGGCAATAGGGGAAGGGTGCCATCCGTTATTGCTAGCAATTACAAATCTAGTTATGGCACCCTCAACGGAGTTGGGGTGACGTATTGTTATTGTACGTTTCTTTTTTTCCTTATTTTTATTATTCTTCTTCAACACTTTTTGTCCACACAGTTTCTCGGAATTGTATGGACCAATGTTGATGGAACTATGGTATAATGTTGACCACCATGCGAAGTTGTCCCTCTGACTTTGGAATGGTCAAGATGGCCACCGTTACCATGGAAACAGCAAAAATGCGAAAAAAATCAAAGTGTTCCAAAGTGGAAGAAACTTCACAGGAATGGTAACTGGCATGTGCTGATTTACAGTTTGACTTCGGAATTTTCAAGATGGCCGCCGTTACCATGGAAACTGCAAAAATGTCAAAAATTTCAAAATGCTCCAAAATTTATGAAACTTTAAAAAATGTTAATTTGCAGTGTAGATGCACTCTTTGACTGAGGAATTTTCAAAATGGCTGCCGTTACCTTGGCAATGGGGGAAGGGTGCCATCCGTTATTGCTAGCAATTACAAATCTAGTTATTATTATTATTCTTCCACCTAGTTTTGTCCGGCAGTTTTCTCAGAGCCAAAGGAACCAATCTGAATGATGGTGCACTATAACAAGGAACCCTGACTTTCCAGTTGCAGTGCAACTTTGGAACTAAAAAATGGCTGCCATCACCATGGAAACCGAAAAATAATGGAAAATTCCAGTTTTTGGTTTTGAGGAATTATTTGGAAATGCTTTAACTTAGAATCATTATATTTTGATACAATGTAGGTGCCGGGCATATACTGGTTTTGGATGATTTTGGCGATCATTGGAACTGCTATGTTGCCATGGATACTACACCAAAAATTTCAAAAATATGGAAATGCTCCAAATTTTATAAAACTTCACAGTAATGATGAGCAACATTGGTAGATGTGGAATTTGGTGTTGCAATTTCGAAAATGTCTGCCGTTACCATGGAAACAATGCAAAACAGGTCAAAATGGTCTAAAAACCTTTAAGTGGCATTTACTTTCTTAAAATGGTAGGTCAAATTGATTGAAACTTTGATGGTATGGTCCCTCCCATGTACCAATGTGGTATATGCCATTCAATTTTGGAAACGGTCTCTGTTGCCATAGGAACCATCCCAAATGTCAAAAAATTCAAAAATTTCAAAATGCTCTAAAATTGATGAAACTTAATAGGATTGTACACTGACAAGTCTGAATGAGACTTTTGAAGTTGGAATTTCCAAAATGGCCACCGTTGCCATGGAAACTGCGGAAATGTCAAATATTTTCAAAATGCTCCAAACTTTATGAAACTTAATATTATTGTTAACTTGCATGTATAGATGAGACTTTTCACTTTGGAATTTTCAAAATGGCTGCCGTTGCCATGGAAACAGCAAAAATGTGAAATTTTCTAAAATGCTCTCAATGTACTGAAAATTTACAGAATGATGTACTGCAATGAATATATGTGCATTCACTGTTAAACAATTTTGAAATGGCTGCCGCTTAGTGGCAATTGGGGGAAGGGTGACATCCGCTATTGCTTGCAATGGCAATTCTAGTTATGGCACCCTCTGGTGTGACGTATTGTTATTCTACGTTTCTTTTTTTTCTTATTATTATTATTTTTCTTCTTGCAACAAATTTTGTCCAGGTGATTTCTCGAAATCCAATGGACCAATGTTGATGGAACTCTACTATAGTAAGGACCCCCAGGTGCAGAGTTGCAGGAAGCATGGAATGGTTCAAGATGGCTACCGTTACCATGGAAACAGAACAAATGCGAAAAAATCCAGTTTTTTGTTTTGGTGAACTGTTTGGATATGCTTTATCTCAGAATCATTATATTTTAATACAATGTAGGTGCCCACTATATACAGGTGTTGGATGATTTTGGTGATCATTGGAACTACTATGTTGCCATGGAAACTACACCAAAAATTTCGAAATTCTCAAAATGCTCCAAACTTCAGGAAACTTCACAGTAACGATGAGCAACATTGGAAGATGTGGAATTTGGCGTTGGAATTTCCAAAATATCTGTTGTTACCTTGGAAACAATGCAAAAAGGTCAAAACTTTGAATTTTCACAGAACATTCCAGAACATCAATGTTAAATTTATTCTAGAGACATTAAATGGTATATGTTTATGGAGGGCAAAAAATTGCAGCGGGGGTTTGACTTTGGAATATTCAAAATGGCCGCCGTTACCATGGAAACAGCAAAAATATGAAAACTTCAAAATGCTTCAAATTTAAGGAAACTTATAACAAATGTTGCCTAGCTTATGTAGACTTGACTTTTGAGTTTGGAATTTTCAAAATGGCCGCCGTTACCATGGAAACAGCAAAATTATCCAAAATTTCAAAATGCTTCAAACTTAATGAAACTTTGCAAAAATGTTACTAGACATCTGTAGATGCACTATTTGACTTTGGAATTTTCAAAATGGCTGCCGCTCACCTGGCAATGGGGGAAGGGTGCCATCCGTTATTGCTAGCAATTACAAATCTAGTTATTATTATTTTTCTTGCAACACTTTTTGTCCAGGCGATTTCTCCAAATCTAAAGTACCAAAGTTGATGGAACTTTACTATATTAAGGACCCCCATGTGCAGAGTTGCAGGAAGCATGGAATGGTTCAAGATGGCTGCCGTTTCCATGGAAACAGAACAAATGTGAAAAAATCCAGTTTTTGTTTTTGGTAGACTGTTTGGATATGCTTTAACTCAGAATCATTATATTTAAATACAGTGGAGCTGCCCACTACATGTATATACAGGTGTTGGGTGATTTTGGCACTCATTGGAACTACTATGTTGCCATGGAAACTACACCAAAAATTCCAAAAATATGGAAATGCTCCAAAATTTTTGAAACTTCACAGTAACGATGAGCAACATTGGAAGATGTGGAATTTCCAAAATATCTGTTGTTACCATGGAAATAATGCAAAAAGGTCAAAACTTTGAATTTTCACAGAACATTCCAGAACATCAATGTTAAATTTATTCTAGAGACATTAAATGGTATATGATGGTATATATGATTATGGAGGGAAAAAACTGCACTTTTGGAATATTCAAAATGGCCGCCGTTACCATGGGAACAGCAAAATTATGAAAAACTTCAAAATGCTTTAAATTTAATGAAACTTATAACAAATTTTGCCTAGCTTATGTAGACTTAACTTTTGAGTTTCGAATTTTCAAAATGGCCGCCGTTGCCATGGAAACAGCAAAAATATTCTAAATGGCTGTCACTGGCCTGGCAATGGGGAAAGGGTGCCATCCGCTATTGCTTGCAATGGCAAATCTAGTTATTATTATGTCACCCGATCGACAATGTCGGGTGACATATTGCTTTTCCTCTGTTTCTTTTTCCGTATTATTATGTCACCCGATCGACAATGTCGGGTGACATATTGCTATTCCTCTGTTTCTTTTTCACTATTATTATTATTATTATTATTATTATTCTTCCACCTACTTTTGTCCGGCAGTTTTCTCAGAGCCAAAGGAACCAATCTGAATGATGGTGCACTATAACAAGGAACCCAGACTTTCCAGTTGCAGTGCAACTTTGGAACTAAAAAATGGCTGCCATCACCATGGAAACCGAAAAATAATGGAAAATTCCAGTTTTTGGTTTTGATGAATTATTTGGAAATGCTTTAACTTAGAATCATTATATTTTGATACAATGTAGGTGCCGGGCATATACTGGTTTTGGATGATTTTGGCAATCATTGGAACTGCTATGTTGCCATGGATACTACACCAAAAATTCAAAAATATGGAAATGCTCCAAATTTTATAAAACTTCACAGTAATGATGAGCAACATTGGTAGATGTGGAATTTGGTGTTGCAATTTCGAAAATGTCTGCCGTTACCATGGAAACAATGCAAAACAGGTCAAAATGGTCTAAAAACCTTCAAGTGGCATTTACTTTCTTAAAATGGTAGGTCAAATTGATTGAAACTTTGATGGTATGGTCCCTCCCATGTACCAATGTGGTATATGCCATTCAATTTTGGGAACGGTCTCTGTTGCCATAGGAACCATCCCAAATGTCAAAAATTTCAAAAATTTCAAAATGCTCCAAAATTGATGAAACTTAATAGGATTGTACACTGACAAGTCTGAATGAGACTTTTGAAGTTGGAATTTCCAAAATGGCCACCGTTGCCATGGAAACTGCGGAAATGTCAAATATTTTCAAAATGCTCCAAACTTTATGAAACTTAATATTATTGTTAACTTGCATGTATAGATGAGACTTTTGACTTTGGAATTTTCAAAATGGCTGCCGTTGCCATGGAAACAGCAAAAATGTGAAATTTTCTATAATGCTCTCAATGTACTGAAAATTTACAGAATGATGTACTGCAATGCATATATGTGCATTCACTGTTAAACAATTTTGAAATGGCTGCCGCTTAGTGGCAATTGGGGGAAGGGTGACATCCGCTATTGCTTGCAATGGCAATTCTAGTTATTATTATTATTATTTTTCTTCCACCTAATTTTGTCCGCCCGCTTTCTCAGAGCCAAAGGAACCAATCTGAATGATGGTGCACTATAACAAGGAACCCTGACTTTCCTGTTGCTTTCCAGTATTGGAACTAAAAAAATGGCTGCCATCACCATGGAAACGGAAAAATGGTGAAAAAATTTAATTTTGGAGTTAGGTGAATTGTTTGAGAATGCTTTACCTTAAAATCTTTAGATTTTAATACAATGTAGGTGCCCACTATCTACTGCTTTGGGATGATTTTGGCAATCATTGGAACTGCTATGTTGCCATGGATACTACACCAAAAATTTCCAAAATATGGAAATGCTCCAAATTTTATAAAACTTCATAGTAACGATGAGCAACATTGTTTGAGGTGGAATTTGGCGTTTGAATTTCGGAAATGTCTGCCGTTACCATGGAAACAATGCAAAACAGGTCAAAATGCTCCAAAAACCTTAAAGTGGCATTTACTTTCTTAAAATGGTAGGTCAAATTGATCGAAACTTTGATGGTATGGTCCCTCCCATGTACCAATGTTGTATATGCCATTAAATTTTGGGAATGGTCTCTGTTGCCATAGGAACCATCACAAATGTCAAAAATTTCAAAAATTTCAAAATGCTTCAAAATTGATGAAACTTAATAGGGTTGTAGACTGTCAAGTCTGCATGAGACTTCTGAAGTTGGAATTTCCAAAATGGCTACCGTTGCCATGGAAACTGGAAAAATGTCAAATATTTTCGAAATGCTCCAAACTTAATGAAACTTAATATTATTGTGAAATGGCATGTATAGATGAGACTTTTGACTTTAAAACTTTCAAAATGGCTGCCGTTGCCATGGAAACAGCAAAAATGTCATGTTTTTAAAATGATCTAAATGTACTGAAAATTTACAGAAAAATGTATAGCCATGCAAATATGTGCATTCACTGTTAAAAGTTTTTGAAATGGCTGCCGCTTAGTGGCAATGGGGGGAAGGGTGACATCCGCTATTGCTTGCAATAGCAATTCTAGTTATTTTTATTCTTCCACACTTTTTTGTCCATTCTATTTCTCGGAATTGGCTTGAACAATATTGATGGAACTATACCATAATGTAGACCACCACATTCTATAGTGCAGTGGGGTATGGCACCATCAAGATGGCTGCCGTTGCCATGGAAACGAAACAAATGTGAAAAAATCCTGTTTTTTGTTTTGGTGAACTGTTTTGATATGCTTTAACTCAGAACCATTATATTTTGATACAATGTAGGTGCCGGCCATATACAGGTGTTGGATGATTTGGGCACTCATTGGAACTACTATGTTGCCATGGAAACTACACCAAAAATTTCAAAAATATCAAAATGCTCCAAACTTCATGAAACTTCACAGTAACGATGAGCAACATTGGAAGATGTGGAATTTGGTGTTGCAATTTCCAAAATATCTGTTGTCACCATGGAAACAATGCAAAAAGGTCAACAATTTCAAAAAAAATAAAAATGCTGTAAACTGGATGAAACTTTACAGGAATGGTCACTGGCATAAGCAAAGTTGACATTTGAAGTTGGAATTTTCAAAATGGCCGCCGTAACCATGGAAACAGCAAAAATGTCAAAAACTTCAAAATGCTCCAAAATTAATGAAACTTAACAAATATGATAATTTGAATGTGTAGATGCACACTTTGACTTTGGAATTTTCTAGATTGCTGCCGCTCACCTGGCAATGTGGTAAGGGTGCCATCCGCTATTGCTTGCAATGGCAAATCTAGTTATGGCACCCTCAACGGAGTTGGGGTGACGTATTGTTATTCTACGTTTCTTTTTTTCTTATTATTATTATTTTTATTTTTCTTCCACGCTTTTTGTCCAGGCCATATCTTGGCACTGTATGATCGAATGGTCATGGAACTATACCATAATGTTACCCAGCAAACAGGGTATGGCATCATCAAGATGGCTGCTGTTGCCATGGAAACTGATAAAATGTGAAAAAAAATGCAAATTCTAAATCTTTCATTACAAGACCTAGCTGGATGAAATTTTATGGTAATGTTCCTTGGTATGTCTAGATGTTGTGACAATATTAGGAAATTCCAAAATGGCCGCCATTGTCATGGAAACAGGGCGAAAGTTTAACATTGGCCTTATGGGAAAACACATTGAAGGTGCATTTCCTGCAACAATATCAGATCAAACCTTCTACAACTTCATGGATATGTAAGATGGCATCTCCCAAAGTGGCACCTGTCTTTGGAATTTTGGAAATGGTATCCGTTACCATGGAAATAGCAAAAAATTCAAAAATTTCAAAATGCTCCAAAATTGATGAAACTTTACAAAAATGTTAATAGACATCTGTAGATGCCGTCTTTGAAATTCCAAAATGGCCGCCATTGTCATGGAAACAGGGCGAAAGTTTAACATTGGCCTTATGGGAAATATGTGCATTCACTGTTCAACAATTTTGAAATGGCTGCCGGTTAGTGGCAATAGGGGAAGGGTGACATCCGCTATTGCTTGCAATGGCAATTCTAGTTATGGCACCCTCAACGGAGTTGGGGTGACATATTGTTATTGTTCCGTTCTTTTTTTCTTATTATATTTATTCTTCCACACTTTTTTGTCCATGCTATTTCTCGGAATTGGCTTGAACAATTTTGAAGGAACTATACCATAATGTAGACCACCACATTCTATAGTGCAGTGGGGTATGGCACCATCAAGATGGCTGCCGTTGCCATGGAAACGAAACAAATGTGAAAAAATCCTGTTTTTTGTTTTGGTGAACTGTTTTGATATACTTAAACTCAGAAACATTATATTTTGATACAATGTAGGTGCCGGCCAGATACAGGTGTTGGATGATTTTGACACTCATTGGAACTACTATGTTGCCATGGAAACTACACCAAAAATTTCAAAAATATCAAAATGCTCCAAACTTCATGAAACTTCACAGTAATGATGAGCAACATTGGAAGATGTGGAATTTGGCGTTGGAATTTCCAAAATATCTGTTGTTACCATGGAAACAATGCAAAAAGGTCAAAACTTTGAATTTTCACAGAACATTCCAGAACATCAATGTTAAATTTATTCTAGAGACATTAAATGGTATATGATTATGGAGGGAAAAAATTACAGCGGGGGTTTGACTTTGGAATATTCAAAATGGCCGCCGTTACCATGGGAACAGCAAAATTATGAAAAACTTCAAAATGCTTTAAATTTAATGAAACTTATAACAAATGTTGCCTAGCTTATGTGACTTAACTTTTGAGATTCGAATTTTCAAAATGGCCGCCATTGCCATGGAAACAGCAACAATTTTCTAAATGGCTGCCGCTGGCCTGGCAATGGGGAAAGGGTGCCATCCGCTATTGCTTGCAATCGCAAATCTAGTTTTTATTATTCTTCTTCAACACTTTTTGTCCACACAGTTTCTCGGAATTGTATGGACCAATGTTGATGGAACCATACCATAATGTGGACCAGCATCTGAAGTTTTGCACCTGACTTTGGAATGGTCAAGATGGCTGCCGTTTCCATGGAAACAGCAAAAATCCGAAAATATTCAAAGTGTTCCAAATTGAAAGAAACTCCACAGGAATGGTTACTGGCATGTGCTGATTTGCAGTTCGACTTTGGAATTTTCAAAATGGCCGCCGTTACCATGGAAACAGCAAAAATACGAAAAACTTCAAAATGATACAAATTTAATGAAACTTACAACAAATGTTGCTTAGCCAATGTAGATTTGACTTTTGAGATTGGAATTTCCAAAATGGCCGCCATTACCATGGCTACCGCTCACCTGGCAATAGGGAAAGGGTGCCATCCGCTATTGCTTGCAATCGCAAATCTAGTTTATTATTATTTTTCTTCCACTATTTTTGTCCGGAGCATTTCTTGGAATAGAATGGACCAAAATTGATGGAACTATGGTATAATGTTGACCACCATGTGAAGTTGTCCCTCTGACTGTGGAATGGTCAAGATGGCTGCCGTTGCCATGGAAATAGGTAAAATGTCAAAATTTTCAAAATGCTCCAATCTTTCTAAAACTTTACAAAAACGGTAAAAGGCATGTGCTGATGTGCTCTTTGACTTTGGAATTTCAAAAATGGCTGCCGTTGTCCTGGCAATTGGGGAAGGGTGCCATCCGTTATTGCTGGCAATTACAAATCTAGTTATTTTTATTTTTCTTCCAAACATTTTGTCCGCGTGAGTTTTGAACGGACCAATGTTTATGGAACTCAACTATAATGAGGAGCCCCATTTGAAGTTGTGCACCTTGCTATGGAATGGTAAAAGATGGCCGCCGTTCCAATGGAAACAGCAAAAATGTGAAAAAAATCAAAGTGTTCCAAATTGCAAGAAACTCCACAGGAATGTTGACTGGCATGTGCTGATTTCCAGTTCGACTTTGGAATTTTCAAAATGGCTGCCGTTACCATGGAAACAGCTAAAATATCAAAAATTCTAACTCTTTCGTTATAAGATCCAACTGGATGAAACTGTATGAAAATGTTCTCCAGTATGCCAAGATGTCAAGACAATATTTGGATAGTTCAAAATGGCCGCCGTTGTCATGGAAACTGGGGCCAAGTTTTGCATTGACCCTATGGAAAAATGCATAAAATCAGCATTTTCTCAGAGAGTATTGCACCAAAGTAAATGAAACTGTATTGATATATAACATGACATGTGGCAATGAGATGTACGCTTTTAGGATTTTGGAATTATCTACTGTAACCATGGTCGCAGCACAAATGTTCAAAATTTCCAAAAATAATAAAGTGCTGCAAACTGGATGAAACTTAACAGGAATAGTGACTGACATGTGCGGAGTTTTGTAGTTGGAATTTTCAAAATGGCCGCCGTAACCATGGAAACAGCAAAAATTTCAAAATGCTTCAAACTAAATGAAACTTTGCAAAAATGTTACTAGACATCTGTAAATGCATTCTTCGACTTTGGAATTTTCAAAATGGCTGCCGCTCACCTGGCAATGAGGGGAAGGGTGCCATCCGTTATTGCTAGCAATTTCAAATCTAGTTCTACGTTTCTTTTTATGGTACCCTCAACGGAGTTGGGGTGACATACTGTTATTGTTATGTTTATTCTTCCACACTTTTTTGTCCATACTGTTTCTCAAAATTGGCTTGAACAATATTGATGGAACTATACCATAATGTAGACCACTGCATGAAATTGTACAGTGGGTTGTGGCATCAACAAGATGGCTGCTGTTGCCATGGAAACTGATAAAATGTGAAAAAATGCAAATTCTAAATCTTTCATTTTAGGACCTTGCTGGATGAAACTTTATGGTAATGTTCCTTTGTATGCCTAGATGTAATGACAATATAAGGAAATTCCAAAATGGCCGTCATTGTTATGGAAACAGGGCGAAAGTTTAACAATATCCCTATAGTAAACACATAACAGCAGCATCTTTTTTACAATATAACATCAATCCCAATGGAATTCGGTAATCATAAGTATTTGCATACAGTCACATGCAATGCTGTTCTGCTAACATCTACCATTATTGTCTACTACATTACGCTGGAATAAAAATATGTATTTTATTTAACGTGCCTCTTTTCTATACAAAAATCGTGCTTTAAAGAGAAAATCCCCACCGAAAGAAGGAGAAACACTCAGAGTAAATATTAGCGACATTTCTGCTTTTGCAGTTAAGTACACATCCGTGAATCACACACCTGTTAAAATATAGACATTAGCTGAAACCAATCGATGAACGTGTAATTAAATTGTACACGATAAGATACATTTATTGTATGATACGCGATCTATTAAAGAACACAATGAACAGTTAGTACGCCGCTCAGTCAATATATACACATGTTGTCTTTTCCAAGGTCCCCTCTAAAAAGAATATTAATGTACTAAGTACACGATAATATACTTGAGTATCACGTGACACCACCTTCTTCCTCGCGCCTGTGTCAAATTTTAAATTTAAAAGAATTCCCAAACTATATATAGAACTGAAACGTATTCTACAGAAGAGAAAAAGGCGGGGGGGGGGGGGGGGGGGTATTAAGAAATTCTGATTCCGACATGTATAATATATGAGACATTTGACTTTTGTACACTCAAAATGGTTGATGGGTCTGTGACAATGTCCTGTACGGGATGCCATCCTCCGCTATTGCTTGCAATAGCAAATCTAGTTATAGTTATTCTTCCACACTTTTTTGTCCATGCTATTTCACAGAATTGGCTTGAACGATATTGATGGAACTATACTATAATGATTAATAATTTTTTCTTCCGCCAATTTTTTTTTTGCGTAGTATGGTTGTTTCATAAGTTGTCGCTTAGATTTTTGAAAGATGATATCGTATAGTTTATACGCTTTAAAAACCGACAACCGCTTAACCAAATACTTTACGTTTTAAGTGTTATCTCCCCAAACACTGATATTTATAATAATGCGTTGAGTGGTATTCCTCATTCCCCCAATATATTAAAGACCTAGGGACTTTTGATTTTATGTGCTTTGTTTGTGACCTTGAAATTTAGGTCAAGGTCATAAGCTAATTGAACGTTCTAGATTTTGACCTTTGCTTCAAATTCATATCAATACATCATAAAGCCATAGGAACTAACATTTTAAACTGAATTTTTATATTTTAATATCAAAATAGATCTTTACTAGTGGAAAAACCTTTAATTGGTTTTGAATTATTACTTTTTTTTTTCTTCCGTCTATTTTTTTTTTTTGCATAGTATTGATGTTTCAAAAGATTTCGCTTAGATATTTGTAATATGACATTGTATAATTTATACACTTTAAAAATTTACAACCGCGTAACAAAATACTTTACGTTGTAAGAGTTATCTTCCCAATCACTGTTTTTCTTGTGTCCACTTATCCTTTGCAACCGTAAAAGATTACGACAATTTTTTCTCACCAAATTGCTCGTTACATCTTAAGGATTAGGATATTCATTTTGACCGAAGCTAAATGGAGACTCTATATGAGAGTTATTCTCCCTTTTCCATTTTGATTAAGTGATATGCATTTATAAATGGTAAACCCTCAGTGATAGAAACCTAGGGTCTTTAGATTTGAGGTCCTTGGTCCAAAAAAATTTAAAATAGGTCAAGATCAAAGGTCAAGGTCATACTCTAATTATTTTTTTTGATTTTGGCTTAACTTCATTTTTTTTTCAAAAACCGTATAAGATATCGACAAATTATTTTCACTTAATTGTTGGTTGCGACATGTCGTAACACTGAATTTTTGATTGTGAGGATACCTATGCAGTAAATGGTTATTTTCTCCCCTTTTATATTTAAAATAATGAGTAAAGTGATATAACTCATTATCCATACATATTACAGACCTAGGGTCTTTCGATTTGAGGTCCTTGGTTTATAACCTTGAAATTGAGGTCAAGGTAAAAAGCAAATTCGACATTCTAGATTTTGACCTCTACTCTAAATTCATATTTATACACCATAAAGCCATAGGAATTGACATTTAAACTGAATTTCAATGTTTTCATATCAAAATATATTGTTAGTCGTGGAAAGACCTTCAATTGTTGTCTGAACAATTGGTTTTTAATTTATTTGTTTTTCCTTCTGGCTATTTTTTTTCTTACGTAGTATTGATGTTTCAAAAAATGTCGCTTAGATATTTTGAATACGATATGGTATAGTTTATACGCTTTAAAAATTGACAAAGGCGTAACCAAATACTTTACGTTGTAATACATTAGTTACCTCCCCAAACACTGTTTTTCTAGTGGCCACTACTCCTTCGCAACAATAAAAAATTACGACAAATTTATTTTACCAAATTGCTCGTTACATCTTCAGGATTAGAATTAGAATTTTAACCGAAGCTATCTGGAGACTCCATATGAGGGTTATTCCCCTTATGTATTTGATATAAGTGAAATGAGTTTCTAACTGGTAAATCATAAGTGATAGAGACTTAAGGTTTTTTTATTTGAGATCCTAGTTCTAAAAAAAAAGAAAAATAGGTCAAGGTCATATTCTAATTTTTTTTTTTTTTTGTTGCTTATTTGCGCATATTTTCAAACACTGTATCGACAAATTATTTTAACTTAATTGTTAGTTCCGACATGTCGTTACCTACAGTACAGCCTGTGACATCCTACAACATTTATTGGAGTATCCAATCTTGAGATATTGGCCATTTATTGGGGTCATAAAACATAGGCTGATGTTTTATCTAATTATGTTACCTTGAGGTTTTCAGCTTGTATGTTTCATTGAAATTTACCTGTACAGGTAACTCATGTTTTTTTTTTAATTGAAACTTCAGTCACCTTATTTTGTGAAAATGTAGAATAAAATATTGTTTTATAGTGTATGTTAATTTATATTATTTATTGATTTTTCTGTCTTTAAAAATGTTAAAAGTATTCAAAATTTATTTTTTCCATTTTTTTTTTATTATTCATTTTTGTTTGTTTCTTGTTTCTTATTCTTTGAATTTCTTCTCCGTAAGAATCTTGCGAATATACATTTGCAAAGAATATTGCCCACAACCCAGGCCTTTTCTTTAGATAAAGTTATTTATTGCAGGGAATTGAATGAATGAAGACTTTTTAAAGCCCTTCAAGAAAAATTAATTTAAAGAAAAATATCAGAATATTTTCGAAAATAGATTTAAAAAAAACTGTATATTCAAATATGTCACTAAGTAGAGAGTTGGTGGTCAAAATTTAGAAATAGAAAATAGTGGACAATATATAGTCCTAGAAAGGATAGAATATGTAAACTGTGCCACTTACTGGACAACAAAAGACTCCTTCCTTAATTGTAAAATTAACAAAACAACTTGAGATAATGTATTTGAAAATTGTTAGCCTTCTCATAATAATGTCTCTTACTCAAGAATAAAAGATAACGAAATGCTAAACCTCTATTAAATGAAAAGGTTTTAAATATTGACTCCTTTTTAAAATAGTCCTGAATTAGAACTGGGGGCAGAAACCTAAAAAAACATTCCATGGGTTTTGATTTCTTATAGAACTGCTTTTTCATTCCATTATAATGGGTTTTTTTTGTCACAAACTAAATTCAATATGCTTATTATATTTAATATTTCGAATATATTTATTCAATAAAGAAATAATGAATTGAATGAGTCCTAAAGACAATCTTTAACATGTGTTAAACAATTTTGAATGCAGACCAGTCTATCTGCAATGAATTTAAATAGTGTAACCAGTTTGATTTCATAAAATTAAAACTTTCACACCTTTTCAATAGAAAAAAGAAGGCATTGTGAATGTTTGCATTATATTAGAAGATGATATTCATTTATTATTCACTTACATGTACCAAAAAGTACATGTAAAAAAAAAATTAAATTGATTAAAAATTATTTAAAAGGTATTATGTCAAAACAAATAATCTTGAGTAATATTTAAAAAGAATATTCAACTTTTAGTTCAACTAGTTTTATTATTTTATTTTATTTTTTTATTTTTTATTTTATAATTTCAGTTATCAAATTTGACAAGCACATATATGTATATATTTTACCTGAGACACATGACCTGTAGGTTATGTCGTTTTAAAACTTCAATGCAGTCAAAATTTCCCTTTATCCTTGACTAGTTTGTGATATCTTGTGTATTAATTAAGTAACAGGGGGTATAATGATGAACATTTAGGGCCACCATGGTGGACTTAATTGTTATGGCCACCATGAATAAGATAATATCATAGGTAGTACTGTATATATTTTGGTTGAATGGGTACTTAAACATTTGATTGGAATTAACACCCATCCTTTATTTAGAATTACGCGTAAAGTGATATAACTCATTAACCAAACGTATTAAAGACCAGGGTCTTTTGATTTAAGGTCCTTTGTTTGTGATCTTGACATTTAAGTCCAGGCCATAAGCTAATTGGACGTTCTAGATTTCGACATTTGCTTCAATATTATTTTAATACATCATAAAGCCATAGGAACTAACATTTTAAACTGATGTTTCATATTGTAATGTCAAAATAGATCTTAACTAATGAAAAGACCTTCAATTGTTCAGAAATTGTTCTCTGAACAATAGTTTTTTAATTATTCTTATTCTTCTTTTCCCGACCCCTTAAAAGGTCTAACCATTTTCTTAGAAGCATCATGGGGGATGCAGAACCATATGTTGATGGTACCAGGGTGTCTACTTGACATAACTAGGGCTCAAAGATAGTCGGGGTCAATTTATTTTTTTACATTTCTCAAATTTGCTTCTGTATATTGAGTAGATAGAATCATGAATACTTCTTTGATATGTTTACACATATGTCTGCTATATCATGGAACTTATTTTATTTCAGTAGGTGTGAATTATCATGGAATATTCCAGAACATCAATGTTACATTTATTCTAGAGACATTACATGTCATATGATGGTATATAATTATCGATAGAACAAATTGCAGCAGAAGTTTGACTTTAGAATTTTTAAAATGGCCGCCGTTACCACATGAACAATGGATACAGCAAAAATATGAAATCTTCAAAATGCTTAAAATTCATTGAAACTTATAAGAAATGCTTCCTAGCTTATATAGACCTGAGTTTTGGGTTTGAAATTTCCAAATTGCTGCCGTTACAAGGATAACTGCTTGAATGTGAAACATTGCAAAATGCTTCAAAACTGATGAAACGTAAAACAAAAGTTGCCGAGCATATTTAGACATGATTATTCACTTTTGAATTTCCAAAATGTCTGCCATAACCATGACAACTGCCAAAGAATGCTTTTGATATAATAAAACCATGAATACCGCAGACCAATGATTTGGGGTCCGTTTTGGCGACTTTTGTAAAAGTATCCTAATACAGGATTACTTGTTTTTCTTATTCTTCCACACATTTTGTCCGTTGTGTTTCACGGAATTGGAATTCAATAGGACAATGTTGATGAATTCACAGAAGTACTGAATTCTGAGGAAAATATAGCATCAAAGGAGTAGTATAAACTATTAGTTTACCTTTACGATATGTATGTTTCTAAAAATTAAATTCATTTATTCCACTAGGCAAGCTAAGTGTCTCTTTCAAGCAATATATATATCTGTTCTAGACCATATGAGTATTTGGATAGTACACGTCCGGAGCGTATGCGTATACTCGTATGGTCTGACCATACGCTTGCGGTCAGATCGTATGAGCTGGATCATTATTGTTAATTTCAGTAGTACAAATCTTTTAATGACTTTTATAAATTAATATTATTACAATTAGATGAATAGTGTGATTAAGTGAACATTTCATCAAGTGAAATTACACAACAAACCATTAAAAGTCTGACATGGCCTATATCTGTACTCGACTGTACTGGTTTGTACTCGACCAGTCTGAATTGGTCTGAAATTTACTTGATGATACTCGACCACAGTCTGAACCATACTTAATAGTCTGAACCTGTACTTGACCATTACTTAACCATTTTATACGAGTCTGAACCATCCTCGACCTAGTCTGAACCGTACTCGACCTAGTCTGAGGAGTACTCGACCTAGTCTAAACCATATTCGACCAAGTCTTAACTAACCTAGACCTATTATTTGTATCTATCAACTGAATTTCATCAATTTAAGAAATATTTTTACTAAAAATGAAATTTGAACAGCAACTTGAAATTAAAAATGTATTCAAAATTGTATTGAAATTAAAATTTCATAATAATCAATCATAATATAACTTCAACACAATATTAATCAACACTTACATAATAATATCTATCAACTTTTAAAATATAAATAAAACAAGCTGATCAAATAATCTAAAAAAATTTAACTGTGACTAATATTTTAATATTATTCTAAATTTTATGACTATTTCGGAAGTATTTTATGGTAACTGGACTATTTTCACATTTAACTTAAGCCTATAGATATAGGAAGATGTGGTGTGAGTGCCAATGAGACAACTCTCCATCCAAATAACAATTTAAAAATTAAACCATTATAGGTTAAAGTACGGCCTTCAAATCTAGTTTAGATTTATGGTGTCAGTTGAGTTTAGTTAATAATGCAGTGAATATTTTTTAATTAATATATATATCATGTATATAAAATAGTATATAAAACAACTTAATAAACTTTAAAAAATGATACCTTAATTGTTTTATTTTATAAAACCAATAATTTAATATAATCATGATAATAGAATTTTCATAGCAAATCTTGATAATCTTTTTTAAAAAGGAAATGTGTTCCAAAGTCACAGTTAAAATTTGTTTCAAGTAATTTAAGTATTTTTTTGTCAAATTAAAGACATGGCATACACAAAGCACTTTAATATGGTTTAATTACCTCAGTACATGTGTGTTTTACAGGTTAAAAGAAAGCCCTATTTTCTTAAATTCGTGTATTACTTATCTAGTACATACATGTATATTCGAAAGGCCTTGTTGTTTAAGTTAAACAGGATGTTACAGTTTTGAATTAATGTTATTTAGAATTAAATACCTCTGACCAGGTGTGGTCTTATTATTGAATTTGCCCCCAAACATATTATCACCACGTATCAGAAAAACTGTTTTATTTATTTCATTAATTTTATCCCTTTTTGATATAAATTATATATAATATATTTTTATCATGTTTATCCTAAATATAATCATAGATATATATTGCAAATATAAAGTTAAACAATTTATAAATTTTGTTGGCTGTTGTTTTATATGTCAGTTAAAAAGAAATTTATTTCAACAGTTAAAAAGTAGAGTTTTTTTTGGTCTAGTATGGTTTAGACTGGTCGAGTATTGTTTAGACCTTTGGTTAAGTATGGTTTAGACTGGGAAAATTGGTCGCGTACAGATCGAAAAAAAGTTTAAGACTGTCTCAGACTGGTCGAGTAATGGTTCAGACTACTTTCAACGGCAAAGATAAGGGTCAATTACGATTCAGTACGGTCAAGTATGGTTCAGACTGGGGTCGAGTAATGTCAAGTAAAAGTCAGACCAATTCAGACTGGTCGAGTAAAAATCGGTACAGTCTAGTACAGATATAGGCGATTTCAGACTTTAATGGTTTGTAGTGTTAGATATTTATTTAATTGTCTATGTGAATTGTATTTTGGCACACTTACCCAGTGTGACACTTGTTGCCATAATAAACGTCCGATGATTAATATTCAAAATTTGCATGACAGTTTTTACAAACATGCATCATTACCAATAAAATCATCAACCCTTCATTTAGGCTGGGTGTTGCTCTTTTTTTATGTGAGTGTACTTGTGTAAATATATTAATATTGTTTGAGATCACTACGTGACACTTTAATAAAATAAATGTATCCTTATACATAACAATCGTGGAAGATCCTATCAACAACTGGTTTTCGTTTTCATAGATTTTTTTTTATATAAGTTCTCACTCATTTCCAGTCCTTTTGTCGGTTTTTGTATTGAAGTTCCTATATATTCTCAAAACAATCTTCCAACATTATGATTACAATGTACTTCCAATAACTTCAATTTCAATAAGTGAAAGTTAATTGCATGTAAATTGATAAATACAGAAGATAAACAGATTATAATAACCTGTCTTTTTTAAGTAGTTGAATTATTTTAAGTTGTTATTTAATTTACCATTTAGATTTTAAAACTGATTCTAGTTTTAATTATCTTTATCTGTAAATCATATTTGAATCTAATCAGAAAACTTGATCACCTTCTTAAACTTGGTCAGACCCTGCGCGTACAGTCCGACCGTAAAAGTATTTTGAAAATGTACGCATACTGTCTAAATACTCATATGGTCCGGAACATTTATATTTCTAATGACTTATAAAGGATATTTGTATGTTTCTATGTAATAAAATAAATGATGAGTAATTGCCTATAGACTTAAATATACTTTACATTTAGTAAGTAACACTTTTTTTGTCTTTGTTCTATTATTAATATTACTTTTACTGTTCCGTTTGTTTTCTGTGGTTTCCGTTTGACGTGGCTCGGTACGTATACATCCTGTCAATGTGTTTTTATTATTTATCTTTTTTGCTGGTATGTTTTGTTTGTGCGTCTTGTTGTGTTTTGATTGATTCATATAACGTGACTCTGTACTTTTAAAGATTCCGCCATTATGATATTGTTATATTTTATGTCATAATGTTACTGTTCTATTATACATGTGAAAATACTTTAAACGACACAGTTGTTCTACTCGCTTAGTAGTATAAACCATATGCTGATTCTTAATAATTCTAAAGTACTGCTTAATAATTTTAAATCTAGGTCTGTTTCTAAAATTAGTTCTAACATAACTTTTGATTTTTATAACCCTGTATACCACCATTCCTCATGTGAAATTATACTTTTTTGGAAAATACTTTGAACGACAAAATTATTTCATTTTTCTTCTTATTTGACGTTTATATTTTCTGACGTCATACATGGGAAGCAATGCATGTGGTTTTTTTTTAATTTTAATAGGTGCTTTTTGCGCTTTTTAGTTAAATATTGGTTTGTTATGAGATTGTGACACAACGATGGCTGCTGTGCCCATATTGTTACTCTTTTTCTTATTATGTCTGTTTTGTTCACACATCGTTGTAACTATAAGGGAATTGATGTGACTGACATACAAGTGAGAGCTTTAAACCCAGGTTCATTTACCATTTTCTACATTTGAAAATACCTGTACCACGTCCGGAATACATTATGACAGTTGTTGTCCGTTCGTTTGATGTGTTTTACATTTGATTTTACCACTTGATAAGGGACCTTCCGCTATGAGTTTTCCTCGGAGTTTAGTATGTTTTTGATTTTTTTTTTCATATCTTAATAAAAGATAGGTATCAAATTAAAATCAACACACATTCGAGATGTTCAAACTCGCTGACTCATTCAGGTGACTCAAAACTGTGGACGAGTCGAAATTTTCCCGTATTCCAGAAATGTGTTTTAAAAAATATGGGTATATTTACTCCTGATGAGTCAAAAAGAGTTGAGTCGAAATTTTGACTTCCCTAAAATCAGCAAAGGTTGCAGTTTTTAAATCGAACCAATACAGGTATGTCTAAACATGACCTTGTTGATCTAAATAATCAACGAGTTTCTAAATCCTCATGCTCTTCAACATTGTACTTGTTTGGCTTTATAACTATTTTGATATTAGCGTCACTGATGAGTCTTATGTAGACGAAACGCGTGTCTAGCGTACTTAATTATAACCCTGGTACCTCTGATAATTATGACGACTTGATTGAAAACCAAAAATTAAGACCAGCATGTTAATTTAATGGGTACTTTAACTATATAAGTGTCATAACAATCAATGTTATATTTCCGGGTCTTCATAGTGCTCTAAGAAGCCTCTTCTAAATAAATAACATCAATTTTATCAGCAAATAAGAAAAAGAAGATGTTTAATGATTGTCAATGAGACAACTCTCCACAAAAGACCAAATGAAAACAAAATTAACAACTATAGGTCACCATATTGCATTCAACAATGAGCAAAGCCCATATCGCATAGTCAGATATAAAAGGCTGCGAAATAACAATGTAAAACAATTCAAACGAGAAAACTAACAGCCTAAATTATTTATCAAAAAATTAACGAAAAACAAATATGGAACTCATAAACAAACGACACCCACTGGATTACAGGCTCATGACTGAGGACAGGAACATACATACATAATGTTGCGCGGCAAACAGGGTAGCGAGACCCCCGCAACATTAGAACAATTATAACAATCAGTTGAAAAAGGCTAAACTCGTCCGATCGATACACATACAAATACTACACAGAGTGGCCTATGTAGGTTACTTGTATACTCAAACAACAAAAAGACACATCGTACAGATATGAAAGTACTCACAGCTAGTTTAAAGGCCCTAACAACTAATAAAAAGGTATGCAATTAAGACTGAATTATCATCAGTACACATCCAATATCAAATAGATTTATTGTAAAGACGTTATAAACAGTCAGATAACATGACCTTGTGCAATCCAAAGATACAGGTATCGACAGATTGTAGATCTATGAATGCATATACGTATGAAACAATAATATTTAGTTTGCTTTCAATTTACTGATAACAAAATCAATAGTAATTCCAATACAAAAATGTTTTATGATCTAATTACAATGATGAATTGGTAACCTTTTAGAAAATTTTATTTAAAGGATCATATCGATTAGTTTACCAGAATCACTTCTTAATTTTCGAGCTCGGTAAACACTTTTTCCGTAAAAATACGGATTTGCTATCCCGTTTGAATTTAGTTTGGTACAGGAACAACCAAACTTCAAAACCAAACCTTTGTATATATGGAAGAATTTAGTAACGGTTTAAAGTAATTTGTGGTAACGAAATTCCTGGCTTGATGATTTACCAGAAATACATTGATTATGTTCGTTACAATTAGAAACGTCACAACAGACACGGGCATAGCGAACGAAATGGGAAATATAAACATCGTTAGATGGTCCTAAAAGAAGGTCACCGTCGACAAATCGTCCTTTTTGTCGTAAATGTTAGTGGGGAGATTTCCGCGTAAAACCGAAATATCTAAATCTAAGACAGGACACTTATTGCTCTTTAAATTTGATCTTTAAAGTAATTTCGGCTGTATATTGAGAGAATATCATCAAGCTAACGGTAAGTGTTGTTGAATTTATCTATTAAATGCAATTTAGGCGGATCTTCAATGAGTTTGGTCATACAGTGTTATTCATAAAAGACACAAGTCGGCTATTTGAATACCTACGGGATTTAAAGATCTTGTGGAACTACCTATTTTCAAGTAGGCATCACCACAAATCCTTAAAGATCTAAAATAGTACATGCGATCAATGATTATAGTATTATAATATTTGAATTTCGTACACTAAACACAAATATTAAAATTTCAAATCTGAATGAAGTTGAAGAGTTGGTTCAGTAATATTTCCTAACAAGTTTTTTTTCTCTTAGAGAGGAATAACGCGTACTAAGTAAAACATTTATCCCTGTTTCGACACAAATTCTTTGAAACCAACATAATCAAGATGCTTGATTTCTTAATTCACAATACATAAAGACATGCAGAAAACGTGATTTTAAATAAGCAATCGTCATTTAGATGAGAATCAACTGAGCTGTACTTGTTGCCGACCTGGTCTTTTATTTGTGTTAGACTGAAAAGAAGCTAACAATATTCTTTATCTTTGTGTTCTGTTTCTAATACGTTGTTATCTCATTAGATAATCTAAAGTTTTTTTTAGTATGTTAAATGTCTCCATCCTTTCGAACTTCAAAGTTAAGTCGTTATCATGTCTTAAAAATTTACAATGAGAGTCGATCCAGAACAACAATTTACAATAACAGAGATTTCATCTTTCCAATTGTAAACTTTCTATGTCATTTATGTAGGAATATTCTATCAGAGTATGCATATGAACTATTTGTATCTCAGTTGAAACGGCATTCGAGGGCTTGTCTTTTCTATTATGATTTTATTGATACAGATCTGTTGCTCACATGAACGCTTTCAAATCAAGTCATCCACGCGGTGAAGATGAAACCATCACTTGCATGATCAACATATTTGGTGCCACGTAAGTAGCAATATATGTTTACAATTTCAGCACAACTGAATCAACACAAGTCTCGAGTTGTTATGTTATGTTTTGTTTTGAACATTGTTGTTCGTCATTTTGATCTTTTTGATCTTTTTCATTGATTGAACAAGAGTCGACTGAAAAATTGTCTGATCTGTTATTTAACTGAGTAAGTCTTTTCTTGATTCTAACGCTTTAACTGCATATATAAGCATGAATAAAATATAAAACTGTTTTTCGGTCTTGCACTTGAAGGTCGTGCAATTTCTTCAAAATGTGGTTTTAATTTCTTTTGAATGATTCAAATAAAGTATTAAGCTATTCTACTTGTAGCGTTGACATGATAAGTAAAATAATATTTTGCAGTGCTAACTATTTTATGTATATATCTTCTGGTAAAATTAAGTGGCAAACAAGCATAATACATATAGCCTTTTACGTCTTAATGAAATTTTGGCTACGTAATGTTTCGTACAAACAATACGTTTGCCCCTTTTACATACAGGACAAGTCTGGCACATACATAGTTTACCTTTCTGTTGAACATCTCTAACTACTGCAAATCCACTGCCAGAGATTTCTATGAAAAAGAAAGTTCATCCCAGTTATGTTTACTACTTTTGGATTTTGACAAACGGCTTTCAAAACGTTTACATTCTCAGCTATCATTATAATTTCATCCAGACTTCCATCATGTTTGTCGTTTATAACATGTATAAGGGATGATAATAATAGTTGTAGTTTTACTATTATAACTGGTTAGTATGTGTTTTAATTTAGCATACTTGAAATAGACATATAAATATATATTGCAAGTCTGTTTAGCAGAGTTGATATTAGACAGTTCTTGGTAAAGTAAAAAGGGCAGTGATAACGTCCGAACACTGTGGTGGTGGTTTTAAAATGCCTAATATTAACTATTTTATGCTATTATTTGTAATGACGTTTTTCATGATTTTTTCGCAGGAAAGTTATTTTATTTTAACAATGTTTTTCAAATGAACTATTAAACTATATTTTGAATAGCATACATTTTTTTTTAAACGAAATCAGGATCTTATTCTATACTCCCCCGACCCAATTGTGAGGTACATGACTGTAATTAAATAGAATATAAGAATATGTAATCAGTTAATCATTTGCAAGAGGGACGAAATGAATTGTAATGTAAAATTGTTCATAACTCTTTTAAAAAAAAGCCAGATTCAACAGATTTTGAAAATCTTATTGATTAATACTTAATAGGAAACCATACTGTGCCTTACATGTATGTATTGATATTCATTTTCGTGTAACATGTATCAAAGTTGTGTGCTATCTCCATGTCAGTTTTTAATTTTTTACATCTTTATATACCTGTCAAGAGGTAAAAAGTTTAAAACTGAAACGTAGATAGCACACAATTTTGATATATCAATATATCTGAACTTCAAAATTATCTTCCCATCCTTTTTTTTTTTGTTCTGTTTAGCCATATGGACTGGGCCACAATATCAGTATTGTTTCCAGCTTTAAGCTTACTATTTCACTTGGAAACAATTACCAGGATATCATGCCAAAAATGATTGACTTTTCAGCTGGGTAAAGCAATCTGTTTTGACTTAAGTGTAAAATGTTGTCCTCAACCCCAAAGATTTTATATGTGCCTAAGCAACTTAAGTTTCCAATAATGATTGCTGAAAAGCGCTTCGGACGCAAGAAATTAATAACGTGTTGTTTTCAATATTTTACATCACTGGGTCGATACCTCTGATGGTGGACTATCAGTCCCCGAGGGTATCATCAGCTCGGTAGTCAGTATTTCGGTACTGACATGATTTGACAAACTTTACTAAAATTGTCCGTTTATAAATTTATAAATTATTAAGAAACTAAGGTTTCAACTCCCTCAGGCAAAGTTGGCTTTAGATGAATTTGGCTAATTATTTTAGGTATTTTTTGACATACAGCTCTTCAACGGTTTCGGTACTTTTACATCTTTGGCTTTGAGCGTTCCTGATGAAGGTAAATCCAGAAAAGCGCTTCGGACGCAAGAAATTAATAACGTGTTGTTTTCAATATTCTGACGTTTGTATCTAGATTAATTAGTGAGTTTTATTTTACACTCTAAGCAAGCCGTGCGGCGTATTAAAATCAGAACTCATCAGAAAGGAATATTCCACTTCAGTATGGTCAGTAAAATAGGATGCTAATTTTGCAAAATCTTTGTAGACATTAATATGTTTTACGGTATATAACATGTATAAGTCAGCTCATGCATATTTTAAAGATTTTCCTGTCGCTTACCTGACCTGGCGTTTTAAGGATTGCCCAAAGAAACACTTCACTGTGATCGCTCTTTTTATCAATATTGACACTCATCGATGTGTTCTACGATAAGAAAAACCTTAAAATATGCATTATCTTTAATAAAATTACTACCTAGTAAATCCCGAATGCAGATTTCTCTTTTTTCCTTGATAGCAAAACCTCCAAAATGTCGGTCACCAAAATACTCCATGTCAATTGCAGCACCATATTTCGGTATAAACGCTTCATACGGGGAAATTTCAATCCATTCTACAATATTTTTTTTATTATTTATGTTTGTATAACTACATTCTCAACTATGATTGTTCAAGATGAAACTATGCTATTTAATCAAGCAACTTTTTTTTTTAAACTATTCTACGACAATATTTTTTAAAAATTGTTGAGTACTAACTAAAGATATTAGAAATATTAGCTTAAAGAGGGACGAAAGATACCCGCGGTACAGTCAAACTCATAGATTGAAATAAACTGCAAACGCCTTAACTAACTAAACATAAAAAAGATCAACAGGCAAATAACAGTACAGAAGACCCAACATAGAAAACTAAAGACTCTGCAGCACGAACCCTACCAAAACTCGGGGTGATATCAGGTGCTTTGAAAGGATAAGCAGATCCTGCTCCATAGGTGGCACCCGTCGTGTTGCTAATGTTATAAGAAATCCGGGAAATAGTCTAATTCGGTAGGTCACATTCGGGAAAAGTGTAGAGTATTATAATTACGACATAAGGAACATATCCGATATCATCTGTGAAACGGTTATTCCAAAATGGTCAACCAATTCGGGATGGCGTCCGTATAATCAACGAAAGAATGCATGCCTTTTGTCTATTTCATATTGTATTTATAATGTGTCATAGATTAAACTTATTCGTTCAGTTTATATTTACATATTTTTGTGTATATAGATATACAAAGATGTGGAATGAGGGCCAATGAGACAACTCTCCATCCAAATCACAATTGGTAATCGAAACCCTCATGGGTCAGGTACGGTTTTCCACACGAAGCTTTGCCTCACACCGAACAGGAAGCTTTAAAGGTCCCCAACAATAACTAGTGTAAAACAACTAAAAGTTATTAACTTCATTAACAAACGATAACTAATAGACATACAAAAAAACTCATCATAGAGACCAGCATTATTTTTTTGTAGTATGGATTTTATACGCCAGACGCGCGTTTCGTCTACAACCCATCAGTGACGCTCGAATTCATTTAGTTATGTTTTGATTTGCTGATGACAAAATCGATATGCGTGTCAATGTAAACTAGATTCAAATATTTAATTTAACAATATTTGGTAAGACAACTTTCCCTAATAAGTGTGTTTAAAGGTTCGAAGAGTGTACACGGATCACATAGTGATTTTTGCGCTTTTAGTACAATATTACCGTAAAATGTAGGATGGGAAATACCTTTTTCGAAATGTGTTCTACGGGTATATCCAAATTTACTTATCAAATCTGTTTATCTATGAAAGAATTTAGTAAAAGATTGAAGAAACTTATGGTTACGAAATTGCCGAACTATTAATGTACCAGTAATGCATTGATTATGTTATGTAATAATCTATGTCATCAATACACACACGGGCATAACGAATGAGCTGTGATATACAAACTCCGTATGATGGAGCTGAAGGAACATCGCCGTCGAAAAAGGTTAACAGTAGGAAATTACAAATCGTTTCTTTTTGTCGTAAATTTTAGTATGTAGTTTCCCTATAAAAATTGCAATGTCTTAATTAAGAAACTGAGTTTCATAGCAATATAGAAATAACTCTGCTATTAAAAGGGTGCAATTAGTGGCCATAGAAATACCTTCAATCTGTCGATACACTTCATCGACACAACGTACATATATATTGTTCGTTTGATCGAGTTAAGTCATTTCAATGTTCTTGTGTATCTTTTTATGTTTTCATTTTACACCACTGTCTGGTGTTATTGTGAAGGTTTGCACCTATAACAACGAGTAATTCCACTGCATTTTCAGTGGATGTAGTTTTGTGATGCCCTTGATTAGTGTTTCTCCTTCTCGATATATATACAGTCCGCCAAAAGTTAAGCACCACTCATTTTTATTGCATCGAAGTTTTTTCAAATTCCAAAAATCCTTTATTCCTCGAAAAAAAAGAAAACAATCATATAGCAAATTTGCTAATGTATACCATAAACAAACCACAAAGGGAATATTGGTCACTTATGAAGGTTTTATGCATGTAGGTTTTTGGTTAATAGAAATAGTGTAAATTACACAATTTAGAAACGGAATTTAAGTTTCACTGTGATTTTGTTTTTTACAACAATTCATCACCCAATATCATTAAAATTTTCTACACATAATCTTTGGTATATTCGGCAAATCTAATGTAAATGTTTGAGTCAATAGCATGTGTAACAACCTCTCTTCCGGTACAGTTTCATATCACGACGTATCATTTTCGGTACAAGCCTTCAAAACTTTAGTTGAGGAAATCTGTTGCATTAAAAAACAAATGCCACTTTTAAATCAACAAAATATTGTGAAGGTGGATCTCTGCGATCGTAATTTCCGCTAATGGTATCTCAGACATGTTTGACAGGGTTTATGTATGGAGACATGGAAAGCCAAAAAATAGTGTAAATGGCTTGCTGCTCTTTGGACTCGGTTAAAATCCTTGCCCTGTATGGTCTATCGTTGTCGTCCATGAACAAGGGTCTTGGCAATGTTGACGCAAGTGGGGGATTACTAAAATGAGGGACTGCAATGTTTTAAGGCACAAAATCTCTGTATTTCTGTACGTTTGTGTTACCCAGCAGAATATGCAAAACCAGCTTATCACGGTATAAGAAGCAACCCCGTACTGGAACACCACAAGCACTAAATGCAGTCCTTGTGCAAACATTGTTATGGTCAAAGGCCGTTTTGTTTCCCGCTAAATCCGTATTATTACGTCTACTGGCATCTGATCAATGAGTGTTTGGTCATCTTTTTATGTTCAAGCATAGATAGTCATTATGCCAATGAAACCTGACGGTAGAGTGCCGGACTGTAAGTATATGTCTCTATACACCACGACATACTCTTCGGCAGCCTTAAGAAGTCGACGAACCAATGTAGGAACACTTACGCGACCACCAGGAGAAACAGGGTATTTGTAAACGCTCAAATGACAAAGAGGTTGCTTGACTGCTTGATCAGGGTTCAATCTTTTTGGTCGTAATGCATTTTCGTAGTGTATGCTAAAGGTAATTCATTACACTAAACATTAATATTAGGTTTGCAATAGTTTAAAAAATAGTGCCAGTTATATTTCGGTGGTGCTTAACTTTTGGCGGACTGTATAGATAAAACCGCTGGTTTTCTTGGTTGAAGTAATTTAAACTAGTCATATTAGGGCCCTTCTTTACATTTAACACTTTGTGACTTGGATGGATAATTGTCTCATTGGAAACCATACAACAAACTCTTCTTCATTTTAAAAAAAACACTCGGTCGATAAATCAAGTTTTTATTATTATAACTGAGGCAAAACTGACCAAAAATGGACAGATATTGCTTATCTTAATGATAACCAACTTGTCAGATTAATCTGGTAAATTTATATTATGGATATTTGTTAATGTTCAATGGTGTCAATGTGTTTACCTACATTTACGTGTAAATTAAAATAATGATAACAAAAACACACTTAACAAAAGAAAACTGTGAAGGAAATGTTGCAAGTAGTTATCAGAGGTACCAGGATTATAATTTAGTACGCCAGACGCGCTACATGGGACTCAACAGTGACGCTGATATCAAAATATTTATAAAACCAAACAGGTACAAAGTTGAAGAGCAGTGAGGATCCAAAATTCCAAAAGGTATTGCCAAAACCAGAGGAAAAAATAAAGCAACAAATATTAGCTGCATATGAGGTAGATTAATTCCATAGTTTCAAATGCATTCATATTATAAATTGTAATTACCATGATAGTTTTTGATTGTGTTCACATCTCTAATATGCAGAGCAGCTATCAACGGTAAAGGAACAGAGCCGTCTCCTATGCTATCTCTTGTTTGTTTATGCCAAATGGGATCATCACCAACCTCATAGTTAAAAAAAGTAAGATTATGCAAGGAACGAATTTGTTCACAAAAAACAAATTGCCATTTTTTTGTAATGATAAAAAGCTTTAAAATGCGCATTTGATAATATTACCACTACTGATTCTATTTTAAAAAAAACAGTGGTGTATTTGGAAATGAATATTTCTTGAAATTGCATTATGGAATGTTTGTTTTCTTGAACACAATTGTTAAATAAGTACAATTTACAAAACCTGACATTTATAGGGTCAGAATATATCCGTCAGATAGACTTGGGCACTTAACAATTACTCCAATCAACACATATACAGACCAAAGTACAACAAATTGACATTAACCACTGAATCATTAAAATGAACTCGAGATCAGATGATATCTGCCAGAGAGTCATGCATATCATACAATCACTCCATACCGCAAATAGTTGACCTATTGCCTATAGTACTTGAACAACTGACAAAACACAAAAAAATCTACATAGAAAAATAAGGACTGAGCAACACAAACTGCACAAAAGATGGTGTGATCTCGAATTCTCCTTAAAAAGAAGCAGATCTGAGCTGATACAAAATTATTTTTTAGACGTAAAGTGTCAGTTTTTTTAATATTATTGAAAACAAAAAGTTGTGTACAAGGATACGTAATATGCTGTGACCGTATGAACTATATTTGACCTTTCCGATATCTCACGGAAATTAATAACATCACAAGACACCTAAACTAAATAAACGCTTTTTGGTATCACTTAATCAAATCATGCTCTCTTTACGAATAGGTCTCAATGCGAGAAATAAGATTAAAAGAATTTCCGAATAAAACTTGTGGTTTCAATAGCAGATTTTATGGGTATATTTGGGACATCATATAAAGCCTAATGTTCGATATTTGGCCTTGCTTTTTGTTAAAAGTCATTTGTATATCACTAGAAAACGTATCTATCTGATCATGTGGTGAGCTTTTCATTGACGTTCTTGTCCAAATCACACAGTTCTTTAAATGTCTTGCTGATAACGTTAAGTAGGAGCGTTCTGTGGAATAAAATACCAGAAAACGCGTCTGGCGAACGTATTTTAAAGTATTATTTATATTCTTTGTTTACATCATACAATCTTACAGAAAATATGTACATACCTTATCAATAAGCGCATTTCCAATAATATCTCGAAATGAGTCATTAATCGAAAAAGTATTTTGTTTAATTTTGGATAGGAACCATGCTTTCCAAACTGGGAATCTACGGAAATTCGTCAGTTTCTGACGGATGATGTCATATAATTCTTTTGGATTTGTCTGTGTCTTGTTAGCATACAATGACAGTATGTACCTGTACAAATTATTCATGTTGAATAAAATTAATTAAAAGTTTAGTTGTAAATTCAATAAACTTTCAGATTTCATTCATTGATGTTTTTGTATTAATTACTATTCTCCAATTATCATGTAATCGTTTTTGTTTTGGTCTGTAGATTCGTTTATTGAATACAATTGTTGTTGTTGTTAAAATATCTGTCAACAACAACAACAATTGTATTCAATAAACGAATCTACAGACCAAAACAAAAACGATTACATGATAATTGGAGGATAGTAATTAATACAAAAACATCAATGAATGAAAATCTGAAAGTTTATTGAATTGATGTCCCCACATCATATTAAATGAATCTTCCAACTATCACAAGCGCCAGCAACATTGTCGACTTTTCTAACACGTCTCATACGTCAAATTCGGAAATTTTAAAAACTAAAGCGAATGTAAAATCACCGTTTGTGAGACTGTTCTATGTTACCCACTGTAGGATAAAAGCTATAAACTTCAAATTAAAGTTTCACATGAATTATTTCTTAAATAATAACTAGAAAAAATGTATTCAACTCTCATAATTCTTAACACAACGTATTGTTTCTTTTTTCTTTCGCTACTATCTACCGTCAAATCAAGAGTTTATATGTCGGAACTAAGGCGTGCTCGCCAACTTACATTGCTCAGATGTGCCAAAAATGCAATCGAACCGAAAATGAAACAACAACTACCATAAAACTCATTTTTTAATGCAATATTATCCGAACGTATGGCGTACACGTAAAGTGGTATTTGGGAGTTTTCATTCGTATGCTCTTATGTTATGTTATGATTTAATGCGTCACGATTATTCATGATAATTCTCGGAATTATATCTTATTTTGATATAATTTCTTTGATTCTTTTTGTTATGCATTAAAATTAATATTAGAATAGCGATTCTGTTTTTTTTCTTTTATCTCAAATTGAAGACAGTGTTTGCACCAAAAATGGACGAAAGATACCAAAGGGACAGTCAAACTCATAAATCGAAAATAAACTGACAACGCCATGGCTAAAAATGAAAAAGACAAACAGACAAACAATAGTACACATGACACAACATAGAAGACTAAAGAAGGAACAACACGAACCCCACCAAAAACTAGGGGTGACTCAGGTGCTCCGGAAGGGTAAGTTGATCCTGCTCCACATGTGGCACCCGTCGTGTGGCTTATGTGATAACAAATCCGGTAAATAATCTAATTCGGTAGGTCACATTCATAAAAGGGAAGGGGATTGTAGTTACGACGTAAGGAACATATCCGATATCATTTGTGAAACGGTTTTCAATAACGATCAACCAACTCGTGATGGCGTCCGTAAAATTTACGAAGGGATGATTTCAACTTCACCATTTGGAACTCTTGGTTTAATAGCTTCCTTGTGAGCAGCAACCCTCTATCAAGAAAATCATGATAGGAAATGCAAGCACGGGAATATCGTATCGATTGGGAGATATATACCCCGTATGTAGGTGCTGCTGGAATGTTGCTCTTAGAAATGGAAAGTTCACAATTGGAAAGCTGAACCATCTCTTTTGTCGTAAAGTTTTGTTTTCAGCCGACCCTCATTGTCAATTTATAGATGTAAGTCAAGATATGAGACCGACTTAACTGTATCTGTAGTACCCTTTATATGTAGTTCGATGGGATAGATGCGTTCCACATAGTCATCAAATTTTTAATTACTTAGTGAAAGAACATCATCTATATAGCGGAAAGTAGAGTGAAAGGATATTGCTAACTTCTTGTCTTTCTTCCTAAGAAGTAGTTGCATGAAGTCAGCCTCATAATAATAAAGAAACAAGTCGGCAAGTAGAGGGGCACAATTTGTTCCCATTGGAATGCCGACAGTCTGTTGAAAAACACGTCCTCCGAACGTAACAAATATGTTGTCAATCAAGAAATCAAGCATCTTGATAATATCAGTTCCAGAGAATTTTTTGTTTGAATCAGAGTGGTGCTTTACAAAGTAGAATGTATCCCTCCCGACGACAAGATACTTGTATCTACGTTGGCCATTCTTTTTTATGAAGCAAAGCAATACCAACTCTTTTAATTTGTCTTTTAGTTTGGAATTTGGAATACTTGTGTAAAGAGTAGAAAAGTAAAATGTTTTAATACTGTTACAAGACGAAAGAGAGATAGATTGGATGTACTCTAAAAAAAAATTGATTCACGCCACCTCTAGAATAGGCAGTTTCACAATAACTTTGAATCCCGTCTTTGATTGCTGATAAAATAGATGTTAATAATTTAGAATGAAGTTTCGTGGAGCACTTGGAAGACCCAGCAATATACCGTTTTTGTAAGGACACTTATGTAGTTTAGGTACCAATGCAGTGATGGAAGATCCGGTTCTTCATCTTTGGTTGAAATTCATAGAACAGACCTATGACTATCCAGGATTTCCTCTTTTGTAAGTGTCGTGAGGGTATATGTTGAGTTTCCAAGTGAAATCTCTAATTCGTTCATGAAGCAGTAAATGTAATGAGTTTTACACACAAAAACGATGTTGTTTGGGGCTTTATCTGCGGGGACAACAACATATTTGTCATGGAGGTAGGATAGGTGTTTTGAAACATTTGGGTCTTTAAAGATTGACGTAGCATGGACATTGATAGACCCATTCAGTTTTTTAATTCTGATTTGTATCAACGACCTCACTGCCTTAATTCATTCGGAAAGAGTGTCTACGTCTTCCTTCTCGCGCATAGCCCATTGCCTGGCATAATCCTCAACTGAATCCATTAAAATTTTAAAGTTGTATTTCCAATTGATGGATTTAGGCTCACCATATTTAGGACCTTTCGATAACACATTTCGTAGAGAAGTGTATTAACAATGTTGAGGTCACTGGTAATAACGTGGCCAGCAGGATTATATGTGAAATGGGAACTAGCACACGTGCAATCAGGAGGTTTACACTTGGAGTCGTCAATATGGAGATCCTGCAAAACGTGATTGTAATTGAAAATTTTAGTTGTAATAGGTTTGGTATAGGTATTAAAAATGATTGGTACGGACTGGTCTTTGAAATAAGGAGGTATTTTTGATTTAATTTATGATGAAGGATATTGCCTAAGTTGACGCCAATGAGACCTTTGTTGGCAAAGGGAAGATCTTTTCTCTTTTTCATCTTTTACAATGCGGACTGCTTGAAAAATCTTTGACTTGCAATATCCGAAATTATAGCTTCAATTTGTATTGGTTTGAATGAGGGTTTGTAACAGTGGATTCCAAACATAATTTGAACAGAAAATCAAGTTTTGAAAGGGGTAATGAATACATTTTCGTGCGAATGTGATGAATACCTAACGACTTTTGTATAAATGGCAGCAAGTCATTAATAGAGACATCATGCAGAGAAGGTGATGTATAATGACGATGACCATGACTGCGTCTACGTCGAGGAGTCGTTTCTTGTAAATTTACGTTGGAGGTCTACCCTAAGTATAGATATATCGATAATTTTATAACGTGTTGTTCACAAAACGGAAAAAGCACGTCATATTAGAATTGTACAAAACACATCACATTCAAAACAGAGGTTCCCGAACTGCAAATAACTTCTCTTTTTTTACGTCTTTATTAAATTACAAGAATGTATTGATTCACAGAAACACCATCACATGTGTGTTCCACCGGTTGAAATGTGATTTAGCAAATTAATAAAAAAAAAATCTATTGAATGTTATGTTAGTTTTCAAACTTGTTCTTTGCTACATAAATGAATGAATCGAACCATTATTATTTCAGTAACATGATTCAAATGATTTTGAAAGTTTTACAACTACATGAAGATATACAAAGAGTAGTTCACATGTAAACGTAATTATTACTTTATTGATTGAGAACGATATACAGTAAAAATACCAACCGGGTCTGTAAGCGCAAACTTAGATTAGGCATATCAAATAATGGCATTAAAGTGTTTCTATGAGTAAACATGTCCAAATTTTACCAAAAAAAAAGATAGCTGTTTACAAACATTTATCATCTTAATAAAGTGTTTTATTGTTCTTTCATTTGTCTTTGTTCTATAATTAATATTACTTTTACTGTTGGACTGTTGTATGTGATATCCGTTTTACGTGGATCGGTACTTATACATCCCGTCAATGTGTTTGTATTGTCTTTCATTTTTTGGTGGTGTGTTTTGTATATGCGACTTTTTGTATTTCGTTGGTTCTGTTAACGTGAGTCTGTACTTTAAAAGATCCCTTCAGTTTGATATTGTTCTATTGTATGTCATTATGCTATATTTCTATTATGAATTACAAAATACTTTGAACCACACACGTCAATATCATTCAATCGCGTAGTGGAATTAACCATTTGTGTATTCTTATAAATTCTATATAACTTTTGGACTATTTTAAATCTCTGTCTGTTTCTGAAATTTATTCTCACATACTTTTGATTTTTTAACCCTGTATGCTAACACTTCCTATGTGAAATTTTAAAATTGTTTTATATACATTGAACGACAAATAAATGTGACGCATACAAATTTTCTGACGTCAGACACGCAAATCAATGAATGTGTTTGTAAATAGATGTTTTTATGTTCTGTTAAATTGTTCCTTTTAACATTGTCACACGATGATGACTGTTGTACCCATATTTTGACTATTTTAGTTATTGTGTCAGTTGAGTTAACGCATAATTGTGAATATATCGGAATTTAATGAGACTGTCATCAAAGTGAGAGGGTTAGCGCTATAAACCCAGGTTTAATCCACCATTTTCGACATTTGAAACTGCCTGTACCAAGTCAGGAATATGACAGTTCTTGTCCATTCGTTTTTGATGTGTTTTATTTTTTGATTTTGCCATGTGATTATGGACTTTCCGAATTGATTTTCCTCTAAGTTCAGTATTTTTGTGATTTTACTTTTAATTAATCTCAAATACGTAGATGAAATAGTTGCAATTACCTTACCTCCTATTCATTTCTAGGAATATGATTGGTTAAAAGCGTCCGCGTGGATTTATAAGGTTAGTAGGGAGGCAGGACTTGTTTTATACACGGATATGAGTGGTGTTACGTCCCTTTATAAAAACAAAGCGGTACTGAGAAAAATCTTAAAGGTTTCAACAGACGAAGAAATTGATGATAAAGATTGATATAAATTCATAAAACGCATTTAAACCTAACAACTTGTTATTGTTGGCATCTGTTTTGTATGTATCAATGGAAGTAGTTTCTTAATGCGAACAATATTGAAAACTTGCTCATTTTGATAGGTCACTTGTCTGAATTTTACACGTTAATAGTTATCAAAGGTAACAGGATGATAATTTAGTACGCCAGACGCGCGTTTCGTCTACATAAGACTCATCAGTGACGCTCACATCAAAATATTTATGAAGCCAAACAAGTACAAAGTTGAAGAGCATTGAGGATCCAAAATTTGAAAAAAGTTGTGCCAAATACGGCTAAGGTAATCTATGCCTCGGATAAGAATATCCTTAGTTTTTCGAAAATTTAAAGGTCTTGTATACAGGAATTTTATCAAAATGACCACATTATTTATATTCATATCAACACTGAAATGATGACTACTAGGCTGGTGATACCCTCGGGGACGAAACGTCCACCAGCAGTAGCATCGACCCAGTGGTGTAAATAGTTATCACAGGTAACAGGATTCTAATTTATTGCGCCAGACGCGCATTTCGTACAGTCGGTAAGATAAATTCGTTACAAAGTGTGCTAGTGACGTAATGCGCTCTCACCTCATATGGAATTTACTGACCCCATATAAACCGTATAATGTCACTAGTACACTATGTAACTAATAATACCAACTCAAACCATAGTTATAATCCGAAAAATCTGTAAACACTACGCTATATATGTGTTTGAACTCTACACCATATAATAGAAAAACAAATAATATCACAGTGGGTATGGTTGTCATGCGAGAGAACGTTCTGTGCTGGTGATTTTGTCCTGTCGGGTGCTGGTGGGCCCTGATTCTGTGCTGGTGGGTTTGTTTACATAGTATCAGAACGGCAATAATACGACTGTTTTGTTGCTTAATTTTTCTCTGATGCGTCATAAGTACCGTGCAAAGTATATAACAACATTATTATATTGCAAAAGACGTGCAAGTTCGTTAAACGGAATTGTCCTGACGCTGTGCTGGTGATAAAAAAAACGGTCCCGGTTCTGTGCTCCTATGTCCTGGTTCCGTGCCTTTATATTATAGTTAAAAGTGGCATATATTCAAGATCATTGATGCTGTACTGTTATTTACTAATTAACTGTTGTCTGCTTTCTTGAAATTGACATTGTTGTGAATCTGTTTACTGTTATCAAACTTATCATGAGAAAAAAAATACCCCTATTTTTATTTATTTTTTTTTCAAATTAACCTATATCTTATTTATTGGCCTGTTAATGGAACCCTTCTTGCTCCCTTTTATGATAAAAAATATGCTTACGATTTTCGGGAATACGATCATTTTGCAAGATCACCAAAATACGTTGTAATTTATACAATACATTTGTACTTATATAAAGTAAATGATGTGGTATGTTTGTTGTCAATGGACAAATTTCCATAAGAAACCAAAAGAAGTATGCGTAAACAACCATACGTCATCGTACGACCTTCAACAATAACCCATAAAATAATAATGTAAAAGGTTTTGCGTAAAAATGGAGAGCAAAAATATAGAACAAAGGACTTTCTGAGCGTTCTAATCTTATGTCTTTAGCAGCTTAAAACACATTTGTTTGTGAACAATTGAGTGCTGACTATTAGAATGACAATAGTATTGCAGGTTTGTTTGTTTGATTTTTATTTATTTTTTTGGGGGGGGAGATAAGTTAGAGAGAGGTTACAGTGAAAGTTTTAAGTTTGGAATATTTTCCCGTAAGACTTAAAAGTTGTATTTTAAAAGAAAAATGTATCTTATAGCTATTAAGATTCACTTGCTGTATCTGTAAGATTTTTTCAACATAATTTTTTTAGAACACTAAAACAAAATCATTATTTTATGAAAGGGCAAACTAGAATATATCAGAGAATGAAGACGAGATAACCTAGAGAACACTAACAAAACTAAGATTTCTTAGCTTTTTCATTTCAAAATTCCAAAATAAATAAATATTTTTGATAAAGAATTATGGGGGAGGAAGTGAACAATGTGTCCTACTTTTTTATACTTAAATATTTTTATAAATAAAAATCAAATGTGTCTTAATTATAATTGAAAATGAGTAAATGGAAAAAATACCCAACTAAAATACACTTTTATTTTAATATTGGTAATATCACTAAGCTTTTATGTTTTGTGTGTCAAACACACCATCTCTGTAGTAATGACTCCTTTCACTTCATCCATTTTTTTCTGCATTTTTTTATATTGTGAATTCTTAGTATTATTATATTAAAATTTAGCCTTAATTTATATTCAAAGAAACTGAATCTAAAGCCAGATATATCAAACATTTGTGTTTCCATCTATCCGTTTTCAGGACTTTAACTCAACGTAAACACGCCTGGAAAGTAAAATGCGTACTTGGCTGTCTGTAATCGACCATTTTTAGACGCCCTCGTAAAAAAAACAAGCCGGGGGTTCAGAGATGTAAATTAAGTACTTAAATCAATATTTTATCTTTTCGTGTATGGTTTATGACCCCTTCTGTGGTCTGTCAATTACGAAATGTGCAAACTGCGATGGTATCAAAACAGCACAGACAATGCATAATAGAGATATATTTTGTACACATATCAAGGGGAATCTTCGTGCAAATCATTATTATTTATAGTTCATTATTGTATTTAGAAGAAAAAGAGAATTTGGTGAAAACATGACCACCACTGTCTGTTAAAATGTATTCGAGTTTTTAGTTACAGCCGATTCCATTGAGTATGTTGGCAAAGATGATATCTTTGGTTTGCTTGCTTGTTAGCTAAACCGTGAAGTCATTGTTAGGTAAGGTATACTACCCTCCTTTCGAAGTATCCTGGTCCTACAGACAGAAAGATGTGTCATTTGTCGGACTAGTCTACTCTTAAAGTAGGGTAGTTTACATAACCTAACAATGACTTTTCTGTTCAACAAGCAAGATAACCAAAGATATTCCCTTTGTCTACACTCATTGAAATCGGCCTCAATATTGCAAAAGTTCAAGCAAGTAGGGCAAAACTTACCGAGAAAAAAAAATCAAAATGTCTATCTACCTTGCACATTTCAGAAAATTCAGATCAGATAACGAAACTGGGTCCAGCAACATTTATAAGCAAATTTTTTTAAGATTTTGACACAGTTTCCATTCACCACGAATCATTTTAAATACAAAAATACCAGCTGCAGCCTTTTGTTTATCTATTAACATATGTATACGGAAAAAGTTATGAAAGGCAGCAGGGTCATCAGGGTGAGGAGTCCATGTCATCTGAAATAAATGCTAAGCATAGATCTAGAAAGCGACAGATAATCATGACATTAAAAAAACCTCTCTTCTTTTCGACTTTTTCGAACAAATTGACACACGTCTGGCGTACTGAATTATAATCCTGGTACCTTTGATAACTATTTACACCACTGGGTCGATGCCACTGCTGGTGGACGTTTCGTCCCCGATGGTATCACCAGTCCAGTAGTCAACACTTCGGTGTTGACATGAATATCAATAATGTGGTCATTTTGATAAATTTCCTGTATACAAAACTTTGAACTTTTTGAAAAACTAAGGATTTTCATATCCCAGGCATAGATTACCTTATCCGTATTTGGCACAACTTTTTGGAAATTTGGATCCTCAATGCTCTTCAACTTTGTACTTGTTTGGGATTATAATTGTTTTTGATTTGAGCGTCACTGACGAGTCTTATGTAGACGAAACGCGCGTCTGGCGTACTAAATTATAATCCTGGTACCTTTGATAACTATTTACACCTTTTACTAGGATAACAATCGCGTCAAGTATGAGCTGGGTAAAATATTTCAGAAAAGAAGATGAAAATGTTTAAGTTTCCGTGCGTCAAGTGCAACAGCATACGAACAGCTAAAATGCCTCGTCAGGTTGGAAGCTAAAACGTCCACGAAAATTTGATTTAAAACCTTTATTCGTTCCAACAACGTAATTGAGATTTTGTTGAGGATTTAACCATCTACGACAACAAGATTTTTTTTTTAGAATTTCAGCTCTTTTATAAATATATGCAAAGCAAACCATTGATTAAATTTCTTGCTATGATTGTTTGGATGTTTGTAAACGACAGGTAAGTAGTCTGTTTACTATATACTAGAATTGTTGCGGACAATAAACATTACAGCAACTTCAATTCCTGTCAGTTTGTATTTGTACAATCAAATCCCAGTATGTATTGAAACTCCGCCTATCTATTGTTTGAAAACATCCCAGCAAACATAGCAAGCAAGTCAATTAAAGTTTTTTTTGCATGCTTTTATTGAAGAGCTGTTCTATATAATGCAAAGAAGCGTTTAAGTCATAAACATACTGTCAATTTCTTTTTGTTTTATGTTAACTTCCGTACCATTTCCTTCCATTCATGATCATTAAATTGAACTGTAAAATATTTCTTGGTACCTTCTTAATTCCTTAATAAATCTTATATAAACATAATTATGACAATAACTGTTGTGAGCACAAGATTCACTAGACACTTTTAAAGTTCTGCGTCATCAAACATTGAATGTGAACTTAAGTTTTGAGACTTTTTTCATCGACACGATTGGGATTTTTGTATATGAGAACATGGTTGATTTATAAGTTAAAAATGCGTCTTTGAACCTGCTTTCAGTACCTGCGAGCATTCCTTGTTCAATAATGTGTGGCTTTGTGTTATTATTTTATGTGGTAAATTGTTGTGTTGGCACACCACTGAAACAATGAAGGAGGAAATGAGGAGGGTTGGTTGGGTAGATGTGGGGAGGTTATGAGGAGCGCTAACAAACATGTTTTTGCGGCATGGACTTTGATCATCGTTGAATCATCAATGTAAGGGGTATTTAATATCTTAATAAAACTATTCTTATTTTAGATACTATATATTGTTATCTGATATTGGACGAAAGATGTTGCCCTTTTACGTAATTATGTAATACAAGTTACGTTCATTTGAAAACACATAATAAACAGCCAAATGGATGCACGAGAGCTAAAATAGGAGTCATAGATCCTATTGACAACAATTATCTGCCCAATTTTATTAATTTTGTAACATTCACACCATCACAATGACAGGACACATCAGCAAAGTATCAGGACATGAATAAATTGAGAAAATGCTAAATTTTAATAAATTGCAATGTTTTTTTTCACAAAATAGTTTTGTCGTGTGGATTGCGGTATAGAAAGCGGACTCTATGAGCATTAATGTTTTATTTTTTCAGTTCGAGATTTTCTGAAAATGAGCGTTTTTGTGTTACGCTTACTGAAACAGTTCAGAGGGTCAACTTTTTAATGATTTACATATGAACCCACAAAAAACAAAATTGAAAAATCTCAATTTTTTTCTTCCATTTTTTATGAGTGAAAACGTCAAAAATCATCATTTTCGTCATTGTTTACATTTTTTCATTGATCACTAGCACCCGTCAGGACCGAATCACCAGCACAGAACGCTCTTTTGCAGGACAACCATACCAACCGTACATACAGAGAAGAAAACAATGATCAAAAACAAAATTGAACGTGATTTGTTCTTAAATATTATTAACATTGTTTTGTTGAATCAAATATTGATCTATTACTTTTGGAAACAGTTTATTGTCATATGCTATGAATAAATGTAGGACTCTAAAGTGCGATGGTACTCATATGTGCGGTGGTCACGCTAAAGTGCTATGGTCTACGCTAAAGTACGATGGCGTCTCACGCTAAAATGCGATGGTGTTTTGTTTGCTAAAGTGCGATGGTACATCACGCTAAAGTGCGATGGAATAAAATATGATAAGTGCTAAAAAGGTTATTTAGGTGTCACAAAATACTAAATTTCCCTTAAATATTTTTTAACAATTCGGGCGAATTGGATTGATTGTTGGAAGCTTAACGTCCAGTGGCAAATATTTCATTCATGTTCAGAACGAGGGGCATATTGGATAATTGATGTAGCTTAACGTTTACACAGTCTTATAATGTTAACACGCCCCCTGTCAGTTTCAAATACAAAATTCGGTCATTGTCAGAATAAATAGAATGTATTTGTACAAACTTTAATTTAAATGCGAGAGAAAGATGTTGTTGTTCGAGCTTTCCTCTTTTTGTAGCAAGCATGTTATAGTTTACTACAATGTACACACTGATGTTTTCATGGACAATTTATAATTTACGCTTGAAAACCTGTACCTTTATTTAACCAACGTTTATACTCTTCAATAAAATCGAAAATATTTTAACGTAAACGTAAACATTAATATGCATCTGTTCGCTTCCATTATTTATTTTTATCTTCCGGCATGTTCATTTTTGGTTTGTATACACGACTGACTGTTAACGTCATAATCCAGCTACATTTCTTACGTCTATATTTTCCCGGACCATCGCACTTTAGCGTATTGAGACATCGGACTTTAGCGTAGACCATCGCACTTTAGCGTGACCATCGTACTTTAGCGTCCCCATCGCACTTTAGAGTCCTACATATATATGCTTAAATTTCACTTTCAAAAGAGAAAAATACCTACCATGCAGATCCAGATAAGCCAACAGTGTACATTGTACAATCTAAAACCCCTTTGTCTTGAAGTGCAGTCATAGCACCACACATTCCGATCACAGCACGCATACCACCACCGGATCCTATAATCGCAACATTTGGAACCTGTATGTTTAAATACATCCCATGTTAAAATACATCGCATGTAAATATGTACGGTAGACAGAATTATCAAAGGATTATACAATTCTGTAGTAACCTGGCAAATTTGTTCTAAACCTATAAAGAGAGGAATAAAGGAACAACGTTAATAAAAAAAATTATAAACCATTTGTGTTTTTATTTCCTAGTTTGGCGGATGGATAATTCAGCAGGTAGTCGGTTACCCAATTTCGCTTATGTTCGTCTTGCTGTTGTATATATGTGGAGCAGAATTAATGCATTGCCTTCAAAGTTCCATAGAACAAAAAGAAACGACATGCACTTTGCTATTGTTTTTAATTTCACTTTCATATTTATGTTGATGATGTTCTGTCACTTAATCACTCATATTTCAATGATGTAATACATCTCATTTGTCCAGTACACTTGAGATTAAGGATACTATTGAAGGTAAAAGGTGTGCTTCTGAATTTTTAAATATGTCTTAGTTTGTCGTTGAAACTTCTATCAGCGTAGCCAATTTGTTAATGAACATTGTGTTTCGTCGTTTGTCCATGTTTTAAAACCCTGCCTACCATTCCCTTAATGTGTATTATGTTTGTATGAGCCAGAGGCGGGTATGAAATTTACATTTCATTTGTATCCCATAGCTATATATATAGAATGTTTAATTTGTTAGACTTCATTCTTTTTAATTTTTTAAGATACTACGTACAATCAAAAGAAAGTATCTAGAGAAAAAAAATACACATTGTTGTTGAGCCTGCTACTTACACTTTAACTCGTGTTGTTTATTCTTTAGTTTTCTATGTTGTGTCATGTGTACTATTGTTTTTCTGTTTGTATTTTTCATTTTTAGCCATGGCGTTGTCAGTTTGTTTTAGATTTATGAGTTTGACTGTCCCTTTGGTATCTTTCGTCCCTCTTGTTTAACAACAAACGTAGGCGAGACACTGGGATCCACAAAACGTACCCTTAAGATTTTTTTCTATAAACTGTTTAAATTGTTTTATTGATCAGCTGAATAGAAAAGAACAAGTCACAATAATGTATTTTAATGTACATATTGGGCATATATGATTTCAAATTAACCGTGAAATACAGATTGGTCCTAAAAATAAAAGACAACAGTACTGAAATAAAATATTCTGTTGTTTATGGTGCTGTCATAAGCACATATAATCAAGCTGCATTTGTTATAAAAAGCTAAATTAAGCATCCATATATTCGAAGAAAAGTATATAAAAGATGAAGACGAAAAAAAAATATCATCACTGACTGAAGACTAACAAAGTTAAGAACTATCGAACAGTTCGATACAACGCCCAGTTGACACTTGTAAAGTAGCATGGACGGTAACATACAAATTACATGTCACCACTTCGTTAAGAATGTACAAATATATGTGTACAGCGTAAAACAAATAAATGTAAGGTCTTTTTTTATGTTGCTATAAATACTCATATATCATAATCCCAATTTAAACATGTACATGACTTTAATTAATACGCGTTAGTTTGAAAACAAAACTTTGTATTAACCTTTTAATTTGAGAATTACAGAATTAAGACAGTAAGGGGCGAAAGATACCAGCGGAACAGTCAAACTGATAATTCAAAAATAAACTGACAATATAAAAAAGAAGATGTGGTATGATTGCCAATGAGACAACTATCCACAAAAGACCAAAATGACTCAGACATTAACAACCATAGGTCATCGTACGGCCTTCAACAATGAGCAAATCCCATACCGCGTAGTCAGCTATAAAAGGCCCCGATAAGACAATGTAAAACAATTCAAACGAGAAAACTAACGGCCTTATTTATGTAAAACAAATGAACGAAAAACAAATATGTAACTCATAAATTAAACAAACGACAACCACTGAATTACAGGCTCCTGACTTGGGACAGGCACATACATAAATAATGTGACGGGGTTAAACATGTTAGCGGATTAACGACCATCCCCCTAACCTGGGACAGTGGTATAACAGTTCAACATAAAAACGAACTAAAAAAATCAGTTGAAAAAGGTTTAACTCATCAGATGGACACATATATTAGTGGACGTGGCCGGGTACCTTTACGCCATGCTTAAAATGAAAAAGACAAACAGACAAAAAACATAACAGAATATTAAAGACTGAGCAACACGAACCTTACCAAAAACTTGGGGTGATCTTAGGTGCTTTGGAAGGGTAATCAGATCCTGCGCCACATGTGACACCCGTCGTTTTGCTGATGTTATTACAAACCCGGTAAATAGTATAATTTGGTAGGTCATATTTATGAAAAGGGCAGGGAATTGTAGATACGACATACGAAACATATTCGAAATCCGATATCATCTGTAAAACAGTTATTCCATAACAGTCAACCAACCAACTGATAATGGCGTCAGTAAAATTTATGTAAGAATGATTTCAACTTCACCGCTTGGAACACATATATTAATTTTCATGTTATTACTTATTGTCATTTTTACGTAAATATTTTTAAACCAATGACACGTAAAGATACGTAATGTGGAGGGATTAAACATGTTAGCGGGATCCCAACCCTTCCCCTAACATAGGACAGTGGTATAACAGTACAGCATAAGAACGAACTATAAAAAAAACAGTTGAAAAAAGGCTTAACTCATCAGATTGATACAAATGCTACTAATATAAGAAGACGTGGCCGAGTACTTTTACATCTCAACAATAAAAATATACTTAGTACAAATCTGAGAGTTCTCGCAGCGAACTGACAGCTAGTTCAAAGCCGCTAACTTGAAATAAAGCAATCATTCATCTAACACTTAATTATCAATCCGTACACACCCAACATCAAATGAATTTAGTGTAAAGACGCCATAAACAGTCCGAGAAAAACATGACCTCGTGCAATGTGAGGATAGAGGAATCGACAGATTGTAGATCCATGAATGTGTGTATATATATATATAACATACTAGTAATATTCAGTTTGCTTTCAAATAACTGATAACAAAGTCAATATTTATACCAATAAAAAACATATTTAATGATCTTATTTCAATTTTGAATTGGTAACCTTTTAGAATAAGTTTATTGAAAGGAGCGATAAGTTTACAAAGAACATTTCTAAATTTCCAGGCACGGTTAACAACATTCCGTAAAAATGAGGATATGCTATCCCGTTTGTAATAAGTTTTCTACAGGTACAACCAAACCCCAAAACAAAATCTATGGAAAAATGTAATAAAGTTTTAAAGCAATTTATGGTAACGATATCCCTTGTTTAATAATTCACCAGTAATGTTCTTACCGACTTTAGAAACGCAACACTAGATTATTCTTTTTAATACCCATTTTCAAATATGCAATTTTTTGTAAACAAGAAAGTTCTGTCATTGCTTTAATGTTTAAAAAAATGCCAGTTCGAAAGTTGAATTGATTACGTCATTTTCAATGTTCAAATATTGTGGTAAACACTGAAACCCTGGTTTTACCCTTACTAGTAGACGTGTCACCGTTGAAAGCAATGAATGCCTGTAACAAACGCCAACATAATTGTCAGAAAGGTCAACCAATTCTGTTCAGCACGTTTTGTTTTCTGTTTTGCACCTTCTGATTTTGTCGTTTGCAATTATCCAGTTGAAACTTTAGGGCTTTAAATGTTTTCTTGCAGTCGATTGTTTGGCAGTTCAGGTAATGAGAAACATTTATGGCATAAATCTGTGCAAAATGACATACAGCAATTTGATGAGTAGTTGACGTTGCAGCCGTAGACCTGTCTCGCAAATGACGTTGCGTAATCAAATTATGTTGACGTAGCATTGTCACTACATGTTGATCTAGGCTTTGATGGTCTTCAATAAATCCCGTCTACCGGTAACATTGTCGGAAGGACAGTAAAACGAGTTTCTGACGTCAAACTGTCTGGTTACAGCACGTTCACGTTTTCCCCTTTGCAATATTCCTATTGTTTGATTCAGTTTTTTATTCCTCGTTCTTTGCAATATGGAGATGCAACATTTAAAACTGTTTAAAGTGTGGCTAAGTATTGAAAGAATTGTTTCACAAAAAAATAAAAATGAAAAATAAATTTTATCGGTTCGAAATTTCGCTTTCTGAAATGTGTGCGATCTCCATAATCCGGTATGTTCACTAACCACAAGCAAGTCAGATGATGTTTGATTTTTTCGAAAGAGAAATAAGTATGATAACCATGAGTAGTAGTTGTATGAGCATCACACATGGTTTAGTAAATAAAAAACTTACAAAATGAGTGTTGCGTTTCTTAAGTCAGTCAGTATACATAGGTTACGTTCGTTAAAAATAAAACAACGTCACAACAGACACGGGCATAGCATATATTTGCATTGAGCTTTACCGAACGACCATTTATCTAAATAGTATAAAGATCAAAACTGTCAACAGAATCAAAAAGACCACCAAAAGCACGTAATTTATCTAAAACATCATAAGACTTGCACTCCAAAAATAGTTTATACCACTATGTTCATATATTTTATTACAATACTTTATGATAAACCCTTTAACAGTAGTTAATGAACTTGTTAATAGCACTGAAAGATTAGTTGTAGAACAATACTACAGGCCGATATGAAACGATATGTAAATGGTTTTTGTGTAGTTTAGGTAGTAAATACATAGTAGGGACCTTCAAATGTTCAGAAGAAGCCTTAAGCTTTGATGTGGTTGTGATATGTTTGTTTACTATATGAGTCTCTGTGGAGCGGATGGACTTGAATGTAGATGAATTGAAAAGTTAATTCTGAAGAACGTCGGTGTAGTATTTACGACCTACCACCACCACATTGTTGGCTGCTTTGTCGGTCGATACAAACACAAACCGCTTTATAAGTGATATTATTAAATTATTTTTCTAACATTCAACATATTATATGAAATTTAAATCAATAAATGAGTATCATCTAGAAAAAAAGTTAAGAAGAATTGTAAAAACTACTACTTTCAAGTATAGAATGGTGCATGTTATTGTTTAATTTCACATGTTAAAAATCTAAATAAAAAACTCTTAGCGATGTTATCTTGGAGAAAATTGGCATGAAATGAAACATTTTGTCACCCGAACGTACATTAAAGTAAAGATCCGATCATTATACCAGAAATAATAGAAATATTAAGATGCCTCTTTAACAATTATCCAGTTCTTCACAATATAAAAATCGAGGACCCTTTGACTTGATATTAATTTTCTAAAACCCATGTGCTAAAGTTAGATCCAGATAAAACGATTTCAATTTAAGTTCTTTTTTAAAGGAATTAAAAACGTGAAGAAAATGAAAATCAAAACCATCTCATTCAGAATACTGATAATCATGATGATCAGAAGAAAATTAATAATGAAACTAGATAAGACAAAAGTATATCAGCCTGCAAAGATAGCAGTCAGGAGAGAAATACTATTAGCTGACAAGAAACTTACATTACATGATATTTTGATTCTGAAGATGTAAGGTTAGTTTTGCATAACCACCAATAATTGTTGTTTTGACAAGAAGAGTTTCTGTCTTTCATAAAGAGCATGACGAAAGGTTGAGAGTAGGAGAAGAAATACAGATCAAGGCTTTTATCTAACGTTGGTTTTCTCGTTTGAATGGTTTTACACTAGTTATGTTGGGGCCCTTTATAGCTTGTTTTTCGGTGTGAGCCAAGGCTCCGCGTTGAAGGCCTTACATTGACCTATAATGGTTTAATCTTATATATTGTTATTTGGATTAAGAGTTGTCTCATTGACACTCACACCACATCTTCCTATATCTAGTTTATGGCAGAATACTGGATAATGAAAGAAGAAATACCTAATAGTAAGCCAGTTTCTTTCCTTTCTTTAACTCAGTCGCTAGAAGTTAATCACCTTGAGTACTTCAACCAACAAGAACAATGTTCCTTACAAGAAATTTGTCTTTAGGTACACATTGTATAAAGACATTATAGCGGACGCAAGTTTATCAATAGCATACAGTTTGTTAGTTGATGAGGTCACTGCTAGTTCAATCCAGTGCACAATTGTAACCTTACCATATGAACAAAGTTTAGCTAAACCCATTGTACAATTTCTTTCAGTATTGAATAATTGAGAGAATTTAGGAACAGCTGACAAAAAATATTTTCATAAGGTTTTGAAGGAAGCCATCAAGGATTTAAATGATAAGGTTTTATCAGGAATAGTAACAGATGGAGCAAGCAAAATAACAGGGGAAAATAATGGCATGACAACAATGCTCAAAGCTGAGCACCCACATGTCATCTATGCCCATTGTATATGTCATAGATTAGCCTTGGCCTGCAAAGATTCTAATGTTGATGTCAAATTTATCAAAGACATTGCAGATATCTTGAGATGTTTATTGGGGTTTTTTTTAGACCCAAACGATCAGTCACCTTAACCAAAGTACAGATTAATCAGCCAAATGTGATGATCACCTACCAAAGTCATCAAGAGTAGCCATTGAACATAAAGTTTAAAAAAAAAACGAATGATGAAGGTGTAAAAGGTTTGCATGACAACATGGTAGGAATTTTCTAATGCTTGAGAACTTTGGACTGAGACTGTACTGTAATTGGACTTCGGAAAAAGATGAGCAATGTTCTTTTTCAGGCTGGCATTCACATTTGGACAGAGCTTTTGCCAATATTGTAAATTTGAAGAAGAGTCGGAAATATAAAATTTTAGAAATTAACCAACACAGCAACAACTATAAAAGGTGAAAGGTATTATGAAAAATACAAAGGCTTTACAAGCAAATATGCAAATGAATGTACAAACTCAACCCCAATTCTAAAAGCATTTTCAGTATTTGACCCTGCCATAATGCCAGAAAGACTGATCCACTTTTCAAAAGATATAGTGATGATAAGTTTCAAACTTATGGTAATGCAGAATTTTTTTTCAAGGATTGAAGAGATGAAGTGGGCTAGTTTTGAATATCATTTAATGAGAATTAAGGATGTCAAACAGAGAGAAAAACAAGATAGAACACCAACTGAATATACTCTCCAGAGAATTTTTCAGCTTAAATCATAGCAAGGCGAAATCTTTACAAAACTGGCAAAAAATGCAGCCGCAATTTTGTCATTACCAGTTAGTGATGCTTGGCTAGAAAGGAGTGCAACTACTATGAATAGAATAAAAACTAGGATTAGGAATAGACTGAAGGACAAAATGCTTTCATCATTACTCAAGGTTGCAGTAATTGTCCATCAGTTTGTGAATCAGAGTATTTGATGAAACAATGCATATGAATGATTACAGTTACAGTCATTATTGATATCAACATATTTTAATTTGATAAGCAATATCACAATTTATCATTAAAATTAATTCACAATGCCAATTAGGAAACTATCCAACAAAGTTAAAATGAAGTGGAGGATAGCAAATAAGTATCATACGCAATTTTACGTCCTTCATCAATGAGAAAAACCCATACCGTATATATTCGGATTATTTTCTAAAAAAAAAAAAAGATAAAAAAAATTTTTGAAACCTTATATTTATGCACATGTAAACATTCGGAAAATGCCTCAGAATGCACCATTTTCAATGTAAGCCAAAAGACAATTTTCAGAGGGGGAAAAGGTCAACCGTTCCATTTTTTTTATCGGCAACTTCTAATTAGTAAACAGCCTGTTCTCTTCAATTTCATTTTTTTTTCAAGTTTATTTTCTGTTGTTCAACAATATTTAACGTGTCGATTAAATAATCAATTTAGTAATAAAGTGATTTTATAAAAACCCATTATATTTTAGCTTAGTAAAACAAATAACTGAAAAGGCTTATATTAGGTAGACAAACTTTACAATGGCAGAAGAAGACTTATACAACAACTAGTTTAAAACACTCCAACATTGTAAATGGCCAATTGATTACCAGTGTGAAAAATAACTTAAAAAAAGATTCAATGAGATACCATCAGAGTAAATTCCCAACAGAATTACGAAACAAATGGAGGAACACGATTAGAGTGGCCAAGACAGTATTTTCCAAATATAAAAATGAAACTTTCAAAATCGTAGGAAGATCAGCTCCAAAGCTACCCAACACAGCAGTGAAGGGGTTTTGACCTGATGAAGGTCACCATCAGCTTCAGAGGGATTCAGACAAGTAAGTAAATAATATTTAGCACATAACAATATATGACCAAATGTTTTGTTTCCTTAATTAGAACTTATCAAGGCTCTTCCCTTTTTATTTCACTTTTTAAAAAGTTAACTTGGACAGTTTCAATCAACTTCACGATTTTAATTAACAATAACATACATTTGTACATTTTTTTATAAAAGGCCAATTTTGAAGTTTTTGTTTATGGTTATTGTTAATTTTCAATGAAATCCGATGAAAATAACACATATTCATAGCCTTTTTGGCCTGGGATACAGCGTTTCCCTCATCCAATTTGGGTAAAAGTTTTGTCAGATCTGCCATCAAAACAATTAGGGGATTTCCCAACTTGATATCATGTGACTAAACAAATTTATTGTGGCCAATTTCTATTGCCAGCGTGTTTCTTTTTGGTTTGGAGGGTTTTCCTCTTGTTTAACTATTGCAAGATTGCATTTGTTTAAACTGATATCGTTTTTAAAGTGTTATTTTCAATATTTGTTAACATGTGACCGTTTTAGAATAACCGTTTCACAAATTATATCGGATATGTTTCTTACGTCGTAACTACAATCCCCTACCCTTCCATGAATGTGACCTACCGAATTAGACTAGTTACTGGATTTGTAATCACATAAGCAACACGACGGGTGCCACATGTAGAGCAGGATCTGCCTACCCTTCCGGAGCACCTGAGATTACCTCTAGTTTTCGGTGGGGTTCGTGTTGTTTATTCTTTAATTTTCTACGATTTGTAATGCGTACTATTGTTTGTCTGTTTGTCTTTTTCATTTTTAGCCGTGGCGTTGACAGTTTATTTTCGATTTATGAGTTTGACTGTTCATTTGGTATCCTTTGTCCCTCCTTTACAGGTGTCCGCCAAAGTCGTCTTCAATCTGGTATCTGTTGTCTGATTGAAAGAAACTACAATAGATACTTTGAAGCGAATGCTAGTCATGATTTATAATACTGAATCAAATACAGGTTGGTTAAAATAGATCCGGAATAGAGTTTATGTATTTGTTCATACATCCTGAATCTAGACAGGAACACACAGTTTATAGCTGGGATCCTTCACACTCTTACGGTTAAAGGCTTAGGGTTAGGGTTAGGGTATTTTGATTTTTTTGGATGTTTGGACCCAAAAAAAAATTTAACAGATGATGTGTTACCCCATACAAATAAAAATTTCATTAAACTGTTGTAAATGACAAAAAAAACAAGAACATAATTATTATGGGACTGACGAGAAAAGGTAACACATGGCCAGCGAAAGCTCTATTTTTGTAGAGCTCAGGTGGTCGTGTGGTGTCGCGGGACGGCTGCAGTGCAGGCGATTTGGTGTCACGATATCAGAGTAGCATGGTTTCGAATTCCGGCAAGGGAAGAACCAAAAATTTGCGAAAGCAAATTTACTGATCTTACATTGTTGGGTTGATGTTTAGACGAGTTGTTTATACATTATGTCCACAGCCATGTATCACCATCATTGCTGGTGATCCGATGGACACATCTGTTGTAGAGTTGTCACTGACTCAGACGTACTTATAAATATAATTATTTTTTGTGACTGTATCTTACATTAATTTGTAGGATCCTTTACTATAGATAATTTAGCTGATCTGTAACATTAACATCTTCATGCCTTATGTAGCATGTACTGTACTACGCCGCTAGATTAAAACTGCCGAGGAAAGGTAACACATGGCCAGCAAAAGCTCTATTTTTGTAGAGCCCAGGTGGTCGTGTGGTGTAGCGGGACGGCTGCAGTGCAGGCTATTTGGTGTCACGATTTCACAGTAGCATGGATTCGAATCCCCACGAGGGAAGAACAAAAAATTTTCGAAAGCAAATTTACAGATCTATTGTTGGGTTGATGTTTAGACGAGTTGTATAAACATTATGTACACAGCCATGTTTGACCATCGTTGATGGCGATCCGATGGATACATCTGTTGTAGAGTTGTCACTGACTCAGACGTACTTATAAATATAATTATTTTCTGTGACTGTATCTTACATTAATTTGTAGGATCCTTTACCAAAGGTAATTTAGCTGATCTGTAACAATAACATCTTCATGCCTTATATATCATGTACTGTAGTACGCCGCTAGATTAAAACTGACGAGGAAAGGCAACACATGGCCAGCGAAAGCTCTATTTTTTTAGAGCCCAGGTGGTCGTGTGGAGTAGTGGGACGGCTGCAGTGCAGGCGATTTGGTGTCACTATATCACAGTAGCATAGGTTGGAATCCCGGCGAGGGAAGAACCAAAAAATTTGCGAAAGCAAATTTACAGATCTAACATTGTTGGGTTGCTGTTTAGACGAGTTGTATATACATTATGTACACAGCCGTGTATCACCGTCATATATGGCGATCCGATGGATACATCTGTTGTAGAGTTGTCACTGACTCAGACGTACTTATACATATAATTATTTTCTATGACTGTATCTTACATTAATTTGTAGGATCCTTTACTATAGATAATTTAAGTGATCTGTAACAATAACATCTTCATGCCTTCTATATCATGTACTGTAGTACGCCGTTAGATTAAAACTAACGAGGAAAGGTTATACATGGCCAGCGAATGCTCTTTTTTTGTAGAGACCAGGTGGTCGTGTGGTGTAGCGGAACGGCTGCAGTACATGCGATTTGTTGTCACGATATCACAGTAGCATGTGTTCGAATCCCGGCGAAGGAAGAACCAAAAATTTGCGAAAGCAAATTTACAGATCTTACATTGTTGGATTGATGTTTAGACGAGTTGTATATACATTATGTACACAGCCATGTATCACCATCATTGATGGCGTTCCGATGGATACATCTGTTGTAGAGTTGTCACTGACTCAGACGTACTTATAAATATATCTTTTTCTGTGACTGTATCTTGCATTGATTTGTAGGATCATTTACTGTAGATAATTGAGCTGATCTGTAACAATACCATCTCCAAACTTATATATCATGTACTGTATTACGACGCTAGATTAAAACTGACGAGGAAAGGAAACACCCGGCCATCGGAAGCTGTATTATTGTGAAGTCAAGGTGGTCGTGTGGTCTATAGCAACGGATACAGTGCAGAAGATTTGGTGTCACGATATCGCAGTAGCATGGGTTCGAATCCCGGCGAGGGAAGAACACAAAATTTGCGAAAGCAAATTTACAGATCTAACATTGTTGGGTTGATGTTTAGACGAGTTGTGTTTACATTATGTACACAGCCATGTATCACCATCATTGCTGGTGATCCGATGGATAAATCTGTTGTATAGATGTCACTGACTCAGGCGTACTTATAAATATATCTTTTTCTGTGACTGTATCTTGCATTAATATGTAGGGTCCTTTACTGTATATAATTGAGCTGATCTGTAACAATAACATCTCCATGCCTTATATATCATGTACTGTATTACGACGCTAGATTAAAACTGACGAGGAAAGGTAACACCCGGCCATCGGAAGCTTTATTATTGTGAAGTCAAGGTGTTCGTGTGGTCTATAGCAACGGATACAGTGCAGGCGATTTGGTGTCACGATATCCAAGTAGCATTGGTTCGAATCCCGGCGAGGGAAGAACACAAAATTTGCGAAAGCAAATTTACAGATCTAACATTGTTGGGTTGATGTTTAGACGAGTTGTGTTTACATTATGTACACAGCCATGTATCACCATCATTGATGGCGATCCGATGGATAATTCTGTTGTAGAGATGTCACTGACTCAGCGTACTTATAAATATAAAAAAAATTCTGTGACTGTATCTTGCATTAGTTTGTAGGATCCTTTACTATAGATAATTGAGCTGATCTGTAACAATAACATCTTCATGCCTTATAAATCAAGTACTGTAGTACGCCGCTAGATTAAAACTGCCGAGGAAAGGTAACACATGGCCAGCGTAAGCTCTATTTTTGTAGAGCCCAGGTGGTCGTGTGGTGTAGCGGGACGGCTGCAGTGCAGGCTATTTGGTGTCCCGATTTCACAGTAGCATGGGTTGGAATCCCTACGAGGGAAGAACAAAACATTTTCGAAAGCAAATTTACAGATCTATTGTTGGGTTGATGTTTAGACGAGTTGTATAAACATTATGTACACAGCCATGTCTGACCATCGTTCATCGCGATCCGATGGATACATCTGTTGTCGAGTTGTCACTGACTCAGACGTACTTATAAATATAATTATTTTCTGTGACTTTATCTTAAATTAATTTGTAGGATCCTTTACCCAAGGTAATTTAGCTGATCTGTAACAATAACATCTTCATGCCTTATATATCATGTACTGTAGTACGCCGCTAGATTAAAACTGACGAGGAAAGGTAACACATGGCCAGCGAAAGCTCTATTTTTGTAGAGCCCAGGTGGTCTTGTGGTCTATAGCACCGGATACAGTGCAGGCGATTTGGTGTCACGATATCAAAGTAGCATGGGTTGTAATCCCAGCGAGGGAAGAACCAAAAAATTGGGAAAGCAAATTTACAGATCTAACATTGTTGGGTTGATGTTTAGACGAGTTGTATAAACATTATGTACACAGCCATGTAACACCAACGTTGATGGCGATGCGATGGATACATCTGTTGTAGAGTTGTCACTGACTCAGACGTACTTATACATATAATTATTTTCTGTGACTGTATCTTACATTAATTTGTTGGATCCTTTACTATAGATAATTTAGCTGATCTGTAACAATAACATCTTCATGCCTTGTATATCATGTACTGTAGTACGCCGCTAGATTAAAACTGACGAGGAAAGGTAACACATGGCCAGGGAAAGCCCTATTTTTGTAGAGCCCATGTGGTCGTGTGGTGTAGCAGGACGGCTGCAATGCAGGCGATTTGGTGTCACGATATCACAGTAGCATGGGTTCGAATCCCGGCGAGGGAAGATCCCAAAATTTGCGAAAGCAAATTTACAGATCTAACATTGTTGGGTTGCTGTTTAGACGAGTTGTATATACATTATGTACACAGCCGTGTATCACCGTCATTGATGGCGATCCGATGGATACATCTGTTGTAGAGTTGTCAACGACTCAGACGTACTTATAAATATAATTATTTTCTGTGACTGTATCTTACATTAATTTGTAGGATCCTTTACTATAGATAATTTAGCTGATCTGTAACAATAACATCTTCATGCCTTATAAATCATGTACTGTAGTACGCCGCTAGATTAAAACTGACAAGGAAAAGTAACACATGGCCAGCGAAAGCTCTATTTTGGTAGAGCCCAGGTGGTCGTTTGGTGTAGCGGGACGGCCAAAGTGCAGGCGATTTGGTGTCACGATATCACAGTAGCATGGGTTGGAATCCCGGCGATGGAAGAACACAAAATTTGCGAAAGCAAATTTACAGATCTAACATTGTTGGGTTGATGTTTAGACGAGTTGTGTTTACATTATCTACACAGCCATGTAACACCATCGTTGATGGCGATGCGATGGATACATCTGTTGTAGAATTGTCACTGACTCAGACGTACTTATACATATAATTATTTTCTGTGACTGTATCTTACATTAATTTGTAGGATCCTTTACTAAAGATAATTTAAGTGATCTGTAACAATAACATCTTCATGCCTTATATATCATGTACTGTAGTACACCGGTAGATTAAAACTAACGAGGAAAGGTTATGCATGGCCAGCGAATGCTCTTTTTTGTAGAGACCAGGTGGTCGTGTGGTGTAGCGGGACGGCTGCAGTACAGGCGATTTGTTGTCACGATGTCACAGAAGCATGGGTTCGAATCCCGACGAAGGAAGAACCAAAAATTTGCGAGAGCAAATTTACAGATCTAACATTGTTGATGGTGTTCCGATGGATACATCTGTTGTAGAGTTGTCACTGACTCAGACGTACTTATAAATATATCTTTTTCTGTGACTGTTTCTTGCATTGATTTGTAGGACTCTTTACTGTAGATAATTGAGCTGATCTGTAACAATACCATCTCCAAACTTATATATCATGTACTGTATTACGACGCTAGATAAAAACTGACGAGGAAAGGAAACACCCGGCCATCGGAAGCTGTATTATTGTGAAGTCAAGGTGGTCGTGTGGTTTATAGCACCGGATACAGTGCAGGCGATTTGGTGTCACGATATCCCAGTAGCATGGGTTAGAATCCCGGCGAGGGAAGAACATAAAATTTGCAAAAGTAAATTTACAGATCTAACATTGTTGGGTTGATGTTTAGACGAGTTGTGTTTACATTATGTACACAGCCATGTATCACCATCATTGCTGGTGATCCGATAGATAAATCTGTAGTAGAGATGTCACTGACTCATGCGGCCTTGTATATCATGTACTGTAGTACGCCGCTAGATTAAAAATGACGAGGAAAGGTAACACATGACCAGGGACAGCTCTATTTGTGTAGAGCCCATGTGGTCGTGTGGTGTAGCAGGACGGCTGCAATGCAGGCGATTTGGTGTCACGATACCACAGTAGCATGGGTTCGAATCCCGGCGAGGGAAGAACTAAAAATTTGCGAAAGCAAATTCACAGATCTATTGTTGGGTTGATGTTTAGACGAGTTGTATAAACATTATGTACACATCCATGTGTGACCATCGTTGATCGCGATCCGATGGATACATCTGTTGTAGAGTTGTCACTGACTCAGACGTACTTATACATATAATTATTTTCTGTGACTGTATCTTAAATTAATTTGTAGGATCCTTTACCCAAGGTAATTTAGCTGATCTGTAACAATAACATCTTCATGCCTTATATATCATGTACTGTAGTACGCCGCTAGATTAAAACTGACGAGGAAAGGTAACACATGGCCAGCGAAAGCTCTATTTTTGTAGAGCCCATGTGGTCGTGTGGCCTATAGCACCGGATACAGTGCAGGCGATTTGGTGTCACGATATCACAGTAGCATGGGTTGGAATCCCGGCGAGGGAAGAACCAAAAAATTGTGAAAGCAAATTTACAGATCTAACATTGTTGGGTTGATGTTTAGACGAGTTGTATAAACATTATGTACACAGCCATGTAACACCAACGTTGATGGCGATGCGATGGATACATCTGTTGTAGAGTTGTCACTGACTCAGACGTACTTATACATATAATTATTTTCTGTGACTGTATCTTACATTAATTTGTAGGATCCTTTACTATAGATAATTTAGCTGATCTGTAACAATAACATCTTCATGCCTTATATAGCATGTACTGTAGTACGCCGGTAGATTAAAACTAACGAGGAAAGGTTATACATGGCCAGCGAATGCTCTTTTATGTAGAGACCAGGTGGTCGTGTGGTGCAACGGGACGGCTGCAGTACAGGCGATTTGTTGTCACGATGTCACAGAAGCATGGGTTCGAATCCCGACGAAGGAAGAACCAAAAATTTGCGAGAGCAAATTTACAGATCTAACATTGTTGGGTTGATGTTTAGACGAGTTGTATATACATTATGTACACAGCCATGTATCACCATCATTGCTGGTGATCCGATAGATAAATCTGTTGTAGAGATGTCACTGACTCATGCGGCCTTGTATATCATGTACTGTAGTACGCCGCTAGATTAAAAATGACGAGGAAAGGTAACACATGACCAGGGACAGCTCTATTTGTGTAGAGCCCATGTGGTCGTGTGGTGTAGCAGGACGGCTGCAATGCAGGCGATTTGGTGTCACGATATCACAGTAGCATGGGTTCGAATCCCGGCGAGGGAAGAACTAAAAATTTGCGAAAGCAAATTCACAGATCTAACATTGTTGCGTTGCTGTTTAGACGAGTTGTGTTTACATTATGTACACAGCCATGTATCACCATCATTGCTGGTGGTCCGATGGATAAATCTGTTGTAGAGATTTCACTGACTCAGGGGTACTTATAAATATATCTTTTTCTCCGACTGTATCTTGCATTGATTTGTAGGACTCTTTACTGTAGATAATTGAGCTGATCTGTAACAATACCATCTCCAAACTTATATATCATGTACTGTATTACGACGCTAGATAAAAACTGACGAGGAAAGGAAACACCCGGCCATCGGAAGCTGTATTATTGTGAAGTCAAGGTGGTCGTGTGGTTTATAGCACCGGATACAGTGCAGGCGATTTGGTGTCACGATATCCCAGTAGCATGGGTTAGAATCCCGGCGAGGGAAGAACATAAAATTTGCAAAAGCAAATTTACAGATCTAACATTGTTGGGTTGATGTTTAGACGAGTTGTGTTTACATTATGTACACAGCCATGTATCACCATCATTGCTGGTGATCCGATAGATAAATCTGTTGTAGAGATGTCACTGACTCATGCGGCCTTGTATATCATGTACTGTAGTACGCCGCTAGATTAAAAATGATGAGGAAAGGTAACACATGACCAGGGACAGCTCTATTTGTGTAGAGCCCATGTGGTCGTGTGGTGTAGCAGGACGGCTGCAATGCATGCGATTTGGTGTCACGATATCACAGTAGCATGGGTTCGAATCCAGGCGAGGGAAGAACTAAAATAATTTGCGAAAGCAAATTCACAGATCTATTGTTGGGTTGATGTTTAGACGAGTTGTATAAACATTATGTACACAGCCATGTGTGACCATCGTTGATCGCGATCCGATGGATACATCTGTTGTAGAGTTGTCACTGACTCAGACGTACTTATAAATATAATTATTTTCTGTGACTGTATCTTACATTAATTTGTAGGATCCTTTACTATAGATAATTTAGCTGATCTGTAACAATAACATCTTCATGCCTTATAAATCATGTACTGTAGTACGCCGGTAGATTAAAACTTACGAGGAAAGGTAACACATGGCCAGCGAAAAGCTCTATTTTGGTAGAGCCCAGGTGGTCGTTTGGTGTAGCGGGACGGCCAAAGTGCAGGCGATTTGGTGTCACGATATCACAGTAGCATGGGTTGGAATCCCGGCGATGGAAGAACACAAAATTTGCGAAAGAAAATTTACAGATCTACAATTGTTGGGTTGATGTTTAGACGAGTTGTGTTCACATTATCTACACAGCCATGTCACACCATCGTCGATGGCGATGCGATGGATACATCTGTTGTAGAGTTGTCACTGACTCAGACGTACTTATACATATAATTATTTTCTGTGACTGTATCTAACATTAATTTGTAGGATCCTTTACTATAGATAATTTAAGTGATCTGTAACAATAACATCTTCATGCCTTCTATATCATGTACTGTAGTACGCCGGTAGATTAAAACTTACGAGGAAAGGTTATACATGGCCAGCGAAAAGCTCTATTTTGGTAGAGCCCAGGTGGTCGTTTGGTGTAGCGGGACGGCCAAAGTGCAGGCGATTTGGTGTCACGATATCACAGTAGCATGGGTTGGAATCCCGGCGATGGAAGAACACAAAATTTGCGAAAGAAAATTTACAGATCTACAATTGTTGGGTTGATGTTTAGACGAGTTGTGTTCACATTATCTACACAGCCATGTCACACCATCGTCGATGGCGATGCGATGGATACATCTGTTGTAGAGTTGTCACTGACTCAGACGTACTTATACATATAATTATTTTCTGTGACTGTATCTTACATTAATTTGTAGGATCCTTTACTATAGATAATTTAAGTGATCTGTAACAATAACATCTTCATGCCTTCTATATCATGTACTGTAGTACGCCGGTAGATTAAAACTTACGAGGAAAGGTTATACATGGCCAGCGAATACTCTTTTTTGTAGAGACCAGGTGGTCGTGTGGTGTAGCGGGACGGCTGCAGTACAGGCGATTTGTTGTCACGATATCACAGAAGCATGGGTTCGAATCCCGACGAAGGAGGAACCAAAAATTTGCGAGAGCAAATTTACAGATCTAACATTGTTGGGTTGATGTTTAGACGAGTTGTATATACATTATATACACAGCCATGTATCACCATCATTGCTGGTGTTCCGATGGATACATCTGTTGTAGAGTTGTCACTGACTCAGACGTACTTATAAATATATCTTTTTCTGTGACTGTTTCTCGCATTGATTTGTAGGACTCTTTACTGTAGATAATTGAGCTGATCTGTAACAATACCATCTCTAAACTTATATATCATGTACTGTAATACGACGCTAGATAAAAACTGACGAGGAAAGGAAACACCCGGCCATCGGAAGCTGTATTATTGTGAAGTCAAGGTGGTCGTGTGGTTTATAGCACCGGATACAGTGCAGGCGATTTGGTGTCACGATATCCCAGTAGCATGGGTTAGAATCCCGGCGAGGGAAGAACACAAAATTTGCGAAAGCAAATTTACAGATCTAACATTGTTGGGTTGATGTTTAGACGAGTTGTGTTTACATTATGTACACAGCCATGTATCACCATCATTGCTGGTGATCCGATAGATAAATCTGTTGTAGAGATGTCACTGACTCATGCGGCCTTGTATATCATGTACTGTAGTACGCCGCTTGATTAAAAATGACGAGGAAAGGTAACACATGACCAGGGACAGCTCTATTTGTGTAGAGCCCATGTGGTCGTGTGGTGTAGCAGGACGGCTGCAATGCAGGCGATTTGGTGTCACGATATCACAGTAGCATGGGTTCGAATCCCGGCGAGGGAAGAACTAAAAATTTGCGAAAGCAAATTCACAGATCTAACATTGTTGGGTTGCTGTTTAGACGAGTTGTGTTTACATTATGTACACAGCCATGTATCACCATCATTGCTGGTGGTCCGATGGATAAATCTGTTGTAGAGATTTCACTGACTCAGGGGTACTTATAAATATATCTTTTTCTCCGACTGTATCTTGCATTTATTTATAGGATCTGTAAAAATAACATCTCCATGCTTTATATATCATGTACTGTATTACGACGCTAGATTAAAACTGACGAGGAAAGGAAACACCCGGCCATCGGAAGCTTTATTATTGTGAAGTCAAGGTGGTCGTGTGGTCTATAGCACCGGATACAGTGCAGGCGATTTGGTGTCACGATATTACAGTAGCATGGGTTGGAATCCCGGCGAGGGAAGAACCAAAAAATTGGGAAAGCAAATTTACAGATCTAACATTGTTGGGTTGATGTTTAGACGAGTTGTATAAACATTATGTACACAGCCATGTAACACCAACGTTGATGGCGATGCGATGGATACATCTGTTGTAGAGTTGTCACTGACTCAGACGTACTTATACATATAATTATTTTCTGTGACTGTATCTTACATTAATTTGTAGGATCCTTTTCTGTAGATAATTTAGCTGATCTGTAACAATAACATCTTCATGCCTTGTATATCATGTACTGTAGTACGCCGCTAGATTAAAACTGACGAGGAAAGGTAACACATGGCAAGGGAAAGCCCTATTTTTGTAGAGCCCATGTGGTCGTGTGGTGTAGCAGGACGGCTGCAATGCAGGCGATTTGGTGTCACGATATCACAGTAGCATGGGTTCGAATCCCGGCGAGGGAAGATCCAAAAATTTGCGAGAGCAAATTTACAGATCTAACATTGTTGGGTTGATGTTTAGACGAGTTGTATATACATTATGTACACAGCCATGTATCACCATCATTGATGGTGTTCCGATGGATACATCTGTTGTAGAGTTGTCACTGACTCAGACGTACTTATAAATATATCTTTTTCTGTGACTGTTTCTTGCATTGATTTGTAGGACTCTTTACTGTAGATAATTGAGCCGATCTGTAACAATACCATCTCCAAACTTATATATCATGTACTGTATTACGACGCTAGATAAAAACTGACGAGGAAAGGAAACACCCGGCCATCGGAAGCTGTATTATTGTGAAGTCAAGGTGGTCGTGTGGTTTATAGCACCGGATACAGTGCAGGCGATTTGGTGTCACGATATCCCAGTAGCATGGGTTAGAATCCCGGCGAGGGAAGAACACAAAATTTGCGAAAGCAAATTTACAGATCTAACATTGTTGGGTTGATGTTTAGACGAGTTGTGTTTACATTATGTACACAACCATGTATCACCATCATTGCTGGTGATCCGATAGATAAATCTGTTGTAGAGATGTCACTGACTCATGCGGCCTTGTATATCATGTACTGTAGTACGCCGCTAGATTAAAAATGACGAGGAAAGGTAACACATGACCAGGGACAGCTCTATTTGTGTAGAGCCCATGTGGTCGTGTGGTGTAGCAGGACGGCTGCTACGCAGGCGATTTGGTAGCACGATATCACAGTAGCATGGGTTCGAATCCCGGCGAGGGAAGAACTAAAAATTTGCGAAAGCAAATTCACAGATCTAACATTGTTGGGTTGCTGTTTAGACGAGTTGTGTTTACATTATGTACACAGCCATGTATCACCATCATTGCTGGTGGTCCGATGGATAAATCTGTTGTAGAGATTTCACTGACTCAGGGGTACTTATAAATATATCTTTTTCTCCGACTGTATCTTGCATTTATTTATAGGATCTGTAAAAATAACATCTCCATGCTTTATATATCATGTACTGTATTACGACGCTAGATTAAAACTGACGAGGAAAGGAAACACCCGGCCATCGGAAGCTTTATTATTGTGAAGTCAAGGTGGTCGTGTGGTCTATAGCACCGGATACAGTGCAGGCGATTTGGTGTCACGATATTACAGTAGCATGGGTTGGAATCCCGGCGAGGGAAGAACCAAAAAATTGCGAGAGCAAATTTACAGATCTAACATTGTTGGGTTGATGTTTAGACGAGTTGTATAAACATTATGTACACAGCCATGTAACACCAACGTTGATGGCGATGCGATGGATACATCTGTTATAGAGTTGTCACTGACTCAGACGTACTTATACATATAATTATTTTCTGTGACTGTATCTTACATTAATTTGTAGGATCCTTTTCTGTAGATAATTTAGCTGATCTGTAACAATAACATCTTCATGCCTTGTATATCATGTACTGTAGTACGCCGCTAGATTAAAACTGACGAGGAAAGGTAACACATGGCCAGGGAAAGCCCTATTTTTGTAGAGCCCATGTGGTCGTGTGGTGTCAAAAAAAGGTGTACCAAATACGGCTAAGGTAATCTATGCCTGAGATGAGAAAATCCTTAGTTTTTTTTAGAAAAATTCAAAGTTTTGTAAACAGGGAATTTATAAAGATGACCAAATTATTGATATTCATGTCAACACCGAAGTGTTGACTACTGGGCTGGTGATACCCTCGGGGACGAAACGTCCACCAGCAGTGGCATAAACCCAGTAGTGTAAATAGTTATCAAAGGTACCGGTACTAGGATTATAATTTAGTACGCCAGAAGTGCGTTTCGTCTACATCAGACTCATCAGTGACGCTCATATCAAAATATTAAAAAAGCCAAACAAGTACAAAGCTGAAAGGCATTGAGGATAAAAAAAAATCCAAAAAGTTGTGCCAAATACGGCAGAGGTAATGTATGCCTGTGATAAGAAAATCCTTAATTTTTCGAAAAATTCAAAGATTTGTAAACAGGAAATTTATACAAAAGACCACATTATTGATATTCATGTCAACACCGAAGTGTTGACTACTGGGCTGGTGAACCCTCGGGGACGAAACGTCTACCAGCAGTGGCATCGACCTAGTGGTGTAAATAGTTATATAAGGTACCAGGATTATAATTTAGTACGCCAGACGTGCGTTTCGTCTACATGAGAATCATCAGTTACGCTCATATCAAAATATTTAAAAAGCCAAACAAGTACACAGCTGAAGAGCATTGAGGATCAAAAATTCAAAAAAGTTGTGCCAAATACGACTAATGTAATCGATGCCTGGGATAAGAAAATCCTTACTTTTTTCAAAAAATTCAATGTTTTGGAAACAGGAAATTTATAAAAATAACCACATTATTGATATTCATGTCAACACCGAAGTGTTGATTACTAAGCTGGTGATAACCTTGGGGACTAAACGTCCACCAGCAGTACCATCGACCCGGTAGTGTAAATAGTTATAAAAGGTACCATGTGTTCGAATCCCGGGGAAGGAAGAACAAAAAATTTAAGAAAGCAAATTTACAGATCTAACATTGTTGTGTTGATGTTTAGACGAGTTGTATATACGTTATGTACACAACCATGTATCACCATCATTGATGGCGATCCGATGGATACATCTGTTGTAGAGTTGTTACTGACTCAGACGCACTTATGAATATAATTATTTTCTGTGACTGAATCTTACATTAATTTGTAGGATCCTTTACTATAGATAATTTAGCTGATCTGTAACAATAACATCTTCATGCCTTATATATCATGTACTGAAGTATGCCACTAGATAAACTGACGTGGACAGGTAACACATGGCCAGCGAAAGCTCTATTTTTTGTAGAGCCCAGGTGGTCGTGTGGTCTAGCGGGACGGCTGCAGTGCAGGCGATTTGGTGTCACGATATCACAGTAGCATGGGTTCGAATCCCGGCGAGGGAAGAACCAAACATTTGCGAAAGCAAATTTACAGATCTAACATTGTTGGGTTGATGTTTAGACGAGTTGTATATACATTATGTACACAGCCATGTATCACCATCATTGCTGGTGATCTGATGGATTCATCTGTTGTAGAGTTGTCACTGACTCAGACGTACTTATAAATATAATTATTTTCTGTGACTTAATCTTGCACTAGTTTGTAGAATCCTTTAATATAGATAATTGAGCTGATCTGTAACAATAACTCCTCCATGCCTTATATATCATGTAATGTAGTACGACGCTAGATTAAAACTGACGAGGAAAGGTAACACATGGCCAGCGAATGCTCTTTTTTTGTAGAGACCAGGTGGTCGTGTGGTGTAGCAGGACGACTACAGTGCAGGCGATTTGGTGTCACGATATCTCAGTAGCATGGGTTTGAATCCCAGCGAGGGAAGAACAAAAAATTTGCGAAAGCAAATTTACAGATCTAACATTGTTGGGTTGATGTTTAGACGAGTTGTATATATAAATATATAAATAGATAAATAAATGTAAGATACAGTCACAGAAAATAATGATATTTATAAGTACGTGTGAGTCAGTGACAACTCTACAACAGATTATGCATATATATTTTTTGAAGGCAGCATGTATTTTTTCTTTAAAATTACTCACATCTTCTTCTTTCTGTACAAGTAGTTTAAGTGCATGTTTTTTTCTCATATTTTTCAATACAACTGTCTTCCTTTTGGAAACAAAATCTTCCTCTCTCTTACATAACTCGTTTACGTTTCTAAATTTCACATCTGTTTCCCTATAAAATGAAACGAGGTCGTTCTTATTTTGCAAAGGTATTTCATTCTAAATTACAATTATTAGTAACTTCTGTAGTAAAAAAAAACCACCTACTGATTTAAGATGGTGGGTTATTTTGACATTTGTAAATTAAATCTAACGAAATTACACTGCTACTTATGTTTGAAAACGATCATTATTCATGATGATAAAATTGGTGTTTTTTCTCTCTTTGTCATCATTTCATAATATCAGTAGAATTTCATTATGGAATTAACCATGGATCAATTCACAGCCCAATTGTTGAACTCGTATTCTCTTTTTAAGTTGATTCCGATTTGAATTATGGCTGTGTCATCCCATGTTTATATAATTTATTTGATGCTTTCATTTTCCGCTAGATAAAAAGATATTGATCAATCATCAGAAAATGTTAAAGCGTGTTTCATGAGTTTATGTTCTATTTGTTAAACTTTTTATCACACTGACATTCAACTTGTTAATTTATATGACATGTTTTGGGAACATAATAAGTAATTTTGTTGTATATTTCTCTTCCTAAAATATACAATTCTATACTTACAGGTAACTAATTGTATGCACATCAAGGTAAAAGGGACCCTACAATATATTTTCAATTCATCATTGTACAAAGAAACACGGCAATATATAATATTTTATCCGATAAAATGTTTTATACGAAGCAACGTTATCAATGTTGTGTATGTCCCATCGTATAAAGATATTTTTCCAAAAAGATGGATAAGCTTATCATTCATTATACAAAATCTGCAACTTGAGCGTACATACATATTGGTCTACTAAAGATAAATAAATAGAAAAAATAAGAAAAATCAAAATATCACTCGTAATGCAGGGACAGTAATTGTATTATGGTACAGGACTTTTGTAAATTAGGTACATCAAGTGTTCGCATTGTGGTATTTCATCAGGTTTATATCATTCTAGAAAGTAGACAGAATGTTGTTTATTTGAAACAAGAATAAATTTGAATTCAGTAAGTATATATCTTCGGTATTACCCGTACATCAACATTACAAAAAAATGTCAAAAGAAGTTACTTTATATCTTTGTTGATAGGATGCATATGCAAGCATATAATAGTTATCAAAAGTACCAGCATAATAATTTTATACGCCAGACGCGCGTTTCGTCTACATAAGACTCATCAGTGACGCTCAGAACAAAATAGTTAAAAAGCTAAACAAATACAAAGTTGAAGAGCATTGAGGACCCAAAATTCCAAAATGGTTTTGCCAAATACGGCTAAGGTAATCTACTCCTGGGGTAAGAAAATCCTTAGTTTTTCGAAAAATTCAAAGTTTTGTAAACAGAAAATTTATAAAATGACCATATAATTGATATTCATGTCAACACCGAAGTGCTGACTACTGGGCTGGTGATACCCTCGGGGACGAAACGTCCACCAGCAGTGGCATCGACCCAGTGGTGTAAATAGTTATCAAAAGTACCAGGATTATAATTTTATACGCCAGACGCGCGTTTCGTCTACATAAGACTCATCAGTGACGCTCAGAACAAAATAGTTAAAAAGCTTAACAAATACAAAGTTGAAGAGCATTGAGGACCCAAAATTCCAAAAAGTTGTTCCAAATACGGCTAAGGTAATCTACTCCTGGGGTAAGAAAATCCTTAGTTTTTCGAAAAATTCAAAGTTTTGTAAACAGAAAATTTATAAAATGACCATATAATTGATATTCATGTCAACACCGAAGTGCTGACTACTGGGCTGCCGATACCCTCGGGGACGAAACGTCTACCAGCAGTGGCATCGACCCAGTGGTGTAAATAGTTATCAAAAGTACCAGGATTATAATTGTATACCCCAGACGCGCGTTTCGTCTACATAAGACTCATCAGTGACGCTCAGAACAAAATAGTTAAAAAGCTAAACAATATAAAATTAATGCAAAATTTGTTCACGAATGTCTAACAAAATGAGAAAGCACTTAAGGACACTTGGTTGTACTTTTACATTGATTGATTGATTGTTGGTTGCTTTACGCCGCATTAGCAGAAAAGGGCTAAATCGCGGCGAGAGCTAATTCGAATAATTTTTAAAATTTAAAGCATATTTTTAAAATAAGACAAAAAGTCCTTCAATATACTAAAATTCTTGACTAAAGCAAATTGATTATATACAAATAAAATTCAACAGTAAAATAACGTGGTTAAAATTAAAATCGATTTAAATATAATAACATTCTTATATTCTATAATAAATTCCAATTTCTTTTAAAAAAACAACAATATTTGTAAATGGAACATTATTGAATAAATCATACATATTATTAACATTGAAATGCTTCACACGAATATCAGCAAAGTCAATACAATTAATTAAAACATGTTTAATAGTATACTTGCAGTTGCAAGGAACACATTGTGGTTCATCTTCATCTTTTAAAAGTTACTCGTGTGTTATTCTAGTATGACCAATACGACACCTAGTAATAACACACTGATCTTTTCTGCACATAATATTATTAAAAGTTTTGCCTAAATTAGGTTTAATTTAATGCAATTTATTATCATCTTTCTTACTCCATTTATTTTTCAATATATTAAAAAAATATTCTCTAATATTAGATTTAAAATCAGTATATGGTATATCACAATTAGATAGAGGGTCACCCAGGGCATTCTTTGCCTCAAGGTCTACAGCTGTGTTTCCAAGGATTTCAACGACTCGGAACCCATAGAAATATTATTTCTTTCAGAAGAATTTTTAAATTCCTTATTACATATAAAATTTTGAGAATTGTTGGGTTTTTAATTTTAGTATTTCGTATAGCTTGTTATAGCTTGTAAGTATGAAAGTGAATCCGAACATATAATAAATAAATTTGGATTTATCTGAAGAAGCAATACATTTCAAAGCCAAAATTATTGCTTCTGCTTCAGCAGAAAAGATGGATGCATCAGATGGCAAACGGAGGGTTGCAGCTCTGTCCTTGAAGACAGCAGCAGATGCAACTCTGTCACCATCTTTTGATCCATCAGTATAGACAGTTAAAAAATCTAGATAATCGGCTTTAATTTCAGCATAGTGTTGCTGAATTAAAAGAGGATTTGTTTTATTTTTATTGTGTTCACGGAGATCAAATATCATTTTTGGTTTGGGAAGTTCCCATGGAGGACATTTGCAAGTTTTAACTTGAGCGACAGATTTTAAATCAAAAGAAGCTAAATGTGGTTTTAAACGTATACCTAACGGAGGAATTTTATTTTCATGTTTTGCAAAAATATCTTCATAAATCGGATTAAAAACACAGCTGTAGGCAGGATTATCTGAATGGGCTTTTAGTTTGACTGCATATTGAAGTCCAAGCTTCAAACGTCTGTCAGAGAGTGAGTGCTCATCAGCCTCTACATACAGACTCTCAACTGGTGAGGTTTTAAATGCGCCTAGACAGAGACGCAAACCTTGGTGATGCACAGCATCGAGAATCTGTATGTATGACTTCCTTGCAGAGCCATACACTATAGAGCCATAATCTAGTTTAGATCTAACTATAGATCTATATAAATTGAGTAAAATGTTGCGATCAGCAGATTTGAAATCTATAATTTAATGAACTGTTTGCATTAATGAGTATCATTTAAATATGGTACAAGATTTTGAATTTATAGAAATTATAATTGAACAAAATGCATCTCTTTAAAATTATATAATTTCAAGCTCATGCTCATTGCTATCATTATATCTATATGATTACAATAACACTTTTTTTCAAATATGATCACATAATTTTTTGGAGAAACTTTAAAACAATTCAGAATTTTAATAATTTAGAGCTGTGCATTATAAGATTTTACAAACAGATTCATTTTCTTGGGTCCTGATTTCACAAGTATTGCTGACAGGATGCCTGATAGTATGTTTTGAACAATCATTTATGATAAAGGTGATCACAATGCTTGGTAAAGTTATAATGATCATAGTATATTTTCATGTTAATTAAAATGTTTCAATTTATTTCAAACATCTACAATGTACATGACTTGTGTGAAATTTTGTGTTAAATAATGGTGGTTGTTTACTTTTTTTTTAATGTGACTAATATATTTTATTGCACTCTATTGCTGTTAACAATTTACTTAGTGTACAGCATTGCGCTTAGTATACCTGATATATTAGTTATTAGGTATCCAGGGATAATATCTAATAAAAGTAAATTGATGTGACATCACAATATTACAATATTTTAAAAGATTTCATGTTTACTGGAGAATTTCACTTCCATTCGAAAGTGGTTTTTAAAATTAGATAATTGAGCATCGTGTTTGTAATAATCAATTTGGATAAATTTAATTCATAATACTTAGACAGTTTGTCTAATTTAAAAGGTAAATAAGCTCATCATAGATACCAGGACTAAATTTTGTATATTCGCTAGACGCACGTTTCGTCTACAAAAGACTCATCAGTGACGCTCGAATCCAAAAAATGTTAGAAAGGCAAAATAAGGTACGAATTTGAAGAGCATTGAGGACCAAAATTCCCAAAACGTTTTGCCAAATCCAGCTAAGGATTAAAGGGTAAAAGAGGGACGAAAGATACCAAAGGGACAGTCAAACTCATAAACCTAAAATAAACTGACAACGCCATGGCTAAAAATGAAAAAGACAAACAGACAAACAATAATACACATGACATAACATAGCAAAATCTCCCTGTATTATTACTGCATACGTCTCGGCTTGTCCTTTTTTACAAGTATTTCACATTTCAAACTAAAAGACAAATTAAAAGAGTTGGTATTACTTTGCTTCATAAAAAAGAATGGCCAACGTAAATACAAGGATCTTGTCTTAAGGAGGGATAAATCCTACTTTGTAAAGAATCACTCTGATTCAAACAAAAAATTCTCTGAAACCGATATTATCAAGATGCTTGATTTCTTGATTGACAACATATTTGTTACGTTCGGAGGACGTGTTTTTCAACAGACTGTTGGCATCCCAATAGGAACAAACTGTGCCACTCTACTTTCTGACCTGTTTCTTTATTATTATTAGGCTGACTTCATACAGGAACTTCTTAGGAAGAAAGATAATATATCCTTTAACTCTACTTTCCGCTATATAGATGACGTTCTTTCACTAAACAATTCAAAATTTGGTGACTATGTGGAACGCATCTATCCCATCGAATTGGAGATAAAAGATACTACAGATTAAGTCGGCTTCATATCTTGACTTACATCTAGAAATTGACAGCGAGGTCGGTTGAAGACAAAACTTTACGACAAAAGAGATGATTTCAGCTTTCCAATTATGAACTTTCCATTTCTAAGTAGCAACATTCCAGCAGCACCTGCATACGGGGTATATAATTAATTCTTAATTCCATCTCGGATGCTTTCGACATTACTCGTTACCTTTCGACATTACTCGTTACCTGTTTGTACAAAAATTTATCGTTCGTAATTTATACGCATTTGATTGGTTAACAGAAATACCTGTTCACTTCAGGTAAATTTTCATAAATATTTCCTAGTCATTTCGAAAAGTTTACTGGTCAGTTCAACACGTTAAATTTACCCACCCTCCCGCCCATTTTATTTTTGTATTATTTGATATTTTTGTACATGTGTTATAATACCTTATTAAATAGAAGAAGTTAGTCTTTTTCAGATAATGCAGATTGATGAATTTGATGTCTGTTTGGGAAGTGACTGGTGCATTTATATATTTTGGAAATTAATATTTATCAAGAATATGGACTTTAAATGAGAAATTTATTTATGACATATGTATGATTGTAAATTGTTATTTATGCCAAAATATGATTATCATTACTTATGTGTTGAGTTTTTGTTTTATTACATCGAAATGGGAGCGGAGGGAATTATAATAATAGACAGAGAAAACTAATTATTTGTTTGTTTTACAATTTATAAATTATTGTCTAAATTCTATAAGGCATTCAAAACTTTATGATTGAAAGCTTATTTCCCTAATCACGATATAATAAACAGTGATATAAGTATAAGGTGTGAAAATAAATGTTCCTGTCATAAACAATATTACCAACGGGCAATATCCCCGTACTTAATCCTATTGATTTTTAATTACTAGTAAACCAAACTATGACACGGTAAATAACAACTTGCAGTTATTTTCCATGAACAGTTTTAGTCAATTTTAAAAAGTAAATTATCACCGATATTCGATGTACTTATTATAGAGTTAATCAAAATACTTGTATCTTCTTTCAATAAAAAGAAACCACGTGTTATGTTAAAATGTTTATCACTTGTCAACACTATATTAGAACTGCATAAAATAACCGGAAATAAACATCCGACTCCATACTCTTTTCTCGGGATTATTCTTCGTTGAATTCTTAAATTCGTGGTTTGCTGTGACCCACGAAACGCACGAAAATTGGTATACCACGAATAAAAATGAATCCACAGTATTCAGAATTGCATACTAAATCCATACATGTATAGAAACTCATAGGTCACCATCCTTGTTTTTGAGATAAATGGCTTCAAAGTTGATTGATACCCTTAGAAATGGACTAACACGTTTGACGTTGTTGACTATTCAGATATATGGAAAACAAAAGTATGTGTCGGGATCTGAATGGTGTTTATCTTATTTTTCATTTCCGCTGTCGGGTTTCGTAAATTAAATTTGCTAGTAATGCAATATGCAATTCTGCTGATATAGTTTATTTTGTCATGTACCTGGAAATTTCACTAACATGAATTAACATTAATCATCTCGTCTGATTTTTACAACAAAATGAGCTTGAACTGGTTGGTTCCACGTGAATCGTATACGATAATCGGTCATGCATAAATCACCGAAATTTGGTACACGTTAAGTTCACGTATTTTTTAAAAAAAAAGATTATTCAAATAATATCTTTATTTTAGAATTTAATTAAAATCATGAAAAATACCTTCATATTTTTGTAAAGTTCATGGGAAAATAACATGAAAAATTTCACGTGTGATTCCTTTGAACTACTGAGTTTTTAACTCCATCATTTAAGACAATGGAGGTGTCTTTGTTTCATCCATGCAGAAATAGAGTACTTTAAAAATTTGATTCAGTTAACTGTTTTAGAATTGCCCAGTTTTTAATTATTGTCTAACGTTCAGTGGCAAATAGTTCATGCATGTTCGGAACGATATAATACAAGTTTGAAAACAGTTGTTAGAATAAAAGACTCATTTGATGCAACAGTCAAAAAAGGTTTAACATTCTGTTTGTTGTGAATATTATGAGGAAAAATGATGATCCTGATAAAATACACATTCTTAAAAATAAAAAAAATAAAAACTCCAAGAAAAATTCAAAATTTAAAAGTCACTTATCAAATGACGAAATCATATAAAGCTCAAATACATAAAAAAAAAATGATAAACAACCGTCATTTTCTTGACTTGCTACATACATTAGTTTGGTGTAGTCTGCGTTGTGTAAATGTATGAGTTGGTTGCTCAGCAAGTCGAACAAACCTTGCAAACTGTATGCAATATTTCACAATGTTGAACAGTGTCACTTGTTGAAAATTATTTACGAAACAAATCTTGAAATCATAATATGCATTCTTTATAGGTAAAACAAACTTCAAATACGAAATATAAAAGTTCCAGCTTGAAATTCATCATGTAGGAGATGTAAGTCGGAGTCTGTGTGCCGTTTATTTTTTATCAAAACGCCTTATCCAGCAACCTGTCATTAACAAAAAATAAAGAAAAAATCCAGACAATATGCGCACCTTTAATATGAGTAGTAACACCAGGTACATAATTTTAAACCTGACGCAAAAATACTGTAGTCTTAAATAATAAGCCGTATAAACCCTATATACACCAAGTGCGGGATTGGCGGTAGAACGGACACGGATAAAACAATATGATGACATACGTGCTCTATTTGGATTTTGGTGACAAAACATATTTTTGAATATGCAGTTCATATAATTGAAAGGTAATTTGGAGATCTGAAATGAAACTTAGAAATGTAAGCAAGCTAACCTTTCCGTCATTTTGTTTTTGGTGGAAAGTTGAGTAATTGGCAAATTTACCGTACCTCCTTATTTCGTTATGATTTGAATATTCTTTAGAAGAACATATTTTCTAAAGATTTGAGGACTTCAACATATATGTACTAGGAGACTGAAATATTACTGTGATAATTATATTTTTTTCCAATTTAGAGGACCAATATTTACTTAAACTACAAATTAGAAAAAAAAGATACAATTACAATTACAATTAGTCACAATTTGCTTGATGTCTTTTGTTTTGATGTCGTTAAATGCATACTCCATATCTCTATTTATCATCCTAACAGCCAACTGCTGTACAAATTACATGTTCAATATATTTTTTGGTTTTATTTGTACTTGTACTTTTACAAATAAAGTTTCATGCTACCCCACTTCCATAATTAGCAAATGATAACGTAGATATTTCTGATGGCGTAAATACTCATAAACTTTGTCAATGTCTTTGAAAATTTAGAGGCAATGATTCAAATTTTAACAACTAAAGTTTCAAGTGACGATTGTAAATTGCAGGATTGATTTTTGGTTGCTTAACGTCCAGTGGAAAATATTTCATGTATGTTCAGGACCCATACAAGTTTACACTATTTACTAGATAGGTTTCGTAATAGGGGCGATCCAGGAAGATGTTTGAGAAAATTTGGACTGGCACTGGAACATGAGGATATATTATGCTGTCTGTCCCGTGTAGACTTAGTCTATAATATTACAAAGCTAGCACTTTATTTTAAAAATGTTTCCGAAACTATATCGGATTTACTCTGTACAGACCAATGAGATTGTTTACACTTGGAATGTTATTCGGCAAAATAACCAAGTTAAACCACCTTTTTTACATTCTATACTAACAAACTATTTTTTGTGTGAGTTTCAAAGTCTGCTTGTATTGTGCTTTTTCGCCTTATTCTATCCGTATTCTCATCCAGATAAATTTCCTTTTTTTTTCATTTTGCCCGAGCATTTTCACACTAATTAATAGTTGGACAATTCCAGTTTTTTTTACACATTCGTTTATTTTCAAAACAAAATTCGATACGGCGTGTATCATGCAAAAGTATTTATTGCATAAATAAACTAAGAATAAAATAAAAGTGATAACACTCAGTCTATTTCGCATAAGAACATAATAATTATATAGAGAAATCGTGCAGATGCTTAAATATTTAAAAAGAACCAGAATATAAATTAAAGTAAAACATGTAATACATTTTTAAAGGTTAACAATGAGTAGTAGAATTGCCGGAAAACGATAAAGCAATCTATGATCATCTATGTCGAAAAGTTAACCGTTACGTATTGCATTAAAACTCTCGGCAAATGTTACCGTTACAAATGTCATGTATGTGTAAACGTCATTCGGTATCGTGTTACCTTAAGTATACTAAATAGGACCATACATTTAAATCTGATATATTTCAGAAGTATTGAATAAACTCATTCCAAACATCATTCCCTGCTCTGGAAAAAGTCCTCCGAACTGGATACTCATTAGATTGAGGAAGGTTCCTTCCACGGATACACCACGTTTCGGGTATTCCGTAGCAGTTTCGTTTATATCAGTACATTCATTTTTCCGACTATCAGTCTCTGGTAATTGAACATGTCCTTGTGATAAGCCCATGTTTTCCGATGTTTGACCGGGTAACCCAAGCTCCATGTGCCTTTGATTAGGCCTAGGGCTCAGTACGAGGGCGTATCCTCTGAGTCATAGGGCATTCCAGGTTCAGTCCTAACATATTCCAGAGACTTCTGTACAACCCATTTGTTAGGAAAATAAATGCATTCTAATGCGACGAGGCCGCTACCGAGAGTAAGCAAAATAATCCACAATGTGACGAAAAGGTGTTAAGTCGGGTTTTTTGGCGCGATGCAACTTGAACTCAAGTGTGTATTCTTATTCTAATTAATCGTTATAAAGTAATTCATTACGATCTATTTATATCGCTTCAATAAGAGTGTACTTGTTAAATGTCAAATCAATCATGTTATTAAGCTGGTTCCTTGTTTATACAGGTGCCTCAGTTGACCTCAGCTTCGGTTGACCTTAGCTCCGGGCTCCTGTTATATAGCTCCTCTAGAATATTTCTTTGTTCAGAGTCATTAAACCATATTGTAATCAGGTAATTAAAGTAGTATAAAAGAGAGAAATAGGTAGTGAGAGGGATACGATATACGAGGAGAGACGATTGTGTGTATGAGAGGTGTGTACACACGATTTATGATTATACCACCGTATTGTTGAGCCTGCAGTTGAGATAATGTAAACTTGTATTACTGTTACATATAATTTGTATTTTGAATAATACAGTATTGAACTTTTAATCGACTTTGTTTTAATGTTGACTTGCAAGACTTCGTTCAGACTACACCAGGATCAATATATGTATTTATGTGACCAGAATTCCCTTAATCACGCTACCGGAGATTTTTAGGGTAACCCTGTAAAAGAGTATACTTGGCATTTGTCGTCCGTGTGCCAGTGAAACGTAGACAACAAACAACACAGCACGAACACAAGAATACACACTTGAGTTCAAGTTGTTTCACGGCAAGGAAACTAACTAAACACTTTTTCGTCACAATTTATTTATCATCATATATTAATGTAGTTTAACACAATGTAAATTTTTACTTTCCAATTTTAGAAATTGATAAGTATTACTGCTGTACATTTTATAAGTTAAAGTAATACAATCATGCTGAGTGTATGTCCGCAAAATCCGGGTTTTCAGAGATAAGAATATCTATAAAATCTGCATCTCATTGGATGCCGCGTAGCATAGGGGAATCTGATCCTGTGCTATTGGATACATTTTTTGTATATATGAGTATCTTGCAAGGTCTACTTGTCTATTAGGTTGGATTGACCTGAGTTTCACTTCATTTCATGTATAAGTGATTAAGGTTTTTTTCAGTTTAGTACAATGTTAACATGATTAGGTTTGTTTCTCAGATACTTTGTAAAAAATGAAGACTGGAAATGGGGAATGTGCCAAAAAGACAACAACCCGACCACAGAGCAGACAGCAGCAGAAGGTCATCAATGTTTCGCAGATGCTATAAGCTACATTGTTCATGTATTGGAATACTATTTTTGGCATTATAATAAAGATTTGACATTTTTGATTGTCTGGGTTCATCTGACAATGACACCATTTTCATGGTTTTTATGTTTAGTCGTTTTCTCTGTTACTATCAACGGTTAACCATAAATTTGGGGTATGGAAAAACTGTAAAGTTTACATTATATGTCATGTCTGTCTGGCATGGTTATTTTGACTGCACATTTTAATGGATTATTGATAATGTATATTTTATGTGTACTTATAGACTAGTGAAATCTTCTTATTACAGAGTTTCAATAAACAAAATTATGAATAAGGCCACATTTAAAAGAATGTCTGTTTCTCATCTCCAAGGTCTACCCTTTGTCAACAGACCAGGAAGGCAGGTTAAATTATTTATTTAACTGGCTGTCATAGCATGGTCACATTAATGGTTCGACTGGTCCAGTCAGCGCATCTTTTGAGTTGTTTGTGCTCAATTTGAGTGTTTTTATTGAGATAATCAATCCTCTTGCCTTCAACACTTTTCAAAAATAGAAAAGATTATTTTTGGGAAAGAAAAATAATTTCGATTTGTTTAGGGTCAGGGGGCTTATTTTTTACCCGGGTGGGGGAGGGGAAACAAACATAATTTTTATTTTGGCCTAAGGAGATTTGGTATGAAACGATGAATTTCGATAAGACGACTATCAACCATAAACCATGTAGACAAAGTGATTTACTTGTTAGTAACTATATAAAAGGTCACCGCATACCCTTCAACAATGACCAAAAACTAAAACTTCATAATGAGCACCCTAAAAAAGGCTCAGTCTGTAATGATGCTTCTAACACAGTTAATGTAAAATATTCAGACGAGAAACCCAACAGTGATGAAAAATTGATTTATACTAGTATACACAAAATACAAACAAAAAAATATATGATGAACAGCAACCAACAAAACACATTACAAAATTAGCCTGTGTCAGGGTGGTCCAACCTACCATCAGTAACCATTCTAGCATAAAAGAAAAATATTGAAAAAAACCTTATGTATATGCATGTATAGAAACAAAAAAAATGGGAACCAAAATATCATATACATGATATATGACTATCAACAAAATTTAATCATTATTAGATAAGTCATTTTGTCAGTGCTTAATTGTTTTACCGCATGCTGCAGAATATCTCAAGAACGTTTTGCTGGAAAATATTAATGCCTACTCAAATCTAATCTATGAAAAATATCAAATTATTACAGAAGAGTGTCTACCATGCACTTGAACTGCACTAATATAAGAATAGTAGAATGAAAACATAAAAACAAATTTGCGTAAGCAAATCTACAGATCTAACATTGTTGGGTCGATGTTTAGACGAGTTATATATATATATATATATTTACGTGGAAAAGTAACAACCGGACACCAAAAACTTCATTTTATGAAGCCCAGGTGGTCGTGTAGTCGTGTGGTATAGTGGTACGGCTACAGTGCATGCGATTTGGTGTCACGATATCTCAGTAGCATGGGTTCGAATCCCGGCGAGGGAATAACAAATGCGAAAGCAAATTACAGATCTAACATTGTTGGGTTGATGTTTAGATGAGTTGTATATACAGATTGTCCACAGCCATGTATCACCATCACTGCTGGTGATCCGATGGATAAATCTGTTGTAGAGTTGTTACTGGCTCTGACGTACTTATAAATATAATTATTTTCTGTGACTGTATCTTACTATAATTTGTAGGATCCTTTACTAGAGATAATTTAGCTGATCTGTTAGAATAACATCTCCATGCCTTATATACCATGTACTGTTGAACGACACTAGATTAAAACTGACGTGGAAAGGAAACACCCGGCCACCGAAAGCTTTATTTTATGAAGCCCAGGTGGTCGTGTGGTCTAGTGGGACGGTTAAAGTGCAGGCGATTTGGTTTCACGATATCTCAGTAGCATGGGTTCGAATCCCGGCGAGGGAAGGACAAAAAAATTTGCGAAAGAAAATTTACAGATTTAACATTGTTGGGTTGATGTTTAGACGAGTTGTATATATATATATATATATAAAATGACTGAATAAATAGTCAACGATCAATCTTACAAGGCGATGGATCATGTAATATGATTCTGTACACTACAAAATATAATATATAACAAGTCAAAAAGGGTACAACATCACCATAAAATAACTATAAAATATACAAATATTAGATATTTCGGATAACAGATATCCTTCTTCAATAATAGCACGATGTCAAATGAATCATGTCAATTCAAATTGAGACTCTATCAAAATCTTGATTTATACAATTTAAGCGAACGCTGGAACAATTTTAAAATTTCCAAACACACCGCAAAGACTACAGAAATATGCCAAAAATAAAAATAGTTATTTACGATGTGAAATGGCACAACTTTAGATTTCCAAAGGATGTGACAGTTGAGATGTAATAACTGCATTGAGGGCAGTCCTCAAACAAAAAAATCAAAATAATCAAAAATGTCCTTACCGATCCAGGATGGTATAAATTAGACAACGGTAGGGCAATTACAACGGAAACTACATATTAAAGCCTTCCAAACGAATAGCAGTCTAATAGTGATTGAAAAAATAAGTTTTGTATATTGAGCTTAAATAATTAAACGTGGCAACGTACTTATACATCATCCCGAATCAATGAAAACCTGTAATTTAAACGGTAATTTTAAAAATAATTTCGAACTGTAAAGCCAGTACTAAATCCGGCGTTGTTTAAAACAGGTGGTCACAGGAAAATGAGGGACTCGTTCTATGTTTTTTCATTTATGCCCTCTGGGGAGACTGTCCGTAACTTTCTTATCCAAAATCTTTCCCGAGCGACTCTGTCGACCTTCGACCAACACTCGTTGTGGTCTATGATCGTGATGGTAAGGTTTTTGAGATCAGCTTTTGTGTGTCCAGGTGATCTCAAATGACGACTTACGGGTAGGTCGGGCTTGCAAGTGTAGTCACTTCGATGACCATTCATGCGTTTGTTAAATGGCTGCTCTGTCTCGCCAACATACTGCATGCCACATCGACACTGAAGGAGGTATACAACATTCTGGGTTTTGCAAGTTACATTGCAATATATAGTGTACACAGACCCAGTCGAGTGGCAAGTGAATGTTTGAGTATTCAGTATTTGTTGACAAGTCAGGCAACGTCTGTTACCACATGACTTGCACCATCCTGCAGTTGAACAGCTTTTATTTGAGGAAACGTCAGCTCTAACAAATAAGTCTTTCAGACTTGCTGGTCTCCGAAAAGCTAAGACAGGAGGATTGGGAAAGATCTTGGATAATTTAGGGTGTTTGGCAATAGTTTGCCAATTGGCACGGATCAAACGTGAAAGGTTATTAAAGGCTGGATTGTATGTAAGAACAAACGGGACTATTTTGCTGCGCCTCTTCCGTTTGTACTGTAAGGGGTCATTGCGGCTGTTATTGTTAGCGCGCGCAAACCCCTTATCTATGTCCAATTTCTTATAACCTCGTTTTGTCAAAAATCCGCGAAGTTCCTGTAACCGTTTCGTGACAGCCTCCTCAGAGGAGCAAATCCGCTTGACTCTGAGAGCTTGACTGTACGGGATACTTTTTGTACAGTGTTTTGGGTGACAGCTTTGGGGAGAAAGGTATTGATGTTTATCTGTGGGTTTACAGTAGAGGTCTGTTGATATGACACCGTCCTTTATAGATGTGGTTGTGTCTAAGAAAGATATCTTAGAGTCGGAAATTTCATACGTAAATTTAATTGAATGGTGGGCGTTGTTTGCATGTCTGATGAAATCATCCAGTTTTTGTTGAGATTCAATCCATTTCATGTCAACATCATCAATGAAACGGAACCAAGACAAAGGTTTGGATAAAGATGTTGCAATAATTTGTTTTTCTAATTTGCCCATGAAAATATTGGCGTAAGACGGTGCCATTTTCGTCCCCATCGCTGTCCCGTTAATTTGAAGGTAATGCTCACCATTAAAGGTGAAATTGTTGCATTTCAGGACCAGAGTAAGCAGCTGGACTAAACATTCAGTAGGTGGTTCTAAAATGTTGCGCGAGTCCCATATTTCCCTACAAGATTGTATGCCGTCATCATGAGGTATGTTGGTATACAATGAGGTGACATCTAAAGTGACAAGGAGGGTTTCCGGAGGAAGAGGGTTCATGGATTCCATTTTACGAAGATAATCTGTAGTGTCTTGAATGTGGGAAGGAAGATTTTCTACATGAGATCTTAAATGAAAATCGACGAATTCCGAGATTTTCTCAGTCAGATGGCCGTTTGCGGATACAATGGGTCTACCAGGGTTGTTAACCTTGTGTATTTTGGGAAGAAGATACAATCGACCAGGCTTGGCATTCTCTGGCTTTAAATAATCAATTGTATCCTCATCTATGTGACCGTCATTGTACATGGTTTGTAACGCAGTGATAATTTTGGAGCTAAACTCGGAAGTAGGGTCATAGTCTAGCTTCTTATAAAATCTCTCATCAGAGAGCTGACGCACTGCTTCCGCGATGTAGTTAGCTTTGTCCATTATCACAACGGCACTGCCCTTGTCTGCTGGTTTTATCACAATAGCATCTCGGTTTCTCAGCGATTGTATGGCTTTTTTCTCGTCAGGAGAGGTGTTGTAAAATGACGAGTACTTGTTGCTAGCTAGATGAACAACATCCGATTTGATTTTGTCGATAACATCTTCCAGTGTAGCAGATTTACTAGGTTTTGGAATCCATGAACTCTTCTTTTTAAAATGCGGAATTATGATTTCTTCCTCCGAGTCAGACGTGTCTGTGTCCTCCTCATTATCCACCTCTTTATCCTTGTTACCAAAATATTCTTTGATTCTGAGGGTTCTAGCAAAGTTATCAAGGTCATCTCCCAATTTCATATCATCTATGTTATTGGGAGTAGGGCTACTCCCAATAACATAGATGATATGAAATTGGTCATCTCCCAATTTCATATCATCCAATTTCATATCATCTATGTTATTGGGAGTAGGGCTACTCCCAATAACATAGATGATATGAAATTGGGAGATGACCTTGATAACTTTGCTAGAACCCTCAGAATCAAAGAATATTTTGGTAACAAGGATAAAGAGGTGGATAATGAGGAGGACACAGACACGTCTGACTCGGAGGAAGAAATCATAATTCCGCATTTTAAAAAGAAGAGTTCATGGATTCCAAAACCTAGTAAATCTGCTACACTGGAAGATGTTATCGACAAAATCAAATCGGATGTTGTTCATCTAGCTAGCAACAAGTACTCGTCATTTTACAACACCTCTCCTGACGAGAAAAAAGCCATACAATCGCTGAGAAACCGAGATGATATTGTGATAAAACCAGCAGACAAGGGCAGTGCCGTTGTGATAATGGACAAAGCTAACTACATCGCGGAAGCAGTGCGTCAGCTCTCTGATGAGAGATTTTATAAGAAGCTAGACTATGACCCTACTTCCGAGTTTAGCTCCAAAATTATCACTGCGTTACAAACCATGTACAATGACGGTCACATAGATGAGGATACAATTGGTTATTTAAAGCCAGAGAATGCCAAGCCTGGTCGTTTGTATCTTCTTCCCAAAATACACAAGGTTAACAACCCTGGTAGACCCATTGTATCCGCAAACGGCCATCCGACTGAGAAAATCTCGGAATTCGTCGATTTTCATTTAAGATCTCATGTAGAAAATCTTCCTTCCCACATTCAAGACACTACAGATTATCTTCGTAAAATGGAATCCATGAACCCTCTTCCTCCGGAAACCCTCCTTGTCACTTTAGATGTCACCTCATTGTATACCAACATACCTCATGATGACGGCATACAATCTTGTAGGGAAATATGGGACTCGCGCAACATTTTAGAACCACCTACTGAATGTTTAGTCCAGCTGCTTACTCTGGTCCTGAAATGCAACAATTTCACCTTTAATGGTGAGCATTACCTTCAAATTAACGGGACAGCGATGGGGACGAAAATGGCACCGTCTTACGCCAATATTTTCATGGGCAAATTAGAAAAACAAATTATTGCAACATCTTTATTCAAACCTTTGTCTTGGTTCCGTTTCATTGATGATGTTGACATGAAATGGATTGAATCTCAACAAAAACTGGATGATTTCATCAGACATGCAAACAACGCCCACCATTCAATTAAATTTACGTATGAAATTTCCGACTCTAAGATATCTTTCTTAGACACAACCACATCTATAAAGGACGGTGTCATATCAACAGACCTCTACTGTAAACCCACAGATAAACATCAATACCTTTCTCCCCAAAGCTGTCACCCAAAACACTGTACAAAAAGTATCCCGTACAGTCAAGCTCTCAGAGTCAAGCGGATTTGCTCCTCTGAGGAGGCTGTCACGAAACGGTTACAGGAACTTCGCGGATTTTTGACAAAACGAGGTTATAAGAAATTGGACATAGATAAGGGGTTTGCGCGCGCTAACAATAACAGCCGCAATGACCTCTTACAGTACAAACGGAAGAGGCGCAGCAAAATAGTCCCGTTTGTTCTTACATACAATCCAGCCTTTAATAACCTTTCACGTTTGATCCGTGCCAATTGGCAAACTATTGCCAAACACCCTAAATTATCCAAGATCTTTCCCAATCCTCCTGTCTTAGCTTTTCGGAGACCAGCAAGTCTGAAAGACTTATTTGTTAGAGCTGACGTTTCCTCAAATAAAAGCTGTTCAACTGCAGGATGGTGCAAGTCATGTGGTAACAGACGTTGCCTGACTTGTCAACAAATACTGAATACTCAAACATTCACTTGCCACTCGACTGGGTCTGTGTACACTATATATTGCAATGTAACTTGCAAAACCCAGAATGTTGTATACCTCCTTCAGTGTCGATGTGGCATGCAGTATGTTGGCGAGACAGAGCAGCCATTTAACAAACGCATGAATGGTCATCGAAGTGACTACACTTGCAAGCCCGACCTACCCGTAAGTCGTCATTTGAGATCACCTGGACACACAAAAGCTGATCTCAAAAACCTTACCATCACGATCATAGACCACAACGAGTGTTGGTCGAAGGTCGACAGAGTCGCTCGGGAATGATTTTGGATAAGAAAGTTACGGACAGTCTCCCCAGAGGGCATAAATGAAAAAACATAGAACGAGTCCCTCATTTTCCTGTGACCACCTGTTTTAAACAACGCCGGATTTAGTACTGGCTTTACAGTTCGAAATTATTTTTAAAATTACCGTTTAAATTACAGGTTTTCATTGATTCGGGATGATGTATAAGTACGTTGCCACGTTTAATTATTTAAGCTCAATATACAAAACTTATTTTTTCAATCACTATTAGACTGCTATTCGTTTGGAAGGCTTTAATATGTAGTTTCCGTTGTAATTGCCCTACCGTTGTCTAATTTATACCATCCTGGATCGGTAAGGACATTTTTGATTATTTTGATTTTTTTGTTTGAGGACTGCCCTCAATGCAGTTATTACATCTCAACTGTCACATCCTTTGGAAATCTAAAGTTGTGCCATTTCACATCGTAAATAACTATTTTTATTTTTGGCATATTTCTGTAGTCTTTGCGGTGTGTTTGGAAATTTTAAAATTGTTCCAGCGTTCGCTTAAATTGTATAAATCAAGATTTTGATAGAGTCTCAATTTGAATTGACATGATTCATTTGACATCGTGCTATTATTGAAGAAGGATATCTGTTATCCGAAATATCTAATATTTGTATATTTTATAGTTATTTTATGGTGATGTTGTACCCTTTTTGACTTGTTATATATATATATATAGTGTCTAAAAAAGCAACAATCAACATTCAATCTATCTAGGTGTGGATCAGTTTGTAAATAAACTGATGCAGTTACTAAATTAAATTATATAAGTGTCTAAGAATGTAACTTTAACACACTAATGAGTGTTATAAAATTAGTTGTTATATTTTATATATTATTCACGCAATATTTCGCTAAACAAATTAGCTTCATCGGGCGTGTGCATCTATCTAGGTGAAATCGGATGCATGACAAAAAATATCTTTGTAGCTTGAGCTACCCAAAATTCGTGTAAAAGTTTAACATATTGATTGATGGTCTATATAAAACATATGTTTGCCGTTTATTGTACATAACAATTTTTAAATCTAAACAAATAGTTGTTTTAGTTAAATACAATGAAATTCATGATTAATTCCTTTGGTTTTGGGTAGAACTGTTTTTCATCCCTTTCATTAAGTCCATCAGATTCAAGAGTACGTAGCTGATGCATCCAGAACCTTTCTCTCTGTTTTCTCCTTTCGGAGTCCCAATTTTGGTTTACCTCAATTATTTGAAAGGTGATATTATCAAAAGTATGTCCTGTTCATAAGAGGTGTCTCGTAATTGGACAGTTTCTTCATTTTGTATAGAACGACCGGTGATTGTTAAGTCTGATGTTGAATTTAGTTTCTGTTTTACCAACATACTGCATCTTGCAAATTCCACAAGTAAGAATATAAATACTATTTTCCGTTTCACAATTAGATGTAACATAGATGTTGTATCGCTGATTTTTTACTTTGCTGATGAAAGAGTGGTCAGTCTTGGCGGCTTTACAGCACTTACAATTGCTTCTACCGCATTGTTTGTAACACCCAAATTTAGAAGTTTCTTGTTTCTTTACTTTTGATGTCACAAGTATGTCTTTGAGATTTCTGGGTCTGCGATAGGCAATAACAGGAGGTGAGGGAAAAATTTCTTTTAAGGAAGAGTCATTTCATGTCATAAAACCACAGTTCCGGTCCTGAACAAGCATGACAAATTTGCCACTGGACTTTAAGCACAATTCACAACTTATAGTATATATAGTTGTGGAATACAAAATATATGAATAGTGATGCAATTTGCCAAAAAAATAGAATACAAATACCCACCACTTTATATAACTGACAAAATTTAAAGGCTTTCTTAACTAAACAATGGTTTGCCATGCAGCGCTCAAATAGTTAGTATTATGTTTTGGTATAGGGTTTAGAAATATTTAATATTGTATAAAGATCTTTAAACTACACATACTAACTAAGCTATAATAGGTTCAGATTCATTATTTTATTGAATATAAAACATATATAGCATATATTAAAACTGACGGTCAAACATCAACAGCTTAAAACGTTTACACAAATTCATCAATTCTTTAACTTTTAGCCGTATATTGTATATTGTAAAATAGTCATTTACTTCATGCGTTATAGATCATTGATTTTGTTACCTGTTAACCCGGTTGATAACTAGCACGTGCCTATGAACTCAAGCATTTTAACAAAAACGGATTTTTTTTAATTTACACCATATAGCAGGGGCGGATCCAGAATTTTTTTAGAGATATATATATATGCAAGAAGTACGAGTGAGTTATCACGGTATCAACATTACTGAATTTATGTACCGAGTCAGTATGTTCAATAAAAAGATGACATGCTGGCACTCCTAATTGGTGCGGACAAAAGTTTATAGTCAATGTGTTTCAATATTGTTATAATTTGTATTATACAATCCATCCTGACATTAAAGGGAAACTCCGCAAAAAAATGAAAAATTGATATTTTGTTCTTGAAGCATAATAAACCACATGTTCATCAATAAAAAAGTTTAATTCTGTATGGTTTGTTTTGTTTGTTTTTTTAAATAATATCTTTGTTGCACTTTTCTTTGCTGTTGTAACAAATTGCTCGACCAGCTGGAAGAGTATCCCTGTGAATTAGTCACTGGATAACCAGGGAATTTATTCAGTGAATTCATATATATAGATAATTTGTTAGTTTTACAGTTCATGGTTATTACATACATTTTACAAACTATATTGTTTCATGATTACGGAAAGTGTACAGTTTTGTCCGGTTTCGTTATTAAAGATTAAAACTTTATGATCGTTGACCTTTAACCTTATTGATGAAAACCGCTGAAGCTGGTTGATCAATTGCCCCGATTAATTTATACGTTTTATTGATACTCACGAACAACTTAAACTTTAGTTAAAAATTACATGTGGTAAGTTTCGACATTGTAGTTGGAAATTCATTTGATTTAGTGATAAAGTGTGTATAAAAGTATTTTGAAACAAAATTCTGTACATTTTCATAAAGCATGCTGTTTTGGTTTATTACCACGTGTTCCGATATATTGTCAACTTTTGCTACACAAATGAAAATATATTATATTTAGCTATTCATGATCATATGTATCTTTTTACATCATTTAAATATTTGCTGTTTTTAGCATTAATATATATGTTAATTTCGTATGTGTTTAAAAATTCATTTCTGAAAACTGCATAAGCGTCTATGCCTTTTTGTTTATAATTTGATATATGAGTACTTTTATGAATTGAATATAATAAAACAGTTAGGAAGAGATTTATATCATTATACATGTATTTTATAACCCAGTACTAAACTTTTAAAATTAAAAATATGTGACCCAATTTTGATTCTGCTTACAAGTACATATATTTTCTTCCACAATTCATGAAAGAATTGACATTTAAGAAAAAAGTGTTCGTAATCTTCAGTCACGTTACACAAGTCACACATACTTGTTTCTTGTATGTGCCATTGTAGTAGTTATTGTTTACATGGGAGGATGTAATGAAGTAATTTCCATCATAACATTTTATATTTGTTATTAATTAAATAGGTAAAAGTAAATTGAAGCACATTGTTTATTGGAGTGATTGATTCTAGATTGAAGATGTTTTTCCATTTGGAGATATATATATATGCAAGAAGTACGAGTGAGTTATTTTTAGGGGAGGGGAGCTCAGATCATCATTTCTATATTTCTATATCTTATTTTTAGTACCATATATCTGTACTTACTGAATATTTGCCTGCTTTAAATGCATCAAATATTTGCCACTGAATGTTAAACAACGAAACAATCAATATATATTTTCTTTACATTTCATCATCTATATAATCTTTTTTATCTTTATAAATGGTGACCTATTCTTATCTTCATACAAATACATGGTAATTGAGACAAGTAAATACACAAATTTTAGAACTGTATGCTTGGGTCCGAGATTCTGCTTCAAAATAGATACTGTGAACAAAAATTAGCATTTGATTAATGTCAATTAATTTTCCTGGACCGGAGCAAATAAAAGGGGAAGGAAATACGACATTCCGTTTAAAAAAAAAAAATATTGTACATGTATGGTATTCAAAAATAAATAGCCAGTTGACTTTGTTGTTGAATCAATTCACAAAAAGACGTTTTCGAAGAACAATAAGAAAATACATACACACATAATGTTTTTGTGCGTACTAAATTTTGGAATGAAGAGATATCCAAATATAGATGTAACTACCATTGTCGACATTAAACAAATATTTGTACCTATTATTTAAAAAGTTTCACCTGTTAATCGATCTTAACCTGTATTGTATTATAAACCAATATAAATTCGTACTATTCAGATCAAAATGCATGTACATGTATTTTACATCAAAACTTTAGCAGACATTACACACAGGTGTCAATATTTACACAACCACCGATACGTTGTCATTGATCTCGCATTTTGGACATTTGTATTAATTAACGGCAAGTTTAAGGAGTCAAATCAAGCTGTGATTAATTTCCGCTCTAGACAAGAATATACAGTGGCAATAAAATTTTGTTAGACATTGTTTTGGGGACCTGCACAAGGAGGCAATCTGCCACTGGTGCTATATGTATACGACGCAAGATTAAACCTGACGTGGAAAGGTAACAATCGGCCACCGAAAGCTTCATTTTGGAGCCCAGTTGGTCGTGTGGTCTAGCGACTACAGTGCAGGCGATTTGGTGTCACGATATCTCAGTTGCAAGGGTTCGAATCCCGGCGAGGGAAGAACGAATAATTGAGAAAGCAAATTTACAGATCTAACATTGTTGGGTTGATGTTTAGACGAGTTGTATATATATGTATATGATCTAACATTGTTGGGTTGATGTTTAGACGAGTTGTATATATATTTTACGAGTTGTATATATATACTATAGATAATTTAGCTCATCTGTTACAATAAGATCTCCATGCCTTATATATCATGAACTGTAGTACGCCGCTAGATTTAAACTGACGTGGAAAGGTAACAATTGCCCACCGAACATTTAACTTATGTGAAGCCCAGGTGGTCGTGTGGTCTAGCGGGACGGCTGCGGTACAGGCGATTTGGTGTCACGATATCACTGTAGCATGGGTTCGAATCCCGGCGAGGGAAGAACCAAAAATTTGCGAAAGCAAATTTACAGATCTAACATTGTTAGGTTGATGTTTAGACGAGTTGTATATACATTATGTACACAGCCATGTATCACCATCATTGATGGCGATCCGATGGATAAATCTGTTGTAGAGTTGTCACTGACTCAGACGTACTTATGAAATTAATTATTTTCTGTGACTGTATTTTACATGAATTTGTAGGATCCTTCACTATAGATAATTTAGCTGATCTGTAACAATAACATCTCCATGCCTTATGTATCATGTACTGTAGTACGCCGCAAGATTAAAACTGACGTGGAAAGGTAACACATGCCCACCGAACGCTTTACCTTTGTGAAGCCCAGGTGGTCGTGTGGTCTAGCGGGACGGCTGCGGTGCAGGCGATTTGGTGTCACAAATAATTAACAAAAAAAAAAGATTAATTCAACTCCAGAATTATGAGCATGTTCTCTCTAAATGAATATGAAATACTTGCAACTGGACAATAAGCAATTTCAGTCAAAGTCAATTAATAAAAACAGATAAAGTTTGCAATAATTATAATCATTAAAACCTACATTGTACTAACTAAATCTGATAAACGTTATCAGCGATTTTATTTAGGATATACATGTACAGTATTAGTGCTAAAAGACGTGTGACGTTTTGGCGTTAAATATTGGACACGTTTTGGCGAATAACAATTATCGGACACGTTTGGTGGTTATGACATCGGACACGTTTGGTGGTTATGAAATCGGACACGTTTGGTGGTTATGAAATCGGACACGTTTGGGGTTTATGAAATCGGACACGTTTGGGGGTTATGAAATCGGACACGTTTGGGGGTTATGAAATCGGACACGTTTGGGGAATATTGTACATTTCGGACACGTTTCGGGAGAAAAGACACGTTTGGGGGAATCGGACACGTTTTGGTGGTTATGAAATCGGACACGTTTGGTGGTTATGAAATCGGACACGTTTGGGGGTTATGAAATCGGACACGTTTGGGGGTTATGAAATCGGACACGTTTGGGGGTTATGAAATCGGACACATTTGGGGTTTATGAAATCGGACACGTTTGGGGGTTATGAAATCGGACACGTTTGGGGGTTATGAAATCGGACACGTTTGGGGGTTATGAAATCGGACACGTTTGGGGGTTATGAAATCGGACACGTTTGGGGGTTATGAAATCGGACACGTTTGGGGGTTATGAAATCGGACACATTTGGGGTTTATGAAATCGGACACGTTTGGGGGTTATGAAATCGGACACGTTTGGGGGTTATGAAATCGGACACGTTTGGGGGTTATGAAATCGGACACGTTTGGTGGTTATGAAATCGGACACGTTTGGTGGTTATGAAATCGGACACGTTTGGGGGTTATGAAATCGGACACGTTTGGTGGTTATGAAATCGGACACGTTTGGGGAATATTGTACATTTCGGACACGTTTCGGGAGAAAAGACACGTTTGGGGGAATCGGACACGTTTTGGGGGAAGGGCACGTTTGGGAGTGTTACATATATAGACGAATAATTTATTAGTTCCTCAACAAAACAACAACGGAAATAAAGAATCAACAGAGGATTTAATTTTTAATTAGTTTAGTTTATTATTATTTATTCGAGAGATATAATACTTTAACTTCAAATAAATCTATAATTAATCTTAAATGCACTAATCAAGCAGAAGGGGCGTAACTCGTGGTATCATACCGGCATACTGAAAGGATCGAAACATGGTCTGACCATTTTGAATGTTAATTTTGAGATTTAAACTGATTTGGTCTGACACGGTCTTAGCGGATCTAAACAACTCGCTAGAAGTTTCAGTCTTGATTATACCTCAGTAAATTCAGTCAATTAAGATATGATCAGACCAAAATGACCGTTACAGACTGAAATCGTGCTACTAGTGTAATAAAGTGCAAATATGGTCAGTTTTGGTTGTTGCAGTCAAATAATATCTGTAATTACAGCCAGCATGAGGTATCAACACTACCAGACTGATTGTTACGAGACAATATTTTCAATAAGAAATGACACTCAAGTTTTGGTTGATGTGCTATAATATTTTTGTTATATCAGCTAGCCTGATATATCAAAATTACTGTCATTTGTACAATACAATTAATCCTGACATAAAAAGACATATTGACTTACTATGCGGCCATATCAAGTTACACGATTAAAATGAAATATAGTTGTGTTGTGCTAGCAATCCTGAGGTTTCACAAAATCTAAATTTTAGTTACGAGTCAATTTAAAAAAAAAATGACATGCTGGCACTCCGAAATTAATGCAGACCAAAGTTTTCAATATTGTAATCATTTGTTTTAAATAATCCATGCTGACTTCATGAAAGATTACTGATTTACCTTTGGAATTTCAACCAAAGATGATGAACTGGATCTTCCATCACTATATTGGATTTCTAAACTGCATAAGTGTCATTACAAACAACGGTATATTGCTGGGTCTTCCGAGTGTTCAACGAAAATTCTTTCTTAATTATTAACATCTATTTTATCAGCAAGCAATCAAAGACGGGCTTCAAAATTATTTTGAAACTGCCTATTCTAGAGGTGCGTGGATCAGATGTGGATACCTAAAAATTCCAAAGATCTTTTATAGTACAAACAATCCAACTCTCTTTCATCTTGTAATAGTATTAAAACATTTGACTTTTCTACAGTTTATACAAGTACACCCCATTCCAAACTAAAAGACAAATTGAAAGAGTTGGTATTGCTTTGTTCCAAAGAAAAGAATGGCCAACGAAGATACAAGTATCTTGTCTTAGGAATGGATAAATCCTACTTTGTAAAGGATCACTCTAATTCAAACAAAAAATTCTCTGAAAATGACATTATCAAGATGCTTGATTTCTTGACTGACAACATATTTGTTACGTTCGGAGGACGTGTTCTTCAACAGACTATCAGCATTTCAATGGGAACGAATTGTGCCCTCTTCTTGCCGACTTGTTTCTTTATAATTATGAGGCAGACTTCATACAGGAACTTCTTAGGAAGAAATAAAAGAAGTAAGCAATATTCTTCAACTCTACTTTCCGCTATATAGATGATGTTCTTTCACTAAATAATTCAAAATATGGTGACTATGTCGAATGCATCTATCACCTTGAACTACAGATAAAGGATACAACAAATACAGTTAAGACAGCCTCATGTCTTGACTTACATCTAGAAATTGACAATGAGGGTCGATTGAAACCAAAATTTTATGACAAAAGAGATGCTTTCAGCTTTCAAATTGTGAACTTTCCTTTTCTAAGTAGCAACATTCAAGCAGCACCCGCATACGGTGTATTTATCACCCAATTGATACGATTTTTCCGTGCTTACATTTCCTATCATGATTTTTTTTATAGAGGGTGGTTGCTCACAAGGAAGCTATTAAATCAAGAGTTCCAACTGGTGAAGATGAAATCATTTCTTCGTAAATTTTACGGACGCCATCACGAGTTGGTTGACCGTTATGGACTAACCGTTTCACAAAAGATATCGGATATGTTCCTTACGTCGTAACTACAGTCCCCTTCCCTTTCATAGATGTGACCTACCAAACTAGACTATTTACCGGATGTCTTATCTCATAAGCAACACGATGGGTACCACATGTGCAGCAGAATCTGCGTACCCTTCCGGAGCACCTGAGATCACTCCTAGTTTTTTGTGGGGTTCGTGTTGTTTATTCTTTAGTTTTCTATGTTGTGTTATGTGTACTTTTGTTTGTCTGTTTGTCCTTTTCCTTTTTAGCCATGGCGTTGTCAGTTTATTGTCGATTTATGAGTATGGCTGTCCTTCTGGTATCTTTTGGTCTTCTTTTAAGTAGTCATTGTCATGATTGTGTTTCTCATATTGCTGTCATTTGTATAATTCAAACCATTTTTACATCAAACAAAATGTTGATGCATCATGCGTCTATTCATTAAAGCGGGGGGTTTGGAATGCCACAAAACCAGGTTCAACCCACCCTTTTTTCATAAAATGCCCTGTACCAAGTCAGGAAAATGGCCATTGTTATATTGTTGTTCGTGTCTGTGTGTGTTATGTTTCGGTGTTGTGTCTCTGTTGTGTCGTAGTTCTCTTATATTTGAAACGTTTCCATCAGTTTTAGTTTGTAACCCGGATTTGTTTTTTCTCTGTCGATTTATGAATTTTGAACAGCGGTATACTACTGTTGCCTTTATCTATGTATATCAAAACTACTTAATTTTTTGTTACGAGTCAATATTTTCAATAAAACGAATATATTCTGGCACTCCAAATTGGGTCACACATAACTTTGAGTCATTGTGTTCCAATATTGCTGACATTTGTATTATACAATTCATCCTGACATAAAACAAAATACTGATTCACTATGCGGCCGAATAAATTCAACTTCTAAAATGGAAATATAGTCAGTTTTGGTAGATGCAGTCAAATAATTTAGTTTTTCGAGCCAGCCTGCGGTACTGAATTTTGTACCGAGTTAATATCAATATTTTCAACGAAAAATGACATGTTAGCACTCCAAATTTATGCCGACAAAAGTTTGAGGTCGTTGTGTTACTATTTTGCTAAACGAGCCTAACTGTGGTATCAAAACTACTGCATTTTTTGTATAAGTCAAAATTTCAAATAAAACGAAGTCAGTCTGGCACCTGATGCAGAATATAGTCTTTAGTGTTGACAGTGGGTTAATTGCCTTGTATTTTTATACCCCTTCCAAATTTTTTTCTCCATGTTTAATGCCTCAAATTGCAAGTAGGGGGTGAAATTACACTGTAAAAAATTGGGGTCCAGAATTTTAAAGGAAAGTAGTGATTTGGTCCAGCTGAAAAAGGTTCAAAATTAGCACTTCGGAAGCTGTCAAAAGATTTCAAGACGCCCTAAACATAAAATTGTCCATATTTTGAGTTAGAGCCGATGAAGTTTTCTATTTTTTAATTTTCATATATGTTCTAAAAGAAATGCACTACGAAATAATTGTGGTCTCGGACCAACTGGTCAATATTTTCAATAAAAAAATTACATGCTGGCATTACAAATCGATACAAATGCAAAAGAGTGTAGTCGTTGTTTTTCAATACTTTTATCATTTTTATTATACAACTAATCCTTACATAAAGTAATTAGATTTATTTGGCGGACATATACAGATTTACATAATTCAATGCAAATATTCTCATATTTTGGGTCGATACGGTCAATTCTTTCTGTTCTACCAGCTAGCCTGAAATATTGCTGTCAATTGTACTATACAATTCATCCTTACATTAAAGAAATACAGATACATTATGCGGCCATATACATGACGCAGACATAATTTTGTTGTCATTGGGTTCCATTATTTCTCTCATTGTGTTCCATTGCTGTCATTTGTATAATACATATCATCCTGACATAAAACAAACATACTAATTAACTATGCAGCCATATAAATTTACCTACTCAAATGGAAATGTAGTCAATTTTGGTAGATACAGTCAAGTTATTTAGTTATACGAGCCAGCCTACGGTATCAACATTACTGAATTTATGTACCGAGTCAGTATGTTCAATAAAAAGATGACATGCTGGCACTCCTAATTGGTGCGGACAAAAGTTTATAGTCAATGTGTTTCAATATTGTTATAATTTGTATTATACAATCCATCCTGACATTAAAGGGAAACTCCGCAAAAAAATGAAAAATTGATATTTTGTTCTTGAAGCATAATAAACCACATGTTCATCAATAAAAAAGTTTAATTCTGTATGGTTTGTTTTGTTTGTTTTTTTAAATAATATCTTTGTTGCACTTTTCTTTGCTGTTGTAACAAATTGCTCGACCAGCTGGAAGAGTATCCCTGTGAATTAGTCACTGGATAACCAGGGAATTTATTCAGTGAATTCATATATATAGATAATTTGTTAGTTTTACAGTTCATGGTTATTACATACATTTTACAAACTATATTGTTTCATGATTACGGAAAGTGTACAGTTTTGTCCGGTTTCGTTATTAAAGATTAAAACTTTATGATCGTTGACCTTTAACCTTATTGATGAAAACCGCTGAAGCTGGTTGATCAATTGCCCCGATTAATTTATACGTTTTATTGATACTCACGAACAACTTAAACTTTAGTTAAAAATTACATGTGGTAAGTTTCGACATTGTAGTTGGAAATTCATTTGATTTAGTGATAAAGTGTGTATAAAAGTATTTTGAGACAAAATTCTGTACATTTTCATAAAGCATGCTGTTTTGGTTTATTACCACGTGTTCCGATATATTGTCAACTTTTGCTACACAAATGAAAATATATTATATTTAGCTATTCATGATCATATGTATCTTTTTACATCATTTAAATATTTGCTGTTTTTAGCATTAATATATATGTTAATTTCGTATGTGTTTAAAAATTCATTTCTGAAAACTGCATAAGCGTCTATGCCTTTTTGTTTATAATTTGATATATGAGTACTTTTATGAATTGAATATAATAAAACAGTTAGGAAGAGATTTATATCATTATACATGTATTTTATAACCCAGTACTAAACTTTTAAAATTAAAAATATGTGACCCAATTTTGATTCCGCTTACAAGTACATATATTTTCTTCCACAATTCATGAAAGAATTGACATTTAAGAAAAAAGTGTTCGTAATCTTCAGTCACGTTACACAAGTCACACATACTTGTTTCTTGTATGTGCCATTGTAGTAGTTATTGTTTACATGGGAGGATGTAATGAAGTAATTTCCATCATAACATTTTATATTTGTTATTAATTAAATAGGTAAAAGTAAATTGAAGCACATTGTTTATTGGAGTGATTGATTCTAGATTGAAGATGTTTTTCCATTTGGAGAATCCTAGTGTTCTCTCATCATTTTGTTATTTAAATGGTTATATATATCTTTGGATGACATATTTTCAATTAGTTCTGGGTTTTTTGGTTAACAATCAAGGACAAGTTTAATTTTGTTTTTACAGAAGTTTTCAAAGATTTGTCAGATTTTAATGTACTAACCCATTCTTTTGGAATACAATTTTTCAATTTTAAAAGTTCTGAGATCCAATTGGTTTTTGGGGTCAGTTTCTCCAATATAAGTTTTTGTGATATGTGCCCTTTTTGATCAATTATATCATTAATGAAAATAATACCATCTTTTATCCAATTTAGGTAAAATAAACATTTTCCTTTAAATTTTATGTTTCTATAACCCCACAACATTTGCTGCCTAATATTTCTTAAATTTATGATAGGTGTATTACTTGTTGGTGAATTATTTGCTTCATACCAGCTCTTTAATATGTTTAAGTAAAATGAGGGTAGAACATTACATAAATTAGGTAATGATTTTATGTTGTCAGGCATCATATGAAATATAAGGTTGTTTTTACCAAATTTATTGAAATAATATGTTGGAATGACTTTCCAATTAGCAAATTCTTTTGACGTTAATCGTTTAACCCATGAAATATTTAGTGCATTTATTAAGTAATCAATGTCTGTCATTTGTATACCTCCATTTGTGTAATCTTTGGTGAGTGTTGAACGTTTAACCTTTTCTTGTTTATTATTTCATATAAAATTATATATGAGGTTTTTTAAATCTTTTATGTACATTTTGGGTATTGAAACAACCGAAGCTAAAAAAAAAAGTAAGATTAGGTAAAATAAGCGACTTAACAACTGTTATTTGACCTATCATGGTTAAATTTCTTTTTTCCCAATCAAGTATTAATTATTTTTTTTCTGTTTCATTGTTTTTGCAATATTTTTAAAATTTGTCATATTAGACTTTTACTTGGTTCTTTGCTCCAGTGTATATTTTCAATTGTTTCTTTACAATGTTTAAGTCTACCTTACCATATACCTTCTGTATTAGATTTATTCAGTTTCAAACCAGAAAGTGTTCCAAATATTTCTATTAGGTTCAATACTTTGTGTATTTCATTTTTTGAACTGAGAAAGAGTGTTGTGTCATCAGCCAATTTGGAAATTTTTAAACTATGCGTTTTTTCATCAAGTTTAATTTGAAACCCTTTAATGTTTGAATCTTGTCTTACTCTACAGGCCAGATTTTCAACTGCTATAACAAAAATAAGAGAACTTAACGGACATCCTTGTTTTATACCACGGTGAAGACTATAGGTTTCTGAGATCCAGCCGTTATTAGACAGGCATCCTTTATTATCATTGTATAACGTTTTAACCCATTTTAAGAAGGAATGTGGTATTCCAAATTTTAGTAGAGATTCATACATGAAGGGCCATTCTAAAGAATCAAAGGCTTTGGAAAAGTCTATGAACAATAAAACCCCATCTATATTAAATTTTTCTGAGTAGTCTATAATATCTTGAATCTGGCGAATGTTAAAACCTATGAACCGATTTTTTATATATCCATTCACTACAAACCATTAAAAGTCTGAAATGGCCTATATCTGTACTCGACTGTACTGATTTTTACTCGACCAGTCTGAATTCGTCTGAGATTTACTTAATAATACTCGACTGTAGTCTGAACCATACTTAACAGTCTGAATGTGTACTTGACCAGTACTTAACCGTTTTATACGAGTCTGAACTGTACTCGACCTAGTCTGAACCGTACTCAACCAAGTCTGAACTGTACTCGACCTAGTCTGAACCATACTCGACCTAGTCTGAACCATACTTGACCAAGTCTTAACCAAACTAGATCTATTCTTTGTATCTATTAACTGAATTTTATCAATTTAGGATTTTTTTTTAATAAAAATGAAATTTAAACAACAACTTGAAATTAAAAATGTATTTAATACAGTATTGAAATTAAAATTTCACAATAATCAATCGTAATATAACTTCAACTCAATATTAATCAACACTTACATAATAATATATATCAACTTTTAAAATATAAATAAAACAAGCTGATCAAATAATCTAAAAAAATGAATTGTGACTAATATTTTCAATATTATTCAAATTTTATGAATATTTCGGAAATATTTTATGGTAATTGGACTATTTTCACCATTAACTTAATCCTAGTATAGATATATGTTGTCAGTTGACTTTAGTTTTAAAGGTGTCATACCACCAATTAAAAGTCCCTATCTGTTCAACCAAATTTTGCAATTTTCACAGCTTTCTAAATATTTTACCTTAAGTTTAACTTCATAGAAACAAAGTATATCCTGAATTGTACAGGTGTCACCTTTCTGCATGCCAATTTTTAACATACATTCAAAATCATATAAGAAAGAAGAGAGATCCCGGATGGAAGTACCCCCTGGTTTTCTGGAAATCTTAAATTAGTATACCATGGAGCGCACTAATCCTCAATTTTAAATGCAACACTCGTATACAGGTAAATGTTGGCTCAAAATGGTCTTAATATATTTCTCTTTCAACAAAAGTTTCATTTCTGCAAATTTGTTGGTTAGTTTAGGTGAACAAGGACATCAAATGCACTATTTTTGTCCGTATGGGCCTACTTTCACATACGTTTTAAATTTGAGGGAGTAATTGGTGGTATGACACCTATAATGAAGTGAATGGTTTTTTTTATTAAGATATATATAAAATAGTATATAAAACAATTTAATAAATTAAAAAAAAAATGAGAGCATAATTGTTTTGTTTTATTAAACCAAAAATTTAATATAATCATTATAATAGAATTTCCCTAGCAATCCTTGATAACCTTTTTAAAAAAGGAAATGTATTCCAAAGTAACAATAAAAAAAGATTTAAATTAATTTAAGTATTTGTTTGTCAAATTAACATGTCATACATAAAGCACTTTAATATGTTCTAATTAACTCAGTACATGTGTGTTTTACAGGTAAAAGAAAGCCCTATTTTCTTAAGCTCGTGTATTACTTATCTAATACATACATGTATATTCGAAAGGCCTTGTTATTTAATTTAAACATGATGTTGCAATTTTGAATCAATGTTATTTAGAATTTAATACCTCTGACCAGGTGTGATCTTATTTATGAGCTTGCCCCAAGCAGAGGTTAATTATACTTTATGTTTCACCACTAATCAGAAAAATAATATTATTCATTTATTTAATTTTATCCCTTTTTGATATAAGTTATATATAATATATTTTATTTATCCTAAATATAATCAGAGATATATTTCTTTTATAAGGTTTAAATCTTTTATAAATTTTGTTGGAAGTTGTTATATATGTCAGTTAAAAAGAAATTTATTTAAACAGTCAAAAAAGTAGAGAGTTTTTGGTCTAGTATGGTTCAGACTGGTCGAGTATTGTTCAGACCTTTGGTTAAGTATGGTTTAGACTGGAAAAATAGGTCGAGTACATGTCAAGAATGGGTTAAGACTGTTTCAGACTGGTCGAGTAATAGTTCAGACTATTTTCAACGGCAAAGATAAAGGTCAAGTACGATTCAGTACAGTGAAGTATGGTTCAGACTTGGGTCGAGTAATGTCAAGTAAAAGTCAGACCAATTTAGACTGGTCGAGTAAAAATCAGTACAGTCGAGTACAGATATAGGCCATTTCAGACTTTAATGGTTTGTAGTGATTCTGATCGCTATGAATAACTTTGGACAACACCATCTTTAATCTTTGCGCTAAGGCAATATGCCATAAGCTTAGTGTCTACATTTAATAAAGTGATTGGCATGTAGTTATCTAATGATAATGGATCATTCTTTTTATATAGTAAGGAGATAACACCTATTTTTTGGAGAGTTGTCATTTCTTCTTTTTCATAACATGTATTAAATACTTTCACTGCAGATTCTTTTAGGTATGACCAAAATGTTCGATAAACGTTTACACTGAGACCATCTAGTCCAGGGGATTTATTCAGTTTCATGTTAAATATAGCATTTGTACATTCTTCTAATGTTAGGTTGCCCCCCAATAGTTCACTGTCATTATTGGATAGTGAGTGATCTATCTTTGTTTGACTTATATATTTTTTTGTTTCTGAAGGGTCCGGTTTAGTACTTTAATACAAATTTTGGTAGTAATTTTTTCCTAGAATAAGAATATCTGAGGCGTCTGTAAAAATATTACCATGGTCATTTCTATGGGTGGAAATAGTTTTCTTGGTTTGTCTTGATTTTTCAAGACCCAAAAAATATTTTGTGTTTTTTTTCCCTTCTTCTGTCCATCTGACTCGGGATCTTATTTGTGCACCTCTAGTTTCTTTTATATATAAATTCTATAAATTGTTTTCAACATTATTTATTTCTTTTTTTTTAAAGATGTTGAGAATTACTTGATTTTTCATTTAAGAATTTTAACTTATTTTCTAAATGTTTAATTTCATTTTTACTTTCAGCAGCCTTTTGTTTGCAGATTGCAATGGTTACCTCCATTACTTTAGTTTTGAAAATGTCCCAAGTAACTCGAGGATCATTATTTTTGGTGAGTATTTTTTCTTTATGAGTATCAATTAGTTTAATTATTATTTCCTTGTATTTTGTATCATACAGTATACTGTTATTTATCTTAAAGAATCCTTTGCCTTTATTTTGAGCTTTACGTCTTATTTGTAAAGAGATTGCTTGATGGTCTGTATGTGATACTAGTGCAGGTCTTATGTCTGCTGATATTATGTGCGGTCTTATATCTGGGCTTATTAGAAAAAAATCAATTCTGCTTACAACACTTCTATTGTTTTTTCTTCTCCATGTAAATTGACTGCTGTTTTGATTTAGTTCTCTCCAAATATCAATAAGTTTATAATTTTTTTATAAGTTGCTTTAAACTGTTAACAGGTTTATTTTGATTATTAGGGCTAATACTTTTACTATCAAATGAAGTTAAACTTTCATTCATATCACTCCCCATTATTAATATTCATAAGCGGTTATTGTTAATGATATTGTTTACTTTTTTAAAAAAAGAGTTTCTATTTCGACGAATGTTCGGAGCATATACATTCAGTAGCGTAAAGATATTACCATCAAGTTCTATATTAATGAGTATTATTCTTTCGTCATTATCTCTAGTTTCATTAATAGTTTTATATTTTATGTTATCTTTTATAAGAATTGTTACGCCTCTTGATTGTGAATATCCGAAACTATGCTAAAGTTTCCCTTTTATCTCATTGTTTATGACATTTTCATGTTTTTCAATAAAGTGTGATTCTTGTATGAATAAAATATTACACTTTTGGTTTTTGCACCATATGTTTAATCTTTCTCTCTTTTCTTTTTGCCCTAAGCCTTAACAGTTTAAGGAACATATATTTAGTTTTTCATTCATTATAGAGATAATTTATTTCTATATTACACGTCATGCACGTATCTTCAGAATTATACAATAGAGACAGTAGGTTGAGCTTAAAAAGTAAATAAGTTGATATCATATTGTTAATATACACACTGAAATTGTTTACATACACATATAAATTATACAAAAATATAAATAATATAGAAAACGGTTGAATTTGATTTCTAAATTACATAGTATCATGTGTTTAAAACCAACATTAATGATGATGAATTTTATGTTGTGTGTGATAATCATATACTTGTTAACATGTTCGTTTAAGAAAAAGAAAAAAATCAATCATTATTACGTTTATTTTCTTTTTCAGGTTGATATGTCTGTTGCATAGAACATGTAGAAGAGATTTTGTATTTTGCGCAAATTTACTTTTTGGATTTCATGATACACAAATAGGAGTATTTTTCTCACAGCGTTATGAAGACTGTGATTTTGGATATGAAGTAGCAGCATAATGATATGACAACTTAACCATGATGACTGGCTTTTCCTGTTCTCTTTGCTCAACAATTTTTATTTTTTTTTGAATATCCTATGAATATTGAGGAGGAAGAGTGTACAAGAAGATGAAATATTTGTGCAGTGTATAATGTACATTTGATTGGATTTGACAAACATAATAGTATTGGATATAGATTTAACAAGCATAATAGTGTTGAATTTGTGATAATGTTTGGATTATGTCTGTGTGAAAATGTGATTCTAGAATTTTCCTGATCTAATCTGAATGTCTTAGCATAAGGAACTGCTGATGTACATGTATCATAACTCTTTGTATGCATAATTTTTTTTTTTGTGGATAACGTTTACAAAATATTTGATAGTTGTGATCCAGCTTTTATTATGACATTTAGTTGGTAGATATAGGGAAATTTGTTTGCCGTAAAAAGGATTGTAAATTTTTAAAAGATGAGTGCTTGTCAACATGTTCAATATCAAAAATAAATTACATGTATACATATATTTTTGTATTACTCTTTCATGGGAATATGTATAATCAACTATTATACCATATCCGTTTTTTGTTCATTTTTTATAATATAGATAAAAACAACAAAAGAGACAAAAATAACATAGATAAATTTACATACACACATGATTATTTAAAAGAAATATTTGGGTGTTGGTCACACAAAAAAGGGGGGAATTAAAAATACAGTTTTTCTTCATACTACATTGACCTGAATTTATATCGTCTTCAAATGAGTTAATGCCCTTTTGGTTTTTGAACAGGGACGGATCGTTCATGGACTTCATCAGTCGATGTTGTTGCTGGACGCTTTTCACTACGAGAGTCTGGTGTTCCCGCGCCATATTGAAACATCGTTGTCTGAATGTTTGATTTTTTAGCTGTAACGTCTCCTGATTTTTTCCTTCGTTTTGTTGTTTTCTTTTTTTCTTTTTTGGGTTTTCCACTTCCTCCAAAATATCATTGGTTTTATTTTCGAAGGAAAATGTCGCTTTGGTGATTTTCTTCGAGGCCTTTCCGAGTACATTTGATACCTTTTTCGGATTGACGTTTATTGTTGATTTTGAAGCTGCTACATGCATGTTTTCTTCTGGTGTATCATCAATTGACTCAGTGTTAGATTCGTCACTGTCAAGTGTCACTTTGAGAAGAGCTGCTGCTTTTTGACTCATTGTCATGAGGCATGCTGTTACTCTCCTTGTTTTGAGCTTCAAAACTTGGACAGTCAGCATGCTTATGCCCAGGTAGCTTGCACTGTTTACAGACCCAGTCGTTCTGACAGTCTCAAAATCTGTGACCATTTTGAAAACATTTATTACATACTAAGTTTTCGTTTGTTGATGGCATTCTATCTTTACGGAAGACCGTAGCTCTAAACTTTCCAATTCTGATAAATCTTGGTAGAGGTTTTTCTAATGGGTCACAAAAAAGAATGCGATCACCCGTTTGGCATTCTGTCAGCAACTCATCTACTCGAAGTCGTTCTCTGTTTAATTTGTGAACGGTACATTTGCCTTCATTTTCAATGGCCCTCAAAATCTGACCATCGTCTGCAGAACACGGAACGTCTTTGACTCTGACACGTAGGTACAAGAGTGATGAGTATTCACTTGATTTAGGGTTGGTACTATACACATTAATTAGCTTGTTACGTACAGTTATCTTTTTGGTAATGAGAGTTTCTCTGTCATTCTCAGAATCTGGGTAGATGCGCCACATACCTTTTACTCGTTGTAGGCCTTTCATATGGCTCTTTGGTATGTATGAGTTAATGGAGTTGTAGAATTCGAGGTGTAAGGAATTGATCTGGACTTGGTTTCACCTCACCAAAGAGGTCCGTTTCAAGAATAAATACAGGTTTTACAGAGCTAAGAGTTTCGTGAATATTGACATGAGGTTCACCATTCAGATAGTCTTTAGGTATAAGACCTAGTTTAACTGCATCATTGTAAGCGTTGGATGAATTCGTGTTATGACTGATATCACTGTCATTTTGTGGTTTACCTGCAGTAGCCATATTGAATTTACTGGATGGTTTTTTACAACGTATTTTTGTATGAATATTAAGTTCAATTTTACTAATTAAACAGTATATGCACGTCACTACACTTTCATAGGTTTGTTCTGTCGAAAAACAGTCGTTTGAAGTCTTGTATTTACGATTATTTCTAAGTTTTGGTAAGAGCTCAAAATTCTCCTTGGATAAGCTTGAGGCCGCTTACGTCTTTTCTTAATTCTGTATGTAAAGAGATCAAAATCGATTTTTGAAATTAATTATCAGTTCTTGAAATCGTCATCTATTCGGCATGTCCGATATAAAATGTCACGTGACTTCTGGTGATATCTATAAACCACAAAGAACAAACAGATTCGGGGATTACCGACCGTGCGTTATCATCAATCAATCGGGTATTGCCGTAGACGTCATACATTGTTAAAATGTCTTGCTAAGTGTAAGGTTGTTCTGTCAAACAAGGTTGTGACAAAAGTGTACATAGTTGTCCCGATCCCACAACACAAGAAAGACATGCAATGCATGGTTGGGCAGCCTTAAAGTAATAGCAAAAAATTATCTATAGCAAGCTAAGTTGGTGTGTGACGACCATTTTGAACAACCTTCTTTCGAAAGAGATTGGTAATTATATTCTTTTAATAACAAAATAAACTAGCAGTGCTGATAGCTATAGTTATCAAATCCTTATATGATAAGATCTCGTTGATAAACACAAATATAGATTTGATGAGGAAGAAAAGTTTCAATTATAAGAAAGACAAAATTAATGCAGTGTTCTTGTAACAATCAATGATATACAAACGATCCATTAGCAGTGGCATCGACCCAGTGGTGTAAATAGTTATCAAAGGTACCAGGATTATAATTTAATACGCCAGACGCGCGTTTCCTCTACACAAGACTCATCAGTGACGCTCAGATCAAAACAGTTAAAAAAGCCAAACAAATACAAAGTTGAAGAGCATTGAGGACCCAAAATTCCAAAAAAGGTGTGCCAAATACGGCTAAGGTAATCTACTCCTGGGCGTAAGAAAATCCTTAGTTTTTTCAAAATATTCAAAGTTTTGTAAACAGAAAATTTATAAAAATGACCATATAATTGATATTCATGTCAACACCGAAGTGCTGACTACTGGGCTGGTGATACCCTCGGGGACGAAACGTCCACCAGCAGTGGCATCAACCCAGTGGAGTAAATAGTTATCAAAGGTACCAGGATTATAATTTAATACGCCAGACGCGCGTTTCGTCTACATAAGACTCATCAGTGACGCTCAGATCAAAACAGTTAAAAAAGCCAAACAAATACAAAGTTGAAGATCATTGAGGACCCAAAATTCCAAAAAAAGGTGTGCCAAATACGGCTAAGGTAATCTACTCCTGGGCGTAAGAAAATCCCTAGTTTTTCAAAAAATTCAAAGTTTTGTAAACAGAAAATTTATAAAAATGACCATGTAATTGATATTCATGTCAACACCGAAGTGCTGACTACTGGGCTGGTGATACCCTCGGGGACGAAACGTCCACCAACAATGGCATCGACCCAGTGGTGTAAATAGTTATCAAAGGTACCAGGATTATAATTTAATACGCCAGACGCGCGTTTCGTCTACATAAGACTCATCAGTGACGCTCAGATCAAAACAGTTAAAAAAAGCCAAACAAATACAAAGTTGAAGAGCATTGAGGTCCCAAAATTCCAAAAAAGGTGTGCCAAATACGGCTAAGGTAATCTACTCCTGGGCGTAAGAAAATCCTTAGTTTTTAAAAAAATTCAAAGTTTTGTAAACAGAAAATTTATAAAAATGACCACATAATTGATATTCATGTCAACACCGAAGTGCTGACTATATGACTGGTGATACCTACGGGGACGAAACGTCCACCAGCAGTGACATCGACCCAGTGGTGTAAATAGTTATCAAAGGTACCAGGAGTATAATTTAATACGCCAGACGCCCGTTTCTTCTACATGAGACTCATCAGTGACGCTCAGATCAAAACAGTTAAAAAAGCCAAACAAATACAAAGTTGAAGAGCATTGAGGACCCAAAATTCCAAAAAAATGTGTGCCAAATACGGCTAAGGTAATCTACTCCTGGGCGTAAGAAAATCCTTAGTTTTTCAAACAATTCAAAGTTTTGTAAACAGAAAATTTATAAAAATGACCATATAATTGATATTCATGTCAACACCGAAGTGCTGACTACTGGGCTGGTGATACCCTCGGGGACGAAACGTCCACCAGCAGTGGCATCTACCCAGTGGTGTAAATAGTTATCAAAGGTACCAGGATTATAATTTAATACGCCAGACGCACGTTTCGTCTACATAAGACTCATTAGTGACGCTCAGATCAAAACAGTTTAAAAAGCCAAACAAATACAAAGTTGAAGAGCATTGAGGACCCAAAATTCCAAAAAAGGTGTGCCAAATACGGCTTAGGCAATCTACTCCTGGGCGTAAGAAAATCCTTAGTTTTTCAAAAAATTCAAAGTTTTGTAAACAGACAATTTATAAAAATGACCATATAATAAATGTATTTAAAGAAATACGCGAATTCTTTTATTTGCAGTTTAGCATGTAGGGCTTAGCTACTTTTTTCCCATAAAATGCGTATATACAATATGAGCACTGTTTGTTAAACAGGAAAAATACGTAGGTATCAAAATCACTAGAGCAGACATAGACATTTGAGCTGGTAATCAGTCATTTTTTGTAAGCATACAACTGTTCCACGTTGATGAAGAAAATGCAATGGGAGAATCAAAAGGCAAAAGGTACTAATCCTGTCAAAGCAAATTTCAATATATATAGTCAGGAAAAACAAAATGAGTCACGGATTGAAAAAAACAGTAGAATAACTAGCCACAGCTGTGATGAATCAACAAAAACAATGATTGCAGATATTTCTTTCTTTCTTTGTGATGAGGTATCTGACTATCATCATGAAGCATCAACAATTGTGATCGACAATAGAGTATGTGACTGTCACTTGAACTACTAACCATTGTTCTTTTAGCCAGACTCAGTGCTGAAGATTAATATTTCAGGAGCCGATCTCATGCTAAATGTTTGTTAAAACTGCACGACAAGGCAATTAGACAGAATTCGAGAAACAGAAAGAAAGTCAAGAATCTGTTATCCATTGCAATGGGGCTTGCCAAAATAATAGAAAACAGTGCCGGCTCAAAGTCTGGAACAGATATTGTTTTAATATTTGAAATTGATGATATGGAAAAATGGTACAGTAAACGTCCTAAGTAAACATTAGTTGTCATGGAAGGAATGATTAATACAACATTTATGAAAAATTGAATACTAGCTACCATAGATGATATGCATGCACACATGAAAGGTTGGGTCTTTCTCTGGATTCTCATTGAATATGTTGGGAAAGTTCTGAAACAGGCCATGTCTTTTACAAAATGTTTAAGTCGTGATGGGGAAGGCCTCTTCATAGTCAAAGTAACTATAATAGTTTGAAGAGTTAGGCTTGCTACTATAGAAAGGTTTACAGGGACATTCATTGTAGGCTTTCAAAATGAATCCGTTCCACAATTTTTTAGACATCTTACTCTCTATCGGAGGACTGATAAGTTGCAGTTGTACCCTCTCGATGAGGAGTTGCACTATTGAACTATTATAGCTGAGAAGTGGTGAATAAAAAAAATTATACAATTAAATTATTGTTTCTCTATTGTCATCGGTGTATTAAACTCTCTATACCCTTTCTGTTAATTGAATTCGATATGATAACATTCACAGCTGTGTACACTTGAATTCACACCTGTGTACACCTGAGGCTAAATTGCTGCAAGGTAAAGTTCAAACCAATTCTACGCAAATCGAGAAATATACAATGACTCTACAAAATAATATACACACTCTTTCCACACATATTTTTCATTGAAATGGTTATCAAAGTTATCACGGTAAATAAAGCGTGAAATAGTTTCAGTTCAAGATCAGTAAAAATGTTTAACAGATATTTTATGAAAAAGCCGAACAATAATTAATTCGAAAATATTTAAATTTATATAATTATATAGGAAGTTTTATTTAATAATACAAAACGGTACACGCACGTTTATGTTGATATTGTGGTTATTAACTACGACCAACGATCATCTGTGCGCTTTTAATTACGTAGTATTGTGAGAAGAAATTAAGACTTTAACAGATTTTATTTTTTCCCATGATTCAACAAATCGGGCTAAAACGTCACAACCCACTCTCATAGGTCAGGCAAAAAAGTTACAAATACTTGATTTTCTCCGTTATTAGAAGAAATATAAATATAAAACTTTGCGATTGTGGTACTTATGTCAAGACGAACATATTAAAATGATAAGTAAAAAATCGCGGAATTTCCCTTTAACAAATATGCTGATTTTTTTATGCGGACATAGAAATTTACAATAAAGTGCACATTTGGAAAGTTTTGGTTATTGCAGTCCAATATTTTTGTTATACAAGGTAGCCGGAGATTGCAAAATTACTTAATTTTGTTGAGAGTCAATATTTTCAACTAGAGGCTCTAAAGAGCATGTGTCGCTCACCTTGGTCTATGTGAATATTAAACAAAGGACGCAGATGGATTCATGACGAAATTGTGTTTTGGTGATGGTGATGTGTTTGTAAATCTTACTTTACTGAACATTCTTGCTGCTAACAATTATCTTTATCTATAATGAACTTAGCCCAGTAGTTTCAGAGGAGAAGATTTTTGTAAAAGATTACTAAGATTTACGAAAAATGGTTAAAAAATGACTATAAAGGGCAAAAACTCCTAAAGGGGGCAACTGACCATTTCGGTCATGTTGACTTATTTGTAGATCTTATTTGCCGACATTTATTGCTTTTTACAGTTTATCTCTATCTTTAATAATATTCAAGATCATAAACAAAAACAGCAAAATTTCCTTCAAATTACCAATTCAGGGGCAGCAACCCAACAACGGGTTGTCTGATTCATCTTAAAATTTCCAGGCAGATGGATCTTGACCAGATAAACAAATTTACATCATGTCAGATTTGCCCTCAATGCTATGGTTTTTGAGTTATAAGCCAAAAACTGAATTTTACCTCTATGTTCTATTTTTAGCAGAGGCAGCCATCTTGGTTAGTTGGCCGGGTCAAGCCACACATTTTTAAAACTAGATACTCCAATGATGATTGTTGCCAAGTTTGGTTTAATTTGGCCCAGTAGTTTCAGAGAAGAAGTTTTTTGTAAAAGATTACTAAGATTTACGAAAAATGGTTAAAAATTGACTATAAAGGGCAATAACTCCTAAAGGGGTCAACTGACCATTTCAGTCATGTTGCATTATTTGTAAATCTTACTTTGCTGAACATTATTGCTGTTTACAGTTTATCTCTATCTATAATAATATTCAAGATAATAACCAAAAACAGCAAAATTTCCTTAAAATTACTATTTCAGGGGCAGCAACCCAACAACAGGTTGTCTGATTCAACTGAAAAGTTCAGGCATAGATCTTGACCTGATTAACTGTTATACCCCTTGTCAGATTTGCTCGAAATGCTTTGGTTTTTGAGTTATAAGCCAAAAACAGCATTGTACCCTTATGTTCTATTTTTAACAGTGGCGGCCATCTTGGTTGGTTGGCCGAATCACCACACCCATTCTTTTAAACTAGATACCACAATGATGATTGTGGCCAAGTTTGGTTTAATATGGCCGAGTTGTTTCAGAGGAGAAGTTTTTTGTAAAAGATTACTAAGATTTACGAAAAATGGTTAGAAATTGTCTATAAAGGGCAATAACTCCTAAAGGGTGCAACTGATCATTTAGGTTATGTTGATTTATTTGTAGATCTTACTTTGCTGAACATTATTGCTGTTTACAGTTTATCTCTATCTATAATAATATTCAAGATAATAACCAAAAACAGCAAAATTTCCTTAAAATTACAAATTCAGGGGCAGCAACCCAACAACGGGTTGTCCGATTCATCTGAAAATTTCAGGGCACATAGATCTTGATCTGATTGACAATTTTACCCCCATGTCAGATTTGCCCTTAATGCTTTTGTTTTTGCGTTATAAGCCAAAAACTGCATTTTACCCATATGTTCTATTTTTAGCCATGGTTGCCATCTTGAATGGTTGGCCGGGTCATCGGACACAATTTTTGAACTAAATACCCTAATGATGATTGTGGCCAAGTTTGGTTTAATTTGGCCCAGTAGTTCAGAGGAGAAGATTTTTGTAAAAGTTAACGACGACGGACGACGACGACGACGGACGACGACGACGACGGACGACGACGACGACGGACGACGGACGACGACGACGACAACGGACGACGGACGACGGACGACAAGTGATGAGAAAAGCTCACTTGGCCCTTGGGGCCAGGTGAGCTAAAAAGACTGATTTATCATGCTGACATATACATTTACATAATAAAGTGCAAGTATGGTCAGTATTGGTTTATACTGTCTAACAATTTTGATAAAGGAGACCGATTGAGATGTTAAACTGCTAATCGTTGGTGATGATTCAGTTATTTGAATAACAAGAGGACGTGTTATTTGAAACGGAAAAAGAAACAGTAGTAACGTGGGCAATCTGAATTAAACATAATATGTATTAGTATCTGTAACTGTACACCAATATTGCCTTCATTCATTATGATTATCTTATACAATCTATGTACTATGGGTTAATTAATGTTTTTCTTTATCGATTTTATCTAATAATCAAGCTCTTAAGATAAATGTTACATTCTAAAACAGATCAGACCTTAAATATGTTATATAGAACATATTTATATACATGTACGGCTTAAATAATTTGTTAATTATTTAAATATATGTGCACGTTACCAGTGCACCCCATGTCATTATCAATTCCTTAAAAGGCAGATCACAGAGGAATTTGTAGAGCAAGCAAAGTTTCATGCGTACTTTGTATTTACATTTTTATTTTATCTGTTTTGTTTATATCAAGAAACAATGACATTTAAAGATATTGATAAATCGCTGCAGAGCTGTCCTAGTTATAAGTTAGTGTTGAAGTGACCAGACAAAAGTTAACTTGTGTTCCGGTCTGGTTGTCAAAATTGAAGGGTTGGTGTCGATAAATTTTTGTTATAGTGGTAGACCTGTATCGTAGTTAACCTTTCGGCAGTCATTAAAACATTCCTCAGATCAAGTACGTTTTTCAAGTTAACTAGATTGTGGCCCAATGACTGGTCATAGTAGTCTTAAATCCTGTCGCAGGTTATTTTTGACAGGTCAAAATGTCTGGTTAGAAAGATAACTTGTAGTATAGGTTTAGACTGCACCAGTGTATATCATATATCAGTTAAATGGGTATAAATCTTGACAGGTAAGTTCCTGATTTGTGAGTTAATTTGAGATTGCTAAAAATCATATCCTGTTTCAATAGGTTGTCCACTCAATCTAGCTCATTAATCAAAATATCAATCCAGTAATAACATATGAAGTATATTTGAAAATAACATCTTACCAACTTTGCTCTAGTCGCTTGCATTAAAGTATTATCTTCCTGCATAAACGTATTGAGGATAATCGGTGAACTAAGCTGAAAAAATTGATAATTTCCGTGTTCATCAGGCGAACTGTCAAAAATTGTCAAATCAATATCTGAAAAAATAATGATAAAATATAAGGTTTGAATGATACTTTTCAAAAAGTATGAAGTCGCACGAATATTGCCTCCTTATCGACAAATATTTTACTATATACTACAGATTTAAACTATACATTTGGCCTGAAAAGATTAAAAGATAGCAAAACGCAGTGCGTCTGAATACGCTAAATCCAAAAGGAATAATATAAGGAGAACAAACAACAGTTCACAAAAGCAAAAACAAAGAAAAGTTTAGATAACAGAGATACATTTGTAACCTTGCCAAAATCCTGGTCCATTCGATTCCGCCTCTAGGGTTTTCAATTCCCTTTTTTCCAGTTTAAACCGTATTTTTGATGTGTTCTTGTAAACATCATATGATTAAACGTAGAAGAAAAGGCAGACAATTTGCATTCGGAGGATAACAGATAACTGTAAACAGGTTGGTAATTTAGATACTGCGAGCGAAAACATAACAATGATGATCATTGGCACAGGTCGTTTAGTTTAAACATATTTTATTTGCTGAATTAAAGCAAAATGGATTAGACACAAGTAAATCATACTTATGAAGTCTTCTCCATAATTCAATATAAAGTTACAATAATAGTATAATATAATGAACATGCATATAAAACAAACAGTTTATACAATAGAATACTAGCTTTCATAGGTGAACAAAGAGGAGAGAAAGTAAAAAGAGAAAAAGAAAGTTTGAAAATTCGTATACTTCTGTGACGATGACTTGTGGATTGATGACAACGATGACGTTCTGTGTCAGCAATATTAACGCTCTATCAAGGCATAAGAAATCTGTTTGACCTTTTAATGTAATTTTGAACATGTTTGAAAATTTGAATATTTTGTTCGTTCGAAAGTTCCAAGTGTCCGCAAATTAATAGTTCTGTATCTAAAACAAAGTTTTCAGATAGCCAGTTAAGGTTATGGAATAAGTTTTTCCTACATAATGTGTATTTTGGGCAAACGAAGAAGTAATAGTAGACATCCTCCATATCGGACCCACAATCACAAGAAGGATCACAGGTCGTATGACGGTCGACCAAGTAATGAGGATCATACCTAAATTCATTTTCTTGTAATGTTCTAAATCTTCTTTTTTTACAACGAAGTCAAAAATATAATGGTCAAAGGCGAAGTTGTTCTTTTTGTTCTGTATCCGCAGCTTATTCATCATAATTGCTCCCATAGCTCCTGTAAGAAATCACAGCAACAAAATTATGTTCATTTTGAATGTAGCAGAAGAAACATTTCATATACAATTCATATTTTCATTTTTGATAAATGTGAGTATGCTTTGAAAAGTAACTGTACTAAACAATCAAAATAAGTTCAAGGCAATAACAATCAAAACCAAGGAGTAAACAAAGACTCACAAAACCAAAGGACGTTTACATCAACAGCAATAAATAATAATGAAGAAACTACACGTACTCCAATAAAAACCGGGAGCAAAATCAGGTGCTCCGGAAGGGTAAGCATTTCCTGCACCGTATACGGCACCCGTCGTGTTATTTCTTTGTTCAGTTTGGTAATTATAGAAGGTTATTATGACTGAAGAAGAATATCAGATATGATTTCTGACACACTTTTGTCATAATGGCCAATCAGTTCATGATGGTGACCGTAAAATTTATGCATTGTCAGCAACATACTGTTATTCTAAGGAGCCCGAGCGAAGTATTATGATTTACGTTGTATGTAGTTATTAGAATTAAATAGAAATTATTATACCTGAGTATGTTGAGAGTTGGTCCTTTTGTGAGACATGTTTTTTTCCGATAATGGAGTCATCGGACAAATCTGTATTGCATTGGTTGTCAGTCAGCTTCAGTACGTCATTTTTAAGTGTTATTGTTAACATATCTATAAAAGGGAAAAAGTCAAAATAACATCATTATTTTTCATCTTTGCATTTACCTTCAACAATATGCTTCGTAAACTGCTTAATTTGATGAATTTTACAAAAACAATATGTTAAGTTTGTTGTTTCATTCCTTCTATAATTTGATACCTTTATTATATTTTGTCTATTTGTCTTTGTTTACAGTTGTACTCTTATTTAAGTACTACTTTTACGTTCCAGGCAAACTTACCTTTACCTTAATTTTTATAGTTACCTGTACTTTCATTTTAATGAGTACTTTCACCTTCACTTGACAAATTTAATTTTCTGTTTCCTGTATATACTCATAGATGTTGTGTATCACAATAAGGTTGACAAAGGTTTTGAATCTTTATAGAACTTGGTCATCCTATGCTGGGAGGCCAATATGCAATATATTTTTTTTATATATGAACGTTTATTGTATACAGCGACATGTGTATTTTTTTAAAATGTATTTGATATCAAAGAGTTTATTGTACAAGACATATCACGTGAATACTTTTTTTTATTTTTTCTAAGGTAAGGCAACCCATTGATAGACATATTGTTTTATGCTAATACAATATGTATTTGTATTTTTCACGTATACGACTAATTGTCTACTTTTTTTAGTATTTTGATAAACAAATATATATTATTTTGTTTCTATAATTCATTTTTATATGTGTGTTCTTTTAATTGTAATTTGTATCAGCTAGTATAAGGTTTTCATATTTCTATTGTAGCTTTTTACCACACGCACTCGCCACATGTATGCAACAACCTGAACTGTATATCAGATCAATAATAAACCTTGTTGAATAAACTGAATTCTGTGATTTGTGCTGCCACATGTAATGCTTTGGTTCGCTATCTGTTAAGCTACTTAATGGTTTATTTATATTAAACAATCCATCCACCTATATATTTTTCTTTTTCTTTTTTTTTTTTTAACTATTTTGGTAATTTCATAAACTCTGGCATTATTTCGCAAACATTTCGTTATTTCGGTGACTTAAAGTTTTTCGCAAACTCTAAATCTTTACTTTTTTTTCAATCTAAGATTTGAAATGTAAAATGTGTAAGTAACTGTATGGTAGGTCTACAGATTGCGAAAGCTTAGTATTTTTATATTTCTTAGCATTTAATCAAGAGGTGCGTCTTCAGTATACAAGAAAGCTGAGTAAACTAAAAGTACTACCAAATGATATACCGTTTGGGGTAGCCAAACTTATAAGGACTAAATAATAAGCTTCTGATGTAAGAGGATATTTGAAAATATCTTGATAATTTTTGTATACGTTAAAGTAAGCAGATGTGGAGTAATTGCCAATTAGACAACCATCAACAAGACACCAAATGACATATAATTGATAAAGATACTGTTAGAAATTATTTCAAATTCAAATATTTGTTTTTGTTTTGACACAATTATTTTACACGACATAACTTTGGGATTTATAAATAAAACTACAAATTACAAAAAAAAACGCTTGTGAAATGTAATCAAATAATGAAATTAAGTTTAGGAATTAATAAACATGTTTAACAATTTATGAAAATTAAAACAAAATCACGAAAGATATTTGTAAAACTAAATCAAATCTGCAAAATAACTGAACCGTTAGGAACCTTAGTATTCAGCGAACAGCGAAACATGAATGATTTACAAGTGAAAAGTAAAATCACAAAACTTCGAGAAAAATTCAAATCGTAAAGTCCCAAATCAAATGGCTTGGTATAGGCACATTTTTAAATGTGGAAATGTTGGATTCAACCTGGTGTAATAACTAGCTAAACCTCTAACTTGTATGACAGTCATATTAAATTTTATTATCTTGTCAACTATGTGTGAACAAATCATAAAGATATAACAGGTAAAAATGTCAAAAATTGAGGTACAGCAGTCAACGTTAAGGTTTTATCTTAATAACCATAAGAAAAAAACAACAGAGAAAACAAACATTTACAATGAAACAATAGCACGATGATACATTGATTACGTTCGTTAAAATCTATGACATCGATAACTACATAACGAACGAGTTGTGATACTGATTTCGGCCATACACAATGATTCGTAGTAATATAGAAATAACTATAATATTAAAGGGGCGCAATTGGTGTCCATTGGAATACCTTAAATATGTCGATACACTTTATCGCCAAAACGTACAATATATATTGTTCAGGAGAAAATTTAAAGGTAAAATCAATTCTTCATATTTCTAGTAAAAGTTCATTAAGTGCTAATATGCCAACTTAATATTGTACCGAATTCATCTATCAATAAATTATCAGATTTTTATTGTTGACAACAAATGAGTTAGTTTCAATTGATGTATTTCCTTTAACTGCAAGAAAAGACCTAACTGTATTTATTCTGATTATCATAAGTAAGGTCTTTCCTTTTCCAAACGTGAAAGACCTTATTCTATTTCTTCCGATTATTATTATTATTGATAATAATGTCTTTCCTGTTCCAAAAGAAAAAGATCTTACTGTATTTCTTCTGATTATCATTCATAAGATTTTTCCTTTTCTTAAAGGGAAATACCTTACTGTATTTCTTCTGATAACTGGTATAGTCTTTCCTTTTCCAAAAGGAAAAGACCTTATTGTATTTCTTCTAATCATTATTATTAGGTCTTTCCAACTTTCCGTGGAAACACCTTTTGATTTTGTTCAGATTTGTATGAGGTCTTTCCACTTTTCCGTGAAAAGACCTTTTGTTTTGTTCTGAATATTTTTTTGTTCTGCCTATTATTTGTTTTCATCATTATTAAGGTCTTTCCTTTTCAAAAAGAGAAAGACCTTACTGTATGTCTTCTGACTATTATTATTATTATTAAGGTATTTTCATTTACAAAAGGGAACGACTTTAATGTATTCCTTCTGAATATTATTATTAGGACTTTCCACCTTTCCGTGGAAAGACCATTTGGTTTTGTTTCGATAAATATTTGTTATCTTCCGCCGAATTTTTTTCTTGTGCAGTATTATTGTTTCACAAGATGTCGCTAAATTTTTGAATATGATATCAACAGTTTATAAGTTTTTAAAACTGATCCTGTTTGACCGAATACTTTTTTGTAAGAGTTATCTCCCCACACACTGTTTTTCTTTTGTTCACTACTACCGTAAAAGATAACGACACATTTGTTTTACCAAATTGCTAGTTATATCTTTGGAATAAAAATGACCATTTGGATCGAAGCTATATGGAGACTCAATGTGAGAGATATTCTACTTTTTACATTTGATATGAGTGATATGCATTTCTAACTGGTAAACCTTAACTAGAAGATATCAAAAGTCTTTAGATTTGAGGTCCTTGGTTTAAAAAAAAGAAAATCAGGTCAAAGTCATATTCTAAATTTTTAGTTTGGCTTATACTCACTTCTTTTCTATCAAAATGAATCCTAAGATGAGGGAAAAAAACGCGTTTTTTTTTCTTCGCTGTTTTTTTTGTTTTGTTTTTTTTTTCTCGCTTAAATGTCGCTGAGACATATGATATATAACATTGCTTGGTTGATGTTTAGACGAGTTGAATATACATAATGTACACAGCCATGTATCACCATCACTGCTGGTGATCCGATGGATAAATCTGTTGTAGACTTGTCACTGGCTCAGACGTATGTATAAATAGTTATTTTCTGTGACTGTATCTTACATTAATTTGTAGGATCCTGTACTATATATAATTTAGCTGATCTGTAAAAATAACATCTCCATGCCTTATATAGCATGTACTGTAGTACGACGCTAGATTAAAACTGACGCGGAAAGGTAACACCGACCACCGAAAGCTTCATTTTTATGAAACCCAGGTGGTCGTTTGGTGTAGCGGGCCGGCTACAGTGCAGGCAATTTGGTTTCACGATATCTCAGTAGCATAAGTTCGAATCCCGGCAAGGGAAGAACAAAAAAATGCGAAAGCAAATTTACAGATCTAACATTGTTGGGTGGATGATTAGACGAGTTGTATATACATAATGTACACAGCCATGTATCATCATCACTGCTGGTGATCCGATGGATAAATCTGTTGTAGAGTTGTCACTGGCTCAGACGTATGCATAAATAGTTATTTTCTGTGACTGTATCTTACATTAATTTGTATATCCTTTACTATATATAATTTAGCTGATCTGTAAAAATAACATCTCCATGCCTTATATATCATGTACTGTAGTACGACGCTAGATTAAAACTGACGTGGACAGGTAACACTCGGCCACGCCGAAAGCTTCATTTTTTTAAAGCCCAGGTGGTCGTGTGGTCTAGCTGGACGGCTACAGTGCAGGATATTTGGTTGCACGATACCTATGTAGCATGGGTTTGAATACCGTCGAGGGAAAAACAAAATATTTGCGAAAGCAAATTAACAGATCTAACATTGTTGGGTTGATGTTTAGACGAGTTGTATATACATAATGTACACAGCCATGTATTACCATCACTGCTGGTGATCCCAAGAATAAATCAGTTGTAGAGTTGTCACTGGCTCAGACGTACTTATGAATATAATTATTTTCTGTGACTGTATCTTAAATTAATTTGTAGGATCCTTTTCTATAGATATTTTGGATGATATGTAAGAATAACATCTCCATGCCTTATATATCATGTATTGTAGTACGACTCTAGATTAAAACTGACGTTGAACGGTAACACCCGGCCAATGAAAGCTTCACTTTTTATGAAGCCAAGAAGGTCGTGTGGTCAAACGGGACGGCTACAGTGCAGACGATTTGGTTTCACGGTATCTCAGTAGCATGGGTTTGAATCCCGGCGAGGGAAGAACAAAAAAATTCGAAAGCAAATTTACAGATCTAACATTGTTGGGTTGATGTTAAGACGAGTTGTGTATACATAATGTACACAGCCATGTGTCATCATCACTGCTGGTGATCCGATGGATAAATCTGTTGTAGAGTTGTCACTGCCTCAGACGTACTTATAAATATGATTATTTTCTGTGACTGCATCTTACATTAATTTGTAGGATCCTTTACCATAGATAATTGAGCTGATCTGTAAGAATAACATCTCCATGCCTTATATAGCATGTACTGTAGTACGACGCTAGATTAAAACTGACGTGGACAGGTAACACTCGGCCACGCCGAAAGCTTCATTTTTTAAGCCCAGGCGGTCATGTGGTCTAGCGGGACGGCTACAGTGCAGGAGATTTGGTGGCACGATCTCTCAGTAGCATTGGTTCGAATCCCGTCGAGGGAAGAACAAAACATTTGCGAAAGAAAACTTACAGATCTAACATTGTTGGGTTGATGTTTAGACGAGTTGTATATACATAATGTACAAAGCCATGTATTACCATCACTGCGGGTGATCCCAAGAACAAATCTGTTGTAGAGTTGTCACTGGCTCAGACGTTCTTATAAATATAATTATTTTCTGTGACTGTATCGTGCATTAATTTTTAGGATCCTTTACTATAGATAATTTAGCTGATCTGTAAGAATAACATCTCCATGCCTTATATATCATGTACTGTAGTACGACGTTAAATTAAAACTGACGTTGAAAGGTAACACCCGGCCAACGGAAGCTACATTTTTTATGAAGCCCAGGTTGTCGTGTGGTTTAGCGGGACGGCTACAGTGCAGACGATTTGGTTTCACGGTATCTCAGTAGCATGGGTTCGAATCCCGGCGAGGGAAAAACAAAACAATGCGAAAGCAAATTTACAGATCTAACATTGTTGGGTTGATGTTTAGACGAGTTGTATATACATAATGTACAAAGCCATGTATTACCATCACTGCCGGTGATCCCAAGTATAAATCTGTTGTAGAGTTGTCACTGGCTCAGACGTACTTATACATATAATTATTTTCTATGACTGTATCTAAATTAATTTGTAGGATCCTTTACTATAGATATTTTGGATGATATGTAAGAATAACATCTCCATGCCTTATATATCATGTACTTTAGTACGATTCTAGATTAAAACTGACGTTGAAAGGTAACATCCAGCCAACGGAAGCTTTATTTTTTATGAAGACAAGAAAGTCGTGTGGTCTAGCGGGACGGCTACGGTACAGACGCTTTGGTTTCACGGTATCTCAGTAGCATGGGTTCGAATCCCGGCGAGGGAAGAACCAAAAAATGCAAAAGCAAATTTACAGGTCTAACATTGTTGGGTTGATGTTTAGACGAGTTGTATATACATCATGTACACAGCCATGTATCACCATCACTGCTGGTGATCCGATGGATAAATCTGTTGTCGAGTTGTCAATGGCTCAGACGTACTTATAAATATAATTATTTTCTGTGATTGTATCTTACATTAATTTGTAGGATCCTTTACTATAGATAATTGAGCTGATCTGTAAGAATAACATCTCCATGCCTTATATATCATGTATTACCGCTATTTTGTGCATTTTTCCTTTGATCTTTTTTTGTGATAATTTTCATATCATGCTCCTCGCTTGAGATGGAAAAATTATTGCTAGAAACTAAGGAAGCCACGTTGTGTTGCTATCGAAATTGACATTGAAATTGACAACGTCGTCATAGGTAAAATAGCGATAAACAGATTATCATTGGTCATCTCAACTCGATTGCTTTTCTCACTTTCGCTGTTCCAGCTCAAGCGAGAAAATCAATCTCGTTGAGATAATCAAAGATAATCTATAACTATAGTACGCCGCTAGATTAAAACTGACGTAGAAAGGTAACACTTGGCCAGAGAAAGCTTCATTTTTATGAACCCCAGGTGGTCGTGTGGTCTAGCGGGACGGCTACAGTGCAGGCGATTTGGTGTCACGATATCGCAGTAGCATGGGTTCGAATCACAACGAGGGAAAAACAAAACATTTGCGAAAGCAAATTAACAGGTCTAACATTGTTGGGTTGATGTTTAGACGAGTTGTTTATAAAATATATATATATATATAAAAGTCTATAAAAAGGACCAACCAGCAAATTTATTATGTACCGGATCGTCTAGAATAGGCGATACTATGCAGATAAGGAAAAAATTATATCAGTCTAAAGATTTGCACAACGGTACTGATATAAGGTGTTATTAAACGAAAATGTTGTTATAAAATCGTGTTGACAAATGTTTCGGCTCAACAAATGGCCTTCTTCTTGTGTCACAAGTTTTAACAATACTGATACATAATGTATAAGTTGTGAAAATAGATCAGTAATAATACAGGTAAGTTTTGGTCGATTGATTTTAATCCTGAATATCATAATATAAACAAAACACTATAAATTGATATCCGTGACTGTGTATATTAAAAATAAAAATAAATGAAACACAAAACTGTTAGTATTTCTTGTTGATGCCGTTTGTGAGATGTACATTAAGTTCCTTTATCCAAAAGCTTTCCCGAACCTGTCGCTGTGCATCACTCCAGTGAATGTTCTGTTCAATTACTAGAATTTTCATGCGTTTAAAGTCATCAAGTTTGTGATCCGACTGTCTGAAGCGCTAAGAGACTGGAAGAAGTGGCTTCTTAGAGATATCACTCCTATGGCTATTGAGGCGTTTGTGGAAAGGCTGCTTTGACTCACCAACATATTGGAGGCCACAAACCGAACATTCTAGTATGTAAATAACATTTATACCTTTGCAGGTAACATTGCAAAATATCTTATAGTTATTTTCGGTAGCCTTACTGTGAAATGTTGATGAATGCTGCATCTGTAGGCAGCATTAGCAGCGTTTTTCTCCACACGAACGACATTCTCCAGAAGTACTTCTATTATCATACACTTCAGCCCGCACTAGTAGGTTTCGCAGACTACTAGGTTGCATAAAAGCTATCATTGGAGGCTCAGGAAAAATCTTGGACAGTTTGGAATTCTTTTCAACTGATTTCCAATGCTCACGAATGACACCAAAGCTGTTTTTGAGAGATGGGTGATAAGTAAGAACACATTGAGTCCTTTTATTTTTCTTTTTAACTTTGTATTCCAATAGTTCACTCCTCGGAATTGACTCCGCTTTCTGAATTTTTTTTTTGATATTTCTTTGTTTGGAGCCCCTTTTCTTCAAGCGAGTTTCAAGTTTACGCAGTTGTCTTTTAGTTGTTTCTGTGTTGAAGCATATTTGCTTGACTCTAAGTGCCTGACTGTATGGAATGCTCTTGGTAAGATGAGCAGGATGGCAACTTTTAGGGGACAAATATTGATGAGTGTCAGTAGGCTTATAAATCTGTAGATATGATGCCCTCTGTGAGCGAACTTGAAGTATCGAGGAAGGCGATTTTGGATATATACTTCTCATGAGTAAATTTGATACTTGGATGTATGTTGTTGGCATGAGTGATAAAAGTGTCTAAATCCTCGTCACTTTTATTCCATTTCATATCCACATCATCTATAAATCTAAACCAGGAAAGCGGGTATTCGAGGGAAGTTTCAAGGAGTTGTTTCTCTAATTTGCCCATAAATATGTTGGCATATGGCGGAGCCATTTTGGTGCCCATGGCAGTTCCATTTACTTGCAAATAATGATCTCCATCAAAAGTGAAGTTGTTTTTCTTAAGTACCAGCGTGAGCATTTTGACCAGGCATTCAGTAGGTGGATATTTCACTAGTCTGGAATTCCAAACTTCTTTTGCATCGATGCCATCTACATGTGGAATATTAGTGTAGAGAGAGGTAACATCCATGGAAACAAGAGTCGTGTCGGAGGGGAGTGGGTTTAAGGCCTGCATTTTTCTAAGATAATCGGTTGTATCTTTCATGTGAGATGGTAAGTCTTCATCATGTTGACGAAGATGGAAGTCAACAAATTCCGATATTTTTTCCGTCGGATGACCGTTCGCTGAAACTATAGGTCTTCCTGGGTTATTGGCCTTATGAATTTTAGGTAATAAAATTGAGAATATAAATGGGGAATGTGTCACAGAGACAACAACCCGACCAAATAAAAAAAACAACAGCAGAAGGTCACCAACAGGTCTTCAATGTAGCGAGATATTCCCGCACCCGGAGGCGTCCTTCAGATATAATAGATATAATAGATATAATCTGCCCGGTTTTAGGTTTTCTGGTTTCAAATATTCAAGAGTTTTGTCATCGATGAAACCATCGTCATGCATTTCTACCAAACTATTAGTATTATCTCTGCTAAAAGATGTAGAAGGGTCAGAGTCTAGTTTTTGGTAGAACCTTGCATCGCTAAGTTGTCGTTCAGCCTCTTGAATATAGGCAGTTTTATCCATGAAAACCACTGCACTGCCCTTGTCTGCAGGTTTAATGACGATATTGTTGTTAGACCGTAAGTTTTTCAGTGCAGTCCGTTCATTGGTAAGATTGTCAAGAGGTTTATTGTTTATTTTTAGTATTTTTTAATAATGTCCGACTTAAAGTTGTCAATAAATGATTCCAAGGTAGCATTTTTGCTCGATCTAGGGATCCAAGAACTCTTTTTAATAAATTTTCTCAATATAATTCTTAATAGACCTCAACAGACTGATTCACCCTGCAACATCGTGGTCAATTTTTCTCAACACCAATTAACGGAATCGGAAACATCTCTTCTCTCTAGAGGACTTAATTTCTGTGCTCTATCTGCTCCTGTCAATGACACCAAATTGTCGGAAGACCTTGACAATTTTGCTAGAAGTCTACGTATTAAGGAATATTTCGCGTCGAAGGAGGATAACATAATAAGCTCGGATGGGGACTCAGAAATTTCAGAAGACGAGAACAACTACAAATTTATTAAAAAGAGTTCTTGCATCCCTAGGAATGGATAAAACTGCCTATTTCAAGAGGCTGAACGACAACTTAGCGATGCAAGGTTCTACCAAAAGCTAGACTCTGACCCTACTACATCTTTTAGCAGAGATAATACTAATAGTTTGGTAGAAATGCATGACGATGGTTTCATCGATGACAAAACTCTTGATTATTTGAAACCAGAAAACCCAAAACCGGGCAGATTTTATCCATTACCTAAAATTGAAGGCCAATAACCCAGGAAGACCTATAGTTTCAGCGAACGGTCATCCGACGGAAAAAATATCGTAATTTGTTGACTTCCATCTTCGTCAACATGTTGAAGACTTACCATCTCACATCAAAGATACAACCGATTATCTTAGAAAAATGCAGGCCTTAAACCCACTCCCCTCCGACACGACTCTTGTTTCCATGGATGTTACCTCCCTCTACACTAATATTCCACATGCAGATGGCATCGATGCATGCAAAGAAGTTTGGAATTCCAGACCAGTGAAATATCCACCTACTGAATGCCTGGTCTAAATGCTCACGCTGGTACTTAAAAAAAACAACTTCACTTTTGATGGAGATCATTATTTGCAAGTAAATGGAACTGCCATGGGCACCAAAATGGCTCCGCCATATGCCAACATATTTATGGGCAAATTAGAGAAACAACTTCTTGAAACTTCTATCGAAAACCCGCTTTCCTGGTTTAGATTTATAGATGATGTGGATATGAAATGAAATAAAAGCGACGAGGATTTAGACACTTTTATCACTCATGCCAACAACATACATCCAAGTATCAAATTTACTCATGAGAAGTATAAATCCAAAATCGCCTTCCTCGATACTTCAAGTTCGCTCACAGAGGGCATCATATCTACAGATTTATATTCTAAGCCTACTGACACTCATCAATATTTGTCCCCTAAAAGTTGCCATCCTGCTCATCTTACCAAGAGCATTCCATACAGTCAGGCACTTAGAGTCAATCGAATATGCTCCAAAACAGAAACAACTAAAAGACAACTGCGTAAACTTGAAACTCGCTTGAAGAAAAGGGGCTACAAACACAGAAATATCAAAAAAGTTTTCAGAAAGTGGAGTCAATTCTGAGGAGTGAACTATTGGAATACAAAGTTCAAAAGAAAAAGAAAAGGACTCCATTTGTTCTTACTTATCACCCATCTCTCAAAAACAGCTTTGGTGTCATTCGTGAATATTGGAAATCAGTTGAAAAGAATTCCAAACTGTCCAAGATTTTTCCTGAGCCTCCAATGATAGCTTTTATGCAACCTAGTTGTCTCCGGAACCTACTTGTGCGGGCTGAAGTGTATGATAATATAAGAACTCCTGGAGAATGTCGTTCGTGTGGAGAAAAACGCTGCTAATGCTGCCTACAGATGCAGCATTCATCAACATTTCACAGTAAGGCAACCGAAAATAACTATAAGATATTTTGCAATGTTACCTGCAAAGGTATAAATGTTATTTACATACTAGAATGTTCGGTTTGTGGCCTCCAATATGTTGGTGAGTCAAAGCAGCCTTTCCACAAACGCCTTAATGGTCATAGGAGTGATATCTCTAAGAAGCCACTTCTTCCAGTCTCTCAGCACTTCAGACAGTCGGAACACAAACTTGATGACTTTAAACGCATGAAAATTCTAGTAATTGAACAGAACATTCACTAGAGTGATGCACAGCGACAGGGTCGGGAAAGCTTTTGGATAAAGGAACTTAATGTACATCACACAAACGGCACCAATAAGAAATACTAACAGTTTTGTTTTTCACTTATTTTTATTGTTAATATACACAGTCACGTATATTGATTTATAGTGTTTTGTTTATATTATGATATTCAAGATTAAAATCAATCGACCAAAACTTACCTGTATTATTACTGATCTATTTTCCCACCTTATACATTATGTATCAGTATTGTTAAAACTTGTGACACAAGAAGAAGGCCATTTGTTGTGCCGAAATATTTGTCAACACGATTTTATAACAACATTTTCGTTTAATAACACCTTTTATCAGTTCCGTTGTGCAAATCTTTAGACTGATATATATATTAATAAGCTTTTGAAACTGACATGGCATAACAAAAAACTTCCATGTAACAGTTACCTCCCCGAAAATCATTTTTCTTGTTATTTCTTTTACATCGCAACCGTATAAATCCTCAGGATGATTTGATTTATTTTGACCGAAGCTATTCAGAGACTCCATATGAGAGTAATCCCCTTGTGCATTTGATATGTAAGTACATATATATATAAAAAATGATGGTACTTTTTCTTAAAATGAGGGTACTTTTTATATGGCCTTCCAAATACCGTTTCGATCCCTAACATCACTGAAAAGACATTTTTTGTCGAAATCCGGATCTGGTGTGCTCAAGAAATATTGACACCGTATGTTTGTGGCACAACATCGTGGCCATAAGTTAACAATTTTTTTTTCTATTAAGAATTAAATTTATTTTAAGATCCATTTTTTTACATCTTGTGATCAATTTTATTTGGCAATCGCCAATGGCAGTCAGCGGGGTTAAAGAACATCAGTTGTTCGACCTGTTAGTCAAATGCGTTTTGTTTAAATATATTTTTCACTTTTTTATTCTTTTGGAAAATGTTGTTTGTGCTGTTTTTAGACCCTTCTACAACGAAATTTGTTTATCATGCACACGTATAAAAAAAAAGGTTTTTATCCAACGCAATCATAGGTTTGAACGTAGTTTTCAATTTAGACTCGTATATATATATAAGTGATATGTAAGTAAATATATATATATATCGAACATATTTTAAATTTTTCTTTTTGCACATATTTTCAAAAACCGTATAACAACAATGTATATATGGACAACAAACTTTTACTTAATTGTCTTTACATATTCATGTTGTATAAATTCATTTATCATACATCATACAGACCTCAAGTTTTTTGATATGCAGTCCTTGATACATTTGGAGGAAATTGAGTTCAAGGTCAAAGGTCAAGGTCATGTTGTAAGTTTTGAATTTTGATTGTTTTCTTTTTTCAAAAGGTACCGTCACTGTTAATGATATGATGTGCTTGCCAAATAATTGTTTACGATATGGCACAACTTCAACCAATTAAAGTCGTAGTATTTTTATCACCCTTTATACGTATGAGTTTTCTTCCCTAAGTATTTGAAATTAGTATTACTCCTGTACCATACAAGTGAAAAACCTATGATCTTTCGATTTGAGATCACTGACCGATGACCTTGAAATTGAGATCAAGGTCAAAGGTCAAATTAACGTTTGATATTTTTACCTTTGCTGAAAATTTATACTCGTTCGTTAAAAACCCGTTAAGACTTTTACATTTGATGTTGTAGACATTTGACCTTTCAACAGGTTTACCTGAAGTGATAATATTTTCACCGGAAGTACACTATTTCAATGGAGAAGTCCCTTGAATCTTGTATTTTAATCAGTTTGATGTAACAATTACATGCATCAAAAGCGATACCTTGTAACACTGTTTTCTTAAATTTCATTCTTTATTATCAAAGTCGAGGTAAAAAGACCTTCAATCGGAACAATTGTTTTTTTAATTAAGATTTTTACTTTTCCAAAAGGGAAAGATCTTGCAGTATTTCTTCCGATGATTATCATTCTCTTTCCGCCAAACTTTGACGAAGTTAGCAGCCTTAACCGTAAGACGTGTTGCTTTCAGGGTCACACTTTGGATCAGTGTCATAAATACCTGTAGACACATAGGATCTTCCCCACTAATCATCAATTCATGTTACTTTGAAAAATTCCTCAAGTTCAAATTTGTATGTTGACCTTGTGATGGGATAATCTCAACAATTTAATATTTACAGAAGTGGTTAAAAGTGACAAAATGTTTGAGTTATTAATGCGCAGCTTGGTAACAGTTTGACCAAAGAGATTTAACCTTTCTGTAAGGGGCATAACCCCAGTTTTAGGTTTCTGAAAAGACAAAATCACTTTTTACTATATAACCAAAGGTCCTAGATCCATGAAGTATTTCGTAATGACAAGAATGATTCATGATCATGACAAAGGTCACAAGGTAAAAGGTGATTGTCATGTCCTAGAAAGAACATTGTGTTTATTACCTTATTAAACTAATTTTTTATGTGTTATAAAGCTTTTTAAGATCGACTTTCACCTTTGACCTTAAAACTTTCTTTTATGAATATCTCTAACACTATAATACTTACAGACATCGTAATTATTGAAAAATGTTTAGATTCTCAAGACGCCTCTTATTTACATTTTGACTGAAGATATTTGACCTAGCTATAGTGAAATAACCCCCGTAAACTGTTTCTGCAAAGACAAAATAAGCTTAAACACTTTAACCAAAAGTCCTAGACCATTGTGGTGACATTTATGACACAGGTTATAAGGTCAAAAGTCAAGGTTATGTCCCAAATAGCGGATAATGGTTTAATTGTTATCTTTGAAGGGTTTTTTATATAAAAAAAAAAAGAAGATGTGGTATGATTGCAAATGAGACAACTCTCTACAAGAGACAAAAATAATACAGAAATTAACAACTACAGGTCACCGTACGGATAAAAAATTTCTAATGGAGTTTGCAACAATAACTACTCATTTAAATGCATCATAAAATATTAAGATGTAAAAAAAATGCTTGTTATCACTGAATGGTAAAGATTATTTTAATTTATCAGTTGGTAGTAAAAAGTGAACATACATTGTATAGTGTATATAACAAAGATTTAAGTTGATTCTGGACAAGGACAGTTTAAGAGTAATGTTATTCTCTGTAAAAACCAAAGGAATCAATGGGAATGTTTACACCATTGTCACAAATTTCCGACATCTTTTCAATATTTAATCCATACGATGCCCTGATAAACAAAATAACTTTATTTCATGCTTGGGTTTCTGTCGCCATGGTTACAGGTCCAATATATATCTAAGCCCAATAGCAGAGTAGCAAAATTTTCAAAATCTTTCCAACTCCCATTATTTTTAGCAAATACAAATTTTTAGCCTAAATCATATTTATACAGAATAAAAAGAGGTCTTGAATAGCACAATAAAGTAAACAGACATTATCCCTATAATAATCCACTCAAAACATTAAAACTTGTATCTGAAAGTGCCAATTTCGCATTGTTTTCAAACTGCTGAAAAATACTTTTTTGGGGGCAAATTTCAAACTGATTTTGTTTTTTCCCAGATCCATTTTATTGTATTCCTCCAAAATGATCATCATTTATCATGTATATCACTCTTTAATCAAGAAAAAAGAATTGGGTATGTGTTTGGTTTTTTTTGTTTAAAAAAAAATTGTCCGAAATTTTGAGAAATTTAGAAAAACTTTAATTTTCAAAGACAGATTAAAAGAAGTAGTTATATTTATCTATTTCAAAGTTTTGCGCATTTAACTTTGTAAAACCATACTGATTAGGAATTGTTGTTATGCACAACTAATATAATTTTTAAATAAATATCATTATCAGTCGTTATTGAAACGCATTACAAAGAACTTCCCAGTTATAATTGTGATTGAAAGTTTCAAAGGAATTGCTACATTTTCTATTAATATAGATATTGGAAGATGTGATATGAGACAACTCTCCACCCCAGTAACATTTTATAAATAAACCACTATAGGTCAAGGTACGGTCAACACGGAGCCTTTGCTCAAACCGAACAACAAGCTATAAAGGGCACTATAAATTACTGTGTAAAACCATTCAAACGTGAAAACCTACGGTCTAGTCCATATTAAACGAGAAAAACTTATAAACCAAATATACAAACGACAACCACTGAACATCAGATTGCTGACGTACAAACAATAGCAACAGGATAATTTATATAATATTTAGTGTCCCATAGTGCTATTAATGCTACTATTTTTTGTTGTTACAGTACTTTCAACCTTAGGCGTTACTATTTCAGTTATCAATCAGCGGTCATCGATCAGTCACCGATCAGTCAAGTTCGCGTCAAACTCACGTCAGCAATCTGTCAAACTTATAGGGAAAGTAATTGACTGATCGGACTGTTCGGACGGATAGTACCGATCGACCTTGATGACGGATTGAACTTGAATACGTCACATGATAAACAAATACAAATTACGGAATCTTAGTTTCGTTTAATTTAATTAAAATGGCGACTCGTGAAAATGGAACGTTCAATGATACATTTTGTTTATTAATTATTTAGCAAAGTTTTATGAAATGGAATGAAAAGAAATGTACAGATAAAACCTGAATTAAAATATTTTTATTAAAGAATGGTCTTTTTCGTTTTATTTAGGGAATATATTTTCAAACCCGGCGAGTTTTAAAACGGTGTCTACATCGCGATTTTGATTTTATTTAATTTCCAAACATACTCGGGGAAAAACATAATGAAAGGATCGGTTATTGAAAAAATGAAGTCTATTTTTTGTAATATTTTAAATTATTGTATGCTTATAATCATAAATTTCTTTTAAGAAAACTTATCACAATCACGGACTTTCTATATTCCTGTCACAATCGAAGCCGTTAAAAAGACAAATTACAAAAATAAATGCTGTTTTTTTAACAAGAAATATGAATAATTTCAAACAATGCAAACAACATTACATTATATTTTTCTGATAGTTTTTTTTTACCTTAATAAACTACTCCTGAACAATGAAAAGTACAAAAATCCAATGGTGGTAAAAATATTCCTTCAAAAGAAAGAAATAATTTTAAGCAGATTTATTATGAAGAACAACCAATCTTGATAAACAAAAAGTAATGAAATCATATGGCGGTTATGAATTTTAAGCAGATTTATTGGCGGTCAATAAGGTTCAGTAAAATAAAGAAATGTTTGCATTTTAGGCAACGCGTACAAACATTTAATATCTTTTTCCTTAATGTGAATAAAATTTTAGTATAATTTCTCTGACATTTTTGAATTTCATGATGACAACCTATTTTAAACTATAAAAAGTACAAAAATCCAATGGCAGTCAATAATGTTTAGTAAAATGAAGAAATATTTGCATTTTAGTCAATGCATACAAAATTTTAATATCTTTTTCCTTAAAGTCACCATATTTTATGAAGAACAGTCTATCATGATGTACAAAAAGTACTGAAATCATATGACGGTTACTAATTTGTATCAAAATAAATCAATAGCTGCATTCTTATTCCACAAAAATAGAAGTTTAAAGTATTTTAATTCTCATTACATCTCAATTCTGATTAGAAGACTTGTCTCAAAATGGTAAAAATAACTGATTTCAAATGAAATAACATCATTTCTAGTAAAAAGAAGACTAATTTTGGTTATTTTAAACAATGCGAATGAAATTTTGTATAATTTCTCTGACATTCTTTGAATTTCATGAAAAAAAACTATTCTAAACTATCAAAACTACAAAAATTCAATGGCGGTCAATAATTTTCAGTAAAATGAAGAAATATTTGCATTTTAGGCAACCCATAAAAAAATTTAATATCTTTTTCCTTAAAGTAACCATATCTCATGAAGAACAGCTAATCCTGATGTACAAAAAGTACTGAAATCATATGACGGTTAATAATTTGTATCAAAATAAATCAATAGCTGCATTCTTATTCCACATAAATAAAAGTTTAAGTATTTTAATTCTCATTACATCTCAATTCTGATTAGAAGACTTGTCTCAAAATGGTAAAAATAACTGATTTCAAATGAAATAACATCATTTCTAGTAAAAAGAAGACTAATTTTGGTTATTTTAAACAATGCGAATGAAATTTTAGTATGATTTCTCTGACACTCTTTTAATTTCAAGTAAAAAACTATTCTAAACTATAAAAAGTACAAAAATCCAATGGCGGTCAATAATTTTTAGTAAAATGAAGAAATATTTGCATTTTAGGCAACACATACAAAAATTTAATATGTTTTTCCTTAAAGAAGCCATATTTTATGAAGAACAGCCAATCCTGATGTACAAAAAGTACTGAAATGATATGACGGTTAATAATGTGCATCAAAGTAAATCAATTACTGCATTCTTATTCCACAAAAAATAAAAGTTTAAGTATCTTAATTCTCATAACATCTCAATTCTGCTTAGAAGACTTGTCTCAAGATGGTAAAAATAACTGATTTCAAATAAAATAGCATCATTTCTAATAAAAAGAAGACTAAGTTTGGTTATTTTAATCAATACAAATACAATTTTAGTATGATTTCTTTGACACTCTTTTAATTTCATAAAAAAAACTATTCTAAACTATAAATGTACAAAAAATCCAATGGCGGTCAATAATTTTAAGTTAAATGAAGAAATATTTGCATTTTAGGCAACACATACAAAAATTTGATATGTTTTTCCTTAAAGAAGCCATATTTTATGAAGAACAGCCAATCCTGATGTACAAAAAGTACTGAAATGATATGACGGTTAATAATGTGCATCAAAGTAAATCAATTACTGCATTCTTATTCCACAAAAAATAAAAGTTTAAGTATCTTAATTCTCATAACATCTCAATTCTGCTTAGAAGACTTGTCTCAAGATGGTAAAAATAACTGATTTCAAATAAAATAGCATCATTTCTAATAAAAAGAAGACTAATTTTGGTTATTTTAATCAATACAAATACAATTTTAGTATGATTTCTTTGACACTCTTTTAATTTCATAAAAAAAAACTATTCTAAACTATAAATGTACAAAAAATCCAATGGCGGTCAATAATTTTAAGTTAAATGAAGAAATATTTGCATTTTAGGCAACGCGTACAAAAATGTAATATCTTTTTCCTTAAAGTAGGCATATTATATGAAGAACAGCCAATCTTGATGTATAAAAAGTACTGAAATGATATGATGGTTAATAATGTTTCTCTAATTCTATGGAAATTTATCCCTTTCCGAACCCGTTGTATAACAAAAATTAATCAACGTGTGGTTGCTGGTGATCTCAAAAGATCATTGGATGATTTCAAGGGTCATGACCTTTTCAGCTAACTGGATGAATCAAAATATGATAACAGGTGTTAATGAAATTGACAACTTCGTGCAATGTGAAAGGCACTCGAAGGGGATTTTCGGTTAACAAGAAAAGAAAATTTCTTTTTAATCATTAGAGAAACAGATTCTTACATAGTTACTTGTTGATTATCGGATTTATCCAATCATCTCGATAGTTAAATTATAAATTTTAAAGTCCTCGCCGAGGCGGCTCGGACTTTAAAATTGATAATTTAACTATCTCGATTGTATAAATCCGATAATCCACTGGTATCAATGTAAAAATCTCTATGTATCAAAATAAATCAATAACTGCATTATTATTCCACAAAAATAAAAGTTTAAGATTCTAAATCTTATTGTATCTAATTTCTAATTAAAAGATTTTGAATATTTTAAATAATGCGAATTAATTTTGTATGATTTCTCTGACATTCTTTAAATTTTATGAACAAACCATTAATTTTAACCTATTTACAGTAAAAAAATCAAATTTTGGTCAATAATGTCCTTTCAAATGAAGAAATGATTGCATTCTGGTTCAACAAAATTAAAAGTAAACTGATACTTATTCTTCAAATATTCAAATTGTTTACAAAATTTGTCATAAAAAGGAATTTATAGCAACTGATTGCAATTGAAGTTACAATATTTTCAAATATGAGAAGAAAAATTTGCATTTTACGCAACGCGTACAAAAATTTAGTATCTTTTTACCTAAGGTAAACATAATGTATGAAGAACAACCAATCCTGATGAACAAAAAGTACTGAAATCATATGGCGGTTGATAATTTTTATCAAAGTATTCAATAACTGCATTCTTGTTCCACAAAATAAAAGTTATAAGTATTTTAATTCTTATTATATCTCAATTCTAATGAAAATATTTATCTCGAGTTGTTGGATACAAGGACGTATATCTAAATATACGTCCTTGTTGGAAACAACTGATTTCAAATAAAACAGTGTCATTTTTTAAATAAAAAAGATTTTTTTTGTAGTTTTAAACAATGTAAATAAAATTCAAATATGATTTATCTGACATTCTTTTAGTTTTATGAAAAACGACCTTTTCTAAACTAAAAAAAAGTTCAAAACTCCAACGGCATTTTCGTAGGTAGAAGTTCATGTTAACTGAGACATATAATACTATTATGTTTTATTTATGTTTCTAATGTTTACAATATTTATTACAAAACTATTAATCAACACAAACAATTTAACGCTTTAATTAAGCATCTAATATAACTGTTGTACTATTTTTACTTTTTTATTGCAACCAAATTAACGTGTAAATTATGGTGTCTTCGTCGAGGTCCGCGTTCATGGATCGTAAACACTGTTGAGTTCTGTTTACATAAGAATTTGAAATATATACGTATCCGTCCGATCCGTGCATAAATTTGATTTACTGATCGATCGATGACCGTTGTCAGGGTTACTCTCACATAGGTTATTTGACTTATCTAACGGATCCTATGGGTCACCGATCACCGATCAGTCATCGATCAGTCAAACATCCGTCAACGATCATTCACCGATCAGTCAGGTTCACGTCAAACAGTAACGCCTAAGGTTGCAAGTACTGTAAATAGTGTAAATAATTGTTATTATACTTACATTGTATGTAAAAGGTTAATCACAAAAATACTGAACTCTGAGCAAAATTCCTAAACAAATGGCAAAATCCAAAGCTCAAATACATCAAAATAATTGATAACAAGTTTAAACATGAAAGTTACACGTCTTACGATTAAGGATGCTAACTTCGTCAAAGTTTGGTGGAAAAAGAATAATAATAATAATAAAAATGTCAAGTCTTCTTGAAAATTGAGAGGTCTTTCCTTTTTGTAATGTTTTAAAAATACATGTCCCAATAGTCGTAGAATGCATTGAAAAGTTCTACATCACACCTGCAACCGTTAACATATAACAAAAAGCAACAAATTCGCTATTCTGGACATTGCCTTCACTTTTTAACTTACGACCTTGTGAAGGTCATTGGTGTACAATGTCCTGGTAAAGACCCCATGGGTCTAGGACTTTTGATTCAAGAGTTAAAGGCAATAGGTTAATTCACAATAAAACTGAATCAATCGAAAAGTCCCTAATCAAATGGCAAAATCAATTGACAAAACACATCAAACGAATGGACAACAACGTTCCCTCCTGACTTGGTACAGGCATTTTCTTATTTAAAAATGAGAGAAAAACCGGGTTTTATAGCAAGCTAAACCTCTCACTTGTATGACAGCGAGATACATTTCTAGATGTTAGAGGTAAAACATGCAGCTTGAGTTGGAACTATGACAGAAAAATTGGCTTTAACAAAAGAGATTAATAAGAAACTTGGTATCAGTTTTTGAGTTTTGAGTTTTGAACAGCGGTATACTACTGTTGCCTTTATTTTATTTTGCAGCTAGGTGCCTAATACTATTTATTCTCACTTACGTCCTGAAGCATCTGAAAAACTTGATTTAATGGCATATCAAGAATAAAAGTATTTATCTATTGTGGCGCCAATATTCAGCTTCTATAAACGAATAAACTAAAGGGTCAAAATGTACCTTTTGATGATACTCGAGGTTTTTGTTCCTAGTCATTAAAACTCAATAACATTGTCAGTGAATGAAGGACATCTTCTATATTTTGTGAAAAAAACAGTTGTAATACTTTATTTCTTTATTTCAAGTAATCTATTGTATAAACAGATTTGGAACTTTTAGAAAAGATATTCCAGGAACTCTTTTTTTCTTCTGAACAACACCTCATCCCAACTGCATGTAAAAATCATTTACATAGTGAAATTCATTCATAATCCGGAAACTGCTGGATAATTCCTAAAAAAAAGATTTCATTTTACAAATTTAGTTAAATATGAAGTATAACCATTTTTACTAGTTTATATATTTTTTTCATAATGATTGATTTTTACAAAATTCAAAAAAAATGAAGTATTAAATTTTATAGTTACTGTTTTGTTTCGCTGCTTGGTTAACTTTTGTGTGCATTATTTTTTATGCACTTTTTATCTTATATCTTTTTTACATTTCCTAGTGAATGTAATAAATAACCAGAGTTTTGAGAGTATCTGTAACCAATGAGTCATGGTTCTCCCTATTGCATAGTTATTTCTAATTAAAAGAAACCATTAACATTGTTTCTAGGTATACACTAGATTCCAAAATGATCTCGACTGGAACTGGACAAAAGATTGTTTATAAGATATTGTGCATTTTCGCAGTAACATTGTTAACCTGAATATTTCACTTACAAATACCCATTGTTTTTGTTAAGTCCAACCATATCTCCTGAATGGTGTAAGAAAAAATTCTTCGTGCACATCTTACAATAGATCAAAACATAGTTTGTGGGGTTTGAATTTAAAGTTTACAATTTATTTTCGATATTGATAGAAAAACGGTTTTCTGCTGATTGTATGTACATTTTTCTATAGAAATTAAAAGTTAGAAAACTAATATAATACAATAACATATTAGATTTACAAGGCAACACAGTTCAAAGTCTGGTAGCTGAAATATTTGAATTTAATTATATGTCGTATCAATTGGGATGCAATTCTTACAAATTAAAGCAACAAGCATTAGTTTTGCTATGAAAAGACAAGAACATACTACATAATACCTTGTGATCAAAATTCCATGCTGTTGTCTGCTCTATGTTCTGGTTGTTGTCTCTTTGACACATTCTCAATTTCCATTCTCAATTTTATTCTTTCAAAAGTGATGCTACTTCATTCACTCAAGTTCCTCAATCCTCTTGTCTTTGATACATCACTCTGAAAAAAAGGTACCCAAATGACTTCATGTTGATTTCCTATTTTCCTGTTTTATTTTTGAAGAATCTGTCAAATAAATCTGGTTTTTAAAAGTATAAAAACAGAGGAACAACTGTAACTACAATAAAACTAAGTTATTTGCAGATAAAATATTGACTCTGAGTGATCATGGCTGACCTATAGTTGTTCACTTTTATGCTCTTCCATCTCTAGTAGAGATATGTTTCAATGGCAATTATACCATACAAATTTATCTCATGTTTGCAGGTAATAGTTTCTAGAGATTTAATTCTATGCACCTGCCAAGGACAGATCACTTTATGATATAACTTTTTCTTTCTGTACACTTTTTCATTAACAGTTTGCATTGTAACTTTCTTAAAAAAAATAAAACTGAGAATGGAAGATTACTTAAAATGAGTACACAACAATAGATTGAAGAAAGTCAGCACTCCTGATTGTGACAATTTTTACCTTTGAACTGATGAGTTATGGAACTTTGTTGATGAGGAAATATCCTTTATGTTAACTATTATTGCTCAACAATTGCATATAATACACTCTTTGCAAAGTTAAATACAGTTCATATAGATAGAATTTTTTTAAAGGGATTGTTGTTAGGAAGTACAGGTATAAGGTATTTGCCAAATATTTTGGGAATATTACAAAAGTGGCTTCATGTGGTCTGATAACCTACATCTTCTGTTGTTTGCATCTTTACATATCAAATCTTAGGGTGGGGGAGGAGGGATAATAAATGCGCATCAAATCGTGGGATGGGGGTTTGGAGGGGGATATTGAATGCACATCAAATCTATATTAAATTTTTTACATTCAATACATCTAAGGTGTTCTTTTTTCATTAAAAGGCATGTCTTAGTAATTCAGAAAGTATACCTATAATCAAATATGAAAGATGAATGTTAAAAATGAAAAGGTAAATATTCTATAACTTTATCAAAACTATAAAAGGGGCAGGTCAGGTCAATACTTTTTTTGTCATACTCACATGTATTAACTGGGAGAGACATTCCTGTTTGGTTGATGAGATGAAGAACATCCTTTCCCTTAAGTCCTCTACTGGGTAGTTCTGTTGGGTAACGACTTGAGTCAAGAATCCTGGGTGTGGTCAATATTTTGATGACAACTCAACAAACGCAAAATTCGGCATAGCTTGCGACAAGCACATTTTGATTTTTTTAAATTAAATGAATCGGCTTGTACATATACAATACTGATGTGTGAAAGAGCTGCTGATCATTCTCAGACAAAATAGAAAATATTTCGCATGTAATGCCTGTGCTTGGCAATTCTACTCAGTAGTTGTATTGTTGTTGTTTTTTTGCTATAACCAGTGGCAATACTAACAAAAAAAAACGAATGACGGCCGATCGTAAAATTGCGACGTTATTCAGTAGATAGAGTGATGAGGTTATGCCCCTATCAAAATTAACCGAACTCGGTTTGCCACCAAAAAAAAAACGTAAGTCGTAGACACCTAGGATCTTCACCAATCATCATCCTTTCATGCGACTTTAAAATGTTCTCAATGTCAAATTAATATGTAGACTTTAATCTTAATTGCAAATAAATTCAACATAATATAGAATAAAATCAAGATCAGAGATAAAATTTCCCTAATAACACATGAAAACTATTTGCAACAATATATTTTTGAACTTAGACATTTTAGAAGGCTATAATTGATATGAAAATGAATTTTTTAATACTGGAAATAACATTTTGACCCTAGAAACGACATATAAATCCTTAGCAGCCACTTATTTTTCTTACTTTAAAAGCTATGAATAGTTATCCAAGGTACCAGAATAATACTTTAGCACGCCAGACGCACGTTTCGTCTACATACGACTCATCAGTGACGCTCATATCAAAATATTTATAAAGCCAAACAAGTACAAAGTAGAAGAGCATTGAGGATCCAAAATTCCAATAAAGTGTGCCAAACACGGCTAAGGTAATCTATGCCTCGGATAGGACAATCCTTAGTTTTTCGAAAAATTCAAAGTTTTGTTAACAGGAAATTTATAAAAATGACCACATTATTGATATTCATGTCAACAAAGACATGTTGACTACTGGGCTGGTGATACCCTCGGGGACGAAACGTCCACCAGCAGTGGCCTCGATTCAGTGGACGTGTAAATAGTTATCAAAGGTACCAGGGTGATAATTTAGTACGCCAGACGCGCGTTTCTTCTACATAAGACTCATCAGTGACGCTCATATCAAAATATTTATAAAGCCAAACAAGTACAAAGTTGAAAAGCATTGATGATCCAAAATTCAAAAAGTTGTCCAAAATAATACGGCTAAGGTAATCCATGCCTGGGATAAGAAAATCTTAAATTTCCGAAAAATTCAAAGTTTTGTTAACAGGAAAATTATAAAAGGACCACATATTTGATATTCATGTCAACACCGAAATGTTGACTACATGGCTGTAGTAGATATGATATTTGTAATACTGGAGGCATCCCTTTTGACCTTAGAAATGATTTTTGTCCTTATCAACTACTTGTTATGAGCATAAAAGCCCTTAGCAACCATATTTTTTGTGAACTCAGGCGATAATTTATAGTAGAGATATATTATTATTTTATTTTCTACCAAACTTTAACGACATTTCCTCCCAAAATAAAAATGACATGTTGAAATAATATTAGGTATCAATTATCAGTTGACCAAAAGCCATCTTGCAGTTAGGACACTATACAGTAATTTAATTTTCCTCTAATGCAGTTGTCTCCCCCAACACTAAAAGCTTAATCGTCTCTTTTAAAACAAAATCATCACAAATATCGACAAAACAGTTCATTAACTGTTCCTTGGGACATGGCGCAACTTTGATACATTTAAATCGAAGTGATATGTTGACTATTAATAGGAATTATATCCGCTTAAATACTTGACATACGTGGTATTTGCTTAATCTAAATATCCATTAGTCGTTAAAGCATGGGCATTTTTATTTGAGATCCTTCATAAATGACTATAAAATTGACGACACGTTCAAAGTTAAGGTCATGATCGGTCATATCGGGTACAATAACTCTTATTCACCTTGCATTAGCAATAGTGTGCATTGTGTGTTTGAAACCTGACGATTGAAAAAAGGTATAAAATTCTGAATAGATTCTGAAATTAAACTCATCATCTGCTGAAGGTACAACAATGAATTATTTCAATAACAAAAATTCAGCTTGCTTATGCACTGGAAATATCCTCGACAAGCAGTGGTTACGGACGCTCCAGTCAGCCTATTCCAATAGGAAATAATATGTCACAGAAACTTTTAAATGTATCACTCTATAATATAGTTGTTTTGGCACGTAAATGGTTGATTTTTCATAAAACTAATCACATTAAAGGCATAAACTATCCAATCATGAACCTCACAGATTTGTATCCTTACTACTTGTTGTAGTACCATCTTCAAAAAACTGAAATGTAAACAAACTGGGGACCCCATGGTGTATGGCAGTGTAACATGATTTTAACGTTAGTCATAGATATACCACTACATTCCTCAAATCAAAAAAAGTAAAAACACAAAAATGCTGAACTCTGAGGAAAATTCAAAAAGGAAAGTCCCAAATCAAATGGCAAATTCAAAAGTTCAATCACATCAAACGAATGAATAACAATTGTCATATTCCTGACTTGGTAAAGGCATTTTCTTATGTAGAAAATGGTGGATTGAACATGGTTTTATAGCTAGCTAAACCTCTCGCTTGTATGACAGTCGCATCAAATTCCATTACATTGTCAACGATGCGTGAACAAACCAAACAGACACAACAGGTAGAAATGTCATAAATAGGGGTACAGCAGTCAACATTGTGTTATCATCTTAATCACTATAAAAACAACAAATGTAGCGTACATGAAATTTAACAGCCTCATTTTGCATATATTATACGATTTTATTTATCTATGTACAATCCACCCATAAAGGATTGAAGGTTTAAAGTATTGGTGTAAAATTGCGCGTTTGAAGTTCGCACATGTAGACATACAATAATTTTGTCGTTCAAAGTATGACGGGATACATAAATACAGAGTCAAAGACAACACCAGTATATTGGTTCGAAAATTGTATAACAGTATACTTTAAGAAAAAAATATGGTAGGAAAGACCTTTCAAATGTCTGTGAACAATTGACCTTCAATTGGTTCCTGCTTCCTTTCTATGTTCTTTTAATTTATCATAGTATTTCTGCATTATTCTGTAACATTTAAGCAGAAAAGAAGTTCATGCCGAAGATTGAATACGTTTATTTGAATTTATATTAATGCTTATAAATGACAACTACGTGAAAAGAGTGTGCTGCCTATTGCAAAAATGTGTGATTCAAAATAAAATTAAAAATGTACATACTATACAATACACTTGGGTAACCCTCCTAACCCAACCCTCAAACATCACCACCTCACCAACACCGATACCTATTATTATTCATATACAGTAACGGTGTACTTACCTCGGTGGTTAGGCATAAGAAATTTAGCTTTCACCCTTAGATGTGACAGATCAGATGATGCCTGAAAATAAACTTATCTTATTGCATGGTTTATAAAAGCTAATAGGTAACGTTTGTGGCATTGGTCGTAATGTTAATGTATCAGAAACTCATGGATGACTCATAAATAATAAAATGTGATAATTCATGTAAATGATTAAAGGTAGAAATAAATTTGTAAGTCTCCAAAATTGATAATGTTTAAGAAAATGTATAACCCCCCGTCAGTTAAATGTATAAAAATAAAATCAATAAGATCATTAAATGCTTAACCACGATGGGTATGGTTGTCCTGCGAGAGAACGTTCTGTGCTAGTGATTCGGTCCTGACGGGTGCTGGTGATCAATGAAAAAATGTAAACAAAGACGAAAATGATGATTTTTGACGTTTTCGCTCATAAAAAATGGAAGAAAACAGTTGAGATTTTTTAATTTTATTTCTTGTGGGTTCATATGTAAACCATCAAAAAGTTTACCCTCTAAACTGATTCAGTAAGCGTAACACCAAAATGCTCATTTTCAGAAAATCTCGAACTGAAAAAATAAAACAAAAATGCTCATAGAGTCCGCTTTCTATACCGCAATCAACACGACAAAACTATTTTGTGAAAAAACATTGAAATTTATTAAAATTTAGCATTTTCCCAATTTATTCATGTCCTGATACTGTGCTGGTGGGTCCTGTCATTGTGCTGGTGGGTCCTGATACGGTGCTGGTGATTTCGAATAAGAAGTTGGTCATATTTGAAACAAATGTTACAAAATCAATAGAATTGGGCAGATAATTGTTGTCAATAGGATCTAGGACTCCTAATTTAGCTCTTGTGCATCCATTTGGCTGTTTTAAATGTGTTTTCAAATGATCGTAACTTGTATTACATAGTTACATAAAAGGGAAACATCTTTCGTCCAATATCAGATAACATTATTTAAGTATTTAAAATAAGAATAGTAGTTTTATTAAGATATTAATTGCCCCTTACATTGATGCTTCAACAGTGATCAAAGCCCATGCCTTTCGTATACATATATTAATAGATAAACAAAAGGCTGCAACTGATATTTTTGTATTTAAAATGATTCGTTGTAACGAGAATATTTGTGGTGAAAATCTTAAATTGCTTATGAATGTTGCTGGACCAAGTTTCGTTATCTAATCTGAATTTTCTGAAATGTACAAGGTAGATAGACATTTTGACTTTTTTTACTCGGTAAGTTTTGCCCTAATTGCTTGAACTTTTGCAATATTACAGCCGATTTCAATGAGTGTGTAGACAAAGGGAATATCTTTGGTTATCTTGCTTGCTGAACAGAAAAGTCATTGCTAGGTTATGTAAACTACCATACTTTAAGAGTAGACTAGTCCGACAAATTACACATATTTCTGTCTGTAGAACCTGGCTACTTCGAAAGGAGGGTAGTATTCCTTACCTAACAATGACTTCATGGTTTAGCAAGCTGACCAAAGATATTACCTTTGCCTACATATTCAATTGAATCGGCTGTAACTAAAAACTCGAATACATTTTAACAGACAGTTGTCATGTTTGTTGATGAATATTGTTTTTCCTAGATTCACTCTTGAAAAATCGTTTGGTAACATTTGGACAAGTAATTTCAGAAAAGATCTTTTTTTTAATTGCGGACGCCAAGACAATAAATGAACCTTACACGACCCCTCGACACAGGTGAGCTTATATATGATCTTATAGCGATTCGGGTTGATAACCAGTTAAAGCCAGCTTTTTGTGTGTGTAGATTTGTATTGTTTTAAACTGTTATGTCCTTTTAAAGTTAAATGTAGGTGTTTAATCCAAGAATTTCTTTTTTAAACTTATATAGTACTTGTTTTATACTCAATTGGTAGTATGAAGCTACGAGATATTTTAATTTCTGAAATTGAAGGCATAATTAACAAAGCAAACGTTAGTTTCAAATACTATTAAATAGATTTTTAAGGATAATGTACCCTTGTGTTGATCCCGTGCTAAACAATACAAAAATCTCTGTACAAAGGTCTGTGAATTTTCTACAAAAATAGTGATTTTATTTTCACCAAATTATCTTTTTCTGCTTACTATAAATAATAATGCTTTGCAAGAAGTTTCCCCTTGATATTTGTACAAAATTATATCTCTATTATTCATTGTCTGTGCTGTTTTGATACTATTGCAGTTTGCACATTTCGTAATTGACAGGCCACAGAAGGGATCATAAACCATACACGAAAAGATACAATATTGATCTGATCCATACACGAAAAGATACAATATTGATCTTAGTACTTAATTTGCATCTCTGAACCCCCATCCCCGGCTGGTTTTTTTAAGGAGGGTGTCTAAAAATGGTCGAATACAGACAGCCGAGTACGCATTTTATATGGAACGCCAACACTGTCTTGTTATGACCATTTTCATTATATGATGTGCATTTACCTTTATATGATGTGCATTTACCTTTATATGCTGTGCTTTTACCTTTATATGATGTGCACTTGTCATTATATGATGTGCAAACACCTTTATATGATGTGCAAATATCCTTATATGATGTGCAAACATCATTATAGTATGTGCAAACATCATTATAGTATGTGCAAACATACTTATATGATGTGCATATATACTCATATAATGTGCAAATATACTTATATGATGTGCAAATATACTTATATGATGTGCAAACATTCTTATATGATGTGCAAACATTCTTATATGATGTGCAAACATTATTACATGATGTGCAAATGTACTTATATTATGTGCAAAGATCCTTATATGATGTGCAAATATACTTATATGATGTGCAAAGATCCTTATATGGTGTGTACATATCATTATATGATGTGCAGTTTCCCTTATATTACGTGCAAACATCTTTATATTATGTGGTTGTGTCATTATATTATGTGCTTGTAATCTTATATTATGTGGTTTGGTTTACTTCATTATATGATGTCGAAACGTCATTATATGATGTGCTTTCATCGTCGTTATGGTCAATGAACATGATTACGATTAGAATGATTACTGTCTACGTCATAACTGATTTCGATCTGCTTCTGTAAACTATTAACCCGGCTCAAATATGTGTCTATCGCTAGCGAAAGTGCAATTCATAGGGAGAATGAGACAAAGCAATTTAACAAAATCAACGTTTCAACATTTCGGTTGAAGATTAAAATCAGTTAATACAGGAGCTAGTTGAAGAAATCTCCGCCTGTGGAGAAAATGATAACAAATTTAAGAGCCTTTTATAACTTGCTTTTCGGTTTAAGCATAGGCTCCGTGTTGAAGGTCGTACTATGACCTATAATTGTTTCCTCTTACAAATTATGACTTGGATGGAGAGTTGTCTCGGTGGCTCTCATACCACATCTGCTTATTTCTATTCATTGCAAAAGACACCATTGAAATCACAGTCTGTTTCAAAAATATTTCATAACAATAGCTATAAAATTATCTACTGATGCATACTATGGCGAGATGGTTTGTTTTATTAAATGTTATTGAATAATATTAATCTGTAAATGGTAAGATGTATAATGTAGTATTGAATATGTACAATGATATTAAATCTAGTATATCATATAATCTATGCCACTAAAGGAGTAGACCGATTTCATTGAGCCGCAACTCCTCTAAAACCATACCAAGTCGGAAATATGTGTGATAGGACTTTTAATTTGTCATTGAACCAATCTTTTTTTTCCACAGAAAACGCCAATTATGTGAGAAAATACCCAATTTCGAAGACTGCAAGCTTAGTCGACGTAGACTGAGTGCCCACAAAATGCGAAATGGCTATGTAGGTAATTATAAAAAATGAAAAAGTGGTATCTTTGCTAATAAGACAACTCTCCACAACAGACCAAATGACACAGAAACTAATAACTATAGGTCACCATACGGTCTTCAACAATGAGCATATACAGATTGTTTATTTTCAACTTATTCTAATGGAGATTTTTTTAATTGCTTATAAAATTCTGAAACATTAGTACTAGTATGTCAACAGATTTGGAGTAGCGTCAACGATTTCTGAGATATAAGGGGTTGATTCCTGATGAAGTGTTTTAGATTTAATTTTTCGTCCGATTAGATCGGATTTTACCGTTGTGGTACTTATTTCGATCCTTTTCGGTAATGGCAACGGATGTTACGTAGACGATACAGTTATTGAGTTAAAAGGGGGAAAAACCCACTGAAAATCACACTTTGCCACACTTTTTCCAATTTAGGGTATTTAATATTTTTATTTTCCAAGATGAATGGGGTGACGCCCGTCTTTTGCATTTTGATCCTCTTTATCGTCTCTTTAAAAAAATTTTAGAATAAAACGCATTAACTTTGTCATTACTATGTCCACCTTATTACTGTGTCATCACTCTTTGTTTCAACACTTGCCCACTCGCTGGCGTCTTCTTGTATCATCGGGATAGGTACTAACCAAGGGGTCGTGATCGATTTTCCTTCTGACACGGTACGAAAATCTTTGTTTTGTTTACATTATATCAATGTGTAACAGTACTTCATTCAATCTAAACATATTTGTTGTTTTAAGAAATGATTTGGTCGTAGTTTGGTGATAAGAGAAGTCTCACTATTTGCCCAAAACAAGAATCCTTACTAAAATTTGTGCAAATACTTGTCAAAGAAGTTGGCGCTCGTCTCACCCGATATGATTCTATATTCATTGCAACTCTGTTTCTGATAGAAGGCCACTGTTTGTGCGTAATAAGTATAGCTGTTTCAATAATTGGCATTGAAATATTTTGAACCTATGTTATTTTTCGATATTTTATTCCGACAAGAAGCGTTGTGTATAGCTGACCACATGAATCCTTCTGTACGGTGCATAGTTAAATGAATGTACGGTATATAGTTTTTCATGCTTCGAAGTACCTACAAAGCTATATCCGCTGTACCGATGATACACGATAGTAATCATAATTCGGAATACTTTGCTTGCTTGTGACAATGGTGTTCGACAAGTAGAAAACTTATCACCTTTCCTATTTTATTTACTTTTGATTGACTAAAATAATTTCTTAGTGACTAGAAGTATTACATGACTTAACAGAACTATACCAGAAGATCTGGAAAGAAAATTAGAAATATATCTTAAGTGTTTTGTTATATTGTTTGCAGATGACACGGTGTTGTTGGCTGAAACAGCACAGGACCTGCAGAGTCAACTCAATGCTTTTCATGATTATTGTAAGGCTTGGAACTTGAAAGGAAAGTTGTCAAAATTAAAGTCTTAGTGAGGTTTTTCTTTGGACGGAAGCCAAAAAATCTCCGATTTTCTTACAATGATACTAACATTGAGATGATAAAACAATATAACTATTTGGGAATTGTTGTTACTAAAACGGGAAATTTCAATATGACAAAAAACATTTATCCGATAAGGCTTTAAGCCATGCACGAAAACTTGAAAACAGGAAGGATGTATAAGATTTCTGTAAAATGTCAAATTCAGCTTGTTCGTTTATAAAAAAATATATAAACACGTGCGTTTGTCCTCCAGCTGGCTTAGTAATTTTGAAACCTCTCTCTCTTGTTTTGTATATATATATATACTGTAAATAGTTATTATTTTTATCTCTGTATACTGATGTCATACATTGACATTGCTAATATATAGATTAAGAGGCCATAAGTATACCGGTATGGATGATTGATTGACTGTTATTTAGCGCCACTTTCAACACTTACATGCTATTTCGTGGCGGTGAGTTTATATTGGTGGAGAAAGCAGAATTGCCCGGAGAGACCCCCGGACCTTCGTTTGGAAAACATACAATTCTGATCAATTAAGATTGGAATCGAGCTTACCTGCCACGTGCGGGATTTGAAATCGCACACCTAAGTGTTGACATGCTAGAGATACAGCAGTTCGACTACTTATAAAAAAGAAGAAGTGGTATGACTGCTAAAGAGACAACTCTCCACAAGAGGTCAAAATGACACAGAAATTAACAAGTATAGGTCACCGTACGGCCTATAACAATGATCATAGCACATACCGCATATTCAGCTATAAAAGGCCACGAAATGATAATGTAACCAATCGACCACCGAGCGCCCTTCACTTTCACCCGAAATGGATTAAAGGAGATATGGAATGAACCTGAACTCGGTGTATTACATTAACGTGCAGCTTTTTATCATGTTTTTGTGCATATATTTGACAGTTTCAACTATGGATGATTATGGGTGGATTCTTGAGGTTCAGCGGCAAATTGCATATATATGCATATTCGTACAAGAACATGTTAATGTGGGATGAATATTAACCCTGTTTTGTACTAGACCGACACCCTGAGCCGGATTTTTTAACATGTTAGTTCAAAAGGTAGCATTCCGAAGGAGGACATGTATATCACCTTTCCCGGACACATTTTTTCTGATTCTGAGCCGACCAGCTTTTGCTCTTAATCCTTAATCCCGCGTGCTTATATAATTAGCTGGGAAGCAGCATGTAAATAAGAATTTTAAAGTCTTTGGTTTTGACCCGGCCGGGGTTCGAACCCACGACCTTTTACTCAAGGCAAACATGCTACGACGAAAGTACCACCACTAGACATGCAGTAACCCGCAATATAAAAGGTTTCGTGGGAAGCCGCTCATATACTAGTATTCACCTCTAGACTAAATTAAACAGGGCTTACGTACCGACCATTGATATTTTTATGTGAGGGCGGGGCGGGGGGGGGGATTGGGTTGAATTCTAAATTTCTTGAAAGAGATTTTATCTATTTCAGAAGGGAAGCGAAATAGTGTGTTTCTATTTAAAATGAGGAAAAAATAAAACAATGATGAAACTTTAAAAAAAAATAAACCATGTTTTTTTTTAATTTTGAAAAAGAAAATACACGTGCTCCTTCCCTTAAACTAGAGTCGGTGTCTAACACATTTATTTATTAATATATATAATGAACAGATCATCTGTTTCAGCTTTGGATACAAGGATCTGACAACACGTCATTTTTTGCGTTTATCCTGGAAACATTATAGATTAAAAAAAATAAAAATAGTGCAATGTGTCTGAATATACTCTATAGTAAAGATACTTTTTGGGTAGTTTTGGCTTTTCAGAGTTTTGTTGTTTTATTGGCTATTATCTTGATAACTAATAATAAAGAAACCTTTTCTTGCAAGGTATATACAAGAACATATATAATCAAAGTACTGAAGTATGAAAGTTGTTTGCGACTTCAGGGAACTAGTTTGTTCTTATGTTGCACTGTTATACCACTGTCCCAGGTTAGGGGGAGGGTTGGGATCCCGCTAACATGTTTAACCCCGCCACATTATTTATGTATGTGCCTGTCCCAAGTCAGGAGCCTGTAATTCAGTGGTTGTCGTTTGTTTTTGTGTTACATATTTGTTTTTCGTTCATTTTTTTACATAAATAAGGCCGTTAGTTTTCTCGTTTGAATTGTTTTACATTTTCTTATCGGGGTCTTTTATAGCTTACTATGCGGTATGGGCTTTGCTCATTGTGGAAGGCCGTACGGTGACCTATAGTTGTTAATGTTTGTGTCATTTTGGTCTTTTGTGGATAGTTGTCTCATTGGCAATCATACCACATCTTCTTTTTTATATTAGTTTGGATTTGCCGTTTGTGGTTTCATTAATATTTACCACACCTTCATTCAATAATAGCATCAGATGAAAAATTCTCTGCTAGAAGAAATTGTTGAAACTAAATTTTCAGGTTTTAACAATTCAGATGAGCGAAACGAGTCGTAAAGATTGATGCCTACGGTTGACGAAGAATTCGCCATAACATTATACCGCGGCAAATTTATAACTATATAAAATTGAATGCCACTTTTCCTATCCCCTCTTTTTTTTTGGTTACAAATGACCGGTTCCTTATATGAGCCATTACTCTATCAGAGTCCGATTTATTCCCAATTGTTTGTGTCTATCTTGAGAATATATCAAGAGAAACTCGAACAGCTAACATGATCAGAAAGGCAATATTTACATAAATGAAAATACAAAACTTCGTGTATTATCTTCTTATAGAAAAATTGCTAACTCTAGGTATACCGAAATTGACAAATATAATGCCTTCCCTCGTCAAAACGATCATAAAGCATGACATAAAAGAATTATTTATTCAATTCAATAACCTTAACCGTATTGTAGACTCCGTATGTTTATGAATAAAGATTTGCAATTCATATATATTTTTACAATTTTCCAACAATATCAGATGTGAATTTTTTTGCATCTTAAAACGAGGTACTACATGTAACATGCCAAGGTTTATTTCAAGTCTCAACCATTTTCCAAACGGTAGCAACAGATTTGATCCTAATTAGTAGTAACGGTTACTCCGCAGAAGCAGATCGGAATCAGTTATGACGTAGACAGTAATCATTATAATCGTAATCATGTTCATTGACCATAACGACGATAAAAAGCACATCATATAATGACGTTTCGACATCATATAATGAAGTAAACCTAACCACATAATATAAGATTACAAGCACATAATATAATGACACAACCACATAATATAAAGATGTTTGCACGTAATATAAGGGAAACTGCACATCATATAATGATATGCACACATCATATAAGTATATTTGCACATCATATAAGTATATTTGCACATCATATAAGGATCTTTCAACATAATATAAGTATATTTACACATCATATAAGAATGTTTGCACATCATATTAGTACATTTGCACATCATATAAGTATATTTTCACATCATATAAGTATATATGCACATCATATAATGATGTTTGCACATCATATAATGATGTTTGCACATCATATAATGATGTTTGCACGTCATATAATGATGTTTGCACATCATATAAGGATATTTGCTCATCATATGATGACAAGTGCACATCATATAAAGGTAAATACACATCATATAAAGGTAAATGCACATCATATAAAGGTAAATGCACATCATATAAAGGTAAATACACATCATATAAAGGTAAATGCACAACATATAATGAAAAATGGGCATAATAAGACAGTGTTGGCGTTCCATAATTTTACTTTCCAGGCGTGCTTACGTTGATTGTTAAAGTCCTGAAAACGGATAGATGGTAACACAAATGTTTGATATATCTGGCTATAGATTGTTTTTTTAAATATAGATTAAGGCTACATTTTAATATAATAATACTAAGAATACACAATATAAAACAATGGAGAAAAAAATGGATGAAGTGAAATATCTTAGTAAGGAGTCATTACTACAGAGATGGTGTGTTTGACACACAAAACTTTTAAAAGCTAAGTGATATTACCAATATAAAAATAAAAGTGTATTTTAGTTGGGTATTTTTTCCATTTACTCATTTTCAATTATAATTAAGGAACATTTGATTTTTATTCATAAAAATCTTTAAATATAGAAAAGTAGGACACATTGTTCACTTCCTCCCCCGTAATGCTTCATCAAAAATATTTATTTATTTTAGAATTTTGAAATGAAAAAGGTAAGAAATCTTAGTTTTGTTAGTGTTCTCTAGGTTATCTCGTCTTCATTCTCTGACATATTCTAGTCTTTCAAAAATAGGGATTTCTTTTAGTGTTCTATCGAACTTTCGAAAATAAATACCTGATAACCGTTCAGACAAAAAAAATATGTTGAAAAAGTATAACATATACAGCAATTGATTCTTAATAGCTACAAGATACATTTTTCTTTTAAAATACAACTTTTAAATCTTACGGGAAACTATTCGAAGCTTAAAACTTTCACTGTAACCTCGCTATAACTTATCCCACATCCCCCCAAAAAAACCGAAACAAACAAAACCCGCAATACTATTGTTATTCTTATAGTCAGTCCTCAATTGTTCACAAATAAATGTGTTTTAAGCTGCTAAAGACATATGATTCAAACGCTCAGAAAATCCTTTGTTCTATATTGTTGCTCTCCATTTTTATGCAATACCTTTTACATTTTCATTTTATGGGTTATTGTTGAAGGTCGTACGATGACGTATGGTTGTTAACACATACTTCCTTTGGTTTCTTATGGAAATTTGTCCATTGACAACAAGCATACCACATCATCTACTTTATATAAGTATTGTATAAATTACAACGTATTTTGATGATCTTGCAAATTGATCGTAATCCCGAAAATCGTAAACATATTTTCTTATCTTAAAAGGGGACAAGAAGGTTTCCATTAACAGGTCGACAATAAATAAGATTACAGTTAACTTAAAAAAAAATAAAAAGGGGTATTTTTTCTCTCATAATAACAGTAAACAGATTCACAACAATGTCAATTTCAAGAAAGCAAACAACAGTTAATTAGTCAATAACAGTACAGCAACTATGATCTTGAATATATGCTACTTCTAACTAAAATATAAAGGCACAGAACCAGGACATAGGAGCACAGAACCAGGACCGTTTTTCCTATCACCAGCACAGCGTCAGGACAATTTCGTTTAACGAACTTGCACGACTTTTGCAATATGATATTGTTGTAATATACTTTGCATGGTACTTATGACGCATCAGAGAAAAATTAAGCAACAAAACAGCCGTTTTATTGCCGTTCTGAAACAATATAAACAAACCCACCAGCACCTGACAGGACCAAATCACCAGCACAGAACGTTCTCTCGCAGGACAACCATACCCATCGTGTTAACACTTCTGTGTAAATGATACATTTAGTTAGTAACATGGTCTAATGCTCAGTACAAAATGACAAAACGAAAATTCCTCTTTTAATTTCATGAGGACGTAGGGATATTTCTGTATTTATCATCATCTGAAACGAACATTACAATATTGCATTTCTATATTAGCATTGCATTTCTACAAAGTGGAAATAATCTTAATGTACAAATATTCAAAATATTTGTTTTTACATACAAAGTGATTTCAAATTCAAATTTGATTAGGAGAAAAGATGAATATTGTGGCTATGAAATAAGATCTTTTAAACCAATATTTGTAACCAGGCTAATAATTGAACAAACTTACTTCATACAATTGAAATCTGCTCTCTGTCCTAAAATAAAAATCAAAACAATATGATGTAACTTTACTGATATAACCATTATCATTAGATACTTCTTGTGTTAGTGAATGAAACGAATACGCACTATAATAGAGCATGTAAATATTTCAACAGATACAAAATGTATCAAAGCCAAAACAACGTTATGACCTTATTAAACAGCGAATAATTCTATAAACGCAACATCTATTAAAGTCTTATCCAAGAGGGTTTTCAATGTATAATTCAACTCGAGAAAGAAACAGAGGCAAAATATAACAAAGGGACATTTGAACTCATATGTCGAAAATAAACTGACACCGCCATGGCTTAAATAGACCAAAGACGAACAGACAAACAACTGCAAACAAGACAGAAAATACAAAATAAAAAAGCAAAGACAGAGCGACACAAACCCTACCAAAAAGTTGGGGAGATCTCAGTTATTATTTATCAACCAAAATTGTGCTTTTGCTTATGCATTCCTTTCCTGAGAACAAATTTGACAAATATTTTTGATTACTGCACGGATACCTTCATATCAGTAGAAATTCTGTCATCCTCAGCTTTTGAAAATTATCTTATTCTGTCTTTTTTTTTCTCAAAATATAATCAAATAATGCAACATGAGTTCTATTTCAAAGTTTGCTCCAACAGTTGTTGGACTAAAACTTTAATTTAAGTATATTCAGATATTGCGATTATTCTAAATAATGCATAACATAATGTTTTTAAGACCCGCCGGATTGTTTTTTAAAAACTTCTATATTTTATTCCTTCTTAAAAAGTTATCAAAGTTACCAGGATTATAATTAAGTACGCCAGACGCGCGTTTCGTCCACATAAGATTCATCAGTGACGCTCATATCAAAATAGTTATTGAATGTCCCAACATGAGTACATTAAACAATCCAATTTTGAGAAAAACAAAAATAAACGAATTTACGAAAAACAAATATGACAGACATGAACCAACGACAACAACTCAAATTTTAAGTGATAATTGGATAAAACTAGGTGACAAATGATTTTTTTGAAATTAAATACAAAAAAAAAAAGTTACGATAGGACGAATAAATGGTGTGTGTGTGATGGTGTGTGTGTGTGTTTTTCTTGTGAATAACTACATTAATGTTTAACACATGATTTAAACATTCAAAACCATAATTGAAGCTTCTTAGTATAACACCAAGGGTATACATTTTGCTTTAGCAGATGCATAAAAGAGGGGTTTAATGATTCCAGAGGGACATTCAAAGTCATAGATAAAAATAAAATGACAACGTCATGGCTTAAAAAGAAAATGACATATAGACTAACAATACACAACATAGAATATTAAAGACTAAGCAATACGACCCTCAGTGAAACTGGGGTTGATCTCAGGTGCTCCAAAATTATAATGAACAATACGAACAATAGTTATCTTCAGTATAAGCAAACAATACAACATGTCAATCTTATTCTATTTGTTTGTTTAGAACGGTACATTGTCGGCTCATATAAAATTGAGAATAGAAATGGGGAATGTGTCAAAGAGATAACAACCCGACCATAGAACAGACAACAAGTCATCAATGCAGCGAGAAATTCACACACCCGGAGGCGTCCTTCAGCTGGCCCCTTAACAAATATAAATACTAGTTCAGTTATAATGGACGTAATACTAAACTCCAAATTATACACAAGAAACTAAAATTAAAATTCATACAAGACTAACAAAGGCAAGAGGCTCCTAACGTTGGACAGGCGCAAACATGCAGCGGGGTTAAACATGTTTTTTGAAATCTCATCCCTCCCCTTATCCCTCTAGCCAATGTAGAAAGGTTAACGCATAAATGCAAGTCAAATATTATACGAGCGAATATTCCTATTACTTCATAATATGAGGAAGGCGCTACCTTAAATGCCAGCTTTGTATCAAAACTTTGTCCTATATATTGATTGATTGTTGGTTGCTTAACGTCCAGTGGCAAATATTTCATGCGAATGTCCTACATATGATATAGTTTTTGTATTTTGATTCCCAAATTGATGGAAAAATATATTCTTTTCAAACAGAGGACAAAAAAAATCAGGTTAGCTTGGTTAAACCAGGGTGCAAAGAGATATGATAATTTTTGCTTGAAAGTTTTTTCACCGTAGCGGTTAAAAACATGTGCTACTTTGTGCGACATAGAAATTCATTGCGATATATATTTTAATAGTAAGCTGCAAAGTCGCCGTAATAATAACTTTATCAAATCAACTTGGATTGTCATCAAACTATGCAGCTAACTTTGATATATATCAAGCTTACTGAATCCCATTTCATTCACTTTTTTGTTGTATTGCTGTTAAATTTAAGAATTAAAGTAATGTTGGTAAAAAATTCTAGGATTTGCAATTTCCTATGTCACACTTTAATTTTTTTTAAATTTTTTTAAATCAACTTGGATTGTCATCAAACTATGCAGCTATCTTCGATATATATCAAGCTTACTGAATCCCATTTCATTTACTTTTTTGTTGTATTGCTGTTAAATTTAAGAATTAAAGTAATGTTGGTAAAAAATTCTAGGATTTGCAATTTCGGACAAAATAGAGATAGTACACTTAAATTTTTTTAATAACTTTATCAAATCAACTTGGATTGTCATCAAACTATGCAGCTATCTTACATTTATATCAAGCTTACTGAACGCCATTTCATTTACTTTTTTGTTGTATTGCTGTAAAATTTAAGAATTAAAGTCATCTAGGTAAAAAAAGCTAGGATTTGCAGTTTTGACAAAAAAGAGATAGTACACTTTAATTTTTTTTTAATAACTTTTTGAAATAAACTTAGATTTTCATCAAACTCTATAACTATCTTTGCAATATTCTTGCTAAATATCTTACTAAACCATAAGTTGTTATTTAGTTTAGTGTATTTCTGTCAAATTTAAGAATTTAATTAATCTACGTGTAGGTCAAAAAGCTTTGATATTATCAGGTGGAATCTTATGGGATTTGTCAAAGTTTTCCAGTCAGGAATACTTCTCCGTTCTATAATCTGATACACTTTGATGGAAGCTCCACGTAGTATCTGTGTGGCGTCCTCTTTCGGCAGACTTTATAGAGTTGTTCGTGTCGTAGCGGTCAAAAACCTGTGCTACTTTGTGCGACATAGAAATTCATTGCGATATATATTTTAATAGTAAGCTGCAAGGTCGCCGTATTTAGCACTGTTTAGCATTTATAAATTGAACCAATGCCATACCATCTCTTATGTAAGTTGTGAGTGACGGTAGAAAGGAAGGCAGGGAACGTGCACACGAGACTTAAAAGGTTCGAATTGCTTCACAAAATCCGACTTGCATGATTTTCTCATGGTGCCGTCATTTTGAAAAGGGGATAATGGGATGAGTGCGATAACAATTTTTCTATGATAACATCATCTCTACATTTTGCCGCAATCAGTGCATGTTTAATCACAAGTTATGGATTTATGCGACCTGAAAGTATTTCCCCCGATTTATATTTAAAGTTTGTGTTTGACTTTGATATTTGACTATAAAAAACTCTTTGTGATATTAAGAAAGAGCACTAGTGATAAAATGTTTAGACATGTTCAAGCCTTCCTCGACAACTAATAGCAAAGAACAACGAATATGTCTTGAAGCATGTATTTAAGAAGAGATATTGTTAAGACATTGAAGGTGGGATTTCACACCAAAGGCATCAGTCATGGATCATTCAGATGATTCACAATGGTAATAACATGTCCTCATCTCTTTTCGTTGCTGTTGGCTTTGTTTCTTCTTGTGAATTTGCATAATTTGTAGCAATTCCTTCCCTTTTCAGCATTACACGACTTATGAATTCTATGAAATGTCTAGTAAGGGTCCATCTAACAAGCGCAAACTTTGATTTGTTATGCCTACCGTGCCACCTAATCCATTTGAGGCTTTTCTGTTGCCATGTCATAGTAGTGTCAAAATGTCCAGGAATCTGTCTAAAAAGCAAAGTAGCCATCTATAGAAGGTGATCGAATTTTCTCAGAAAATTGAAGCATATCGAGTATCCACCTTCGTGCGGTACGGTTGGTTACAAAAATATAATGTTAGTAATACATTTGATATGACGATCTCAAGGAAGAGACCAATTTCCCTCTCGTTCTGCTCTTACATTTGACAGCTAAATGTCTACTGCTTCAAGGAACATATCCCAGTATCACTACAAAGTGCTCAGAGTCTGAATTGACCAGTTTTTGTGCTCGACCAGTAAAATCGAGCACACATTTTACTCGACTAGTCTCGACATTGTCTCGACTGGACTTAACTGTACTTAAGTGTACTCGACTAGGTCTCGACTTTACTCAATTAGTCTGAAATGGTTTTGACCAAGGCTCAACCTGTCTCGCCTCAGTCTTAACCAGTCTCGACCTGTCTCGACTAGTCTAGACTCAGTCTGAACCAGTCTTGACCTGTCTCGACTAGTCTCGACTCAGTCTGAACCAGTCTCGACCTGTCTTGACTAGTCTTAACCTTCAAATTTAGTTTTGACTAGTATAAAGAAGCCAATTTAACTAAATTAAATATTGATCTTACAAAATTCAAGCTTATTAGGAAGTTTGATTACTGGCTGTGAAATAAAAAAAAAATTGTTTACAATAGGTAAAAATAAAAATTATTATATAAATTCAGTTAGGCACCTTTAATTTTTTTTATAACTTTTTGAATTCAACTTGGATTGTCATCAAACTATGCAGCTAACTTAGATATATATCAAGCTTACTGAATCCCATTTCATTCACTTTTTTGTTGTAATGCTGTTAAATTTAAGAATTAAAGTAATGTTGGTAAAAAATTCTAGGATTTGCAATTTCGGACAAAATAGAGATTGTACACTTTAATTTTTTTTAGAACTTTTTCAAATCAACTTGGAATTTCATCAAACTAGGCAGCTATCTTAGATATATATCCAGCTTACTGAATCCCATTTCATTTACTTTTTTGTTGTATTGCTGTAAAATTTAAGAATTAAAGTCATCTCGGTAAAATAAAAGCTAAGATTTGCAATTTGGACAAAATAGAAATAGTACACTTTAATTGTTTTAATAACTTTTTCAAATCAACTTGGATTGTCATCAAACTATGCAGCTATCTTAGATATATATCAAGCTTACTGAATCTTATTTCATTTACTTTTTTGTTGTATTGCTGTAAAATTTAAGAATTAAAGTCATCTCGGTAAAAAAAAAGCTAACATTTGCAATTTGGACAAAATAGAGATAGCACAAATTTTTTAATAACTTTATCAAATCAACTTGGATTGTCATCAAACTATGCAGCTAACTTCGATATATATCAAGCTTACTGAATCCCATTTCATTCACTTGTTTGTTGTATTGCTGTTAAATTTAAGAATTAAAGTAATGTTGGTAAAAAAATTCTAGGATTTGCAATTTCGGACAAAATAGAGATAGTACACTTTAATTTTTTTTTAGAACTTTTTCAAATCAACTTGGAATTTCATCAAACTAGGCAGCTATCTTACATATATATCCAGCTTACTGAATCCCATTTCATTTACTTTTTTGTTGTATTGCTGTAAAATTAAGAATTAAAGTCATCTCGGTAAAAAAAAAAGCTAGGATTTGCAATTTGGACAAAATAGAGATAAGATAGTACACTTTAATTTTTTTAATAACTTTTTCAAATCAACTTGGATTGTCATCAAACTATGCAGCTATCTTAGATATATATCAAGCTTACTGAATCCTATTTCATTTACTTCTTTGTTGTATTGCTGTAAAATTTAAGAATTAAAGTCATCTCGGTAAAAAAAAGCTAACATTTGCAATTTGGACAAAATAGAGATAGCACACTTTAATTTTTTTAATAACTTTATCAAATCAACTTGGATTGTCATCAAACTATGCAGCTAACTTCGATATATATATCAAGCTTACTGAATCCCATTTCATTCACTTTTTTGTTGTATTGCTGTTAAATTTTAGAATTAAAGTAATGTTAGTAAAAAATTCTAGGATTTGCAATTTCGGACAAAATAGAGATAGTACACTTTAATTTTTTTTATAATTTTATCAAATCAACTTGGATTGTCATCAAACTATGCAGCTATCTTACATATATATCAAGCTTACTGAATCCTATTTCATTTACTTTTTTGTTGTATTGCTGTAAAACTTAAGAATTAAAGTCATCTTGGTAAAAAAAGCTAGGATTTGCAATTTGGACAAAATAGAGATAGTACACTTTAATTTTTTTAAATTTTTTTAAAATCAACTTGGATTGTCATCAAACTATGCAGCTATCTTCGGTATATATCAAGCTTACTAAATCCCATTTCATTTACTTTTTTGTTGTATTGCTGTAAGATTTAAGAATTAAAGTAATGTTGGTAAAAAAAGCTAGGATTTGCAATTCGGACAAAATAGAGCTAGTACACTTTGATTTTTTTAATAACTTTTTCAAATCAACTTTGATTGTCATCAAACTATGCAGCTATCTTACACATATATCAAGCTTACTGAATCCCATTTCATTTACTTTTTTGTTGTATTGCTGTAAAATTTAAGAATTAAAGTCATCTAGGTAAAAAAAGCTAGGATTTGCAGTTTTGACCAAAAAGAGATAGTACACTTTAATTTTTTTTAATGACTTTTTGAAATAAACCTTAAATTTTCATCAAACTCTATAACTATCTTTGCAATATTCTTGCTAAATATCTGACTAAACCATAAGTTGTTATTTAGTTTAGTGTATTTCTGTCAAATTTAAGAATTTAATTAATCTACGTGTAGGTCAAAAAGCTTTGATATTAGAAATATATCTTTCCTTAAATATAAATGATATTAAATTTTTGTTTTAACAAAAAAAAAAGGTGTCTTGTTTAAGATTTCATAACTTTTTCAAATCAGCTTAAACAAAATAAACACCTTTTTTTCGTAAAACAAAAATTTCATATCATGAACTTTCATAACAATCCTTGATAACCTTTTAAAAAAAAAATGTGTTCCAAAAATACAGTAAATTTTTTGTCAAATTTAATGACATGGCACTATACATGGTTTAATTACATTAGTACACCTGAGTTTTACAGGTAAAAAGCAGGTGCTACTTTTCTTAAACTCGTGTATTACTTATCTAGAGAATTAAAAAGCCTTGCAATTTAGATTTAACAGGATGTTGCAGCTTTGAATAAATGTTATTTAGAATTTAAAACTCTCTGGTAGATGTGAACTTTTTAATAAGTTTGCCCCAAGCAGAAGGTATTGCTTTATAAATCACCACAAATCAGAAGAACTATTTTAATAATTTCTTTAATTTTTCTTTGCTTTTTGATATATTTATATGATATATATATATCAAAAGGAATAAAACATTAAAGGAATTATATAACTGATTTATATATACTTTTCCCAAAATTATGAGGAAAGATATATTTCTAATATTGTAGCTTTTTGACCTACATGTAGATTAATTAAATTCTTAAATTTGACAGAAATACACCAAACTAAATAATAACCTATGGTTCAGTAAGATTGATACATCATCAAGGTAGCTATTATAGTTTGAATAAAATCCAAGTTGATTTGAAAAAGATATTAAAAAGTTTAAAGTGTACTATCTCTATTTTGTCAAAACTGCAAATCCTAGCTTTTTTTACCCCAATTAAATTAATTCTTAAATTTGACAGCAATACACCAAACTAAATAACAACCTGGACATCAGTAAGATTAATACATAACCAAGGTAGCTATATAGTTAGAATAAATCCAAGTTGATTTGGAAACATTATTAAAAAAATTAAAGTGTACTATCTCCAATTTATTTGAACTGCAAATTCTAGCTTTTTTTACCTAGATTAATTAAATTCTTAAATTTGACAGCAATTCAACAAAAAACAAAATAATCAGGAATTCAGTAAGCTTGATGTATATCTAAGATAGCTGCATAGTTTGATGAAAATCAAAGTTGATTTGAAAAAGTTATTAAAAAATTTAAAGTGTACTATCTCTATTTTGTCAAAACTGCAAATCCTAGCTTTTTTTACCCCAATTAAATTAATTCTTAAATTTGACAGCAATACACCAAACTAAATAACAACCTGGACATCAGTAAGATTAATACATAACCAAGGTAGCTATATAGTTAGAATAAATCCAAGTTGATTTGAAAAAGTTATTTAAAAATTTAAAGTGTACTATCTCTATTTTGTCCAAATTGCAAATGCTAGCTTTTTTTTACCTAGATGGCTTTAATTCTTAAATTTTACAGCAATACAACAAAAAAGTAAATGAAATGGGATTCAGTAAGCTTGATATATATCTAAGATAGCTGCATAGTTTGATGAAAATCCAAACTGATTTGAAAAAGTTATCAAAAAAATTAAAGTGTATTATCTCTATTTTGTCCGAAATTGCAAATCCTAGCTTTTTTTCACCAACATTACTTTAATTCTTTTATTTTACAGCAATACAACAAAAAAGTAAATGAAATGGGATTTAGTAAGCTTGATATATATCTAAAACAGCTACATAGTTTGATGAAAATCCAAGTTGATTTGAAAAAGTTATTAAAAAAATTAACGATGCCTATCTGAATTTATATGATAATTTTTACTTTTACCTATTGTAAAAAAAAAAAATTTTTATTTCACAGCCAGTAATCAAACTACCTAATAAGTTTGAATTTTGTAAGATCAATATTTAATTTAGTTAGATTGGCTTCTTTATACTATTCAAAACTAAATTTGAAGGTCAAGACTAGTCGAGACATGTCGAGACTGGTTCAGACTGAGTCGAGACTGGTTCAGACTGAGTCGAGACAAGTTGAGCCTTGGTCAAGACCATTTCAGACTAATTAAGTAAAGTCGAGACCTAGTCGAGTACACTTAAGTACAGTTACGTCCAGTCGAGACAATGTTGAGTAAAATGTGTGCTCGATTTTACTGGTCGAGCACAAAAACTGGTCAATTCAGACTCTGAGCAGTTTGTAGTGTATGTAAATGTAAGTAATACATCACATCCCAATTGCGTATATGTACAGTACTACCTGTGACTTTATCTTATTAATGGTGGCCATAAAAAATATGTTCACCATGGTGGCCCTATATGTCCTTGTTGCTTTTTTAATACACAAGGTATTAATCAAAAACTAGTCAAGGATAAAGGGAAATCTTGAATGCATTGAAGTGTTAAAATTATATAACTTACAGGTCATGTGTCTCAGGTAAAATATACATGTATGTGTTTGTCAAATTTCATAACTGTGTTTATGACAAGAAATTCAAAAATAAAATGAAATAATAAAAATAATTGTCTCATGACTATTAGTTTTAATATTATACCTTTTAAATAATTTTTAATCAATTTAAGTTATTTTTTATATTAAGTATCATTTTCAAATAAAATTGCACACATTTACAATGCCTGCCTTTTCTAATGAAAAGGTGTTTCTCAAATTAATTTTCTTAAATCAAAATTGTTTATTATTGTAGATAGATGTTAACATTGTTTAACATATATGTTTAAGATTGTCTTTAGGACTTACGCTAAATAAAATTTAGGCAGTTAATTATTTCTCAATTAAATAACATATAAATATTAGAAATATTCATTACAGCAAAATTTGATAATATTTTTATTGTCATATGATATTTTAAACATGATCCATGTTTTAGAGGTTAAGCATTTCTTTTACTTTTTGTTTTTGGGTAAGAGACATTATTATGAGAAGGTAAATAATTTTCATATAGATTATCTCAAAGTTGTTTTGTTAATTTTACAATCAAGGAATAGGTGTTTTCGTTGACCTACAAGAGACACTGTTTACATATTCTATCCTTTCTAGGTATTTTATATTGTCCATTATTTTCTATTTCTGAATTATGACAAAAAATTCTACCTATTGACACAATCAAGTTTACAGTTTTTATCACAAGTTTTTATTCTTAGATTTTTCTTTAAATTCATTTTTTATTAAGGACTTTAAAAGTCTTAATTCATTCAAGTCCCTGCAATTATTAACTTTATCTAAAAGGCCTAGGTTGAGTGAAATATTCTTTGCAAATGTATACCAAGAATATGTATCATGCCAGTCCAGCACTTTCAACAATATAATACACTGAAAAAAAATATAATTTTAGAAGTGCACATTATTTTTTCTGGAGACAAATTTTGAAAGAAATTAACCAAACTGAAAATAACATATTTAAGAAATTTCAATTTCTTAAAATAATTTCTTTTCATAAGATTCACTTTATTCAGAGATAAGAACATTTTTCATTATGATTAGCATTTTCAACGAGCATTTATCAAAATTTGACGATAAAATTAACTAGGTGGGCATTTTGAAAATAAGTCTTTTCAGTGATTGTTTGTGCACAACTCTTGTTTTAAGATTTGAAAAAAATTAAGATAAACAAAATTAGTTTTTTTCCTAAACCATATAATGAAACTTGTAGTTTTCCTGAATAATATTAGATGTTATCAAAATTTATTGTAAAAGGATTGATATTGATCATCTTATTTTGTTAAGAAACCGACTTGTTTAATACTTTATTTTTTTTTTTAAATATCATTTGCATGATTATTAGTTATTATTAATAGTAATAACTCATTTAATAATGCTAACAAACAATTGAATACAATGTACATCATGTACATTTATATAAACCTTTTACTTAAAAAAAAACAATGCAAGTCAATAACTTTATCTTTGACTTTTTGCCATTTCTACTCAAGATTCTTACACAGAAGAAATTAAAAAAATATTAGAAACAAAAAAGTAATGAAAAAAACCCATACAAAAATGGAAAAAAACCAAAAATAAAAATTTTAAATAACATTAAAACAAAAAAAACAAATAATAAATTAAACAGACTAAAACAATATTTTATTCTACATTTTCAAAAAAAAGGTGAAATGTCAATTTTAAAAGAAACCTGAGTTACCTGTACAGGTAAATTTTAATGAAACATACCAGCTGAAAACTTCAACCCTGATTGATTTTAACAGGTAACATAATGAGATAAAAAATCTACCTATGTTTTATGACCCCCAATAAATGGCCAACATCTCAAGATTGAATACCCCAATAAATGTTCACCATTGGATGTTGACCATGCAAGAGGGTGGACATAACTAAGAGGATGTCACAGGCTGTACTGTATCTGTAAGAGGCTGTATATGAGCTTCGAATAGCTCTTTCATATGAGCATTCTGAATTTGTCTGGCTTGAATTGCTGCAAAAGTGCTTATGAGACGAATGAATTTGATATTATTGATTAATAAAGGTACAAATGAAATATCATATAAATGTTAATTATTTTACAGTTTGCGTTAAAAAAAATTATGAAATTAAATTGAAACGTACTCTATTAAATGCAAAGTATTCGTAGTGTTAAACTTTTACAAAAACTCTTGAATAACGAATTAATTTTGCTAAACATTTTTTGAAATCGTTAAAATAACATGAATAAGGTGTAACAACAATGTATATATTAACAGAAATCATATCACGGTTGTTATTTTACAATGTTGACCTCAAAACTTTTATTTGTCGATTTTTCGTTCAAGTAACTTAACGTACTTCAAAGCACATTTTACGAAAATTGCACCGTACGATTTTTTGACGACAAGTCGAAATGTTAAGTTTAACCTTTGAACTACCAATACTGTGATTTATAGCCGTATAGTCCGAATGACTATTACACTCCTTAAATAAGCGACTTTTCCTTACTCGGTCACCGTACTAGTACTGGAGCAAGATTGTCAAAGTACGATGTGGTTGGATCAATAGAGTTATAAATAAGTTTGACTTACCTTCCATCATTACCGAACTGAACAAAGAAATAACACGACGGGTGCCATATACGGTGCAGGAAATGCTTACCTTTCCGGAGCACCTGGTTTCACTACCGGTTTTCATTGGAGTTCGTGTTGTTTCTTAATTATTCCTCCTTGGTTTTGATTGTCATTATCTTTGAAATATTCATAGTCATGACCACGAGTATCAAGGCGTTGATGGAAAAAATATTCTGTTCAAGCAGAGGACAAAAGAAAATTTGAATCCAGATTTAACTGGTATACATGTACCTCTACTTTCTCGTGTTATTATTTTAATAAATTATTTTGATTGATAACCTTACAGCCCTATGTTTGTAAACAATATGACTCAAACAAAAAACCATACCTCCCGCCTTTGAAGCTAATGGTTGCTTCTTATTGTTTCTTAATCCTAATATCAAAAGAATATCTGTAAAAAGTGTTCGCTTACAAATCCAGACAACTCATGCGTCAGTGAAACCTGTAGACGAGTCGGTAACGGACGCATGATTCCTATTGAGAATAATTATTAGTTAGTATGATTTGTCCTATTTTGACCGAAGCAATATGAATGCTCCATATGAGAGTTATTTCCCCTTATTCATTTGATATAAGTGATATGCATTTCTATCTTGTAAACCATAAATGATAGAGACCTAGGATCTTTTAATTTGAGGTCGTTGGTCCAAAAAAATTAAAATTAGGTCAAGGTCAAAGGGCAAGGTCATATTCTAATTTTTGAATTTGGCTTATTTACACTTATTTCCAAAAACCGTATATGATATCAACAAATTATGTTTACGAAATTGTTAGTTGCGACATGTCGTAACACGTAAATTTGTATTGCAAGGGTATGTTGAACATAAAAGGGAGTTGTCTCCCCTCTTCTATTTAAAAATACGCGTATGGTGATATAACTCATTAACCAAATATGAATAAGACCTATGGTCTTTTGATTTGTGGTCCTTGGTTTATGATCTTGAAATTGATCTCAAGGTCATAGCTTAATTTGACGTTCTAGATTTTGACCTTTGCTTTTACCTCATATGTTTACATAATAAAGCCATGAGACTTTTGGCAAAAGCTATCAAACCATTTAACCTTGAAAAAAATAACCGGAAGTGACCTTGTGTAAACCGGAAGTAGCAATTTTTGGTACTTATTAATATAAAAGTATATAAAACCAGATATTTTGCGAATGAGTGTCAAGTAAATATTCAAATATCATCGGAACTTACCTTTTTCAAACCAGAAGTAACAAATTATCTCCCTTATTTAAAAAATATTGTATAGAAACCATATATTTTTGGAATCAGCCTACAATAAGCTATCATTTGACAATTGAAATGACATTGTAAACTTTATTTTACAACTGTCATATTTATTTATTTTTAAATATAAAACATATTTTATTAACAATCGCCTGTTACATCAACCCTCTATTGCCCAGGGGAGCAACTAAGGGGGCCCCAATTGTTACAGTCTCATTTGTCGGGGGAAAAGCAAATGAGAAAAAAGAACTCCCACTATAAATTATTAACATCAACCTTTAAAAATTATTATCTGTCCTTGTACAAATGTACATGTACCTGCAATCATTATCGATCTATATATCTTTACCTCTCACCATATATAATTTTGTTAAATAAAGTATGTTTTGTATCTTTATTTATTTCTCACAAAAGCTACCTGTATTTATTAAGCAGTTTCAAAGTTACCGTACATCAAGTCTTTTGTTATGTTAATGTCAATTCCATTTAAATTCTGGTCATGGGATCATTTACCACGTGCGATTTGTTAAAGGGATGTGTTACAGTAGTTCATTCATAAAAAAAAATGGATTATTTAATGCTTTTTGATTTCCAAAAAGGTTTTACTTTAAAGATATGGTGAGTAAATATTTGCTTATAAAATGAACCTGTTGATACAACATGTCTTGTTACAATTAGATGATAAACCTGAATTACATACACAATAGAAATTACATGTAGGGAGTTGAGAGCAGTATACATATTAATGTTCAATCAGTATCAAAGAGGTCATTGCACTGACCTGACCACACAAAATGTATATTTATATACAAAAAATGTCACACATAATAGAAAAGGCTTCGTTTTTCGTATTCGGTTTAAAATATTTGAGCAAACATTGCATTTCTTGTTTCATCATATTTAAAATCAACGATTTACTTATCCCTTTATTTTGATATTTTGCGATATTTCTAGTTTTCCAGATAACCCATTTCGCGATTTTTGTAATTTTTCGATATTTAATTGTGAACAAAATTCCCATATTTTCTCAAAAATTTCCCGCCAAACGTCTTCTACTAGTTTACAATAAATAAAAAGATGAAAAAGTGATTCTTTTTCATTGCAAAAGTGACACTTCCCGTTTGAGCGATTCATTTTTTGTAATTTTTCTTCAGTGTAAATTATATTATGTAGTAACTTCCATTGAAGTTGTTTAGTTTTCCTGTTAGCTAAATTCTTATTCAAGGTTTCCCAAATGTATTCCCATGGTAGCTGATTCCCAAAATGTAAATTCCACTTAAACTGGCTTTTTGGAGCTGTTTTATTCTCATAGAAGTATCTAATATCTTTAAGGCATAATTTTTTGGCATCAACGACAACTCCATTTTTTATAAATTGACAAGAATTTATTATTTTTATAGGTCTATCAGAGTGACTTTGCATGCTAGAGTCTGTTTTTAAAACGTCAATTTGATGATGTGTTAACGAAGATTTAATGCGGCTATATTGTGCAATCCAATTTCTTTAACTTTAAGACGGTTAAAAATATCAAAAGAAGTTTTAAAGGATTTATTGTTTAAGTCCCATATATCTTTTATTTTTTTTATTCCACTGGAAGCAAAATTTGCATAATATAATGCCTGTCCCTTGAACTTAAATTTAAAATTGCCGAATATATTTTCTTCTAAAAGGTCTTCTTTCGTGACCGATGTTTGGATTTTCTGTAAGTCAGACCAGGAAATTAAAAGTTCTTTATAATATTTGGACATTTGAATTTGCCTAAAACATGAAGTGTCTGAACAAGAACATATAAAAAAAATCTGTATCATATTTTTCGTCTAGTGGCGTTAACCAGTATTTTCCTATTGCATTCCATTTTTGTGTTTTTGAGTTGACAATACTGTACATACTTTTCACCTGTTTTTATTTAATAAAGTTCCTTAAGTTTATCATTCCTATCCCCCCTTTTTCTTTCGGTAAACAGCACATTGTTCTAGCGATTTGGTTTGTTTTCCCATCCCATATAAAGGACCATATAATATTATTTATTTGTTTTTCGTATATCTCCGGGATACCTCTCATTTCAATTTCGTATCCAATGACAGACAGTACAAAGGATTTAATAATTAAAACTTTTCCCGCAAATGTGAGATCTTTTGATTTCCAAACTTCCATACAGCTTTTTATCTTATTTATTTTTTCTAACCAAATTTGATCTAAGTCTATCCCGTATCTATGTTGTACCCCTAATGCTTTCACAAGACGCTTAGACCATTTAATTTTGTTAAATTTTGGTTTTTTATTTCGCCACTTGCCTAAATACATGCCAACAGTCTTATCCATATTCATTTTAGCCCCCAAAGCATTTTCGTACAGTTTTAAAGTTTTAAATGTTTCTTCGGTAGACTCCTCACTTTTATTGAAGAGTTGAGTATCGTCAGCAAACATATTTAGCTTTGTTTCAATATAGTCCCCCGTTCTAGTAGGAAGTTTTATTCCTTCTATATTAGGATTGTTTCTAATTGAAGCTGCAAGTGGTTCTGCTTGCAGGATATATAACGTCGGGGCTATTGGGCATCCTTGACGAATTGAACGGTATGCCTACGAATCTAGAAGTAAACCCATTCGTATGAATACACGTCTTGGCGTTAATGAAAAGCATTTTTATCCAACTCCGGAATTTTTCCCCAAACCCAAATTTTAATAAATTTTAAATCGATCCATTCACATTTCGCCCTATTAAATGCTTTTTGTTGATCCAAAAATAATATTGCACCCTCCTCATCTTCTAATTCACAAAAATCTATAACATCTTGTAGTAATCTATTGCCTTGAAAAATGTTGCGCCCTTTGACAAACTTATATTTAAATACATTGTTTTTGGTGGAAAGACCTTCAATTGTTCTCTGAACAATTGGTTTCTATTTTTATTTATTTTTTCTTCCGCCTAATTTTGTTTTTGCGATAAATATTTGTTTCGCAATATGTTGCTTGGATATTTGGTATATGATATCGAACAGTTTATGCGCTTTTGAAATTTACCCTGTGTAACTGAATACTTTTTTTCTTTGTAGGAGTTATATCCCCAAACACTGTTTTCCTTGTGTTCACTACTCCTTCGCAAAAATTGATCCATTCCCATTCCGCCCTATCAAATGCTTTTTGTTGATCCAAAAATAATATTGCACCCTCCTCATCTTCTAATTCACAAAAATCTATAACATCTTGTAGTAATCTATTGCCTTGAAAAATGTTGCGCCCTTTGACAAACTTATATTTAAATACATTGTTTTTGGTGGAAAGACCTTCAATTGTTCTCTGAACAATTGGTTTCTATTTTTATTTTATTTTTCTTCCGCCTAATTTTGTTTTAGCGATAAATATTTGTTTCGCAATATGTTGCTTGGATATTTGGTATATGATATCGAACAGTTTATGCGTTTTTGAAATTTACCCTGTGTAACCGAATACTTTTCTTTGTAGGAGTTATCTCCCCAAACACTGTTTTCCTTGTGTCCACTACTCCTTCGCAACCATAAAAGATTTAGACAAATCTATTTTATAAAATTGCTCGTTATATCCTTCGCATGATTTGTCCTATTTTGACCGAAACAATATGAACGCTCCATAGGAGAGTTATTTCCCCTTATGCATTTGATATAAGTGATATGCATTTCTATCTTGTAAACCATAAATGATAGAGATCAAGGATCATTTGATTTGAGGTCCTTGGTCCACAAAAATGAAAATTAGGTCACTGTCAAATGTCAAGGTCATATTCTTATTTCTGAATTTGGCTTATTTCCACTTATTTCCAGAAACCGTATAAGATATCGACAAATTATTTTTTCTGAATTGTTAGTTGCAACATGTCGTAACACGTAAATTTTTATTACAAGGGTATGTTGAACGTAAAAGGGAGTTTTCTCCCCTCTTGTATTTAAAAATATGCGTATGGTGATATAACTCATTCACCAAATATAATTAAGACCTATGGTCTTTTGATTTGCGGTCCTTGGTTTATGACCTTGAAATTGATCTCAAGGTCATAGCTTAATTTGACGCTCTAGATTTTGACCTTTGCTTTTACCTCATATGTATAGATGATAAAGCCATGAGACTTTTGGCAAAAGGTATCAAACCATTTAACCTTGAAAATAACAACCTGACGTGACCTTGTGTAAACCGGAAGTAGCTATTTTTGTACTTTATTAATACAAAAGTATATAGAACCAGATATTTTTGGAATCAGTGTCAATTAAAGGGAAACTTCGCCAAAAAATCAAAAAAGGATATTATGTTCATTCTGTATAAAAATGCTCAAATTCATAGATATTAAAGTTTTATTCTGCTAGATAAGTGATCACCATCGATTTTAAATTTAGAGTATCAATTCTCTGCTATCCGCCATTTTGTCTTCTTTCCCGATTAATGAAATGATATGTCTATAAACCACAAAGAAACAAAACTACAGTAACCGATGTAGTCGTAATTGCGTGTCGATATCTTGTCAATCGTAAGGTTGTTTTATCCGACTAACTAACTTGATACGGAAAATATTCTTTAAATTACCATGGTCTATTGATTTTAAACTTGATATTGGAATTAGGTGAAAAGTCAAAGTTGAAATCTTAAATAACTGTTCCGTGAAAATTGTTTTCGAAAATCTAATTTGTTCATAATTCTTTAAAGTAACAAACTGTTTCAAATAAATTTTGATCTTCCGTCTTCTGATCACCAGCATGGCTGAAGGTATTACTTCCAAAGGTATTGTGAGGGGTGTGAGGTGACACGTCCAGGTATTCAAGCGATTTCCTGTCGGGCTTGCAAGTTCACGCATCGTTTCACTTCTGCAGGTATTGATCAGTGTACACGGCTGATAACTTTTAACTTTCCATTTTGAACTATCAGATGTATAATATACAACTCTGTCTTACTTGTCATTACCAAACTCATACGCTTGTTTATAAATAACATTTCTGGTGTAAAGAATATTATTCATAAAAATATAAATAATACCCAAAAAATAAGATTTGATGAAATTAAAATCTATTTAAATATTTTTTCCAAGGGTGAATTGGGGAAAATGTAATATATACTCATTGACAGATTGGAACATACCAGAAATATTGATTTAAAAAAATGTACGCACTTGCCGACGATTCGTGTATATGACTGGATAGAAAGTTACGGAACTATAGCGCAATTTAAAATATATACATGTATACATTGAACATAAGAAAAAAATATATATATTAAATAAATAGGGGTAAAAGTGTTGTAAATAGACTGGTCCACGTATGCCAACAGTATGTAATCATCGAATGTCGATAGACTATTGTATACCAGAAGAAGAAGAGAACCAATTCAATTTAAATACAGGTCGATGTATATCTTTTGCTTTGGTTCATTGAAGTTGTGGACATAGTAAAATCACAGATTTATATTTCAATAAGATTGTTCTCGAACAAAGGAAGAAATTAGTCATCACAATTGTTATATATGCCACTGGACGAACACTTATTATCCAGAAGGGATGTGAATATTTTGCTGGGAAACTTTTGAGTATCAAAGTTTCAAATTAATTTCGGGATTTTTTTTTTCTTGGTATTCAATAACAGAAAAAAGAATTAATTACTTGTCCGCTAAATAAGGGTATTCTTGTCAGATGGAAGACTTTTAGTTATATTTAAAAAATAGGGAAATGTGACATTAAATTGGTTCTGTCTTTTTTTTAAACATCGTTAAAAAGGTGTGTCTAAGGTGAACGCCACAAGAACCCTGAAATACTAGTACGAGAGTATAGCATGTAAACATTCCTTCTCAATAATATGGTTGTATTGGAAATCTTTTCATACAGATTGACAACTCATTGTCCGATATGCATGTAATATTTGCCACATGACGCCCATAGTTCTTTCTACCATCATCATCTTATTCTTTGATATTGCTGTCAACATCGATGGTTCACACCCAAACAAAATGGGAGTAATGGACCTTCAGAGCTTCTCCGTGTTATACACTTGTGAAATATATAGACGAAATTTCTGTATTGAAATGAATATACATCTCACAAACAGGATTTTCAAATAACGATTTTGAGTAATCACCTTACAAGCCAATATAAACGTATGGCAAGATATAATCATGAAGGAATTTAGTTTCTGTCAGACACAAGAACTCATCACTATCATAAACGTATACGTATATATGCATACAATTTCAAATATCAAGAACAAGCCGTCGATGTCGATAGTCCGTTTTCTAACTGTTCAAGTTAGACATGTCACTTGTTCATTCCTTCATATTCCCCGTCTAACGATGGGAACTGTTTCTGATTGTGTTGACTATAAATGCTTGTATGGTAATTCTGTCGTTTATCTGTACAAGCGGTTGCATTTCCTCTCCTTTCCCAACAAACAAACGAACGAAACGCTACTAGTCTGCGTTCTCTGGAGCTCATCCTCAATGGCTCTTATACGTCCGGAAACTTACATGTATACTAATAATGATTGTTTCAAGGACAACGATGTATTGACGAACTATTCTAAATTCGTCAATATCAGTTATGCAGGACTAAAATATAACTTTTATTACAACTACTGTATTACGTATTTGGATTAATGACGGCTATCATGTTCAACATTGCACAAATATTATCATAGAATTAAAAAAAAAATCCTCAAAAATCCTTAAAAAAATAATGCCTTACCTTAGATAATTGGTATTTTTTCACAAAAGGTTCGTGTAAATGATTGTCAAATGATTTAATTATGTAAGAATAAAATGTTAAAAAGAAACCAAAAAAAATCATGTATGTTGTATTTTTTTATCAATTAAAAACTTTAAAATTGCAATAGTTTTATTAGCATTTAAACACAGCCAGATTTGAATACAAGTTAAGAAATTCCGGTAAAGTCAATGATATCAAACAGATGTACAATGGTATATCAAATTGGGTAATATTGCATTTAGTTTTTAATAAAGATTAAAACTACTATTTTTTACTTGATATTTGAATCTTTACGCCAATTGCCGCTAAGAAAGTAATCAAAAATTGTTTCCTTTTATTTTTATACATTTTCGGAATTACGAATCTGAATTTTATTTTCAATTAATTTACACAATTTAATTATTGAATCTTTATTCTCATCGTGTATTGAATCTTAGTGTATTAACATCGTGACATCATACTCTTTCTTATCCTTTCTGTTTATCCTTTCCAAATAACAACATTTATACCTGTGTACGCTTAAACTCACACCTGTGGCTAAATAGCTACAAGGTAAACGAATTGACCTCAAGCCGAGAAATATACAGTGACCTTTACAAAATAATATACACACTCTGCTCACACATGAGTTGCATTGAAATGATTATCAAAACAATAACGGTAAATAGAACTGAAATATTTTCAGTTCAATATCAGTAAAAATGTTCAATAAATATTTTATGAATAAAATCTCAACAATAATTAATTAAATTTATTCAAAAACATTTACTAGAGATAATTTTATAGGAGTTTAATTCAATCAATACAAAACGATATATGCATATTCATTTTCGTTCATTCTTATATTGTGGTTTATAACTACGACCATTCGTCAGCTGTGCGCTTTTAATTACGTATATTATCGATAAGCTATAAGAGTTAAACAGATTTTATTTTTTCCCAGAATTCAATAAATCGGGCTAATACGTCACGACCCTCTCGAGAATTCAACCAAAAAAGTTACAAATACTTGATTTTCTCCGTTATTAGAAGGAATATAAATTTAAAACTTTGCCAATGTGTTTTTTATGTTAAGATGAACATAATTAGATGATAAGTAAAAAATCGCGGAATTTCCCTTTAAATATTCAAATAATATCGGAAGTAACAAATTATCTCCCTTATTTAAAACATATTGTGTAGAAACCATATATTTTTGGAATCAGCGTTCAATAAGCTATCATTTGACGATTGAAATGACATTTTAAACTTAACTTTACTACTTTCATATTAAAAGACATTTTTTTGTAGAAAGACCTTTAATTGTTCTCTGAACAATTGGTTTTTAATTAAATATATTTTTTTTCACTTTTTTTGTCTTTCGGAAAATGTTGTTTGTGCCGTATTTAAACCTCTCTACAACGGAATTTGTTACGTATAAAAATTGCGGTTTTTATCCATACAATCATAGGTTTTAACGTTGTTTTCAATTAAGACTTGTTTATGTTAATTTCGTTTTGGGCTTGTATTATATTTTTCCCTCCAGTTTATACAATCCGTTCATCCTATTTTGACTCTTTAAAATTCAAATGTCTATCCATAATTGAGGTAAATAAAATGGCCATCCAAATACTAACATCACTGAAAAGACATTAATTGTCGAAATCTAGATAAAGTATAAAAAAAGTCATGTTGTGGTTTACCATCTTTGCCGCAAGTTTATTGTTTTCTTCCTGGTATTAAATTAATAAAGAGATCCATTTTGTTACACTTTGTGATCAATTTCTTTGGCAATCGTCAATGACAGTCAGCGGGGTTTAAGAACTTCAGTTGTTCGAACTGGTAGTCAAATGCGTTTTGTCAAAATGTATTGTTTCATTAACCTGTCTTTTGGAAAATGTTGTTTGTGCTGTATTAAGACCCCTCTACAACGAAATTTGTTACATGCACGCGTATAAAAATTTCTTTTCTTATCCAATGCAATCATAGGTTTTAACGTTGTTTTCTGTTTATATTTATTTCATTTGGGCTTGTATTATATTTTCCCGCCGGTTTATATAATCTGTTCATCCTATTTTGACTCTATAAATTTCAAGAGTCTATCCTTAATTGAGGTAAATTGAATGGCCTTTCAAATACTTTTCGATCCCTAACATCACTGAAGGGACATAAATTGTCGAAATCTGGATATATTTTAAAAATAGTTGCACGTTTAGTTGTGGTTTATCATCTTTGCTGCAAGTTTATTATTTTCTACTTGGTTTAAGGTTAATAAAGAGATCCATTCTGTTACACCTTGTAATCAATTGATTTGTCAATCGTCAATGGCAATCAGCAGGGTTTGAAAACAACAGTTGTTTGACCTGTTAGTCAAATGCGTTTTGTTAAAATATATATCGTTTCATTTTTATTTCATTTTTTTATCCAACACAATTATAGTTTGAACGTTGTTTTTAGTTTAGACTTGTTGATATTTATTTCGTTTAGGCTTGAATTATTTTTTCCCTCCGGGTTATGATATCCGTTCATCCTATAATGTCTGCAGTGAAAGGGGGTTTAATGAAATACTGGGAAACTGTTTACATGGGTATCAACCATTTGTAGATTCTCAAAAATTATAAAAAACTTCTAGACAATTTTAAATCTCGGTCTCTTCAACTTATGATTTTTCAACCCTGTATTCCAGCATTCCCCAGGTGAAATTGAAAAATCGTCTGAAAGAATTAATCCACAATGCCTTTCAACAAAAAAATTTGTAGCATACTCTATATATTTATTACTTTGGAATATCGTAAGGCATTTGTTGTTTATAGTGAACAAAAGGGTAAAACATGCTATACAGAAGCACAAGTATTCAGTATGCTGATGTTTCTTATCGACAACATATTTGTTGAATTTGTAGGCAGACTTTGTCAACAAATTGTCAGCATTCCTATGGGAAGTTACTGTGCGTCACTCCTTTACGACCTCTTCTTATTTTCATATGAATCGGAGACTTATAACTCGAAATTGACATGCACAGTCAACTCAGTACCAGAATCTATGACCAAAGAGACGATTTTAATTTTTAAATTGTACATTTCCCCCACCTTAGTAGCAATATACCATCTTTACCTGAATATGGGATAAAGATTTCCAATTTTATTCGATTTTTAAGAGCTTGCAGCTTCAACTCAGACTCTTTGTGAAACATCACCAGTGTCTGAGAAGAATTTTGATGAACCAGGGGTATGTCGAAGAACGTCTCGTCCTTTTTCTAAGAAAAAGTTCATCGGAAGGTACCAACTTACCGTACCGTACCGTATCAACTTCGCAGAATACAACATGATGGTCTTGATGTATAGATTATGCGTACTGACGTTGTTTATCATCTTAACAACGTGTTATATTGTTATTTTATTTGTCTTTCTTCTATTATTTCTATTACTTTTACTGTTTGGTCTGTTTTCTGTGATATCCATTTGACGTGGCTCGTTACTTGAACAACCCGTCAATGTGTTTTTATTATCTTTCATTTTTGCTGGTGTGTTTAGTATAAATAAAGGCAACAGTAGTATACTGCTGTTCAAAACTCATAAATCCATGGACAAAAAACAAAATCGGGGTAACAAACTAAAACTGAGGGAAAAGCATTAAATATAAGAGGAAAACAACGACACAATATTAAAATGTAACACACACACACACACACACAGAAACGGACTAAGCATTAGACAAAATCCTAAGAGAATAACAAATATAACATCAAAACCAAATACATGAATTTGGGATAGATAAGTACCGTGACACGTATTATAGTAATATGAATTCACACTCAAAAATAAAAGAAATCAAACGACATAACGGAAACACAACAATAAAATGTAACACACACAGAAACTAACTATAATATAACAATGACCATATTCCTGACTTAGTACAGGACATTTTTAAAGGAAAAAATGGTGGGTTGAACCTGGTTTTGTGGCATGCCAAACCTCTCCTTTTTATGGCCATGTGAAATATAACATTAAAATAACAATACAACATTTCAGGACTACAATATACATAAAAAGGAGAACACAATTGACAAAGAAACACACGAATAATAGCTAATAAAAGGCAACAAGGTTAAAATTTTGAATACGCCAGAAGTGCATTTTATCCACAGAAGACTCACCAGTGACGCCCAGATACAAAAGTTTGAAAGCCGAACAAGTACAAAGCCGAACAGCATCGAGGACCAAAATTTCAAAAAAAGTGTGCCAAAAACGGCCAGGGTTTTCTGTTAGGTACCAGAACATCCCTATTATTTAGAATAATTTATACTTTTGCAAACAGTAAATTTAAAAAATGACTATACAAAAGATGTACATGATCAAACTGAAGTATTAGCTAATTACAGGAAACAACTGAAATACATAACACAAGCCGACAAAATGCAACACATCCGAATAAGTGTAAACCTCAACGCAAAGTGACGTCACATTAGATATTGTGAAAAATGACAAAAAATGACGTCACATTTGAATGTGCAAAACAGATCATCAAAAAATGAAAAATGACGTCACATTTGAATGAATAAGATAGAACTAGGGTTGACCCAAGATTACATTTGAAACAAACACTGACACCACATCCAATAACAATGCACATTTCAATACCCATCAATAGCAAACCAAGGTAGCAATCAACCATACCACATAGCTATGTCCGGCCTGTTTCGAAAACAACTTCAAACGCAAAACATCGCACAAACCACGCTGAACAAAACCAAATCCAACAAACGAAGGCGCCGACCAATTTTCCCTACCACAGCACATAAACACATGAATTTGGGATAGATAAGTTCCGTAACACGTCTTATGGTAATGTGAATTCATACTCAGCAAAACAGTCACAATCAGGAATAAGTCACGTTTGGTAATTTAAAGATTAGACGACGTAATGACAAACCACAATCTATCATGTAGAAAAAATGTCCTTAGCTAGTTTGGTCAAAGACAAAAACAAATCGGCCAGCACGGGTGCACAATTAGTACCCATTGGAATACCGACTGTCTGTTGAAATATAAATCCTCCAAACTCAACAAATATATTGTCGATCAAAAAGTCAAGCATTTTGATAATATCATCTTTAGTATACTTTCTGGAAGATTCAGTGTGATTCTTCACAAAATATGAATTATTGTAACCCAAAACAAGAAATTTGTATCTACGATTCCCATTTTTATAGAAAAAAACTCTGTTTTATGAGATGGTGAAGTTGATCTGTCAACTGAGCATGGGGAATAGTAGTATATAGCGTAGAAAAATCAAAAGTTTTTATGTTGCTGCAAATTTGCAAAGATTGTGATCGAAGATTAAGCAGTAGATCTTTCGAAATTTGAGAATCCACATCTTGTTAACACCACTGGTAGAATATATCTCATCACAATATTTTTGAAGCCCTTCTTTACCTGTAGAAAGAATAGTAGTCAGTACTTTAGAAAGATGTTTAGTCGAGCATTTTGAAGACCCAGCTATGTATCGTTCTTTATATGGGGTTTTGTGTAATTTAGGTATCCAGTATAATGAAGGTAAGTTTTCTTTGTTTTTTTTGATGTTGATACCAAAAGAAAGAAGGACAGATTTATGATTTGTGAAATTTCGTCCTTGGTAAATGATGTTAAAGAATATGTAGGGTTACCAGTAGTTTTATTTTTTTCCAAGCTCTGTTGTGAGACATTGCAATATTACAATATTATTGGAGGCTTTATCTGCTGGAACAACGACATATTTGTCATGTAACTATTGTACTCATATTACATCGTAGTATTTGTATGCGCCTTCGAATGCATGATCGAATAGCTTTGATCCATTCAGACAAAGTGTCCAGTTCTGGTTCGTCTGGTTCGCGCTTTACCCATTTTCTTGCATAGTCCTCAACTGCATCCATCAGTAACTTGAAATTCTTTTTCCAGTTGATGGGCTGGAGGATTCTATACTTTTGGTCCCTTGGCTAACAACTCTCTTAGTTGTTCATTGGTAACGATGCCAAGGTCACCAGTAATAACATGACACGCTGGACTATAATTGTATTGTGACGATGCACATGAGCAATCCGGAGGCTTTGATTTCGTATCTTTGAGGTCAACAGCCTCTAAAACTCTCTTGCGGTTGAATGCAATAGACTTGGTATAAGTATAAGAAATAACAGGTGTACCTTTATTTTTTAAGTAATCAGGTATAGTTTTTTATACAGATTTTTTATGGAAAATACTGCTAATATTTTCAACATCTAAACCTTTATTGGCGAATTCTACCTTTAAAAAATAACGTTTTTCCTCACTATTGGGTGTATTCGATACGGGTTTGAATAGTCTATGGTTAGCAATGTGCATGCTCATTGCAACTAATTTATACAAAACGAGAATCAATAACGGAAGTATTTTGGGCTTCTTGAAATAGTGAAGAAAGTTTTGACAATGGAATGGAGTATAATTTAGTTCTAATATGATGAATTCCTAAAGGTTTTTGAACAGACGTTAATCAATTGTCCCGGAGTGTACATCAGGTGGTATATATTTTCTGTGACCATGACTTCTATTTCGTCAAGCAGAAGTATTAAATAATTGTAACTTTGTGGCTTTTTGTGTTTTATTGGTTCTAATAACGCGACTCTCCTTTAAATATCCCGTCATTATGTTATTGTTCTTATATGTTATTGTTTAATGTTCCTTACCATACTACCCCTTCCGTTTTATTTCATTAAACCTAAATCCCGAAAAATTTCCAAAAGTTTCAATTATACTGATTGTTTCTTTCCGTGACAGAAGAAAAAGTGTTATATCATCAGCTAATTGACAAATTTTAAAATTACAAGATTTCCATCTAATTTTATTTTTATACATTTAACATCTCTTAGTGTCATTATACATAGTTTCCACCTATCTGATAAAGCTCCTTTTAAATACAAACAGTTCAGTGTTTCCGTCATGAATGTCTATTCTAGTGAGTCCCCGCAGACAAAGCCCCAAAAAACATCGTTTTTATCTGTAAAAGTCATTACATTAATTGCTTGATAAACGAATTAGGTATAGACAATTCACTTGGAAACCCAACATATACCCTCACGACACTTACCAAAGAGGAAATCCTGGATAATCATAGGTCTGTTCTTTGTTCCTTTGGTATTTCAACCAAAGATGAAGAACTGGATCTTCCATCACTGTATTGGATACCTAAACTCCATAAGTGTCCGTACAAACAACGTTATATTGCTGGGTCTTCCAAGTGCTCCAGGAAACCCCTTTCTAAATTATTAACATCCATTGTATCAGCAATCAAAGACGGGCTTCAAAGTTATTGTGAAACTGCCTATTCTAGAGGTGGCGTGAATCAGATGTGGATACTTAAAAATTCCAAAGAGTACATCCAATCTAACTCTCTTTCATCTTGTAACAGTATTAAAACATTTGACTTTTCTACTCTTTACACAAGTATTCCACATTCCAAACTAAAAGACAAATTAAAAGAGTTGGTATTACTTTGCTTCATAAAAAAGAATGGCCAACGTAGATACAAGTATCTTGTCTTAGGAAGGGATAAATCATACTTTGTAAAGAATCATTCTGATTCAAACAAAAAATTCTCTGAAACCGATATTATCAAGATGCTTGATTTCTTGATTGACAACATATTTGTTACGTTCGGAGGACGTGTTTTTCAACAGACTGTCGGCATCCCAATGGGAACAAACTGTGCCCCTCTACTTGCTGACTTGTTTCTTTTTTATTATGAGGCTGAATTCATGCAGGAACTTCTTAGGAAGAAAGATAAGAAGTTAGCAATATCCTTTAACTCTACTTTCCGCTATATAGATGACGTTCTTTCACTAAACAATTCAAAATTTGGTGACTATGTGGATCGCATCTATCCCATCGAATTGGAGATGAAGGATACTACAGATACAGTTAAGTCAGCTTCATATCTTGACTTACATCTAGAAATTGACAATGAGGGTCGGTTGAAGACAAAACTTTACGACAAAAGAGATGATTTCAGCTTTCCAATTGTGAACTTTCCATTTCTAAGTAGCAACATTCCAGCAGCACCTGCATACGGGGTATATATCTCCCAATTGATACGATATTCCCGTGCTTGCATTTCCTATCATGATTTTCTTGATAGAGGGTTACTGCTCACAAGGAAGCTATTAAACCAAGAGTTCCAAATGGTGAAGTTGAAATCATCCCTTCGTAAATTTTACGGACGCCATCACGAGTTGGTTGAACGTTATGGAATAACCGTTTCACAAATGATATCGGATATGTTCCTTACGTCGTAACTACAATCCCCTTCCCTTTCATGAATTTGACCTACCGAATAAGACTATTTACCGGATTTGTAATCACATAAGCAACACGACGGGTGCCGCATGTGGAGCAGGATCTGCTTACCCATCCGGAGCACCTGAGATCACCCCTAGTTTTTGGTGGGGTTCGTGTTGTTTATTCTTTAGTTGTCTATGTTGTGTCATGTGTACTATTGTTTTTTTGTTTGTCTTTTTCATTTTTAGCCATGGCGTTGTCAGTTTGTTTTAGATTTACGAGTTTGACTGTCCCTTTGGTATCTTTCGTCCCCCTTTCAAAAGCTTTACTAAAATCTAAGAAAAGGATTGCTCCATCTATATTTAATTTCTCAGAATAATCTATTATATCTTGAATTTGTCTAATGTTAAATAGTTATCAAAGGTACCAGGATTATAATTTAATACGCCAGACGCGCGTTTCGTCTACATAAGACTCATCAGTGACGCTCAGATCAAAACAATTAAAAAGCCAAACAAATACAAAGTTGAAGAGCATTGAGGACCCCAAATTCCAAAAAAGTTGTGCCAAATACGGCTAAGGTAATCTACTCCTGGGCGTAAGAAAATCCTTAGATTTTCGAAAAATTCAAAGTTTTGTACACAGAAAATTTATAAAAATGACCATACAATTGATATTCATGTCAACACCGAAGTGCTGACTACTGGGCTGGTGATACCCTCGGGGACGAAACGTCCACCAGCAGTGGCATCGACCCAGTGGTGTAAATAGTTATCAAAGGTACCAGGATTATAATTTAAAACCAATATATCTATTTTTAACATATCCTGTTTGATCTAAACAAATAATAGATGGTAGTACTTTTTTATGTCTCTGAATTAACACATTAGCTAATAGTTTAGTATCAATATTCAATAAAGTTATGAGACGGTAATTAGCTAATGAAAGAAGATCATTCTTTTTAAACATTAGTGAAATTGCACCATATTTTGTGAATTTGTAAGTTATTTGTTTTTCATAATTATAATTTATTACCTTGACAACAATATTTTTTACTCTTCCAAAATTGCCTATTTAAACGACTCCCAAAAGTATTGCCACCGCAGAATATCCCAAGAAAAAGTAGGTAGGATTAGCTTCAGCTAGCGGTGATTTTGACTTGATAGTGAACTAGTATGTGACAAATATCTTGGGATGAATTATGTGTGCATTACAGGACGTGTTTCGGAATTGACTTCGTGCATGATCATGACGGGACGTGTGTTTGGGATGTGTGAGATAAATCTGTGCATGTACGTGTTTCTATCTGTGCGTATTTCTTATAACGGCGTAAATGTGTTTCAAGATCTAAATTAAACTCATATGCATTTGTGCTTTTAATATCTATATCTTTTCCGATGTATTTTCCAAGATATGTTCATCCGGTTTAAAAATAACGCTTTGCAATATCAATATTCTTCTCCGTATCAGTGTTCAACTTATCTAGTTTTTTGAAGAATTTAGTGACGGCGGCACTATTTCTAGCTCGAATAGACTTGTATCCTGGTCTCGTTAGCAATCTCGTGATCGTATAATTGTAGAATGGGTTGTGTTATAAAGGAAGAAAAAGGCGTCTATACCAATGAATGATTTAATGCTGGAATACAATGACGTTAAATAAAGACAACAGTAGTATACCGCTGCTCGAAATCGATTGAGAAAAAAACAAATCCAGATTTCAAACTAAAACTGAGGGAAACACATCAAATATAAGAGGATAACTACGACACAACAGAAAAACAATATTAAAATGTAACACACACAGAAACGAACTATAATATAACAATGGCCATTTTCCTAACTTGGTACAGGACATTTTGTGGCATGCCATACCTCCCGCTTTTCTGGCAATGTTAAATATAACAATAAAATGATAAAATTACATAACAGGACTACAAAACAAATAAATAGAAGCACACGTAGGACAGAGATACCCACGAATAATAGCTAACAAAAGGTACCAGGTTTAAAATTTAATACGCCAGACGCGCGCTTCGTCCACACAAGACCGATCAGCGACACCCAGATGAAAAAAGTCCGAAAGCTAAAACAAGAACAAAGTTAAAGAGCAATGAGGACCAAAAGTTTCAAAACGTTGTGACCAATACGGCTAGGGTTATCTGCCTGGGATAAGAACATCCTCATTATTTAGAGTAATTCATACTTTTGCAAAAAACAAATTTTATAAAATCACTATATATAGAGGATAAAACATGGTTATACATAGATACCATGACGTTACATATAGACAGCACTAACGCGTATTAATACATTCATGACTCCTGCGGTACTGTGATAGTCTATATTTATCCTCGACAACCGATGTGTACTAAAATGTTATTACCAGTTCTGGATTGAACGCTTGACATTTTGTATGATAGTTACATAAACCAGTACTGACTGTTACTTAATCAATTGCGATAGTTAAGGTACTAAATATGTTCTGAACAACCGAAAAAGATCTTTAAATTCAGGCATTTCAGGGTTGTTCAGTTTAAAATGACCATGTAAGTAGTAAAACCGATATAGTGCTTTATATATTGGACATGGAAATTAACTCGACTATACTGACAAATAAGACATATGTGAAATGTACTGAAACAACAGAATTCAAATCACAACCGATAAGATATAACATTAATGGGCCAATTAGCTTCATAACTAAGAAACTTTTTTTCAAATGGCTATTTCGGATCAATATATCTGAAATCATTTTTTGCATTTAAAACTGTTAACTTGAAAATTTGCTTGACATCTATATATATTTGCTTGTTAATAAGGCAACTAAATAATTTTACCTTTCATTTCCTCTCACGTTTGTCTCACTGCAAAACACAAAAAATGAAAGAATATATAAAAATAGTACTATAATTTCATAGAAACGTTGTGTGCATGTCAAAGTTGATTTGGTGATTATTTGCGTAATTTCTCAATTTGCAAAATTCAACAGCATTCATTTGAATATGTTGTTTTGTTGAACATAACAATAAGGGGTTGTACTGTACGTTTTATGGGGATAATGCTCATGTTTTACTGGTGAAGACGTTTATTAATTTTGAGTAGTCCTTTACACTATATTTTTAAAACAGTATAAAGGCTCATGGTAAATAAACAAATCAAAACTTATTTAGTCCTCACAAATCTGTATTTGTTAATTATTCATATCCCAACGTTTGTCAGTCGCTGATGGAGATTTTCAGAAAATGCAAGTCAACCTTCTTATATTGTAATACTTTTTAAAAAAACATAGAACGTGTTCCTAATGAGTTTCACATTTGTCTTTCAATAAAAGCTATTTAAAATTAATGCAAAAAGAATAAATTTGTCAAAATAGAAAATTCTAAAATACACATACTTTTTTTGAAACGTTTTATGTATTTTATATCGCAACTGTAAAACTCATAGTGTTTGTATATATCTGTTAACGCATTTAAATCACTGACCGACTCTGTTAAAGTATACAGTATCGTAGTACTTTTAGTTTCTCTTCTCTATGATATTTACATCCTAGGTTTTCTATTTTTGTATTCCGATTGGTTACTCTGTGAACACCTTTGATATTGAGCTTTTCAAATTCTTAACTTACACGGGTAGTAAGGTCGTCATATCGATGAGCGTTTAGTACATTGATTTTGTCATAGTTTGGTAAAGTTAGACATGGTTGTGTTAAGAGTTTTTATTGACAATCAACAACACAATATAAACATTCGGATCTTTCGCTAAATGCACCTTTGAATATAAATTCAAGCTGGTAAGTATCTTTTAATATTGCTAATATGTTAGTACATTACCGTTTTTATCATATAGTTATAATTTGACACACAATAAAGCTTGCGTATGTAAATATTTATAAGTTGCTGTTCGTTGTTAATGCATAAAGTAAAGTTATTTTTTCACTGTCTGTTAGATTCCATATTTCGTTATGGTATAAATCTGCCGTCAATCATTTCTAAAAAAGCCTACATTTGCACACATTTTATGATTACAGAAAATTCGGTGTCATGGTTTGGTTCACTAGTGTCATGGTTAAGTTCATGTTCGACATGGTTCAGTTATGTGATTTCTGTCGTGAATGATGGAAGTGTAACTATTAAAATAGACATACATTATGTACAAGTATCAAAATACTGTTAAACAATATTTTCGCTGATAATTGTTTTCGTGTTTAACCCATTCTATCCTATTTTGAGTCGATATAGTGTCGCTATTTTCTATGTTATTGTTTTGTACTCAGACGAGTAGATATAAGTTCAACATATTAAAGATGATCTTTTACTTGCATAAATACACCTTTAAGAAAATAAGTCATCTACAGTAAAACTAAGATTTTATCATTATAATTATCCTTATTATAGAACAAGCATATATAAATAGTTCACTAGAGTAATATATAAATGAATTTCAATAATAGCAATCTTTTTTTTTTTAAGTTGGTGTATTCTGAATACACTATGACCTTATAGTCCAGTCGATTTGTGCAGATTTTTGACAAAATTGCTCAGATTGTGGTAAAAGCATGAAATTTGGAATAGTGGTAGTATATGTCATGGACAATATTTTAAGCTATGGACCCACTCTGAAAGTCGGAATTTGCGGAAGAGGCGGCCATTTTAAAATGGCGGCCGTTTGATCTCTATAGATTAATAAAAAAAATTATGAAAATAATATTAGAGAAGATATTGATATGAAACCTGGGTAATAGAATAACAGTGCTGATTCCAATTGTCTTGTTGAACAAAGTTTTGGAAATATTACCCATATTAGATGGCGGCCATCTCGAAAAATCTTTGGTTTTTTTTAAGCCAAAAAAGGTAGTCATTATTCGATGAAAATTAAAAAAAAAAAAAACAATGTCGAAGATATACAAATGTATTTGATTGAGCTATATAAACAGGACGAAAAGCGAGCCTATTTGTATACCTGTCATTTATAATAGTTGGCTGATTACAGGATAATTCGTTTTGTTGATATTGTTCATTTGAAACAACTTTCAAAAACCTTGATTGCAGACATAATGAATTTCATATCATACAAGTAATAAATATAATAATTTATAATGTTATAGGAACTTCAACTGCTCAAATGTTCTCAATTGACGTTAACAAAAATGAAATGTACATGATTTGTCAAACCTCACTCTGTCTATCATGTTCTATCACATTGTCCTCCACATTTACATAGAGTAGTACAACTTAATACTGCCTTTACACATTTGCATTTCCTTAGTAACCGTGTTCACTTTGACTTATCAGTTAAGCGCTTGCTGCAGGAAGTTATTATAAAGTCATATGGTATATTCATCACAGTTGACAAGGAATGTCATCTGAGGACTTAAAAGTGTATTGATTTTTTGGTAGTCATTTTGAATGATGGCCATTTTGAAAACATGAATTTCCAATATAACATTATTCGCTAATCTTATTTATTCACTGTTTGCATTCACATTTTTTTTACTAATATGCATTGGATATTTATAAAATTGTCAGATAAGGCATGCACATGTTTACAGAATAAAGATATCAGTATAAGAATTTTTAACTGTTACTTACACGTTTGCCTAAGTAACTTCTTAAAACAGAAATTACGTATACATAATATAATTTATGACCGAACGTTGTTGTTGGAAAAGATCGAAATTGTAGATTTCTAAAACACTGGAGCTAGATATCAGAAGAACATAATAAGGCGTTTAGACTAGAAGGAATAAGTGAAAAGGCAAGAGAGGACATGTGAGGGTTTGCATGCAATGCCAAGCAGATCCAAACAAAACAGACATACACATTTGAGCTGGCAATCACTCTTTTTGATGCAGGCATACAACGATGTTGGGTCTTGAATTGGTTTTCCTTTCGCTCAATTTGAAAAAGTTGAATGAGGGTTATGGAACTACAGAAGCACTCCAGACGGCACAAATCCTGTCAAACAAATTTTCAGACCTCAAAATATTTCATCAGTAAAAGGGAAAACATACTTCTGATGTTGAAGATAAATTGCCAGTTAAAAGAAAACAAGAAGTAACTAGACACTGTTAAGTGATACTGAATCAACACATTCAATGACTGCAATGTATTTTTTCTGTGGTGTTGTATCTGAAGATCTCCACGATACTTCGAAATTAAAAAATCGACAAAAATGGGACATGACTGTGCACCTGTACTACAAGACATGTTTCCTTAGCCAAAGTAAGAGCTGGAGATGTCAAATCACCAGTATCCTGCTTGATGATTGATAAAACTTGACAACATAGCAAATAGGCAGAATAAAAGACACAGAAAGAAAGCCAAGAATCTTTTATCCTTGGAGTTGTGCTTTCCAAAATAATAAAATAGATTGACGGCACACGGTCTGGCCGAGGTATTGTACTAATCTCCAAGCTTGCAGATCACGCTAAATTGTACAATAAACGCCTGGAACAACTTGTAGTTATCATGGAAGGAAGTACTGATACAACGCATCTAACAAAATAGGAATGTAGCTAATAAAGGATATCTGCAAGCATACAAGCGAGATAAAGTAGTTCTCTTGATTTTCAACAAAGGTATTCTTGAAGCTCTGAAACAGACCTGATAATTAAAGGGTATCCCCATAGCCATAGCAGGCAAACTATATATGCTTGATACTTAGAAAAGCTTTACAGGGACACTCAACAACAGCTATTAACACGAATCAGTTCACCAGAAATAAGTTTCCTTAGTATGAATGATACAGGATGGCCAAACATCGTGACACAATCCAGTAATATCGATGAGTGGAAGACAACACTCACCATTTCTCAGCTATAATAGTTCAATAGTGCAACTCCTCATCGAGAGGGTACAACTGCAACTTATCAGTCCTCCGATAGAGAGTAAGATGTCTCAAAAATTGTGGAACGGATTCATTTTGAAAGCCTACAATGAATGTCCCTGTAAACCTTTCTATAGTAGCAAGCCTAACTCTTCAAACTATTATAGTTACTTTGACTATGAAGAGGCCTTCCCCATCACGACTTAAACATTTTGTAAAAGACATGGCCTGTTTCAGAACTTTCCCAACATATTCAATGACCCAACCTTTCATGTGTGCATGCATATCATCTATGGTAGCTAGTATTCAATTTTTCATAAATGTTGTATTAATTATTCCTTCCATGACAACTGATATTTACTTAGGACGTTTACTGTACCATTTTCCATATCATCAATTTCAAATATTAAAACAATATCTGTTCCAGACTGTGAGCCGTCACTGTTTTCTATTATTTTGGCAAGCCCCATTGCAATGGATAACAGATTCTTGACTTTCTTTCTGTTTCTCGAATTCTGTCTAATTGCCTTGTCGTGCAGTTTTAACAAATATTTAGCATGAGATCGGCTCCTGAAATATTAATCTTCAGCACTGAGTCTGGCTAAAAAAACAATGGTTAGTAGTTCAAGTGACAGTCACATACTCTATTGTCGATCACAATTGTTGATGCTTCATGATGATAGTCAGATACCTCATCACAAAGAAAGAAAGAAATATCTGCAATCATTGTTTTTGTTGATTCATCACAACTGTGGCTGGTTATTCTACTGTTTTTTTCAATCCGTGACTCATTTTGTTTTTCCTGACTATATATATTAAAATTTGCTTTGACAAGATTAGTACCTTTTGCCTTTTGATTCTCCCATTGCATTTCCTTCATCAACGTGGAACAGTTGTATGTTTACAAAAAATGACTGATTACCAGCTCAAATATCTATGTCTGCTCTTTTTGTATATGCTTGGCATTTTAAATCATAACGTGTCCTCTCTTCCCGTTACGGAATTCTTTCCAGTCTATTTATTTATTCGATTTTTTCAGCTCTAGTGATTTTGATACCTACGTCTTTTTCCTGTTTAACATACAGTGCTCATATTGTATATACGCATTTTATGGTAAAAAAAAGTAGCTAAGCCCTACTTGCTAAACTGCAATTGAAAGAATTCACGTATTTCTTTAAATACATTTATTTGTTAACATATGCACACCTTATTTGAGCACTTGGTGAATAAATCTTATATGAAAAGCAACAGTCATAAATAAATGATTAGCAAAACTAGTTAAAAATGCATATAACACTTAGTATTAATTCAAAAAACAATTTAGGATAGCGAATAATAATATATTGCAAATTTACGTTTCCAATATGGCCACTAAATACTTCAATAGTCCTCAGTTTATATTCTTTGTCATAAGAAATACGTAAGTTTATCAAAATTAGTTAAGTAACATATTTTTCATATTTTTTCTAATAATTTTTATTGACTTTTTGGACATGATTTCAAAATGACCGCCCAGAGCCGCCATTTTGATTTTCTGAATTGGGTCCATAGCTATAAATGTTAGTTATGACCTCAACCAACACTCTGCAAAGTTTGATGCATTTACCCCAATCTGAGCAATTGTTTCACATTTCGACTGGACTACTATTTAGTATGTGATAGAAGAATGTATAAAATATTTACAAAATGATGAAAATAAACTAAACGCAATATTTCGCTAGACCAACTAGCTTTATCAATCGTGCATCTATCCAGGTGAAATCGGATGTAGATGATAAGAAACTTATGTAGCTCAACGTATATGTTGCACTTAGCTGCCTTGAAAATAAGAATATTGTGCAGCTCATTGTCTATGTTGCACTTGGATTTAGCTGATTTGAAAATAAGAAAATGTTGCAGCTCACTGTATATGTTGCACTTGGATTTAGCTGCCTTGAACATACATAATTGGTAGTTGAAGTAAGCAACGTCCATTGACCAATATTACGAGATAAAAAGGACGATGCTTTGATTTAAATTATTCTTTATCTTTCCTGTATCTTTTCTCGTCTTTTTCGTAATGAGGGTCGGTTGAAGACAAAACTTTACGACAAAAGAGATGATTTCAGCTTTCCAATTGTGAACTTTCCATTTCTAAGTAGCAACATTCCAGCAGCACCTGCATACGGGGTATATATCTCCCAATTGATACGATATTCCCGTGCTTGCATTTCCTATCACGATTTTCTTGATAGAGGGTTACTGCTCACAAGGAAGCTATTAAACCAAGAGTTCCAAATGGTGAAGTTGAAATCATCTCTTCGTAAATTTTACGGACGCCATCACGAGTTGGTTGACCGTTATGGAATAACCGTTTCACAAATGATATCGGATATGTTCCTTACGTCGTAACTACAATCCCCTTCCCTTTCATGAATTTGACCTACCGAATTAGACTATTTACCGGATTTGTAATCACATGAGCAACACGACGGGTGCCGCATGTGGAGCAGGATCTGCTTACCCTTCCGGAGCACCTGAGATCACCCCTAGTTTTTGGTGGGGTTCGTGTTGTTTATTCTTTAGTTTTCTATGTTGTGTCATGTGTACTATTGTTTTTCTGTTTGTCTTTTTCATTTTTAGCCATGGCGTTGTCAGTTTGTTTTAGATTTACGAGTTTGACTGTCCCTTTGGTATCTTTCGTCCCTCTTTTTTCTAATGTGTTGAGTTGGTGGATCCAAAAGTTTTCTCTTCTCCTTCTCGCAGTGGTGTTCCACTCGGTGTTGACTTCTATAATTTGGAAAGTAACGTTATCAAAAGGATGTTTCGTTGAACGAAGATGTCTTGTGAGAGGACAGTTTTTGTTTGTTTTGTACGATGAACGATGGTTATTGAGCCGAATATTAAATGTGTCCATTGTTTCTCCCACATACTGAATGCCACATGTTAATATATACATTGAGTTCTCCGTTTTACAGTTGGAATAAGAGTAGATGGTATACTTTTGTTTAGTAACGGAGCTTATGAAAGAACTGCTTGTATTGGCAGCTTTACAACACGAACAATTCCTTCGACCACATTGTTTGTAGCAACCGGGCGATGGAGTAGGCTGCTTTGCTAATACAGATGTCACTTTTTTGTCACGGATATTATGAGGTCTTCTGAAGGCCATGACTGGTGGTGATGAAAATACTTTTTTTTAGATTTAAATAATTTTCGATAATTTTCCAATGCTTCTGAACAATTGATGACGCATTTTTAAAATCAGAATGGTAAGTGAGTACAAGGGGTGTTCTGTTAGCTGCTTTTTTCTTATCTTTGTACTCAAGAAGTTCTTGGCGACTAGTTCTGTTTGCTCTTTCGAAAGCGCTATCAATGGTGTTGTTATTGTATCGTCGAACAACTAGATGTTTACGAAGTTGTCAAAGTCTAGCATTTTTCGTATTTTCAAATCAGCTAAATCCAAGTGCAACATAGACATTGAGCTGCAAAATTTTCTTATTTTCAAGGCAGCTAAGTGCAACATAAACGTTGAGCTGCAAAAGTTTCTTATCATCTACATCCGATTTCACCTGGATAGATGCACGCTTGATAAAGCTAGTTGGGCTAGCGAAATATTGCGTTTATTTTCATCATTTTGTAAATATTTTATACATTCTTATATTTACATACTAAATAGTGTGTTAAAATTACATTGTTAGGCAACCGATATATATACATATATAAACGAGTCTAAATTGAAAACTACGTTCAAACCTATGTTGCGTTGGATAAAAAACGCAATTTTTATACGTGTGCATGTAAAACAATTTCGTTGTAGAAGGGTCTAAAAACAGCACAAACAACATTTTCCAAAAGACCAAAAAAGTTAAAAAGTATATTTTAACAAAACGCATTTGACTAACAGGTCGAACAACTGGTGTTCTTTAACCCTGCTGACTGCCATTGGCGATTGCCAAATGAAATTGATCACAAGATGTAACAAAATGGATCTTAATATAGATTTAATACTAAACAGAAAAACAATTCAACTTGTGGCTACGATGTTATGCCACAAACATACGGTGTCAATATATATATATTAAATGACTGAATAAATAGTCAACGATATATATAAACAGGATGAATATAAGATATGATACTTTAGCAGTGCTTCAGATTCACATTTGGTTACAGAAATTTGAAGGTAATTTAATAAATGACTTGCTGCCATGCATACAAAAACCGTTAGGTATTCATCACATTCGCACGAAACTTTATTTATTACCACTTTCAAAACTTCATTCTCTGTTCAATTTATGTTTGGAATCCACTGTTACAAACCCTCATTCAAACCAATACAAACTACACGCTATAATTTCGGATATTGCAAGTCACAGACTTTTCAAGCCAGTTCGCATTGGAAAAGATGAAAAAGAGAAAAGATCTTTTCTAAATCTTTCCTTTGCCAACAAAGGCCTCGATGGCGTCAACCTAGGCAATATCCTTCATCATAAGTTAGTTCAATCGAAAATACCCCATATTTCAAAGACCAGTCTGTACCAATAATTTCTTATACCTATACCAAACCTATTGCAACTAAAATTTTCAATTACAAACGCGTTTTGCAGGATCTCGATATTGACGAATTCAAGTCTAAACCTCCTGATTGCACTTGTGCTAGTTCCAAATTCACATATAATCCTGCTGGCCACGTTATTACCGGTGACCTTAACATTGTTAATAACACTTCTCTACGAAAGGTGTTATCGAAAGGTCCGAGATATCGTGAGCTTAAATCCATCAATTGGAAATACAACTTTAAAATTTTGATGGATTCAGTCGAGGATTATGCCAGACAATGGGCTAAGCGCTAGAAGGAAGACGTAGACATTCTATCCGAATGGATTAAGGCAGTGAGGTCGTTAATACAAATCAGAATTAAGAAACTGAATGGGTCCATCAATGCCCATGCTACGTCAATCTTCAAAGACCCAAATGTTGCTAAACACCTATCCGAACTCCATGATAAATATGTTGTTGTCCCCGCAGACAAAGCCCCAAATAACATCGTTTTTGTCTGTAAAAGTCATTACATTAATTGTTTGATAAACGAATTAGGTATAGACAATTCACTTGGAAACTCAACATATACCCTCACGACACTTACCAAAGAGGAAATCCTGGATAATCATAGGTCTGTTCTTTGTTCCTTTGGAATTTCAACCAAAGATGAAGAACTATACAATTCAAAATTTGGTGACTATGTGGATCGCATCTATCCTATCGAATTGGAGATAAAGGATACTACAGATACAGTTTAGTCTGCTTCATATCTTGACTTACATCTAGAAATTGATAATGAGGGTCGGTTGAAGACAAAACTTTACGACAAAAGAGATGATTTCAGCTTTCCAATTGTGAACTTTTCATTTCTAAGTAGCAATATTCCAGCAGCACCTGCATACGGAGTATATATCTCCCAATTGATACGATATTTCCGTGCTTGCATTTCCTATCATGATTTTCTTGATAGAGGGTTACTGCTCACAAGGAAGCTATTAAACCAAGAGTTCAAAATGGTGAAGTTGAAAGCATCCCTTCGTAAATTGTACGGACGCCATCACGAGTTGGTTGACCGTTATGGAATAACCGTTTCACAAATGATATCGGATATGTTCCTTACGTCGTAACTACAATCCCCTTCCCTTTCATGAATTTGACCTACCGAATTAGACTATTTACCGGATTTGTAATCACATAAGCAACACGACGGGTGCCTCAGGTGGAGCAGGATCTTCTTACCCTTCCGGAGCACCTGAGATCACCCCTAGTTTTTGGTGGGGTTCGTGTTGTTTATTCTTTAGTTTTCTATGTTGTGTCATGTGTACTATTGTTTTTCTGTTTGTCTTTGTCATTTTTAGCCATGGCGTTGTCAGTTTGTTTTAGATTTATGAGTTTGACTGTCCCTTTGGTATCTTCCGTCCCTCTTTTAATAAAGGTAGTAGAACAAGAAAACATTTCCTATTCAAGTATGGCCATTATGTTGTCGAGCTGCGAGTCTCTTCATTCAACCGTTTGTTCGTCCGTCTGTCCCGCTTCAGATAAAATTCATTAGTCAAGGTTGTTTTCATTAAAGCCAGTCACTTGAAACTTAGGACACATATTCACTACATTATGATAAATCTAATTTCAATGCCAAATTAGAGTTTTTACTTAATTTCATGGCCCACTGAAGATAGAAACTGATAGTACGAGTGGGGCATCCGTGTACTTTGGCCACATTCTTAAACTTACATACTTCCTAGTACGTTTTTGAAAGTTCTGGTCACAGTAAAAATTTGTATACTTGCATGTCCTAAATTAAGATTAGCATCTCATCAAACATTACTTTACTAGTAAATAATCTTATATCTATACTATTAAACGAGAAGACCTCATTTTGTGTGTCGCTTCTCCTCCTTCCACAATAAATTAATCATCATGCCTCTGTTTCCTATAGGTAACATGTATAGTCGCATTTGTCATCCATTCTTATGATTATTCAGTTTGGGTAATTTTGGGAAAAAAATGAAAAAAATTGCGTCCGGATATTTCCCCGTCATTGGAAAAAACTCTTACAGTCAGATTTGACTTCGTGTTTGTGTTTACATTTACTAGGAATAAATTAATTGTATTTGATATAATTAATATTAATTCCAATGGTTTACTTAGGGGGGGGGGGGCTCTTTACTATTCACGGCGTTCACTGATATGTATAATATCAGTGCCGTGTATAGTAATTAAATAAAATTGAGAAAGGAAATGGGGCATGTGTCAAAGCGACAACAACCCGTATATATGTATGTTCATAGAGTACAGAAAAACAGAAGGAATACAAATCGGTATTTGGAAAAAGGGGGAGGGCAAAGACTTTGCCCAGTCCCTAAGTACCTTTGACTTTTGATACCTCTCCTGAAATTCTCTAGTCAGTATACTTTTTTTTATAGTTTATATACGCTATATTTCCCCTCGATTTCACGGGTGTGTTCTAATTGTCATTTATATTGTTAAAATTTAATATTTCAGTAATTCATTAATAGTCTGATTGAAAGTTCATTCAATTAAAAATCAAATGTTATGACGGTCAAGTAATTGTAGATTTAATTATTTTTACAGCAACAAGCTTAAAAGCTATTGACATAAAAATTGAACAGCAATCTGAAAATGGTGCTCAGAACCTCTGAAGTAATATCCAGAATTTAATTTTATTCATAATAAATTGCTTCGCCGAGTGCAGAGGTCCAACCCTGAACAGTTGTGACAAGAATGGACACAATAGTTGCGCTTGGTGCAGATCTGAATTTGTATTGTAATTTAAAAATCTTTGAAACACAAAAGTTGGCAAATTGATCCCCCCCTCTCCCCCCCCCCAAAAAAATAATAAAACTTCTGTGCAATACATTATGCTGTTCCGAATTGACCCCACAAAATTTAATTTTATTCATAATAAATTGCTTCGCCGAGTGCAGAGGTCCAACTCTGAACAGTTGTGACAAGAATGGACACAATATTTGCGCTTGGTGCAGATCTGAATTTGTATTGTAATTTAAAAATCTTTGAAACACAAAAGTTGGCAAATTGACCCCCCCTCCCCCCCCCTCCCAAAAAAAAATAAAACTTCTGTGCAATACATTATGCTGTTCCGAATTTACCCACAAAAAATGTTCACCCCCACGCCCTTTTTCAACCACTTTCCACCGCACCTTTTTTTTTATTTCTAAAATCTTTAGCAGAAACTATTTTCCCCCCTACAATTGTTTTTTTTATCCGCCTCCAATTTTTCACCTCCCCTTCCTTTTTCTCCAACAAAATCTTTCCCTCAAGAAATGGTCATAATCTCAATTCAAATTTCTAATGGAGTTTACAACCATAATTACCCATTTAAATCAATAATAAAAAGTAGAAAAGTAGAAAATGACATACATAATCATGGCTAAAAGAGGGATGCAAGATACAGGAGGGACGGTCAAACTGATAAATCGAAAATAAACTAACAACGCAATGGCTTAAAATGAAAAAGACAAACAATAAGTAACACGAACCCAACCAAAAACTAGGGGTGATCTCAGGTTAGTATACTTCTAAAATTGACAGCTATAATCACCTCAAAACAATACAACATTTCTTTATACATAATTCAAAAGCAGTGTAAGGGATGTTATTAGAATAGAATATTGCACTTATGTAATTGTCTATTCTTCAGGAAACCCTTTTTTCCTCTGTTTGCCCCTAATTCCTAAACCGTGTGTGCCATAACCCCAAAAAGCCTATCCTTACCATTCCTATGTGGTATGGCAACTTGTAGTATAATTTTAGAGAGATCAATACACAGTTCCACAAGTTCTTGTCTGGAAACTAGAAAAACGCTTATTTGGGCCCCTCTTTGGTCCCTTATTCCTAAATAGTGTAAACCATACCCCCAAAATCCTTGTTTGGTTAGGTATGTAAACCTTGTGTTCAAATATCATAGATTGCTATTCACTTAGATTAAAGTTATTGTCCGGAGACGAAATGTTTTTCATTATTTTCATTTTATGAACTATTTCATAATTCATTTACCCAAATTTAAATGAAAGGCTTAAAGGATTGAGATATAAAAACATTTTTAAGAGAATACTTAAAAAGAAGATTTCAAAAGTTCAACTACAGTATTCAGATTCTGATTCGGACAGTATTCCTATCCCGAAGGTTACATCGGTTAAGACCAAAAAGTTTTAAAAGTCGGGTAGCTCTAGGGTGACAAAACACAAACCAAGAGTAATATCAGAGTCATGTGATAGTTCTGATTATGTTTCAACCGAGTCTAGTACCGATGATGATAATTCTAGTACGTCAGGTACAGATTCGTCATGTAAAAGGAAATCACTTAAAAAGCGAAAGGTTAAATCGGGTATGGTTGCTAAAGCAAGCGATGACGTGTAGAATCAACAAACTTGGCCCCGTACTACACTTCAGTACGAATATATAAATAAATCTATTTCATGTCAAGATTTAGATTTAAAGCTGTTTGTTGTGGGGGAATAAGAAATATTTGTGTAAAGCAAAATTATTACTAATGAGAAAAATACTAGATTTTCTCTTTTTTGAAGAAAATGGTATATCACAGTTATACTTATCTGTGGGAATCTTTACTTAACTTCTGCGCTGCATTTTTAAACAATTGAAACGGGTGTTAAATTCTGGAAAGATACTCCTGATAATTAAGAAGTTCCTCTTCTGTCTAAATATGTAAAACAGGAGTTCGATAAGAAGCCTTCTTTTTGTGGTAAAAAAAGAGATCAAGACGCCTTCGTTATGGTATTATTCTTAATTTCAGAAAAACAAATGCTCAAAGGCATAACCGCATAAAATTATGATTAGAGGTGTTTAACGTGAGGTTATTAATTTTTGTGTATTTTGTTATATATTAGACAAACTTAAAATTCATTAATCTGAATGTTCTTCTGCATTTCCTCATCATAATAAATGACTTAATCAACATGGTTTATAACCTGGTTTTCAAAAAGCATTATGGGGTTCTAGACATTCTCTTGAATGCAATCTTTTTTGTGGGTACAGATGATATTTAAAACTATTCATAACATCTGGATTGTACCATTTTCAGGGTTGTAGAATTCCAATTTACTCTAAAGTCCATATTCTTTTGTTAAGAATCTTGTTTCAGAAATACAAAAATGTATAGTTACGCTCAGGTTTGTGACTTCTTAGAGTATGGATGACCGTGGGTACAAAAATGATATTTATTGGCATGTTATTTGATTCTGAGAATATGACAATAACTATATATACTCAAAGATTGTCAGAGATTCTGCAGTGAGTTGAATTGGCTCTGAAGCACAGATTGTACAAAGCGAGAATTACAATCATTACTGGGAACATTAAATTTTGAATCTCAATGTATGCGTTCCGGCCGAATTTTTGTTTCAAGACTTTTAAATTGGTAAAGAGATTTACTGTTAAGGAAATTAGTGATTCCAGCTAATTTTAAACTTGACGTATTATGATGGCAAAACCTTTTGCCTGGTTATAATGGGGTTTCTATTATTTTGCCTGATGAATTCTCCAATCCTGATCAATTGCTATCTGTTGATGCATGTTTGTCAGGATTTCCGGAGTTCATTTTAGCTCAAAACTTGAATATAAATTCATTAGAGTTGTTGACGATTGTAGTAGCCATGAATTATTAGGTGAACATTTTTCATATTTAAAGGTGGTTCTTTATTGCGATAATTTGGCATCAGTTCGGGTTTTGAATACATGCGCTACCAAAAATGTGTTCATGTAGTCGTGTTTGCGGGAAGTTTGTTTGATTGCAGATAAAAACAGTTGTGAGTTAAAAGATAAACATATTTTAGATTGCGATAACTGTTTACCGGATCTTGTGTCTAGATGGGATTTAGATAATAAATTTCAGTTAGATTTTTACGAGAGGACAAAAGGCATGTCTCTCTCTAGAGATTTTATTCCTAAAGAATTGTTTCAATTTGAACATATTTGGTAATTGTTTAGGAATGTATTTGTAGATTTGCAAGTACTAAGACGAAATATGTTTTAGAATAGGATTTCGGCTTTCGCTTAAGTTCTTTGGTTAATTTTAACACGCAGTGGAGAGCTTATTAATTGTTTTGTAATTACTTTCATTAAGAACCGTTTGATATTATTGCAAAGTTTTTATGCACTTATTCGAAGTTTCTCAGTAGAAGTTTCAGATCAGCTCAAAAAAGAGGGACGACAGATACCAGAGGGACAGTCAAACTCATAAGTCGACAATAAACTGACAACGCCATGTCTAAACATAAAAAGGACAAACAGACAAACAATAGTACACATAACACAACATAGAAAACTAAAGAACAAACAACCATAACCCCACCAAAAACTAGGGATGATCTCAATATATTCGCAATTATTTAAACGGAATCAAAGTTCTTTTCCTGTTGTTAGGATAACATGTGAATGTGTTTTCGTCTCACGAATGAAATTGACGATGAAAGGGTTAGATAGAAAATCAAAACATTTACTTAAACATGCATTTCCTATTATTTTAGAAATTCTGGGGAAATTTCGTGACCATTTGAATTTGAATACGCTTCTTGATGCGACACATTGCTGTTTTGTTTTTGCTTCATTTCTTTTAAGTAGGAAGTCTAATTTAGTTCCAGTATCAACCAAGAAATTCTCTTATACTGGTTGCATTCAAATGGACAAAAACATTTCAGTTAGGTTTTTTACAAATACCTTTGATTGCATATCCTTTATCTAAATGTTGCCCTGTAAATGCGTATGAAATTACGTGTTTTTTAAATCCTTGCACTTCGGATGATGCCGCTTTTTCTTGTACAAAAACGGGGAAAATCATGCCAATTACTTATAAACAGTTTCAGAATAAACTGACACAATTACTTTGTAAAATTGGGTTAAATCTTCCCATGGTTTCCGAAGAGGTTGAGCAAAGATGGCTTCGAAAGCAGGGACTTCTCCTAGTTCTATCCTTTTGATGGGTGATTGGGAGAGCCATACTAAATATATTGTCAGTTTATTGTCTGATAAAATCAATGTAGCGGAACAAATTAAAAACTTGGTTTTAAAATAATTTTGCTCTTTATAGATTTAAGTTCTACTCTGGTATGCGATTCCATAGCCAAGCATGGAAAACCTATTAAAAGGTGTATTTTTTTTTAAAGATTCTACAAATTAATGCAAGATGCAATCATAGAAATATTTATGTTATAAGTACGTCTGAACCAATGACAACTCTACAACATATTGTGTCCATCGATCACCAGCAGTGATGGTGATACATGGCTGATAATACATCTGTATATATAAGAGAAGGACGAAAGATACCAGAGGGACAGTCAATCTCATAAATCGAAAATAAACTGACAACGCCATGGTTAAAAATGAAAAAGTCAATCAGACAAACAATATAATTCGTATAAATAACAGCCCAACAATGTTTGATTAGTTATATATACAAGTCTAAATTGAAAACTACGTTCAAACCTATGATTGCGTCGGATAAAAACCGCAATTTGTATACGTGTGCATGTAAAACAAATGTTGTTGTAGAAGGGTCAAAATACAGCACAAACAACAGTTTCCAAAAGACCAGAAAAGTGAAAAAGTATATTTAAACAAAACGCATTTTACTAACAGGTCGAACAACTGATGTTCTTTAAACCTGCTGACTGCAATTGGCGATTGACCAATATTTTTTTGAACACCAGATCAGGATTTCGACAATAAATGTCTCTTCAGTGATGTTAGGGAATAAAAAGGTATTTGGAAGGCCATATAATTTACCTTCAACTTACGATACTCTTGAATTTTAAGAGTCAATGAAGGATTTAGCCCTGTACATTCAGTCATGTTTTTTATATCAATTTTAACAGAGGTAAATCGCCATATTGGTTATGGTACATATAAAAAAAAGAAGATGTGGTATGATGCCGATAAGACAAATCTCCACAAGAGACAACATTACACAAAAATAAAGAGCTGTAGGTCATCGTATGGCTTTCTAAAATGACCAACCCATCATGCATGTTTAGCAAAAAATCACTAATGTAAAACAATTCAAATGAGAAAAATAGCAACCTAACTAATGTACAAAAGAATTAACGCAAACACAAATATGTAACACAGCAACAATCGAACACCACTGCACTTCAGTCTGTCTTAGGACAGGCACATACATGCAGCATGTTGTGGGGTTAAACATGTAAGTTGGATCCCACGTCTCTCCCTTACCTGTGACAGCAATGTAACAGCACAACGCAGTTACTGAAAACTACTTCAAAGCCAAAGCAAACTAAAACATAATCATGCATCTAAGGCTAAAATACCAATCAGTAAACATCAAGCATCTAATGGATTTAGTCTAAAGATGTCATAAATCATGACCAAGCGCAATGCCCAGATAAAGGAATAGAGAGATTTCTTTTCAAACGGTCAATGAATAAATTTAGAATATAGCTGACTTTAACATTGTTAACCATTCCTTTAAGCTTTTATTTGTGTTGTCAATATAACATGAACAGAATAATAAAATAATGCAAATTCAAAAAATAACATTGAAAAACAGGAAGATTCAAAATGTTTCAAATATGTAGAAATAGTATCATGGTTTGAATAAGATTTGGAATAAAATCTATTGTAATAAATAAAGTGTTCATGGAAGCTTTACATCCAGCCGCAAGTTATACATACATATTCAGGATGATAAAAGGTAAATAAGAAATACCTAACGGTTTTTGTATGAATGGCAGCAAGTGATTAATAGAGACATCATGCAGAGAGGGTGATGTATAATGACGATGACCATGACTGCGTCTACGTCGAGGAGTCGAGTTGAACTGCGGATAAATTATTTAATTGGATGGTTATACCAAAATTTTATCTAAATAAATTTGGTAGCAATCTACTGATCTTAAGAATGAATACTGATAATATATATTCTTTACCGGGTACCTAAGAGCTACCAGAATTATATCTTGATATGATTAAAATATGATTAAAATATAAAACTAATAAAACAAAAAATCTAAATAATTACAGACTTATCCGCCAAGAAGTTATTTCGGGAAATCAATTAATTAAATTTTAAAAGAAAACACTTCTTTTCCAAAATTAGATAGACAGCAATATCATTCATATAAATGATAGTATCGATGAAAATGGAGTCTTTTCAGAAAAAAATATATGTTTAAAGTTAAAAAATAAATCACATTGGATAGCTGAATTCTCAAGATTAAGAAAAGCAATTCCAAAAGAATGGTTAAAAATATTAAATGAAGAATGTTCAATAAAAACTAGTGTTTGAACAAATAACTCACTGTATATAAGTAAAAAATAATTGCAAACATAAACTAGAAAACTTCAATTTTAATAGAATATGTGATAAAGAAGTTCCAATAGGGTATCATAAGAGGGATAGAATTTTAATATGTGAAAACATACTAATTGAAGCTCAATATATGCAAAAAATTATTCACAATTATTTAAAAGATAATAAACTGAAAATGTGCAGCTTGAAATTCTTACACTTCATTCTTCCAAACAAAGTTTTATTAAAACAATGGAAAATAAGCCACAACTCTACTTGTAATGTTTGTAACGTTACAGAAGACTATCAACATTTTTTTGTAACATGTCACTTTTTAGATGAGTTTTTGGGGGAAATATATAAGACACATGAATAAGTTAAGATTGGTAGACACATTCTTAATGAAAAAAAATTAATCTGGGGATATAAAATTAATGATGAACATTATTATGAAATAAACTTTTTACTTACAGTTATTGTGTTCACTTTACATAAAAAAAACTATATTTGTCAGAATATAGAACACAAAATATCAATATATATATAGTTTTTATGTCAGAATTGAAAAGAGGATTATAATTACAAAAAAGATATACTAATATTGAAGGATAAGGGATAATAGAAAAGATATATTCTTATATTTGACAACATTATTGTCAAAATTGTAATATTATGTGTATTTTACAGAACTCCTTGTACTTAAATTGTTTGATAGATGATTTTTTTTTATTTTTCAAATTATTTCAATGAGTTTGGAAAGTGAAAGTACTTTTTCCCAAAATTTAGAAACTGTAACTTAAGATTATACGTAAGATATGCAAATTATCATGAGAACAAGATTCTTATGTAAATCTACCTTTCTTGGCTAATTGATTTAAATTTGGCATGAACTTGATGAAAGTAATTAATCCACACAAAAAATAACAAATGAATTTACCGTTATACCGGACAACAGAGAAATACATTAAACCACAAACCAAATTCGGAACACCCTTAAATAACCCGTTATTCTGTTTTATTCTCAACATCTATCAGATAGTTACAATATAAAGTCAGCAGGGTTAAAGAACAAGTCAGCAGGGTTAAAGAACACCAGTTGTTCGACCTGTTAGTCAAATGCGTTTTGTTTAAATATACTTTCTCACTTTTTTGGTCTTTTGGAAAATGTTGTTTGTGCTGTTTTTAGACCCTTCTACAACGAAATTGTTTTACATGCACACGTATGAAAATTGCGGTTTTTATCCAACGCAATCATAGGTTTGAACGTAGTTTTTAATTTAGACTCGTTTATATTTTTTCGTTTGGGCTTGTATCATATTTTCCCTCCGGTTTATATGATCCGTTCATCCTATATTGACTCTTAAAATTCAAGAGTCTATCTAAAAAATGAGGGTACTTTTTTTAAAAATGAAGGTACTTTTTATATGGCCTTCCAAATAACGTTTCGATCCCTAACATCACTGAAGAGACATTTATTGCCGAAATTCGCATCTGGTGTACTAAAAAAATATTGACACCGTATGTTTGTGGCATAACATCGTGGCCACAAGTTAATTTTTATCTGTTTAGTATTAAATTTATATTAAGATCCATTTTGTTACATCTTGTGATCAATTTTATTTGGCAATCGCCAATGGCAGTCAGCAGGGTTAAAGAACATCAGTTGTTCGACCTGTTAGTCTAATGCGTTTTGTTTAAATATACTTTTTCACTTTTTTTGGTCTTTTGGAAAAACATCTTCATGCCTTATATATCATGTACTGTAGTACGCCGCTAGATTAAAACTGACGTGGAAAGGTAACATATGGCCAGCGAAAGCTCTATTTTTGTAGAACCCGGGTGGTCGTGTGGTCTAGCGGGACGGCTGCAGTGCAGGCGATTTGGTGTCACGATATCACAGTAGGATGGGTTCGAATCCCGGCAAGGGAAGAACCAAAAATGTGCGAAAGCAAATTTACAGATCTAACATTGTTGGGTTGATGTTTTGACGAGTTGTATATACATTATGTACACAGCCATGTATCACCGTCATTGATGGCAATCCGATGAATACATCTGTTGTAGAGTTGTCACTGACTCAGACGTACTTATGAATATTATTATTTTCTGTGACTGTATCTTACATTAATTTGTAGGATCCTTTACTATAGATAATTTAGCTGACCTGTAACAATAACATCTTCATGCCTTATATATCATGTACTGTAGTACGCCGCTAGATTAAAACTGACATGGAAAGGTAACACATGGCCAGCGAAAGCTCTATTTTTGTAGAGCCCAGGTGGTCATGTGGTCTAGCGGGACGGCTGCAGTACAGGCGATTTGTTGTCACGATATCACAGTAGCATGGGTTCGAATCCCGGCAAGGGAAGAACCAGAAATGTGCGAAAGCAAATTTACAGATCTAACATTGTTGGGTTGATGTTTAGACGAGTTGTATATACATTATGTACACAGCCATGTATCACCGTCATTGATGGCAATCCGATGAATACATCTGTTGTAGAGTTGTCACTGACTCAGACGTACTTATGAATATTATTATTTTCTGTGACTGTATCTTACATTAATTTGTAGGATCCTTTACTATAGATAATTTAGCTGACCTGTAACAATAACATCTTCATGCCTTATATATCATGTACTGTAGTACGCCGCTAGATTAAAACTGACATGGAAAGGTAACACATGGCCAGCGAAAGCTCTATTTTTGTAGAGCCCAGGTGGTCATGTGGTCTAGCGGGACGGCTGCAGTACAGGCGATTTGTTGTCACGATATCACAGTAGCATGGGTTCGAATCCCGGCAAGGGAAGAACCAGAAATGTGCGAAAGCAAATTTACAGATCTAACATTGTTGGGTTGATGTTTAGACGAGTTGTATATACATTATGTACACAGCCATGTATCACCGTCATTGATGGCAATCCGATGAATACATCTGTTGTAGAGTTGTCACTGACTCAGACGTACTTATGAATATTATTATTTTCTGTGACTGTATCTTACATTAATTTGTAGGATCCTTTACTATAGATAATTTAGCTGACCTGTAACAATAACATCTTCATGCCTTATATATCATGTACTGTAGTACGCCGCTAGATTAAAACTGACATGGAAAGGTAACACATGACCAGCGAAAGCTCTATTTTTGTAGAGCCCAGGTGGTCGTGTGGTCTAGCGGGACGGCTGCAGTGCAGGCGATTTGTTGTCACGGTATCACAGTAGCATGGGTTCGAATCCCGGCGAGGGAAGAACCAAAAATTAGCGAAAGCAAATTTACAGATCTAACATTGTTGGGTTGATGTTTAGACGAGTTGTCTATATATTTATATATATATATATATATAATGTCTAAAAATAGCAACAATCAACATTCAATCTAATTAAGCGTGGATCAGTTTGTGAAAATAAACTGATACAGTTACTTTTGTAAATGTCTAAGAATATAACTAAAACACACTAATTGATACATTAAAAAGTTCTATTAGATGTTTAGAAATACGCAATGTTTCGCTAAACAAATTAGCTTCATCAGGCGTGTGCATCTCTCAAGGTGAAATCGGATGCATGACAAAAAAATATTTGTGTAGCTTAATCTATACAAGATTTGAGGGAAAGTGTAACATATTAATTCGGTCATAAACTATGTTTGTAGCTACAACTACATGAAGTTGGAATAAAAGTTTAACACATTTATAGATGTTCGATTAATTGTATGAATTTTTATATATTAATTTGTATGATTTCAAGATAACTATGGTTTTGATTTGCTTTGAAATCTTTTTTCGTCTCTCTCATTGAGTCCATCAGGTTCAAGAGTTCTTAACTGGTGCATCCAAAATCTCTCTCTTTTTTGTCTTCCTTATGTATCCCAATTTTGATTTTTCTCAATGATTTGAAATGTAATGTTTTCAAAATCATGTCCTGCTCTTAAAAGGTGTCTTGTAATTGGGCAGTTCCTTTCTATTGTATAATATGACCGATGGTTATTTAGTCGGATGTTAAATTGGGTTTCTGTTTCACCAACATATTGTAATTTGCAAGTTCCACACGTTAGAACATAAATGCAATTTTGCGTTTTGCAATTTGATGTTATAAATATGTTGTAATTTTTCTTTGTGACTGTGCTTATGAACTGGGTTTCTATATTGGCGACTTTGCAGCACTTACAATTGCCCCTTCCGCATTGTTTATAACCTCCGATTGTTGATATCTCCCGTTTAGATACTTTGGATGATACTAGAATATCTTTGAGGTTTTTTGGTCTGCGGTAAGCCATAACGGGAGGTGATGGAAAAATCTCGTTTAAGGAAGGATCATTTTCAATAAGACGCCAGTGTTTGTGGACAATTGATAAAATATTTGTCAGATGAGGATGAAAGCTAACAACAAACGGGATTTTATTTGTCTGGGCCGTCTTTTCTTTGTATTCAAGTAGGTTTGTTCGTTCTTTTTCGTTTGCTTTTCCGAAAGCTTCTGAAATACTTTTGTTCTTATAACCTCTTGATTTGAGTTGCTGTCTGAGTTGCCCTATATATATATATATATATTAACACACTATTTAGTATGTAAATATAAGAATGTTTAAAAATATATACATACTAAATAGTGTGTTAAAATTACATTGTTAGGCAATCTATAATTTTATTTGTGTATTTCAGGGACAGAGCTGCAACCCTCCGTTTGCCATCTGATGCATCCATCTTTACTGCTGAAGCAGAAGCAATAATTTTGGCTTTGAAATTTATTGCTTCTTCAGATAAATCCAAATTTATAATATGTTCGGATTCACTTTCATGCTTACAAGCTATACGAAATACTAAAATTAAAAACCCAACAATCCTGAAAATTTTATATGTAATGAGGAATTTAAAAATTCTTCTGAAAGAAATAATATTTCTATGGGTTCCGAGTCATGTTGGTATCCTTGGAAACACAGCTGTAGACCTTGAGGCAAAGAATGCCCTGGGTGATCCTCTATCTAACTGTGATATACCATATACTGATTTTAAATCTAATATTAGAGAATATGTTTTTAATATATTGAAAAATAAATGAGTAAAAAAGATGATAATAAATTGCATGAAATTAAACCTAATTTAGGCAAACCTTTTAATAATATTATGTGCAGAAAAGATCAGTGTGTTATTACTAGATGTCGTATTGGTCATACTAGAATAACACACGAGTATCTTTTAAAAAATGAAGATGAACCACAATGTGTTCCTTGCGCAACTGCAAGTATACTATTAAACATGTTTTAATGCATTGTATTGACTTTGCTGGTGTTCGTAGGAAGCATTTCAATGTCAATAATATGTATGATTTATTTAATAATGTTCCATTTACAAATATTGTTGCTTTTTTAAAAGAAATTGGAATTTATTATAGAATATAAAAATGTTATTATATTTAAATCGATTTTAATTTTTATCACGTTATTTTACTGTTGATTATTATTTGTATATACTCAATTTGCTTTAGTCAAGAATTTTAGTATATTGAAGGACTTTTTGTCTTTTTTTTAAAATATGCTTTAAATTGTAAAAATATTCGAATTAGCTCTCGCCGCGATATAGCCTTTTTGTGCTAATGCGGCGTAAAGCAAACAACAATCAATCAATCAATCAATTTATGTAATTGAATTAATCTCTGTATTGATTAATCCACACTCCCATAGATTTGTATGTCATGTGCTGCTATTTATAGGCACTTATATATATATTTTGTGCTAATAGTAAACCCGAAGTAGTTATTTTTGCCTTATTTTCTTGCAAAAGTACAAGAATATTAATTTGTTTAAAATCAGTGTGAAGTAAGGTTCAAATAAAACCGGAAGTGACATTTTTAAACCTAACATACCTTCTTATCTACCTATTTTTTTCAAAAGTATATAGAAATCATATATAAAGGCAAGATACCGTCGTCGAAACTCATGAATCGATAGGAAAAAAACTCCGGGTTACAAACAAAAACTGAGGGAAACGCAATAAATAGAAAGTGAGAACAACGACACAACAGAAACACAACACAATCCGATGAAAATAACAAATGTAACATCAAAACTAAATACATGATTTGGGATAGAAAAGAACTGTGACAAGTCTTATAGCAATGTGAATTCACATTATGGAATGTATGGAATCAGCATTAATTCAGCTATCATCTGACACTAGAATTGACATTAAACCAAAATTGACTCTTCTTTATAAAAATATAAATAATTGTAGATGACATTTTTTAATTTCCATTTTTGAAGCCTTCTTTCCGTATTTGTTTCCGTATTTGAAAAATTATAAATGCATTTCCATTAAAACTTCCAAATGTTTCATTCCATTTTTTTGACATTTACAGAATATGTACGATTATAAATGTCTCGATTATGTTTAAGTTTCAATTCTAAATGTTTTATTTATATAAAGGCAACAACATCGATTGAGAGAAAACAAATCCGGGTTACAAATAAACCCGAGGGAAACACATCAACTATTGAGGAAAACAACGAAACAACAGCAACACTGAAGTGCAACAAAAAACAAACGACAATGCAACATAAATTTAAACGAGACATGCTATTTAAACGAGAAATAATAACTGCCATATTCCTGACTTGGTACAGGACATTTTAAGAAAAAAATAGTTGATTAAATCTGGTTTTGTAGCTAGCCAAACCTCACGCTTTATAGTTTTGTTAAATATACCGCTACAATGATAATGTTACATGACAGGGATACAATATAAATATATGCAAGACCACTCAGGACAGAGAAATACATAAACAAATAGTATTGTAGTACATTTCGACATGTTAGCAACAGAATAACTACGAATACTAACAATAAATTAAGGACAGTACAAAAACAGCATAATAGAATTACGAACTGTGCGTCACAGGAATGTATAATAGTCCATCAGCTGGTAGGGCACAATTTCAATTCTGTGTTACACCCCAGGTTACCGCAATTTTTTTGTATAAACTTAAAGAGTAATATCTGAAGAATATTTTAAGAGGTGTTAGACTTTTGAAAAAGTGTCCAAAAGGGGTTAAAAGGGGACTTATTTAAGGGTATATCAAAAATTTTGTTTTGCACATATTTACAGAAAAATGTAAAAATAACCAAGTATTCAGTTCTATTCTTTTTATTGAATGGAACTCGTCATATCTTATTAAAACGCAGGCTAACTTTAATTATTTTTCAAATCGTAGAGGACCAAGAAAAAAAGGGGGAGGGTATTTTCCAAATATCATGATTTTGAATAAAAAAAAAGCATACGTACTAACTTTCTTGATAAAATGGTATATTTTTTTACATTGAAACATAGAGCATAAAGTAACTAAAGGCAGTTGAAAAAACATGTAAAGGTAAGAAACAAAAACCTGGCATCAACGACAAACACAAACATAAGCAACCAGAAAACCACGATTCTGTCACAAATTTATTCATCACATTCATGAAGTAACTCACATATTAAAACACACAAAACTCAGGGTTTCTAGATCTCTATTTAAAAAAAAAGGTAACAACCGAATCACCACATTTGAAGGTCACACAGAAGGTCAATCCATAGAATCATCATCAGTTTGGTCACCTGCATCTACTGAATTATCATTATCATCATTTCCATCATCTTCGTCGTCATCGTTAGCAATATCAACGATTTGATAATCCTTAATAGCTACAAGCTTTCGAGCATTAACATACAGCTATCTGTTCAGGATAAACCTTGTTGAACACATGAACATCTTTTGTTGGCACAACCAGCTTTACATGAACAGCACATCAGAATTATCAAAGCATCTAACGCTGGTGGTTGATCGATCCAATTGATACTGATCAAAGCGTTCTAAACAATCCAACCATAGTTGTTTGGCAACATACCAGTGTTGTGTTTAATTAAGAGCAGATTTCCAAATCTTCGTCTGAAAGTTGGCTAGTTTAATGTGATTCAACATTGCATCTTTTGCGTTTCAATCTTTATTCTGATCTTTATTCATCGATATTTTTAATTTCGTAGCCATATAACACAAAAACCTCTCGAGTGTTTTGACAACTCTTCGCCAACCTCTTCAACGGTTTCACCAAGATGGAATAGACCTTCTGAAAACTCCCCAAAACGCGTCAAAAAGCCGAATGCTTTGCTTTTTTCTTTACCAGACAAAACACTTACTGAATCACAACCTGTATTGGCGTGAAATCCTGGTAGTTTTCTACAAACATGCTTATCAAATTTCGCACACATTGATTGCACATTTAATAATCTGCATTTGGAAGATGTATCTTCCTGACTAACAATGTTAGAATTGATATGCAACTGTGAAAATAGTAGGCCAAACTTCCACATCAGTGTCAGATGGCTTTTTAACAATGGAGTCGTAACCATTGTCAGCTGCTTGTTTTTGCATTAAGAAACATTTTTTTATCGACGTCTTCCTGTTTGATTATAAGCTAAAACCATTCTACTCTATTTCATTTTCAACATATATTTTGTGGCACATACTTCCATGTGATACAAATAAATAAATACATTCAAGTGTAAATCTATAGGATTCCAAACTTTTTTCCAAAAGTCTTTTCCAAACCAGAAAATTCAACAAGAGCAACTTTTCCCCCCAACTAACAAAAATTTCTGCCATTCCCAAGAACACGATTGTGTTGGTCTAGAACTTATCGTAATTATTTGCCCTCCCAAGTACTAATTTCTTTATGAATATTGTGGGATACTAATCAGTGACAAAATCAATGCGGGACCTCTTTTCGAAACTAATTGCCAAATCGAAAAAAATGCTTGGTATCCTAGTAATGGATTGAATAACTGCCATGTCATCAAGTGCTTTCCTAAGGAATGACCTTTTTCTAAAAAGCCCACCCAGGACAGATTTTAATTTTTCATTACATGTGTACCATCAAAGTTTGCAAGAGACATTGGAAGAGGACCTTATTTAAACTGGAGAACCTATCGCATAACCAACTATCTTGTCTGGGCTATGACAAGCTGGCACCATTTTTTTTATCTGCTCTCAATGTTTTGTTGTTCTAATCAGCCATTAACAGCTTGCTTTTTATTTTATTTTTCAAAAATGTAAGCAATGATTTTCGTATGAGTGTTTTGAAGATATTGGTTGACTTTTGAATAAGCCGTTGCGTAATGAATATTTCTGAAGCAAATTTTCCATTTTCATACGCGTTTAGAAGGTCGCACATTAATTCCAAAGAAGCAACAGAACTTGAGAACAAGCCATGTAACTGTTGAGGTGTTTTTAATTGATTTGGCCAGCTTTGTAGTGTCTGAAACAATTTCAAAACATCAGTTTTGTCTCGCTTCATTCGAGTTTTTCTGAGTCCTCTTAGGGCGGATGTTTCAGGGTGAACCATTCCTACAAAATCTTGACATATTGAGGATATTGAAGCTCTTTAATGTGCATTTAGCAACTAACGTTTATCAGAATTTTTATTGAAATTTAAACCAACAAAGCCATTTTTTTTGTATCTCTAAGAAACATAAGACAGTAAAAAGTATTGCCAAATCCCCCAACTCACTATTTGACGTTCGTTTAAAGCGATGCGTGTCGATTGAATGACTTAACAATCTTAAGCCAATCAATACATACATAAAACACAAAATGTTATCAAGCACACCTTTATTGAGTTCAATAGAGTGCACCTTTTCTGAACGCAAAAAAATCACTTTAATTTGTATTTTTTTCATAAATTTTTCGTTACACATTCACTCTATAAAATAAGTTGTCTCACAAAAACATCATAACTCGACAATTAAATGTTTGTTTTCAGTTGCAAATTGATAATGCTTATGTGTGAATACATTGTACATGTTGTATACTGAATCAAAGACGGTAATTTGATGATTTCCGGTATTTCACGAGTATTTGCACGTACATATATTTTATCAAATAATTCATATTTTAGGCGATATATAAATACTGCAAATGATTTAATCATTGCATAATGATTAATTCTCAAGTTTAACTAACTAAAACGGGTAATTGTATAACGAATTTCTTTATGAAAGGAGAAAATATGCCTTAATTTGAACCCAAAAAATCGGATTGTTTGTAATGTAAAAAAACATTTTTTTTTTAAACAAAAAATCTTCCAAGTTACATTCACTATGATAGTTTTGTATCTGTTTAAGTTGTTTAAACCTATACTTTAATTTTTTTTAATCGCTTTATATTAAAAATTTTAATTAAAAATTACTCAGTCGTGATTGCTAAATGAGGGGACCATTGAAAGGGGCGTTTTTAAACCACTTTTGGACACTTTTATTTTAGTCTAACACCTTGTATTTTATCAATAAGATAATGAAGTTGAATTCTATCCAAAAATATCGCGGTACCCTGGGGTGTAACACAAACTCCTTAACTAGCGCGCTTTTGAGAACTAGCTGATGGACTATAAACGTCACTACAAGTCACAAAAGGTGTTGTCAAAGGTAAATTTCAAAATATTGGAAATAAATCGAGATTATGTTTTTTATTATGTTATTTCATGCATTTTAAAACAATTACAAGAATATTAATATAAACTTGTGAAAGTAATTGGGTAATCATTTGTATAATCGAACTATATTGGTGTTTCTTCAAAATCTGTAAAACAAATAAATCCTGTGCATATAGTTGCTTTAAACTAAAATCATATAACTGAACTGGGTGAAAATTTATTTTTACTTGTACATGTGTAAATAAGTGTAAAAAACTAAAACACAGAAATACAACTACAAATGATAAGACATTAAACAAAATCCGCTCAGAATAACAAATAAAACATAATAACTAAATACATGAATATTAGATAAACAAATACCGAGACACGTCCTAAAGCAATGCGAATTCACACTAAGCAAAACAGTAATATTCGGGAATAGGTCACGTTCGGTACTTAAAAGACCACAATCTAGGTCGTTTGGAAAATGTCCTTAGCTAGTTTAGACACAGACACATCGTATGGATCAACCAATCCGTGATGGTTTCCATAGAATTTACGGAGTGTCATTTTTGTCAAGCCTGCTACCTTATTCGTAAAAGTGTGACATAGCGATCCTACATTCTGTCGTCGGAGGTGTCGGTCGCGTACACAATTATTCATTCTGTGGTTAAAGTTTTTGAAACTTTAATAACTTTGTTAAACTATCCAGCCTTTCTACCTAACTTTGACAGAAGCTTATTTATAATCATAAGATAAAATAAGTCAATATTGGTTTAAAAAAAACAACTGTTTATCTGTATTTTACTTGTAAATGGGTATCTAGAAGGAAATTTGGTAAAAAATTATTTCCTGTGTTTCTGTATATTACTTTCAAATAAACTCCGGGTTTTTTTTTTCAATTAACATTACATATAGTCATCATGTAGCAGAGTGATTTTTTAAGCCCCATAAACTATGTAATTTGTACTTTTGAAACCATTGATTTATATTAAAATCTACTTCTCAATGAGTCTTTAAGATAATTATTTTTATCCTGATTTAGAGTAATTTCTCGCAATTTGATTGGCTGATATTGTCCTAATACATTTCAGTACAATTTTTTTATCACGTCCATTGAAATTATCTCCCTTATTTATTACGTCAATAGGAATTATCTCCCTTATACCATTGACCGTAATAATTAATTTATTTTTAAATTGAGTTTCTTTATAGTCATAATATTTTTAATTTTTCACAGTTTTGGATTAGATATCTAAAATATATTGAAAAAGTTGATATTGTTCTAAAATTGAATTTGAAATAACATGATATGTAATATAACAAAATCAGGATAAATTCGTTACACAGTGTTCGATTGTCCTAATACGGAATTTATCGGGTCAATAAAAGACCCGATAAATTCTCGTATTAGGACAATTCAACACTGTGTAACTAATACACTCTTGCAAAGTATTTTTACTAAAGGATATTTATCCTTTATGAATTGATTTAGTGTATAATTTACATATTGAGTAATGTTACTCATACATATTCATGGTGTTGAAATTGAACTCTTGTTTTGATTGGTGCTTAGTTATTGGCGGTTTAGTTGAGTTTTTCCTTTGTTGGGTAGAATTTACCTGAACACTGGTCCATTTATTTATCCAAATTATTATATCAGAAACCCATATTTACAGATTGTATCAATTGATTCAGCTTTATAGTTTTTCCGACATGACTAAGTTTTAAAAACATTTATCAAATGCAATTAACCAACCTGGATTTTTACCAAACTTGTACAGAGCTTCTTACAATCAAAGGATGATATCTAGAGGGAAAATTTTAAGAATGTGTTCCCTAATTTTGTTACATAAATCTTTTATGTGCATTCCCCTATAACACTAAAAACATAGACAACAGCAAAAGTAGGCGAAACACTGGGTTCTATGGAACCCTTTCTAATGTTTATTCTTTCCACCTCATAACTTTGTTATAGCAGTTTCTGTGGAAGAGATTTTGCCAAAAGCATTGCACCTTTCTGTGCTAATCGAAGAATACCATATAAAGCCTTTATTGGTTAACTCCTGTATATGAAGTCCTTGTAGTGTGAACATGCACGTGCATAACGTATCAACTGAGATACATAAACACCACACGATTGAGCAGAGGGTATGTTACTGCTAAGAAATGGGAATTAATAATTGGGAAGTTGAAGTTATATTTTTTAATTTATACACACTTTCAAATTATTTTTTGTTATATCATAAATATTTCTTTCTGTTTATTCTAGGGTTGTTTTTTTTGGGTTTTTTTTTTTTTTTTTTTTTTGGCATAGAACTGCAATTCATTGGTTTCTTTGTTCTAAACGCCATATATATATTTTATATAATTTTTAATAAACGAGAACCCAAACAACGGTTAATTGTGGTGTAACAGTTCTCAACTACCAAATGTCTCATATCACATCTGTTTTTTGTTTTTGAGTTATCGTTGATAGAACAAAAGGTCATGTATGGATAATTTTTCGATAAAACTGGGTTATATTTATAAGATTTAGTCCGGTAACATTTGACCACTTACACCAAATATGTTTGTTGACAAATCACACATCAAACATTTGCCAAAAGCATTCCAGCTTTCTAGTGCTAATCAACGAATATCATATGAAAGTCTTTATTTGTTTACTTCCAATAAATACATCTATAAGTTGTATTCCCATTTTCCTTTGATAGATTTAGACAGTACAATATGTTTTGATTTACTTTCCTGTCCCATACAAAATATCCTCATTAGAACTTTTATTTCTTTGGAGTATTATTTTTCAAGAATCCTAGATGAGCGCACAAGTTAATTGACATATTCTATGATTTAACAGTGTTCAAGTTTACCAATTATATGACAATTCCCAACAGCCTTTTTTATATAAAAAAAATTAACGAAAAACAAATATTAAAAAAAAAACACAACCACTGAACTACAGGCTTGGCACAGGCACATACATACATAATGTGACGGGTTTAAGCATGTTAGCGGGTCCAATCCCTCCCCCTAACCTAAGGAAGTGATATAACAGTACAACATAAGAACAAACTATAAAAAATCAGTTGAAAAAGGGTTAACTTATCATAGTGACAGAAATACAAGTGGACGTGGCCGGGTACTTGTACATCCCAACAACAAAAGAACACTAGGAACAGATCTGAGAGTACTCGCAGTTAACTGACGACTAATTCAAAGCCACTAACAACTAATACAAACATAATGTATTCAAGACTTAATTATCAATCCGTACACATCCAACATCCAATGGATTTATTGCAAAGAGTCAGAAAAATCATGACCTTGTTCAGTGACAAGATACAGGTATTGATAGATTGTAGATCCATGAATGTGAATATGTATATAACGTACTAGGGAACGAAAAGTTGTCCCTTTTGTCGTAAATTTTAGTGTGGAGTTTCCCGTTTAAAACCAAAATTACTAAATCTAGGAAAGGACAGTTATTACCGTTTAAATTTGATTTATTTAAAGTAAGTTCTGTAGGGTACATTTTAGCAGTATATTGAGAAATTTTGTGATTATTTAACGAAAAAATATCATCAAGTGTTGAATTTATCAATTAAATGCAATTTCGACGGGTCTTTATTGAGTTTAGTCATAAAACTGTAACAGTACAAAAAAAAATCTGCTATTAATTGGTCGCAATAAGTACCTACAACCTGTCGATAAACTTTGTTGCCGAAACGTACATAAATATTATCAAGGAGAAAATTAACAGCTTCAATCATCTCATCACACCTCCAGTAAGTATGTCTAGCATATTTACCTTTCTCATTAGAGAAGAAGGCTTTAAATGAGTTGCAGAAAATATATTTGCATTCAAATTTACCAAACGACCCTTTAATTAAATAGGAAAACTTTTGTTTGATAAGATAGTTTGGAAGTGTAGTGTAAAGTGTAGAAAAAAAATCAAAATCAAAACTGTCAACAGAATCAAAAGACCATCAAAAGCACGTAATTTATCTAAAACATTTTTTACACTCCAAAAAAAGTTTATTCCATTATGTTCATATATTTTATTACAATAGTTTATGATCTATGCTCTCTATGCTTTCTTGCCTGATTGTCTGCGATATATTGGCACACACACATAAATGTACAGGCTATTTCTGCTTTATATATATACTCATTTTCCAACTTGCTGTGTTGAATTTTTTGCCTTTATTATTAATTTATATGTTTATTCTCTGCTGCTTATATAGTTATTTATAATTTTTGAAATTATAGGAATGAAATAATCTTTCAAAATATGTACATAACATGAACTATACAGATATTCACTGTTGGGTTTGCTCAAATTAAATTTCCATCTGAATCCAATGTATTTATTGAAATTTCTTCTGAGTTATCTCCCATAGACCATTTAGAGTGAATATCCTATACAACAACAGCGAATGTCTCAGAGTGCAAATTTAGTATTTGATTTTAATGTTGGACTCTGTCTTGCTGTTGTATTTTATGCTTTCATATATATGTATTTATTGTAAATTACAAATATGTTTTAAGGTTTCACAGATCTGGAAAAACTATACAGTTTTAAAGGAAAAGAATTTTAAAAGTCCCTTGATTTCACAAATTTCATGGTATATTCATGTATACTCACTCATCATTAGAGTTATAAATATTGATAAAGCTAAATGCATGCATGAAGGGTGATATTCTTAAAATAATTTCTTATAATTGTCAAGGTCTTTATACAAAGGAGAAACGGAGAGATGTTTTGAACTATTTAAAGTCAAAGAATTTTAATATATACTGTCTTCAGGACACACATTTTACAGAAAAAGATGAATTAAACATAAAAAATCAGTGGAAGGTAGAATGCCTTTTCAATTCATTTACATCCAATCAGAGAGGTGTGGCCATCTTTTTTAATGAAAACTTTGATCTTCAAATTCACAAAGTGAAAAAAGAGGAGGGTGGAAATCTTCTTGGATTGGACATTACAATTGAAGAACAAAGAATTACCTTATTAAATATTTATGTGCCAAATGTAGACACTCCTTGCTTTTATCAAAAAGTGGCAGACATTATTGAGGAATTTGATAACCAATCTTGTATTCTTTGTGGTGATTTTAACCTCATTCAAAGTTTTAATCTTGACGCCAATAATTATATTGATATAAACAACCCAAAGTCTAGAGAAAAAGTATAACAGCTAATGGAAGACTTTAAAGACCAAACAGCCTATTGTTTATGCGCATCAGCTAACGCAACTTGTAGTGACATAAAAGCTCTATGGCGTTGTTTCTAGCAATGAAAAAACGTCAAATTATAACGTCCTATTTCGCTTTTTTCACGGATTCCAACATGTACATCTGTGCGTCCGTTCGTTCGTCCGTCTGTCCCGCTTCAGGTTAAAGTTTTTGGTTACAGTTTTTTGGTCAAGGAAGTTTTTGACGAAGTTGAAGTCTAATCAACTTATAACTTAGTAAACATGTTTCTTATGCAATGATCCTTCTAATTTTAGTGTCAATTTTTCAAAGATTTCAAAAATTGAGTATTCACAAGGTTAGGCCGATAATCAATTATTCCTAAAAGTTTTGACAAATATTGTACTGGCACCATGTGCATGTAACTGATGTCTGGATGATCCTCGTGAAATAATGTCCGATCTTGCAATGAAGTTAAAATTTATTTAAACTGCTTATTTGACAAAATCTTATAGTAAAAATAAAATGATGACAAAGTGTCATTTTGTTTTGTCATTTGTTTCATTTCAAATTGTCTTAAGGAGAAATGATAAACATATCGTCTAATCTCACTGAAACTTACAGCTAATTTCCTACTGTATGTAGATCAACACTTTGGTTTGCCTGCTTGCTTTGTTTGTATATTTTGTATAAATATATTTTGATAACGTCCAATACAATTAAATAGCATATATATGTAGGTTTACATACCTATATATAAAGATGGCAATCTTTATTACAGAGCTTGAGTAAACATTTATACAAACAAAGCATGGAAGCCAACCAAAGTTTGACCCTCATGCATTAGGAAATTAGCTGTTAGGCAAAAAATATTAATAAAACTAATACTCAGCGAATGTGAATTAAAATCATTATGCTACAACTGTGACCGGAAAGATTGAAAACAAATTTCGTTTTTCTATGCCGACAACAACCTTTTCTTTGTTTATTTTCAAAAATAGCAATTTAGATTTATTATATTTTATCCTGTTGGAGAAATCTTATTTTGTAGTTTTCAACGGAAAATTATTTCTAAATTATTTTTGAATCAAAAACTTTTTGTATTTTATATTTACTGTCTCGTTTATTGAAAACACATGAGATAGTAATAAAAGGATTGTATTTTAAGACAGATGTATAACGTTTTAGAATCAAAACTTTCACATTTAATTATAATTTTAATTTCCTTATATCTCAAATATTCAAAAATAATAAATTCACAAACTCGATGCAATAGTTTCTAAACGTTCATCTTAGTCGGGAAAACCAATGGTATAAAAAAAACTCCGTCCATGCTTTTGTATGTCCGTCTTTCAACAGTACCGAATGATCGAGTTCCTTACGGCAAACTTCTGAAATTGACGCGAAAATGAAACAAGCACATCTAGTCTGGTATAGTCAAATACTCTGTAAGTTAACTAGTGCAATCTTTCATTTCTTTTTTTTTATTTTCAATAATTTTGCTTATGTGGGACAGAGGACAAAAACAGACTTTCAATACAAAAGTGGCGTGAAAGGTTATTTCAATCAATTTTCCATTCCGACGAATGGTGTTTCTGAAGGTTTATATTGTGTGGCAACAACATCATAAAGATTTGAAACTGATACATGCTTAATCTCTAGTATTACCGGATAATAAAGTAGGTGAATATAGTTGTTATTCTTGGATAATTAAATGTGGGTTTCAAACGTCCAATTTGCGATTTTTTTTTCAAATAGTGCACCAGCAAGGAAAGTTTGTACTATGACGTCAGATGCACTCTTTTCTTCAAAACGAACGAGAAAAAAACATGAAAATTACTCATAACCTTTTTAAAAGGTCGGTGACACACTTTTTTTGCTTTATTTTGAAGAGAACATATGGCACTTTCCTTCTTTAAATTTTTATGAAGAAATCACTGGTGGATATTTTTTAATACTGGAAACGTTTTTCAGTTTTACGTTAAATTTTAAGCGGGAATGAAATAAATCATTTTTTTAAAGATCAAATCAATATGAGCCTTAAACTCTTAAACCTGTATTTGAAAGATACAAATCTACTGTTTAACGTAAAACAAGAAGTATGCTTGTAGGTTTGATATAAAGCATTTTTTTTTTAGAGTTTAGATAAGAAGCAAATTATATTAATATTCGGGAAAACACGAAACTGAGGTTGCTTTAGTGACAAAACTGAGTCGGTGACCCCCAATTTTTTTCATCATAGTTTGTTCCTCAAATCATGCAACACCTTCACACAAAACTTGAAGGGAAAATCACTGATAGAAATGAATAGGCTGTTTGGTCTTTAATCTAGTTGATCCATTTAGAGAATTATACCCCAATTTGAAAAGATTTACTTGGAGGGAAAAAAATCGTTTAGATTTTTTTCTGATTTCTGATAATATTTTTCACTTTGTTAGCGATGTTAAAATTGATAATAGTTACATGTCTGATCATTCACCTGTGGTCTTTTCTTTCAAGATTAATGACTTTACTAGAACACACCCGCGAAATCGCGGGCATTTAGAGCGTGGTTGAAAGTATGAAAGTGTTGTAGAAAGAATTTTGTAAAAAATTTACTAACTTGTGAATTTCAGGAAAAGTATCAGAAGTAATAGGTACTTGGGGACAGGAAAATGTTTTAACCCTCCTTCTTTATTTCCAAAATTCCTATTTTTTTGTTTTCTATTAATTTCATTGTGAACATACATGTAGTATATTATGAACATTCAAGTCAGGGGCCTGTAATTCAGTGGTTGTCGTTTGTTTATGTGTTTCATATTTGTTTTTCGTTCATTTTTTGAAAATAAAAAGGCTGTTAGTATTCTCATTTAAATTGTTTTACATTGTCATTTCGGGGCCTTTTATATTAGACTATGCAGTATCGGCTTTGCACATTGTTGAAGGCCGTAAGGTGGCCTTTAAATGTTAATTTCGGTGTCATTTTGGTCTCTTAGGGAGTGCTGTCTCATTGCCATTTTTTTTTAAACTTAATGACTGGAGAATTTCAGAAAAGGTATCAAAAGTCATAGGTAATTTGGGACAGGAAAATTGTTTTTCTAGCCCGGCTCCTCCTATTTCCACAAAAGAAATCCTTTTTTGTTGTTGTTAGTTCTCTATTAATTTTAATGACACATGGATAATTTTAGCGCTTATCTGTTTATATTATGAACATTCATAAAGGGGGGATCGCACCGGGAGGGGTCCTGATCCCGATATCCCGGTCTTAAGAACATGAAATCCCGAGGTTCCTGACATCCTGAAATTCGAAAAAAGAAATCCCGGATCCCGAAATGGTCAATCCTGAAATTTCGTTCTTAAAAACACCTGTTCCCGACGTCCAGAAAAGGTCCTGCTTCATTTATTACTATAAATAAAGTGTATTTTCTTTTAAATTCAATTCTCAGTTTAATAATCGATCCACGGGGGTCATTGATATATTATACAGACACTCTCTATTTAATAAACTCTGTGACCGCCGTGGATAGTAAACTTGAAATGGTATCAGACAGAAAATAAACTTTATTCCTAGTATATGTATTTGTTTCAAAGTTTACAATAAACGCAAGCCGGAAGTCTAAAATCTGAATTAAAATTTCGTCCAATGACGGATATCAGACAGAAAATACATTTTATTCGTAGCATATGTATGATAAAAGTATACAGAAAACGCAAACCGGAAGTCTAATCTGACTTAAAATTTCGTCCAATGACGGAAACATATCCCGACGCCTTTATTTCTCGTTTTTCTCCCAAAATAACTCAATCTGGATAATCATATGAATGGATGACAAATGCGATTATGCACTGTACATATAGGACACAGAGGCATGAAGATTAATTTATTGTGGAAAGAAGAGAAGCGACACCCAAAATGAGGTCTTCTCGTTTAATAGTATAGATAAAAGGCAGAGGCCTTTGGAAGTTTAATAATTCCCTTCTGCGTGATACTGACTATGTTAAAGAGATAAAAAAAAAAAAAAAAACCTCATAAGTATAATAAAAAGACAATATGCTGTCAAGATATATAGAGATGAAAATTTACAAAATATTGACAACTCTGAAATTGAATTTACTGTCGATGACCAGTTATTTTTCGAAACTCTACTCACAGAAATACGCGGTAAAACTATTTCATATGCCTCTTATAAAAAAAAAAGGCGGGTATAAAAATTGAAAATGAAATTATTTCAAAATTAAAACAATTAGAAGAAAATGCTCTAACAGTAGAAAATCTGGAAGAGATTGATCAGAAAAAGGAGAACTAAAAATGTATAGACAAAAGAAGGTTCAGGGACAATATGTAAGGTCAAGAAATCAGTGGATTGAAGAAGGAGAAAAACCTACCAATTTTTTTTTTAAATCTAGAGACTAGAAATTATATAAATAAGACTATTCAAAAACTTACTTTAGAAAATTGTGTTATAGTGGAAGAACAAAATGAAATCTTAAATCAGACAAAGGTGTTTTATGAAAAACTTTATAGAAAACAAGATTGTTTGAAAAAGGTTGATTTAACACGGGACTATTGTTATGACGAGATACCGAAGCTTAACGAGGATGAAAAGCAGTTATTGGAGGGAAATATTATTTTTTCTGAATTATCTGCAGCATTAAAGAGGCTGAAAAATAACAAGAGTCCGGGATCTGATGGTTACTCTGCAGAATTTTTCAAATTTTTTTGGATTCATATTGGTAAATTTAGATCTATAAATTTTGGATATGGGAAGGGCCAAATGTCTGTCATCCAGAGGCAGGGAGTGATTACATGTATTCCAAAAGATGGTAAACCAAAACAATTTCTTACAAATTGGAGACCTATTACTTTACTAAATTCTACATATCAATTGGCATCAAGCTGTATAGCAGAGAGAATAAAATCTGTTTTTGTTCTAGAGGCCGAGATGAAACGATATCTAAATGGTTTTTTGTGTAGTTTAGGTAGTCAATACAGTATGGACCTTCAAATGTTAAGAAGAAGCCCTAAGCTTTGATGTGGTTTTAATATTTTCGTTTACTATCTGACTCTTTGTGAAGCGCATGGACTTGAATATAGATGAATTTAAAATTTTATTCTGAAGAACGCCACACAACTATTACAATAAACTTTGTATATCACTGCATATTATATACCCTTTGTGAGCACCGGATACAATGTTCAAATATATTAGATTAACAGAGAAATTGTATCCGATCGTCCTGGTGAATGTTTTGATGTACATAAATTTTTAAAATTAGTCTTTTATTGTGGATTTGACATTCCCACCAAAACCTTACAGGACAATTGAAAGAATGCAGAACTAAGACTTAGATAGTGATCTAGTAGAAGTCCAGTAAAACTAAAGGTGTTGGGATGTAATACGCGAAAACTGTGAGGTTTTTGTTTATCTTTTAATGTATGTGTTGGCATATATCATCGTCGATTTCATAATTGTGATTTATTCTTTTAGATTTACATAACACATTATTCATTTCATGTTGGATATTTTTTCATTTTAATCACTTCCCTTTAGGAGAAGTCCTTTAAGTAAACAATTAGTTTTACTGTTAGCTTGTCTATCTAATTTAGCATTTAGCAATATATTTTCTTGACAATGTGAACCTAAAACTGTTAGTCCTATAATGTAAAACTTCGAAATTTCATATCGCTTACATTCAACGTTTTTTATCGGATATTTTTTTTCTCATAAATGTTGATTCTTAAGGAGAAGTCCTTAAGTAAACGATCTGTTTTAGCTTTCCTATCTAATTAATGAACTTTAATCAGACTTACCAGATCCGGTATAGCTGTGATTTTGTTTTCAACTTACTACGTAGACTATAAATTATTGTTGATACATTGTATATCTAATCAGATTCACTCAGATTTATAACAAGAAATAAGGCCTGTATATGTAGTCTAAGTAGGAGTTGGATATTTAAACTTGTGTTATTACGGATGCATTGAAGTGTTAGTGTAAGCATACACATTTGATAAAAAGTCACGTATGGATAGTTACCGCCGACCCTAAATTTTTCTTGACGACTGTGACTTTAGCTCAATATTTTGGGTATAAAATGATTTATAACATGCCTTGTTTACAATATTAGATAACGCATTTAGCAATATATTTTCTTGACAATGTGAACCTTAAACTGTTAGTCCTATAATGTAAAACTTCGAAGGTTCATATCGTTTACATTTAACGTTTTTTTTATTTTTTTTCATAAATGTTGATTCTCGAAGTCTTATCAGAAGTCAATTTTTTCTCGTAGTATTTTCAGAACGAATGTTAATGGTACTTTTGAACAACAATTTATTAATGTTTTCGACAGTTTTAAGCTTACTTATATCATTATTCTTCACATGTCAAATAAAAAAAAAGTCTTACCTTGTCAAGTGATGGAGGTATATCCTATTTTGAAACACTTTTTCAGATGCAATTCATTTCAAATTGTCATGGGGAACAAGTACGAGACGTTCAGCAGGTATTTCCGAATGATAATCAGTTGTATATATTTTAGAGTACTCCTTGGAAACGAATTTTGTTTTGTGTTTTGGATTATAACAAATTGTGAAATGATTTAAATAAATTCTAATTTATTCATGAATAAAATAAGAAGCTTATCATCAATATTTCTTTACACTTAAAAGGCGACCATTTAGTATTCATAAAAAAGGAAAGGGAAGTTGTATAAATAAATATTCTGTCCTGATAATAACAGGAATTACAGTGATAATTTCACTCAAGAGTGGTTGAAAATAACGTTGCTGCCTCGTCAAAATATAAGACAAAGCTGGAAATCTTGAAACATTATTATTAGTAACATAGTGTTTGAGAAACCTAATACAATGTACAGGGGATCAGTAAATTCTATATGGGGTGAAAACCACGCTCGAACCCCATATGGAATCTACGGACCCCGAATATATCGTATTTAGTCACTAGCACACATGTAACGAATTTATCTTAATATAATTTCAGTCGGTTGATTTTATGAACTAGAATGAAATTATTTTCTTCTGAATTGTCTGCCCATATAGGTGGCGTTTAGGTTATGTGGTTTGTGTGATTTGGCGGTTAAATCATTCGGCACGACAGGGTCTACTCGATAGGTCACGTTAATTTTTCTAGCTGTGTTAGTCGATCAGTACGTTCGAATTTAGTCTTGGATTATGAAGGTGAACCCGATATTTCATTGAGAACTGTTTTAACTGCTTTAAATCAAGAAAGTAGAGGTATTGAGCCGGCAATTATTGGTGATAGAGAGGCGGAGAAATTTGGTGGACTAGGATAAGTTGCAGGGTGCTAACCAGTTGATGGAGTATCAGCTGAAGAGGAAAGAAAAGGGGAACATACTACTCTTGTGGGTCCTACACACACTACATGTCCAGCAGTCGGTACATTTGTATGTCAGCAGTAGTAAATCACCCACCAAACCTGGCCTCAGTGAAATTTTGAAAGATGAGTATTTAAATTTTCTATACATTTTACCTATAAGAGATAATTGTATTGATTATAATTTGACCAATGATTATATTGAATATCAAGTAGGTCAATCTGATATTATTGTTAAGGATAGACTTAGCAGAAATTTTCAATTTTAGATGGATATTGATACGCCTATATTTATTATAGATAATATTAGAAATGGTTGGTATTCTCTATACTACAGACGACAGACACACAAATGACACCCTTTTCTGCCATTGACAGCACACCAACAACACCTTCTTTGTACACATGGCAGTAAAAGAAATAAAACTCAAACACACATTCAAAATTTGCCGACAGCCCGTCGTACGTGATGGACGCCAGATATAATTGTATAATAAATCTATAATCGTGACATATAAATCAGTAATCAAATTGCATTTTCATTTACCAATCATTTCAGTATGTACAACCACAGCAAAATATTGTATACTGTACGTTTAATAAAATTACCCCTCATTGATAGCCAAGGCCGACCAGGAAAAACCGTATTACGGAAACCTGTGCCCGAATCAATGCTCGAGCCTATCTCAGGATTATGAACGTCGGACCCCGTCATTTTAAAAAACAGTTTTCGAAAATCAAGATTTTTTTTTATAATGTACAAACAGATAAATATCATCATTTAGAAAAAATGTAGTTTACACGGTCAATAGTATTCTCTATACTACAGACGACAGACACACAAATGACACCCTTTTCTGCCATTGACAGCACACCAACAACACCTTCTTTGTACACATGGCAGTAAAAGAAATAAAACTCAAACACAAATTCAAATTTGCTGACAGCCCGTCGTACGTGATAGAAAACCAAAGAAAGGGGTAATCTATAGGCCTAATACCTTAGATATCTTCAAACGTTTCTCAGTGGAATCTACTATGTAACCGTCTTTACTAGAGTCAGACTTCCATCTACCGTGCTTCTTTAAGCATCTGTCACTAACATCGGAGTTTGCCGCCATTGTTGCCCCACCAGATCTGAACGAATGGAGACCTATGTTTCCATCTGGACAAATTGTTCGAATTCTCTTAAGAATAGACTATCTAGCCGCCGTGTAACTTAGCTTCTTATCCTTAGTAATAAGCTTGCATGTATTACGAGATCTATAAATAGGCCGAAACAAATAAAAATTTTGCTGGCAAGAATCACTGAAACCTGCTAACCTAGTGTACCTTAGAAATATTGTGTAAGGACAAGCAGATGAATTACCCTTGGAAATCAAGACTTCAGAACTTTGCCTATATTGGTCTGTTTTGCTTTTTTCGATACACAAAATTAAATGAGATTCATGTACTTTTACATCACAAAAGCGTAACGAACTGACCTCATCATATCTAATAAATCCTGAAAAACTCAAAATCATCATTGCCAAATCCCTTACAACAAGTAAATCTAAAGAATTTTTAAACATATCACAAAGTTCGATTAAAGTTTCTGGAGTAATTGGATCTTTCTTCTCTGTCTTTTTTGGTGCTACTCTTTTAGATGCTTCAAGAATTGATGTTACAAAAGTGTTTGATGTAGAATCGCTTAGACCATTTATCTCATGTGCCCATTTTATACCATACACTGCGTTCGAAATAGGGTGACAAGTAGAATTATTGTTCAATAAATGTGTTAAATACAGTGCAACATGAACTGGCTGAGCTGGCAAAGATTTGTGTCCTTGTAAAGTAATGAAACGTTCCCATCGTTTGTAAGAATTAAAATATGATTTAACAGTATTGTCACTTTTAGAGTTTATCAACAGTTCACACATCTTCGGATAAAGCTCGTACATATAACTGCCAACTTCTATACCACTGTCCTGGACGGCCTCCTTCACTGTGTTGTCTAATGCAATCCCTGTTGAAATAAATAACATCATAAGTATATTGAAAACTAAAATGCTATTCTTAATGCTATCAATCTAAATTTGAAACACTGTTGTCCAAATATCCCGCACTGCCCTCTGCCTCTTTTAGTCAGATTTTCCCCTTGAAAAAACTTTCTGTCAACTATGAAATCCTTAAAATTTCCAAATCGATCCACCAACATAGGCCAAAATGGTGCCGATGTCCATTCCGGGATGACTAAAGTGCCATTGCATTTTTCTATTCTAATCTTAAAATAACCTTTGGAATCAAACTTGGTGGTGGAACTATCCAATTATTTTGTCCACCCCATACTACCGTAAACGAGTCTATCCTAGCAGTCCCGGGACACCAAAACTTTGAGTTAAAATGTTTGCACTTGGCATTGTAATCATGTGCGAACCTATCTATGTCATGTGGACCCCAAACGTGATCAAGATACAGAAAAATATCAACTCGTATTTCCCAGTCATCACAATCTGTTACCCTACTTAAAGTGTCTGCATACTGGTTTGATTCTCTTGGTAACCAAACCAAACTCAACTTAATTGCATTCTCTCTGCAAAATTCATCAACGAACAAAGCGTTCTTATGCAAAACCATCTTCCTACTACCAATATAAAGTATATGTGTGATATTCAGATTATCTGTGAAAACTCTGATAATCTTACCAGAGAGGATATTGACAAAATTTATCAATAATCTTTTTACAGCCTCGAGCTCTCTCCAGGTCGAACTTTCGGCCTGCTCTGCCATTGACCAACTACCAAACATTTCCAAAGGTTCGCCCTCTGAACCAGTGGTAACAAAACCACCGAAACCTGTACCAGATGCATCACTGAACACATAATAATCTTGTGGTACATTATAAGTCAACTGACTTAACCGAGATCCTATCTCGTTAAAGTTTTCAACTTTATGTTCCCAAAAAATGCACTCCTCGAATGCGTCCGTACTAACTAGTACTTTGGCGTTCCAACTTGCCCTTTGCAATATACATTGGTACAAATACCTTTTTCTTAAACGTGCCTGATCTCCTAATACAGGCTGCATTGATATGATCTGTCCTACAATACTTGCAATAAATTTCACCCGGAAAAGCCTAATTCCGTAGTGAAATTGTAACCTGAAAACTTCCAAAATTCTTAAAAGCTTCTCTATTCTTTTTTCGTTAATTCTTATAACCCCTTCTATCATATCCCAATGAAAACCCAACCAGTCAAGACCTTGAATAGGAACCCAATTGCACTTCTCTGATGCAAGAACAAACCCAAATTTTTCCAAAATGGATTTTTTTCACTCGCTAACATAGCCTCTTTCATGTTTTTTCGTCTAGATACATGACAATTTTTAGACCCGTACTTCTCCAATATTTTATAACTTCCCTGACTACCTGTGTGAAAATATATCCGCTGGTTGACAACCCAAAAGGCAAAACATTATACACATAATATTCATGCTCCCATTTAAAACCTAAATATGTAGTATCTGTTTCAAAAATGCTTATATGATGATATGCGCTTTTTAAATCGTAAGAAAATACAAAATCTCCTTGATCATATAACTGTCTAGCAGTTTTTGCATCTTCATATTTGTGTTTAAATTTAACTACATGTGGATTGATATGTCTTGCATCTAGTACTAATCTGAGTTTTGAACCTCTATTATGAGCTACAGTTAAAGGATTAACTACATATGGCTTACGAGACACTTTAGTAATACATCCTTTTTCTCGCAATTTTTCAATCTCGCTCTGAACAAATTCAGGATTGTCTCTTGCTGATTTGTTATTTTGTAATTCAACCATGCATGGAATTGTGCTGAAAGGAATTTTATACCCGTTTGCTATAATATCTAATACAAAATCCGTGGCACCTTTTCTCTTCCATTCGCTCAAGCTCTCTTTTAAATGACCTACACCTGTACCGTTACATTTTACTATAGTAGTAGTATGTGTATTGCTCATTGACTGGACATCACGTGATGTCTGTGTTATTGAATTAACATTTCTCAATGAATAGAGTTCACCCGATGCTACTTCTGTTTTTGGGTGAGTATACATTTCTACTTTATTATCAATTTTACATATAGAAGTATCAATACTTATCTTATGTTTTTGCTCAGCAGCAGACTTTGGACACTTCCTAATCCAGTGCCCGTACTCATTACAATAGAAACATCTACCGGGCCGTACATCAGACCTGGATCCACCACTAACGTTCACAGGGATCGAATTTGTTGTTTTCGCTGGAGCCTGTTGTTTGTATGGCACGCTCTTGCGGTCTGGGCGTCTTTTTAACTTTTATTTTTTCAGCTTGCTTTCTGCTCTACTCTGCGCTTTATACATCTTCTTCTCGTCCTCGGAATCTTCAGCGAGTGGGTTGGTAACGTATTCTTCTACCACGCGCCAACCCGTGTCTGAAGAATCTGCAAGTTTGATGAGCTTTTGTCGATTTTTTATCAAGTCCATACCTTCTGAATTTTTTCTTTTTGCACTGTTGATATTGGACAGCGTCAAGTTGTCGGTCTCAAATTCTGCATGCACTTCTCTGATTTTTGCGTACACTTTCTGGTTGTGTTTGTGTTGTTCATCGTTCCCCCTCTTTCGGAATTTATAACTGTCGGTCAGTGATTCGTCCATCCTAGCTATTTGTGTGTCCGACACCACTTTCTGGTTGTCCTGTATCCTTCTTTGGAACCCTTCTAAACGTGAATCTAGTAACGTCGTCATACTGTTCAACATCTGGTCCTGTGTGGATTGAACGGCATTCTGTACTTCTGTCTGGATAACTTGCTGTAATTCGGCGTCCATTGGTTTACACGGTCAATACGGCGGCTAGAAGTGAAGCTACCACATAAAAAACACCTTATATATGACCACAACTCAGTCCTCTGATTGGCCAAATTTCTGCGGCCTACCGAAAATTGACGATTCCCATATCGAGAATACAACATTTTCCCGCTATACTTGATCAAAACGCGGGAAAATATTATTTATTACCTTTCTATTCAAATACAATTTCGATTTATTGTTTGTCAATTAGTTTTTAAAATACCTCTTTTTTTAATCAACGGTTACTGATTTTATATTAGCTATGATTTAATTGTAGAGATGTCAAATATTCACTTTGATGTGATTCCTTAAACTGTTTCTGTTCAGTCAAAACAATCAGATTTGAGAGAGAATATGACAGATATTTGCGGAAGACCAGTGTAAAGTTTGAAGATATGTGTGTTGCAAAACATTACATTTATACCAATTCATAGACGTTTAATAGATATAGGAAGATGTGGTATGAGTGCCAATGAGACAACTCTCCATCCAAATAACAATTTAAAAATTAAACCATTATAGGTTATAGTACGGCCTTCAACACGGAGCCTTGGCTCACACCGAATGTAATAAAATTTAGAATGGAAATGGGGAATGTGTCAAAGAGACAACAACCCGACCAAATAAAAAACAACAGCAGAGGGTCACCAACAGGTCTTCAATGTAGCGAGAAATTCCCGCACCCGGAGGCGTCCCTCAGCTGGCCCCTAAACAAATATATACTAGTTCAGTGATAATGAACGCCATACTAATTTCCAAATTGTACACAAGAAACTAAAATTAAAATAATACAAGACTAACAAAGGCCAGAGGCTCCTGACTTGGGACAGGCGCAAAAATGCGGCGGGGTTAAACATGTTTGTGAGATCTCAACCCTCCCCCTATACCTCTAACCAATGTAGTAAAGTAAACGCATAACAATACGCACATTAAAATTCAGTTCAAGAGAAATCCGAGTCTGATGTCAGAAGGTGTAACCAAAGAAAATAAACAAAATGACAATAATACATAAAAAACAACAGACTACTAGCAGTTAACTGACATGCCAGCTCCAGACTTCAATTAAACTGACTGAAAGATTATGATTTCATCATATGAACATCAGGCACAATCCTTCCCGTTAGGGGTAAGTATGTTAAGTATGTAACACCATGTCTATATGTTTCCACCTCATACTAAATATCTATGATTTGCATGGGACTTTAACGGTGTTACTGCTTGTTATATTTGCATGAACCCCCTGAGAGGTTCATGCTTACATATTGGTGAGTTTTGGATGTGTCTATGGGCCACTCGATATCTCTCGGCCGGAAGTCAGAATAAATTTTTCGGAACGTCTCGAAATTTTTCGGTCATTTATACAGATGTAAACAGGTTTTTATCTACGTCTTTGATATGGTCCCTTGATGGCCCTTGACGAAGCAATTATATTTGTTTTAAAACGACAACTGTATACTGTGTGTATCTGGGTCAATTATAACGTTGTCTCGATAACATGTAAACTAATTATGTTTGAATATTTAACCACGGGATGCTGACAGTGTATTTCATCATAGACTTACGTGGCGAACATTCTGGTTATACTATTTATATTAGATCGGAAAACAGAAAGATAATATTCTAATCAAACTTATTTAATTCAATCGGAATGAAAGAAATGTCTACCAAATTAATTAACTGTAATTTATGTTTCTGAAGAAACTAACAATGATTGAAATCAGAATGTTTTCAGAGTTACATTTAAGGAATAAGTATTTAATATGACAAGATACTCGATCTGCTTTGGTATTTTTAAATATTCTTTTGTAAAGGAAACCCTACAAAAAAAATGTTAACAAACAATAATTATTATATTTCTACGTTTATTATTTCATCCCGTTTTAGTATTTAATAGGTTTTATTAGTAATTATTTATTTTTTTGTATTGTAATATATCCATAAAGCGGAAAGTAAGATGAATTTATTAAATATTTAAATTTTAAACGGTCGTGAATAAAAATACTTTTGTGTTCTCAATAATAGATTACATAAAGCATTATTTCAAATCTTTGCAGCTCACAACAACCGTAAAAGATAATTTACAATAATCACAACAAAATTTAATAACAACCATAATGTTGTTTATTTTATACTGTTTTAGTTTGGATTTAGTAGTCTTTGCTTATATTTTGTATAGTAATATATTCACATATATAGTGGAATGTTATGATTTAGATTCATTCGATAAATACAATGTCCATCCGCAAATATTTGACGTTCGTGTTTATTGATATTATATAGTATATATTTAAAAGAATTTGGAAAAGATTACTAACAGTAACGTTAGTTTATTGTAAAATTGTGATTCAATTTTTAAAAGTTTAACCTTATAGCATCTACATATTTTTACTATGGTACGGTTTTAAAAATTGTGTTCATTGTGTTGAACAACTAGTGTACACGTCTTGATTCGTTCACTTTATAGATCACATGTCAAAGGCCAATGTCAAAACATTTAATGTAGGCCGTTTTACATTCGAATTCAACTATGATATTAAGATATGTGATAACACAAATGCGTATTCTTTCCCTGAGTATCAGTGAGATGATTTCTATTTACTATTTCGTACGCTAAAATACTACTTGCACGCAATACTATTAAGTCCACTCGTGAAAGCTTATTTTCATTTTTGTTATCTAAATTCAGAACACGGCAGAAAGAGCTTTACATGTGACTTCCAAGCACAGTCATCATAACTAACGGTATTCTGACCTCGAGATGTTTCTCTTTTGTTTCTTTTTTGAGTCACTGTCCTATTATAAACTTTGACATTTACGAAAAGTTAATGATTGTCTACCCGAAGAATAGATTCCTTAAGGTTCATCATAACCTTTTGGCTAAAATGGCCGTATTTACACACCAAATTTTACTCTGAGTACAGACTAACCTATACACCTGCAACAGTTTTAAGGGATGGCAGGAACTAGATATATAAATTTTAAATGCATTTTATGTTTCAGAAAATTATAAACTTTTCTAGATTTTGCTATCCATTTTTTTTCGTTCCTGCAGAAGGTGCAAAAATTAACTAAGTAGTGAAAACAATTGAGAAGCTCCCCTCATATAATCAATGTTGTGAGTAGTATTGATATAGATGGACAATAGACACCTGTAAACAATAGGTGATTTAACAGGTTTAAACTGTGTAACTGAGTGGACCGTATTAAATGAAACTCGGGTGTTTGTTTATTTTGCTATCTTCTGCAGACTGGAAAAAAATGCACATCAAAATGCAGGTAAGTTTTTAATTTTCTGAAACGCAGACTTCATATAACTTTTATATATTAAGTTCCTGCCATGCCTTAAAACTTTCCTGGATGTACCAGTTTGTCTGTACTCATAGTAATTTTTGAGGTGTAAACACGGCCATATTTTTCAATTCCTTATGATGAACCTTAACTTTGAATGTATTTTTTTAATATATTTAGCCTTTTAACTTTTTTCATTAGAGCGTCACTGATGCTTTTTAGCTCACCTGGCCCAAAGGGCCAAGTGAGTTTTTCTCACCACTTGGCGTCCGGCGTCCGTCGTCCGTCCTCGTCGTCCGTCGTCGTCGTCGTCGTCGTTAACATTTTACATTTTGAACTTCTTCTAGAGAACCACTGAATGGAATGAAACCAAACATGGCATGAATGTTCCTTATGAGGTGCTGACCAAGTGTTGTTACTTTGTAGCCGATCCTTTATCCAAGATGGCCGCCAGCGGGGGAATTAGTTTAACATAGGACCCTATGAGAAATGCATACAAATGACTTCTTTTAGAGAACCACTGAATGGAATGAAACCAAACATGGCATGAATGTTCCTTATGAGGTGCTGACCAAGTGTTGTTACTTTGTAGCCGATCCATCATCCACGATGGCCGCCAGCGGGGGACTTAGTTTAAAATAGGACCCTATGGGAAATGCATACAAAAGACTTCTTTTAGAGAACCACTGAATGGAATGAAACCAAACATGGCATGAATATTCCTTATGAGCTGCTGAACAAGTGTTGTTACTTTGTAGCCGATCCATTATTCAAGATGGCCGCCAGTGGGGGACTTAGTTAAACATAGAACCCCATGGGAAATGCATACAAATGACTTCTTTTAGAGAACCACTGAATGGAATGACACTTAACATGGCATGAATGTTCTTTATGAGGTGCTGACCAAGTGTTGTTACTTTATAGCGGATCCATCATCCAAGATGGCCGCAATTGGGGGACTTAGTTTAACATAGGACCCTACGGGAAATGCATACAAACGACTTCTTTTAGGGAACCACTGAATGGAATGAAACCAAACATGGCATGAATGTTCCTTATGAGGTGCTAACCAAGTGTTGTTACATTGTAGCCGATCCATTATCCAAGATGGCCCCCAGCGATGGACTTAGTTTAACATAGGACCCTAAGGGAAATGCATACAAATGACTTCTTTTAGAGAACCACTGAATGGAATGACACTAAACATGGCATGAATGTTCTTTATGAGGTGCTGACCAAGTGTTGGTTCTTTATAGCGGATCCATCATCCAAGATGGCCGCCAGCGGGGACTTAGTTTAACATAGGACCCTATGGGAAATGCATACAAATGACTTCTTTTAGAGAACCACTAAATGGAATGAAACCAATCATGGCATGAATGTTCCTTATGAGGTGCTGACCAAGTGTTGTTACTTTGTAGCCGATCCATTATCCAAGATGGCCGCCAGCGATGGACTTAGTTTAACATAGGACCCTATGGGAAATGCATACAAATGACTTCTTTTAGAAAACCACTGAATGGAATGAAACCAAACATGGCATGAATATTCCTTATGAGGTGCTGACCAAGTGTTGGTTCTTTGTAGCCAATCCATCATCTATGATGGCCGCCAGTGGGGGACTTAGTTTAACATAGAACCCTTTGGGAAATGCATACAAATGACTTCTTTTAGAGAACCACTAAATGGAATGAAACCAAACATGGCATGAATATTCCTTATGAGGTGCTGACCAAGTGTTGTTACTTTGTAGCCAATCCATCATCCATGATGGCCGCCAGCGGGGGACTTAGTTTAACATAGAACCCTATGAGAAATATATATAAATGTCTTCTTTAAGAGAACCACGGAATGGAATGAAACCAAACATTGCATGAATGTTCCTTATGAGGTGCTGACCAAGTGTTGTTACTTTGTAGCCGATCCATCATACAAGATGTCCGCCAGTGGGGCCTTTTGAATGAAATCCAACATAGCCTGAATTTTCCTTTCCGTATGTCAGAGGTTGTATTATTACTTTTAGCCAAATTTTATATGTTATTATATGATTTCAAAAACCCAAGTAGAATCAGGTGAGCGATACAGGCTCTTGAGAGCCTCTAGTTTTTTTTTGCAAACTTAACTCGTGTCTGGTGTACATCATTTAAATTCTGGTATATTTTTATAACTACATACCTTTTTATATAAATTGATTATTTTGAAAGTGTATACAGGTAGTCATAAACTTCTGAACTAAGAAATTTTTCGGCAAAACTAAGTTTCCCTGTATAATGTTTGAATTGATTTTAAAATTAAAATCAGGAAATCCTTAAAATTTGAGACGTTTTATGAGACCAAAATAAGTCTTTTCATAAGAGGTCCAAATCAATTGCATGTCACAGGTTTATCCGCACAAAACATCTACCATGAGTAAAGACAGCTTCAATACGAGTTGGTCATAAAGGCATTCATGTAGGAAACAAAATATATGATATATAAAATAAATGCATCCAGAATTTCAGATTATAAAGCAAAGTGAGAGCATACATTTATTCTGCGATAGGTTTGTGCAATTTGCATACGTCATCCGGTTAGGAGAAATAACAATTTGCCAAATGCTTATAATTGGAAAAATTAAGCACATTCCCAAGTAATAAATAAAATAATCGAGCTTCAAAATGATTATTCAAATCGGCCCATTCAAATAGAAACTGTAAACATATACTCTTACCTAACATCTTCTCTAAACACTCAGTTATTTCAATACAAAAGCAAACACAAATTCAGCAACAATCTTTTTGTGACACGGTAGTCAGCGGTCTTAGGTTCATGTATTGCTTTTCTTTTTTTAAAGAAAGCAACTTGTTTTACTTACTATATATCATTAAAATGGAGAGGAGAAGGAAAGCAGATTAGTATGTACTTAGACGATGCACTCGGTGCACATGACGATGAGAAATTATGTTATACAATAAGTAGCGGTTTTATAACCAAGGCTGAAAATGTTGTGTACTACTATTAAAAACCTTATATTTTCAGGCATTAAGATATTTAAGGAGTTTTTACTATTAGAAGTGGGACATTTAAAGACGTATCGTATCCGTATCTGATACGTTGACGTATCTAAACGTAGATATGGGTTATAATTCAAGTAATTATTTACGTGCTTTAAAAAATAGTACTAGTAATCGAGAAAAGGGAAAAGAGATTGGGAGAAAAGGAAACGGCAATATATATTTTTATCTCTTTTATTTCTGATATATAAATAATGTTGAATAATTGATTAATTTATGTATTAGTTTACATACTTGGTTCTTGTATGTCAAAATCTGGACTTAATTATATTTATTGCGCTAAAAGTGATGTTTCTATTTTATTTCAGTACTTATTATACAATTATGAAAACATCATATCATTGCACGGACGACAACAGAAGCTTATATTTACACACATATAACAATCACGTGATTTCCGTGTCAATCTATATTCTTGTATATGTTTTAAAACTTGATATTTAAACCATTAGAACTACCCAGGCGTGAAGTTGAAATTTAAAACAAATAAAGGTAACGTTAATAATATTCATACACTTACTTTAGATTTGCTAATAAAAGGGAATTGAATCATCCACATCATATGAGTCGAATTGATTACTAATACCATTAAACTAAATTTATAAATCAAAATGTAGCAGGCAATCCTTTTTTCAAATATGTAGTGAAGTACACCTTCTAGGGTGCGCTCGACTCTCGGACTTTATACGAGTTTTGTTTTTGAATAGTTGTTAATGACTTTTTGTTAACAATAAACGCTAGCACATTAAAAAGTGTGTAAACTATGTTTAAAATGTTATAATAAAAATCTCTTTTTTTGCCACAAAGTCCCGATTTTCTGAACGAAGTTTCCTTTATATTATATATGCACAATATGGCAAATCTTTATTGTGTCATTGCTTTTTTTATTTTAATACACAATTTCGTAATACACATGGCTACAGAAGGACTCATAAATCTTAAATTCACGACGGAGAAGTGGTGATGTTTTAGATATCGAGTGATTACATATACACGAGTATTCACAAGTTGAAAACTGTCATGTACATGTAATAAAAAGTGTAGCAATGGGTATAAATGTGAGAAAGATATCAAACAAAGAAAGACATATATTTAAACCTGAAAATAATCTATTAAACACTAACACATAGATATTTTCTCAGATACGTCAACGTATCAGAAACGGATACGATACGTCTTTAAATGTCCCACTTCTAATGTCTAATGATATAAATAGAAGTGGGACATTTAAAGACGTATCGTATCCGTTTCTGATACGTTGACGTATCTGAGAAAATATCTATGTGTTATTGTTTAATAGATTATTTTCAGGTTTAAATATATGTCTTTCTTTGTTTGATATCTTTATTTCATTTATACCCATTGCTACACTCTTTTTATTACATGATAGTTTTCAATTTATGAATACTCGTGTATATCTAATCACTCGATATTTAAACAATCACCACTTCTCTGTCGTGAGTTTAAGATTTATGAGTCCTTCTGTAGCCATGTGTATTACGAAATTGTGCAATAAAATCAAAACAGCAATGGTGCAATAGAGATTTGCCATATGGTGCATATATACAAAGAAAACTTCGTTCAGAAAATCGCGACCTTGTGGCAAATATATTAAAATCTACATATAAAATTTTAAACATAGTTTACACTATTCTTAATGTGCTAGCGTTTATTGTTAACAAAAAGTCATTAACAACTATTCAAAATCAAAACTCGTATTAAGTCCGAGATTAAGTCACTAAAGTCGAGCGCATCCTAGAAGGTGTACTTCACTACATATTTGAAAAAAAGGATTGCCTGGCTACATATTAATTTACAAATTTAGTTTAATGGCATCAGTAATCAATTCGACTCATATGATGTGGATGATTCAATTCCCTTTTATTAGCAAATCTAAAGTAAGTGTATGAATATTGTTAACGTTACCTTTATTTGTTTTAAATTTCAACTTCACGCCTGGGTAGTTCTAATGATTTAAATATCAAGTTTCAAAACATATACAAGTATATAGATTGACACGGAAATCATGTGATTGTTATATGTGTGTAAATGATAGCTCCTGATGTCGTCCGTGCAATGTTTTCATAATTGTATTATAAGTACTGAAATTCGTAGTGCATTTCTTTTAGAACATAAATGAAAATTAAAAAAATTCCACCTGCGCTTTCTCAATGAAATTTTTACAGTGTGTTGTACTACTTTTGGGACAAATTACATCAAAATTATAGAAAACTTCATCACCTCTAACTCAAAATATGGACAATTTTGTGTTTGGGGTGCCTTGAAACAAGATATACGTTTAGATACGTCAACGTATCAGATACGGATACGGTACGTCTTTAAATGTCCCACTTCTATTAGTGTTCATTCATTCCGGAACAGTAATATACATTTATCTGTAGACTGTATTTTTCTTATTGATCCTACATCAAAAGGTCATTAGAACTGAGGACAGGGGACACTGGAATAGTTACTGTAAATGGATGATTGTGTATATATATGTGTAATATAGTTATATTGTTTATTATTTTATATGTCACAAACTTAATGTTTTAGTTTAAATGGCAATAAATATTTGAATTTATAAGATAAAAAGATTTAAGGTTTAAAATGCACATGAAGCCAATGTTTAACCTTTTAAATCTGAAGTTCTTGGCAGACTATAGCATGTATAGTGTACAGTGAAAACCCATGTAATATTGTTCACGATACGTGGTTAGAATGTGGGTTTTCTACAAGTTCCAGATGGAAGGAGTTCACAGTATTGAAAATGTATTTTTGTCTTTGATAAACTTTTTAATTTGCAACAATACAAAATGTTGTTAGTAAAAGGAGCACGACATCAGTATTGCAAAAGTTTTAGACATTTTAGCACATATATTGCACAATGTAAAATTTATATTGACATGGTAGTGAGTCTACGCACTGAGAATAAGAGAGCAGATTATCTTAGTCGGATTGTTTATTAACATTATTGCCTATAGACTAATTCTGAATTTGTATTTCAGATAGTTGAATCCCTTGGGGGACCTCATGAGGTTGATTAGTTTGCCTCTGATGACAATTTTAAATTGATAGTTTTTTATTCCAGATTTTGGAATGTGAATTCGTCACGTATTGACGCTTTCACGGTTGATTGGCGAGGGATTAACGGGTTGTTCATTTCACCTGTTTCTTTGTTATCACAAGAATTAAGGTAGCACTACAGTCAGAATTTTCTGACTCAAACCAACAGTCTTTAAAGATTAATTTCTCAAAAACTACTCGATGGATTTTGAAAATCTTTAGCTCATTATAAAGGTGAAATATTAATTCTTCTTAATCTGTAGATAAATTAATTTTTGGTTTGATTTATCTCAAATTATAGCTCCTTAATTGCCAAAAAAGTGGTCTTCCAACTTGGATGAAAATGACACATTCAGGTCAAATGGTAGTAAAAATTTGTTTTCATTGCTTTAATCAACCATACACTATAAACAAAACCGTGTCTCAGATTTTTGATATATGCCTCCAGTAAGAAGATATATTGATTTAACTGCTGGGTGCCAAACCTCATTTCACCTTTCATCTTTGGACAACTATAAATTCATTTAGAAACAAATTATCCAAAAACTGGGACACAGTATTGTAGAAATCACATATATCAAAGTCAAACCAAAAGGGGTACCAATGAAGTTTCTATTTTCATTTTTTGCTAACAATTCTCATGAAAAATTGTTCAGAGAAATGACCTTAAAACTAAATTTCCCCCTTATAACCCCTATAAATGCATCATTAATACAAAAGTTCCACTGAGAACACCCCAGGAGTGTTCTGACACCATTATTTTATCAATATAACCACAGACTTTGTGTCTTTGATGCTCTAATACTGTAAATTTTGAATTATATGTGCACTGACCAACACTAACTTATCATTTGGCGGGAGTTTGACGTCACAGATTTGACCAACATCTGTGATGTAGTAATTAAATATAGACAAAGCTCCGCCTCTATCCAGACAGTCTAAGATAAGAGAATAACAGTAATGACCAGCTGCATATAAACAATTTTTAACATCATTATATTCACTATAAAGAATGATTTCATTTGTATTTTGAAAAGAAATATACTATGAAATTAGCTAGAACATTAAAATTGTGCAATAAAAGACATGTTCCAAAAAAGATCAAGACCATCCCCTTGCTGAAAATAGACTGCCTCACATGATTCATGAGTCTTATGGAATTTAAAAATTTCACATAAACTTAAAATTGGTTAAAGTGCCTGAAACTCCTAATAAAAGACAGATTCAGAGACATATACTTCTTGTTTGTAGTAACAACCTCCTTGGTAGTAAGAACCTTAAAAGTTTAAAGTTTGTCAGAGGCTTTCAAAGATACTTTCACACTCTTATCCATATATATAGTTTTGTTCATTTTGGTAAGATTTTTTCCCTTTAAATTTTCTCCTTTTTAATAACTTTCCCTTTTCTCTGTTTACTTCAAAGTTATATAAATTACTTTTGTTGCAATACACATGATAGAATGAGATAAGATAACACTATTTATCTTGTGGTCAGTGATTAACAGCTGGACACTGGCATCAACAGATGATTGGCATAATAGCCCCTCCTAAATGCCTATATATTTAGATTAATTACCATGTGCCTTTATTTACATAAATTCATTATCAATTTACTCTCTGTTGTGATATGATAATGATTTTTGGATTTTTACAAACTGTGCAGCATAATACTTACTTTAAAATTATGTGATAAAAAAAATATCTTAAAAAAATCACTGTTAGACTGTAGTGCTACCTTAATGTATATTCGACAGTGAAAATTAAACTGTTGGTACTTTTACTTTATACTAGCGCTCTGCTGGTTTTTTTTGGCTAAAGCCTTTTCTATATGGTAATTGGTTTCATTTCTGAAATGACAAATTTTATGGATCTTCCTTCTTACAGATATGCTTATACAGCTGGTATGAGTAAAAATGCCATATTTGGCAATGTTGATTTAACATTTGCATATTAGCATTACCGATGGATTGTTCATCCAGTTATAGATCACTTTAATGTGAGCATGTATTATAGATCACTTTGATGTGAGCATGTATAATATCACTTTGATGTGAGCATGTATTATTAGATCACCTTGATCTGAGCATTTATATGATAGATCTCTCTTGATCTTTTGGTATGATTTACTAGCTTTACTAGAATTTGAATTTCAGTTAGTTTTTGAGTTGATGTTTCATAAGAATTTTGCGGATAGTTAAATGCATAGTACATAGCTGATAGTTATAATTTTAGATTGCTTTTATTAGTTGTGTTTTATTTTTTAATTACAAATATATTTTTGCAGGCACTCTCCGGAAGAATAGCTGGATTTATCTGCTTCGCTAGTTAGCTAAGTGAATTTTTTCACAAAACAAATGTAGGAATCTCAGCAGTTTCTACTACAAAAGGATATTATCAGAGTGTTTTACACTGGAATAATTGGCCTGCATTAAACAGAATTGAAAATGATTATACTGTACCAGCAAAAGCTTTTTACGTTGTTTTATATTTAGCTGTATTGACATGATTCGAGAAATACTGTTAGTCCAGTTGAACAACCGTTTTACTCTTTACAGTGGATACAAACCCTTGTTGGATCATCATGTTTACCGACGACTTCATCTTGAGTAATTAACCTACTAGAAGATGTGAGGCGTAGCTTGCCTGCTCCTACGAATATAAAGGAGCCTGTTTCGGTAGAATTACTGCATAAATTAAAAATGTGGGTTACTATGAATTCTTTTGGTGACTTATATAATCAGCGTATTTAATATTTGTACGTGTTTCATTGCTTTTGGGAGTTTTATGAGTTGCTTTATAATCAACGAAGTGATTGTTTTAAGTTATTTTAGATCATTATATGTCTTTTGTCATCTAACGTATCAAAACGCGTATACATATTGAGAGATGGCGGTGCAGTTTCATTCGTATAAGTGTCAGTGAAAAATATGGAATTATTTTTGCATTGGGCTGATATTTCTAGCAATTTTGATGAGTTTATTTATTTGTTTATTTATTAGGTCTTTCAACCTTTTCGGTTGAAAGACCTATAGGTTTTGTTCTGATTATTAAGTATTTCCACTTTTCTGTGGAAAGACTTATTGTTTTTCTTCTGATTGTTAAGTCTTTCCACTTTTCTGTGGAAAGACTTATTGTTTTTGTTCTGATTATAATTATTATTAAGTCTTTCCACTTTTCTGTGGAAAGACTTATTGGTTTTCTTCTGATTATTATTAATTTTTTTTCCGCCAACTTTTGTTCTTGCGATAAATGTTTGTTTCGCAATATGTCGCTTAGATATTTCTCATATTGTATTGTATAGTTTATGCGCTTTTGTATTTCATCCTGCTAAGCCGAACCATTTTCTTTGTAAGAGTTATCTCCCTATTCACTGTTTATCATCTGTGTGCATCTTCTTCGTAACAAAAAAAAGATAGCGACAACATTTTTCTTACAAATTGTTCATTACGTCCTCAGTAATTTTTGGCGTATTTGGATCTAAGCGATTTGATGAAATTTTATAGGAGTTATCTACCTTTACAAAATAAATTTGTTGGTATGTTTATTTAACTCAAACAGTTAACCGTATAACCCTGGAATATTTTTATTTGAGTCCCCTAGGTACTAACTTAGAAAATGAGGTCAAGGTCAAAGGTCAAGGTCAAGTTCTCAATTGTGACAGCTTTATTGTAATGAAGATATGCTACATTTGATCTTATACTATTAAATGGCATCTTAGAGGAGTTGTTGCCCCTGAAATGTCTTGATATGAGGTTATTTGATTATAACTTCAATTAAGTTCATTATAAAGACATTTGACCTTATACAAAAGGTTAAGTGACAACTGACCTTGAAAAATGGCTACCGGAAGTGACCTTCAGAAAACCGGAAGTAGCTTTTTTTGCAATTTTTTCACATAAAATGCTCAGAATCCATATATTTTGTCATATAGATACATGAACAGATTACTGAAGATTAAAAATAATTTCGAACAAACCGGAAGTGGCCAATTATCTCCCATTCTACTTACAAAAGTATATAGAAACTATATATTTTTGGGATCAGTGTGAAAGAAGCTATCATATCAGACCGGTTGTGACATTTATTTAACCGGAAGTAGCATATTATCTCCCTTATATCACTCTAAAAGATAATTAAACCATCATTTATCGCATCAGTATGAAGAAACTACCTTCTTATCCAAATTTCTTTGGTGTGGAAAAAGACTTTCAATTGTTCTCTGAACAATTAGTTTTTAATTATTTTTATTTTTTTTCTTCTGCCAAATTTTTTTCTTGCGAAGTAGGGTTGTTTCATAAGTTGTCACTTAGATTTTTGGAAGATGATATCATATAGTTTATACGCTTAAAAAACTGACAACCGCGTAACCAAATACTTAACTTTGTAAGAGTTATCTCCCCAAACACTGTTATTCTTGTGGCAACTACTTCGCAACCGTAAAACATTACGACAAATTTATTTTACCAAATTGCTCGTTACATCTTCAGGATTAAGTGAGCTGTTGTACCAAAGCTATACGGAGACTCCATATGAGAGTTATGCCCCCTTTTGTATATGATATAAGTGATATTCATTTCTTACTGGTAAACCATAAGTGATAGAGACCTAAGGTCTTTTGACTTAAGATCCTTGGTTCAAAAAAATGAAAATAAGGTCAAGGTCAAAGGTCAAGGTCATACTCTAAATTTTGATTTTTGCTTATTTTCACTTATTTTCAACAACCGTGAAAGATATTGACAAATTATTTTTATTAAATTGTGAGTTGCGACATGTTGTAACTTATAAATTTTGGTTGGAAGGGTGCCTAAACAATAAATGAGAGTTTTCGCCCATCTTATATTTAAAATCATGCCTAAAGTGATATAACTCATTAACCATAAATATAACAGACCTAGGGTCTTTTTATTTGAGGTCCTTTGTTTGTGACCTTGAAATTGAGGTCAAGGTCAAAGGTTAATAGGATGTTCTAGATTTTGACCTTTGCTTTAAATTCATATTTATACATTATAAAGTCATAGGAACTGAGATTTTAAATTGATTTTTAATATTTTGATATAAAATATATCTTTAATTGTGGAAAGACCTTCAATTGTTCTTTGAAAAATTGGTTTTTAATTATTATTTTTTTATTTTTTTTTCTTCCGCCTAATTTTTTTTCTTGTGTAGTATTGATGTTTCAAAAGATGTTGCTTAGATATTTGGAATATGATATATCACAGTTTATACGCTTTAAAAATTTACAACGGCGTAACAAAATACTTTACGTTGTAAGAGTTATCTCCCCAAACACTGTTTTTCTTGTGGCCACTACTCCTTTGCAACCGTAAAAGATTACGACAAATTTATTTTACCAAATTGCTCGTTACATCTTAACGATTAGGATATTCATTCGGACCTAAGCTTTACAGAGACTCCATATGAGAGTAATTCCCCCTTTTCCATTTGAATTAAGTGATATGCATTTCTAACTGGTAAACCATAAGTGATAGAGACCTAGGGTCTTTAGATTTGAGGTCCCTGGTCCAAAAAAATGAAAATGAGGTCAAAGGTCAAGGTCATATTCTAAATTTTGATTTTGGCTGATTTTCACTTCTTTTCAAATACCGTATGACATATTGACAAATAATTTTTCATTAATTGTTAGTTGCGACATGTCCTTAATTGTATATTTTGGTTGATAGGGTGCACATACAATAAATGGGAGTTTTTGTCCATCTTACATTTAAAATTACGCGTCAAGTGGTATTACTCATTAACCAAGCATATTAGAGACCTGGGGTATTTTGATTCAAGGTCTTTGGTTTGTGACCTTGAAATTGAGGTTAAAGGTTAATGGGACGTTCTAGATTTTGACCTTTGCTTTAAATTCATATTAATACATCATAAAGCCATAGGAACTAACATTTTAAACTGATTTTTCATATTTCAATATCAAAATGGATCTTTTCTAGTGGAAAGACCTTCAATTGTTCTCTGAACAATTGGTTTTTAATTTTATTATTTTTTATTTTATTTCTGTATTTTGCCCAAATATTTAGATGTTGATGTTTTACGTAAAAAAAAATACGCCAGTCTCATACTTAAGGATGCCTGAGCTCTTTATTGAAGTTTTCAGCCGTTTGTTCTTGATATTAAATGTTATAGGTTTTACAGTTTTAGGTCTGAAGGTGCTAGTGCTTGTGCTAATTTAGGTTTACCAGACTCTTTTCGGTAAGAGACACGGTAGATGGTGTTCCGATACGACAAACGATATTATCGTGAAGGATTCTTTAGATAATTTCTATCGAATTATTTTCAGACTTTTATTGCATGATATAGATCACCTTTTAAATTTTTCCCGTTCTTTGTGTTTTCGGCCCTCGGCTCTGTCGTGTGGTATTGCACTTTACTCTTTTTTGTTATTTATTATTTTGATTATTATCAGGGGTTGTGATATATGGGTGTTAACGGAAGAAGAACTGACTATCTTTATTTGTTGAATCAGAGACATATAATACGTCTCTGGTTGAATTTAGACTAGAGTTGTCTTATTTGCAATCATACCACATCTACATATTTTGATATTAAAGTGTTCAAATGTTCAATTTTAAGAACCTACTTTCATTGGTCTGCACAATAGAAAAAAAAACAATAACAATTTAATATCAACAACCTTGATATGACAATATTAAACAGAACTTTCAATACATTTGTATAATCAAATAGTGTCAGAGTCCTCAGGGTCCTCAGTGTTTTCTCAAGTGAGAGGTTTAACCAGCTATAAAACCAGGTTCAATCCACCATTTTCTACATGAGAAAATGCCTGTACCAAGTAAGGAATATGACAGTTGTTATCCATTCGTTTGATGTGTTTAGACTTTTGATTTTGCCTTTTGATTTTTGATTTTCCTTTTTGAATTTTCCTGGGAGTTCAGTATTTTTGTGTTTTTACTTCTTCCATACGATACAAGGTAAACTAGTTTGCCCCATAACACCTATTTATCCTTTTAGTAGCTCATAAAAGGTCATTTGACAAATTTTGAGCAGATTCTTGATTACCTTTCTTTTGATTTGAGATCCAAATAATACCATTGCAAATATAAGGTAAAAGTGCAAGTCAGCCTTTCCCGCCATATTTCATAAATCAAATATTTCGAAAAGGAGCTGTCATAAGGAACGCCACAACTGCCCTATGATAACAATAACTATATCATTAATAGTATAGATATATCATGAAGCAAACGTTCTATACTAATACGACACTTGACTATAATACTCTGTCAATTTGCTATATCACTTAAAAATAAATTTATATACTATAAAGATACTCTGATACAACATGGAGCAACTTTTTCATACTATTCTGTCATTTCACTTTGTTATGAAGATAATATTTCATACTATTGTAACGTGAAACCATGCGTTTATATCACAAACGTCCATTCCAGTAAATACTTGGATCCAAGTTGTCCACAAACAATACAGTAATACTAAAACCTACAACTTTCTATATTATACACAATGAACTTAAATATGCACACGGGTTCTTTGCCGATATAAACTAATTAGCATTTTGCTATTACTTGTATCTTGTATAATCCATCTGATGAGTTGAGCCTTTTTCCACTGATTTGTATAGTTCGTCCTTATGTTGTACTGTTACACCACTGTCCCAATTCGGGTAGAGATTCCGCTAACATGTTTAACTTCGACACATTCTGTATGCATGCTCCTGTCCCAAGTCCGGAGCCTATAATTCAGTGGCTGTCGTTTGTTAATGTGTTACATATTTGAATTTCGTTCATTTTTGGTTTATAAGTTTGGCCGTTAGTTTTCTCGTTTGAATTGTTTTACATTTGTCATGTCGGGGCTTTTTAGAACTGACTATGCAGTATGGGCTTTGCTCATTGTTAAAGGCCAAACGGTGACCTATAGTTTTTAATTGTGTGTCATGTGGTCTTGTGAAGAGTTTTCTCATTGGCAATCATACCTCATTTTCTTTTTATATTGTCATTTATTCAAGTCCATAAAATCATTCGAAAATTTTAACTAGATATGTTTCAAATGTTTATGTTGCAATTTGAGATGGTCTGAAAATCCTTAGTAAACAGATGCATTTATTTGTAGTTGACTTCTGAAAAAAAAATGCATGTATGTATCTAAAAACACAATATTGACTCTGCTGTTGTTCCGGTCGCAAACTGTAACACTTTCTCTTATGTCATTGGTTGTCTGTTGCCACCTGATAAAAAATAAAAACCAACTTGAAATGTTACTTATTTTATACTTGCAGTGGAGTTAAACAGACAAGAGCAATTAAAGAGGGACGAAAGATACCAGAGGCACAGTCAAGCTCATAAATCGAAAATAAACTAACGCCATGTCTAAAAATGAAAAGGACAAACAGACCAACAATAGTACACATGACACAACATAGAAAACTAAAGAAAAAATAACACGAACGCCACCAAAATGTAGGGGTGATCTCAGGTGCTCCGGAAGGTCAAGCAGATCCTGCTCCACGTGTGGCACTCGTCGTGTTGCTCATGTTATAACAAATCCGGTAAATAGTCTTATTCGGTATGTCACATTCATGAAAGGGAAGGGGATTGTAGTTACGACGTTAGGAACATATCCGATATCATCTGTGAAAACGGTTATTCCATAACGGTCAACCAACTCGTGATGGCGTCCGTAAAATTTACGTTAGATTAAAAAGATTTTACATCGCAAAAACATTTCGCTATAGTGAATTGAAACTGTGCAGATTGTCTCAACTGATTAATAATATGATATGCACTAAGAAACCCCCACGTTTTTTCGAATAAACAAATATTACGATAAGAGTTATGTGATCCCAGGATAAATGGTGGCAAAAAAAGTAATGCAGACTGTAAGGAAATAACATTAGCTTTAAGAAATACACACCAATAATTTAATGAATAGATTGCCACAACATCTATTCATCGTTTGTCCTTGAGAAGACATGTATATCTATTTATGTCGAAACACGATATTTAAATGTTAACTGCTTTGCTTTGAACAATACAGTCTACTTACGAAACAGTCCTTATAGTATGATAATTAGGTGCAACTGACCGAGATTACTGTCAGCAAAATCTGATGAAAAGATTATTAAATCTGGTTTCTTATGTGAATTTTCTTTTTTGCAGATTTCATTAGCATATACAGTACTGTTTATTTAAACAGTTTAATTCCCGCTTGAAAACTTACATTCAAATAATTTATGTGATCTTAATCATGTTAATTTGGTTCATTCCCTCTATTCCCACTTTTTAAAAATAAGGTAAGAAAAGGTAAAATTTCATGTGGGAATAGGAAGAAAACTTGTGATAACAAAGGATTATACTGTACAAACATTTTTTAATCAACTGTTAATTGACCAGTGTTTTTTTATTAGAACAAGCAAAAAGTAATATTTGCATCTGTATAAATTCTGGGATTTATTTAACAAAATAAATATGAAAGAAATTAAAATAAATATAAGTAAATTATTTCATTACTTTTATAACACAAATTCAACTGTAGATTTAAGCAAGCATAATGTAACACAAATTATACAACAGCACTAAATAAAATCACACATTGTAGCACAAACTTTGGGCAATCACTGTTTACAAGTCTATTAAAGTTTGTTAATCTATTCCACGTGAAGAAGGTAGGAGGCTGCATCACCAAATTCTACTGTTGTGACTTCATGGTTGCAGTGTCTAATCTTAAGTTCGTCTAATCTGTGGTTGATTTCTACATGCTTCTTTTTGGCGGCCACTCTCTTCCCACCGGCTGCATACTGAATCATGGTCAGGGTGTTGAAGGCTTCCTTATCGTTCCGAAGTTTAATAAGTTGAAAGATGTTCGCATGTGGATGCGTGACCGTGATGTTTCTTCAGGTTGTTGTGCCATCCTCTAGATGATTTGTTGTCCTTGGTCCATGCGTTAAGTAGTGGTCCCAAATGTGACTGTTCGGTTTAACCCAGTATGTTGTTACATAGTCTAAAGGCTGTGTAGTTGATGTTGGTATCAATCTGATCTATGTGTGTTAGGACATTTAACCACAAATGTTCAACCTCAGCAACAGGCATTTGTGGAAGTACAGCGGCACGGTTGATGAATATTGTTTCCACCTATTATTTATATCTTTGATTATTGGTCCAAGTAATTATATTTCTAGAGTAATACTTTAATTCCACATCTTAAGTTTATACTTAGTTATAATGTCTATAATCGTTTTATTATTTATATCATGATTTATTTGTACAACAGACATTTTTTTTTAAATAAATCTGACTCCAATATTTTCATCATAATTTTTCTTTATTTTTAAGTACAAATTCAATCTTTTTTTGAAATAAATCCAAGCCCTTTTTTGAATAAATCTAACCTCAATCTATTTATCATAATTTTTCTTTATTTTTAAGTATTACAAATAAATAAGGTATTGTACCAATTATGCTATGCTTTTTAAAAAATACAGGTATATCTTGGGTGAAATTCTAATCAACCTTGATTGTTATAAAAACAAATTATTTATCAAAACATCTATTGTTATTTGCAAGTGGGAATAGAAGGAATAGTATTTTTAAAAAGTGGGAATAGGAGGAAGACACCGTTAATTTTACCTAATTAACGTGATGGTACCCATATTGGTGTCTTCTGGCTATTCCTACATTTGGTATATTACTATTCTTGCTATTCCTACATGGGGGATTAGTGGAACAACAAAACATGTTTTTATTGCAAAATATGTTGTTTTAGTCATTAGTGTCTAATTTGGTTAAAGGTAAATTTACCTGTGGAAATTAAATAAAAATTATGATTTATATGTAAAAATGAGACTTTTTTGTTTGAAAACATGCATGAAGTAATAATTTTCAGTATTTTGATACCATCGAATTTCTAAAAAAAAAATTGAAAGAAAAGGAAGTTAAAGTATTGGAAAAATAAAAATAAAAAGAAAATTAATAGTTACCCACACTTTCAACTTCAGCCTCAAAGAATTTATTAATTTCATTATTTTAACTAATTATGATTTTTAAAAATGAATATAAACCAAGATGTTCCTCGACTATCAGAAATGCAGCAACTTCAGTCTTCCCAGATATCAACATCAAAGGGTGTTTTTTCCACTACATTCAGTGTATCTGGAGAAATGCACAGAAGCATGGTCTGCAAACTGAATACAATGAAAAGGGCGACATTCACCAACTTGTCCGTAGAGCTGTTGTACTGCCACTTTTACCACTCAAAACAATTGAAGATGTTCGGCTTAATGCACTTGAAGACATCGATGATTTAGATACTACTACACCAACACTTAACTTTTCTGACTATGTAACCAGCTACTGGGTAGAGAAAACCCAAAGTCTGTGGAATCACTATGCAACAGAAGGTCCTAGAACAACAAACCATTTAGAAGGTTGGCATAATATGCTTAAGAAGTTAGTAAAAGCAGCTCACCCAAACATCTTCAGTATGATTAGTTTTTTGAAACAAGAAGAAGCCTTCAATGCTTTCACATTGATCCAGTACAGAGCTGGCGGGAAACGTATCACAAGAAAGACGAAGTACAGGGAAATAGATGACAGACCTCCAAACACTGAAAATAAGGTTACAGAATGATGAAGTGATATTATTTACTTGTATATATTATTGTGAATAATTGGAATTACTTGTGCATGCCATTATAGCTATAATTTTGAATATTATTTACATAAACTGTGCTATGAAATTATTAAATGAAATAAAAGATTTTGATATAAATTCTTCTTTTTCTTTATTTTCAACAAGAGTTACCTGGATTTACCTTGGTTCATTAGATCTCATTAGTTTAGTGTTGTTACAACATAATCCTAAATAATCCCATTGTTTACACAAAAATTCTGGGAACTCCTACATAAAATTTTACTTTTTTACCTATTAAATTCAAAATGTAGGAATAGCCAGAATGAACCCCCAATGGCCATATTGCATCTATTTTAAAAGGTTTTGTCACCTACATGTTATTATGATCCAGACAAAAGTTGTCGTGCTGAGTTTATTTTGTAGCTGTATCCTTCTATATTATTTACTATATAATTTTACCAATTTTATTAGGACTTCATATTGAATCGGAGAAAAAACTGGTTTATATCGACCTGCAAACTATCCGTAGTTTTGTAATGAGGAGTAATCAAATTGCATCAATGCTTTAAGTAACATCCATAATTATGGATTATGACTGCTGTTAAATTTATCAAAGACAATGATTTTATCATTTAAAGTCTTTCTTTTTTTGTCAATTAAAAAGACCAAATAAAATATGTGATGTATGTAGCAAACATATTTGTAATTTGATATGAGAAATTCTATTAGTAGTCAAGTTAAAGGTATCTGACTTCAATCCATACACATATTTTTATGAATGACACATTAGGTTAATATTTCGGTATAATTTTTCAAGTTATTTAGAGCAGAAATAATTTTCCAATGAAACATTTGAATCTCGTGTTGTATTTAAATACCTTTTATGTTATATGAAATAATAAGTTTATTTTCCATATTAGATTGTTTCTACATTCGAATTTTCCATTCATATAAGGAAAAATGTCATATTGTAATCACTTTTGCCCTAATTTATATTTCAATTTTTGTAGTGTGGAAGTTAAATTGCAAAAATAATGCTTACTCATATTATAACAAAGCTAAAGGATGTATTACCAATGCTATTTCAACTGATCGGGCGGAGCTTACGTTTTAATTTGCATATGGACATTCTATTAGAAGATGTTTTTTCTTCTTGTATACTCGATTTAGTTTATCCATAAGAAACAACAGCAGAAACATATTTGTTCATGCATGTTCATCCATGTTGAGTCAAATACCGAATTAAACGGTCTTTAGTTCGTTGATAGGCGCCAAACAGTCCCTTACCTGAGACAGGGGTGTAACATTACAACATAAATACAACTATACAGATAAGTTTTTTAAAAGGTTAAACTCATCAGAATGAAACATGTTCTTTACAGTCATTGCCACTCTCTTATTACCATTTTAAAAATAATAATTGTTACCTATTTGATTGTAAGCTATACATCTTTTAAAGATAAACTGTTTTACACAAATCTCGGTCAAGGTTCGGTTATTAAAGGTCAAACTTAATAAATTTCCTGTTCTTATCCCAGGCATAGATTACCTTAGCCGTATTTGGCACAACTTTTTGGAATTTTGGATCCTCAATGCTCTTCAACTTTGTACTTGTTTGGGTTTATAAATATTTTTGATTTGAGCGTCACTGATGAGTCTTATGTAGACGAAACGCGCGTCTGGCGTACTAAATTATAATCCTGGTACCTTTGATAACTATTGTCGTAAAGTTTTGTTTTCAACCGACCCTCATTGTCAATTTCTAGATGTAAGTCAAGATATGAGGCCGACTTAACTGTATCTGTTGTATCCTTTATCTCTAGTTCGATGGGATAGATGCGTTCAACATAGTCACCAAATTTTGAATTATTTAGTGATAGAACGTCATCTATATAGCGGAAAGTAGAGTTATAGGATATTGCTTACGTCTTACATCTTTCTTTCGAAGAAGTTCCTGCATGAAGTCAGCCTTATAATAATAAGGAAACAAATCGGCATGAAGATGGGCACAATTCGTTCCCATTGGAATGCCGACATTATGTCGAAAAACACGTCCTCCAAACGTAACAAATGTGTTGTCAATTTAAGAAATCAAGCATCTTTATAATGTCAGTTTCAGAATATGTTTTGCTTAAATCAGAGTGATCCTTTAGAAATTAGGATGTATCCCTCCCTAAGACAAGATTCTTGTATCTACGTTTGCCATTTTTTTTATGAAACAAAGCAATACCAACTCTTTTAATTTGTCTTTTAGTTCGGAATGTGGAATACTTGTGTAAAGTGTAGAAAAGTCAAATGTTTTCATACTATTGCAAGATGAAAGAGAGTTAGATTGTTAAAACAGCAGAATGTATATATTGTCTATTTTCTAAACATCTTTCTTTATAAATTTTAGGATATGTTACAGTACTTGGACACGAATCATTGTTGTATTTCGCCATAAACTATACCCATTAAGTAGATTTTTTTTTTTTTTATCAAAATCAATGTGTTTTGCAAGGCTACAAATGTGAATAAATGTTTCACAAAGTTCTTTATGCATTTGTTAATAAATGATTTTTTTAACTAGCCTATTTCTTTGCATAATTTGTTGAGCGATGTCAAAGACTGATAACTATCAAGCTTAACTTAAGCGAATGATTTTTCTATAATATCTAAAAGCAGTGAATGTTGTTGATTCAGGAGGTTATGTTTACCTTTTTATAAATACCAAAACAATAATTGAAAATATGTAAGGCTAAATAATGTAAACAAATCGCTTTATTGAAGAAAAAGTAGGTGTATGACTGGTGATCAATTTCAGAGCAAGTTTATGTGCAATACAAAGGTAGATAACTCCTATTTACTTATAATTCGATTTATGTTCAGTCAACACTCAAACAAAAATTCAGAACAACAACAACAACTATTTATTTCCAATGTCGTAACCATTAAACAGTGACGCAACAGTAGATTATAAATGTTCAGGTCTCGTGAATATGTCTAAAATACAAGAAAAATAACACAAATGCACAAAATTAAGGCGTTAATAACATGACATTACTAGCATTATTTTTTACAAGCTTGTGGTAAAGCTTTACATTGTGTTGATAATTTTGAATTCAACTTTGAAATAAATTTATAATGTTTAATCCATAAATATTATTGATTTTCGAAAAAGGGACCGTTTCAACGTATAGATTGAGGTATCAAGGAACATTTTCTTATTCAGTTCCTATTAGGATATATACTGTTGTTGATACTGTTCTTTCTGGTATATATTGGAATGTTTAAATATCTTCCTTTGTAATTTTTCCAGCTCAGATATATCCTTTTTTGTGCATATTTGAACCTCAAGTCCATAAAGATAACGTGGGACGACGTAGGTTTTCCATACTTTTAAAGTTCTATCGGTGGCATCCTTGTTCTTGCATGTAGATTATAACCTAGCAAGGCATACTAGTACATGGTTTATCGGTTTGTTTTTAGTCTTTCATCCAAGTTGACTTAGCCATTCGTTGCTCTGGTGATACCTAGATGTTTCAGCTTTTCTGCTCTTTTTTTTTCTTTTCCTTTCAAGCTGCATGATTGGGACTGGTGTTTTGATCCTTTAGAAACACACATAATTTTGGATTTATCAGGATTAATTTTAACCATGTCCCTTTTGGTGTGAAATTCTATAATGCCTACAATAACTTGTATATCGGACTTTTCATCCAGTTAGGCATTATCTTTCGCGAATGTAAGTAAGCCTACATGTATATTGCTTAAAATGTCCTGTACTAAGTCCGGAAATGGCCATTGTTATATTATAGCTCGTTTCTGTGTGTGTTACATTTTGATGGTGTGTTTCTGTTGTATCCTTGTTCTCTTATATTTGATGGGTTTCCCTGAGTTGAAGTTTGAAACCCTGATTTGTTTTTTCTCAATCGATTTATGAGTTTTCGGAGAAACACATGTTGTAAATAATAAAAGTATCTGAAGAAAAGACCACTTTCGAGTTACGTCCTTCACCGAAAGTGTTCATCAATAACTTTCCCATTATTTGGCTTTGTTTCACCTTCCAAAAAACTTTCACAAAATTTTTTCCGAAAAGCTCTCCTGCTTTCACCGTCATCAATAAAAGAAAGATTAAATTCGTTATTAGAAAGTCAAAGACTAAAATATTTAAACGGCCAATGTTATTAACGCTTATTAACAAACACGTATTATGAGCACAAAAAGAATTTTTAAAAATCTTGTTTGTATAATATGTGTCATCTTTGCATTGATATACATCTCCTACCTGGACAATTGTGAGTGTTACAAGACTCTGATTTACTGTCTGAACCGGAACAGGTTGCTCCACCATGGGCTGGTGCTGGATTTGTGCATGAACGTTTGTACGATATTGATCCTCCACCGCACGCAACAGTACAACCGGAAGTCGCACTCCAACCGCTCCATCCACCATTAACTTAAAAAACGATTTTTCTCAATTTATTTTCATATTTTAATTAATCAATTACATTTGCATTTAATTGAAACAGAGTAGTAATACAATGTACCTTATAACATGAAATACAAATCATTGCAAATTTGTTGGAGCAAAACAAAAATATTTCAAAAATGAAATGGGTTTTGATCAAGTATATTGTTTTTACATAAATATTCACTGGTCATACTTAGTGACTTACAAAATAAAATTAAATCATAAAAGTTAATATTACAATAATTGGCGAGCACTTTTAGGCTCAGCATGCATATAGATTTTACAAAATGATATAAAGGATCAGTTATACGTTGAAGTGGTAATCGACAAATGTGTTCACAAAGCAAAGCAGTCAAATAATTACATATATATACATATTTGTATAAAAGTATGGCATATATCTGTTATTCATATGAAAATGCATCGTATTTGGAATTGGTTTACTAAGGCTTTTCTACCTCAGGCATAGATTACCTTAGCTGAATTTGGCAAAACTTTCAGAACTTTTGGTCGTCAATGCTCTTCAACTTCGTACTTTATTTGGCCTTTTTAACTTTTTTGGATTCGAGCGTCACTGATGAGTCTTTTGTAGACGACACGCGCGTCTGGCGTATATACAAAATTTAGTCCTGGTTTCTATGATGAGTTTATTTACTTTCAAAAAACTGTTTTATAGCGCTTATATATGGATCTATTCTTATCCAAAAGCTCAAACTCGATATTTTCGAGGCCAAAGACTTATTACTCAACAGACAGGTATAACTAACGCTGTTGTGTGTATCTCTGAGTAGATTCTTATGTGTCTTTCCTTTAATCACATTTCATGTGAGCATCAAATATTCTTCAAAGCCTTAAGGAGTCAAGGATCAGCTAAAAGCGTTTTTTAAGTTCCACAATAGCTTCTTAGTAAATCATTTCTCTTTAAATAAATCAATGCTCCTCAACTTTGTACTTGTTTGGCTTTATAAATATTTTGATATCAGCGTCACTGATGAGTCTTATGTAGACGAAACGCGCGTCTGGCGTACTAAATGATACTCCTGGTACTTTTGATAACTATTCTATAATTCTGAAGTTTTATCATTTTCATTCTTTTTATTATTATCTTTTGAAAAGCATGATAAAAACTACATTTTGGCAAATTATCAAATAATTCTATTGATTATAATTAAGACACCCTATTAACCTTAAACCAAATGTTTGCCAGACGGAAATGTCTATATAAGTGAAACAATGAGTAAATGTAAAATATATGAAGCAACGTGTATAAGAATAAACATGATGCAAATGTTCGCATACTTGGACAGAGATGTGTATTGCAGGACTGTGAAACTGAACTGTCACCGCCACAGTCTAATCCATCATGCGTTGGCGCTGGTTTTGTACATGTTCGTGTCTTTCTTTGTGTTCCACCACCACAATCAAGCGAACATGCTGCCCATGATGTCCAATCACTCCATCCACCATTAACTGAAGACAAATTGATGTTTCCGTATAGATATATAAATCAAAGCTTATAAAAGTCTGACTATGCAATGGACTTATACAGGTTAAATGTATGTTCAATTAGTAAAATAAGTGTTTTAAGAGCAAAGTCGACTTTTAGCAATTATACCACCAGAAAATTAAGTCAGTATACATTACATGCTGACATTGGAATTACTCGAACAAAATATTCATAGCTCCTACCTGGACAACTCTGAGTATTACATGGCTCTGACTTAGTCCTAGAACCGGAACAATCGTCCCCTCCGTGGTCCGGAGCTGGATTGTTGCAAGTACGTGAATATGACATTGATCCGCCACCGCAGGCAGCAGTACAACCAGATGCAGTCCAATCGCTCCATTCACCATTAACTAAAAAGGATTTTTCTAAATAAAAGTTAGATTGAATTGACTCTAGATGATGCAAACAAAGGCAACAGTTGTAAACCCCTGTTCGGAAGTCCGGGTTACAAACTTAAACTTAAGGAAACACATTAAGTATGAGAAGAAAAAAACGAAACAACAGAAATACTAAAAGTGCAACAAAAACAAAAAAAGACAATGTAACACACACATAACAACTATAAGATGACAAATGTCATTTTCCTGACTTGGAACAGGACATTTTAAGAAAACAATGGTAAATTAGAAGTACAGTCGATACTTAACCTTTAAACTAATGATATCAACACTGGAAAAAAACTTTGCAAAGGTATTCATGGGAAAAGGTACAACTAAAAGTATTCCAAAGCGTTTATATTTCTTCGGAGAAATACATGTTGTAAATATTAAAAGTATCTGAAGAAAATACCACTTTCGAGTTACGTTCTTCACCGAAAATAACATTCCCATTATTTGGCTTTGTTTCACCTTCCAAAACACTTCGAAGATCGTTTCTGCTTTCATCGTCATCAATAAACAAAAGATTAAATTCGATATTAGAAAGTCAAATCTTAAAATATTTAAACGGCCAATGTTATTAACGCTTATTAACAAACACGTATTATGAGCACAAAAAGAATTTTTAAAAATCTTGTTTGTATAATATGTGTCATCTTTGTATTGATATACATCTCCTACCTGGACAATTGTGAGTGTTACAAGACTCTGATTTAATGTCTGAACCGGAACAGTAAGCTCCTAAGTAGGCTGGTGCTGGGTTGGTACAAGTACGTTTATATGATATAGATCCGCCACCGCATGTAGCAGAACAACTAGATGACGTACTCCAACCGCTCCAACCACCATTAACTAAAATAGAATGGGTTTACTTGATATTATTTACAAACAATTCTCAGTTGCAGTCAATTGTAAGAGATGAATAACACAGTATAATGGACAGCAGAGCATTTAATGCATTGTAGATTAGGTGCAAAATTAGGAAAGTAAAATGTAGTAGAAATAAACTTCAAAATGTGTTTATGTGTTAAAATATTGAATACCAAAACTAAAAGCTTGTGGCAGATATCAAACTTTGCAAAGGTATTTAAAGAAAATAACCCTTAGCACAAATTTATTTTCACGTCTTCAAGCGTTTGTTGAAATGACCTTCAAACTATTTTGTACAAAAGTCTACTTTCTTTTATCTTTTCTTCTTATTAGTTTCTTCCGACAAATCCAATTGCGAGTACTGAAAGTATCTGCTGAATTTGTTTGATATTGATAAAGTCTTGCGCTATTATATAGCTTCTACCTCGACGACTCTGAGTGTTACAAGACTGAGATGTAGTGCTAGAACTGTGAAAATTGAACTCTTTGTGAAATTGTCTATAGTATTTCCGAAGCGCTCCTCTAACTTTACCTTCATCAGAGAGATTCAACACGATTTAAAAAAGCCAAAGACTTTAAATATTTCAAACACAGATGGAATTATCGCACTCTAACAAACAGGTGTTTAAAAGTTAAAAAGGAAAAAAAACGTGTTTGTATAATATGTGAAAGCTTTTCGCTGATATAAATCTCCTACCTGGACAATTATGAGTGTTACAAGACTCTGATTTAGTGTCTTCACCGGAACAGTAAACTCCCTCATAGGCTGGGGCTGGGTTGGTGCAAGTACGCTTATATGATATAGATCCACCACCGCAGGTAGCAGTACAATCGGAAGATACAGACCAACCGCTCCATCCACCATTAACTAAAATAGGACGTTCTTGCTTGATATTGTTTACAAACCAGTGTCAATTGCAGTCAATTGAAACAGATTGACAATACTGTAACATACAAAGTATTTGCAGATTGGTTTGAGAAAATAATATCATAGAATGAAATTGTTTTAATCGGCATTACTGTTTTACCATTAATTTTCACTGATCATACTTACAAAATCAAATTGAATTACATGCACAACGGTTTCAGTTCTATTTTTTTAATTTCTTTTGTGGCGAAGCATATTTGTTCTTAGCAGCTTTGCTTTACCATACAGAAAAGATATACACAAGCAAGAGAGAAACATATAAGAAAACGCCTTTAAAACACTGCGTGTTTTCAAATCACTATAAAATTGGTCTATCACCAAATGTATAGTGTGCTACTTCTATAAAATATGTAATTAGTTTATCTGAAAACATACTTGGACAAGCATGAGTGTTACATTTTTCTAATGTTGTTCTAGATCCTGAACAATCGCTTCCTCCATGAGCAGGGGTGGGATTGTTACAAGTACGTGAATACGAAATTGATCCACCACCGCAGGTAGCAGTACAACTAGAAGTCGCAGTCCAATCGCTCCATCCACCATTAACTAAATATATAAATAGAACAATTAGTTTATAAATACTTTTGCAATCATTTGCAATTAATTGTATCAGATAAATATCACAGTATACTAGAGAACACTACATAAAGATAAAAGTCAGATTGTATATTGTTTTAGAACAATCATCAAATGATAGTAAACGTTGAAGAGGTAAACGTCTTCAAATATATTCCAATAATTATGGAATGCATCTTTTGTAATAATGGTTATATCGATCGGTCACATATATAGATTTTTTCATCATATTTTGAATTATTTAAGTTAAACAACAAATGAAACATTATGTGCTTACGAAGAGATTTCTACATTTCCCTCATTAGAAACGCATAAACCTGATATTTTGAAAGCCAAAGACCACACTAACTCAAAATGGCAGACGAAATTAACGCTATCTTTTGTATCTCTGAGTAGATTGGCAGAGGAAATTAACGCTATCTTTTGTTTCTCTGAGTAGATTGGCAGAGGAAATTAACGCTATCTTTTGTTTCTCTGAGTAGATTGGCAGAGGAAATTAACGCTATCTTTTGTTTCTCTGAGTAGATTGGCAGAGGAATTAACGCTATCTTTTGTATCTCTGAGTAGATTGGCAGAGGAAATTAACGCTATCTTTTGTTTCTCTGAGTAGATTGGCAGAGGAAATTAACGCTATCTTTTGTATCTCTGAGTAGATTGGCAGAGGAAATTAACGCTATCTTTTGTATCTCTGAGTAGATTGGCAGAGGAAATTAACGCTATCTTTTGTATCTCTGAGTAGATTGGCAGAGGAAATTAACGCTATCTTTTGTATCTCTGAGTAGATTGGCAGAGGAAATTAACGCTATCTTTTGTTTCTCTGAGTAGATTGGCAGAGGAAATTAACGCTATCTTTTGTATCTCTGAGTAGATTGGCAGAGGAAATTAACGCTATCTTTTGTATCTCTGAGTAGATTGGCAGACGACATTAACTCTATCTTTTGTATCTCTGAGTAGATTCAAATGTAGCTTTACATTGATTCTATTCCAGACTGTAACTAACTTTATTCTTATCATATAATAAAAAAAGATCAGCTGAAAGCATTTTAAAGTGCTAGTCAATCATTTCGTCAGTTCTGAAGTAATCTCATTTTCATGAAAACCTAAATACCGTTAATTTTGATATCCTTAGAACAGCTTGGATTTCCTGATTCCTATGATATAAAATCGAGAATGGAAATGGGGAATGTGCCAAAGAGACAACAACCCGACCATAGAAAAAAACAACAGCAGAAGGTCACCAACAGGTCTTCAATGTAGCGAGAAATTCCCGCACCCGGAGGCGTCCTTCAACTGGCCCCTAAACAAATATATACTAGTTCAGTGATAATGAACGCCATACTAATTTCCAAACTGTACACAAGAAACTAAAATTAAAATAATACAAGACTAACAAAGGCCAGAGGCTCCTGACTTTGGACAGGCGCAAAAATGCGGCGGGGTTAAACATGTTTGTGAGATCCCAACCCTCCCCCTATACCTCTAGCCAATGTAGAAAAGTAAACGCATAACAATACGCACATTAAAATTCAGTTCAAGAGAAGTCCGAGTCTGATGTCAGAAGATGTAACCAAAGAAAATAAACAAAATGACAATAATACATAAATAACAACAGACTACTAGCAGTTAACTGACATGCCAGCTCCAGACTTCAATTAAACTGACTGAAAGATTATGATTTCATCATACGAACATCAGGCACAATCCTTCTCGTTAGGGGTTTAGTATCATACCATCATAACATATATGAGAAGAACATAACCCGTGTCATGCCAACAACTGGTTTTTGAATAAATGTGTTTAGATCCGATGCAAAGACCCTATACGTGAATCAATATTAACGACAAAATATGCAATCTTTAATGACATGACAACAGTATCGTAACTATATCCCTTCTTAATAAGTCTATTCAAAGGTTTTGTTAGTTTTTTTAGGTGAATACTGACACCTTTGTGCTTTATAAAGAATATTTCCATAAAAAATTGGATGTGAAATACCTGAACGTATAAGAAGTCTGCATGTTGAGCTATACTTACGAATGATGTCCTTATACCGATGATAAAATTTAGTAAATGTTTTGACTAGTTTTTGTGATATCGAAAACCCTGGTGTTATAATTTACAAAATACCTTTTAAACAGTTTTCAATGATGTTCAATTTGCTAATTTTCCTTTTATTTTTTTTCGTTTTACAAACAAGTATTAAGAGTATCAAAAGTGTATGCCGTAATTGTATGAGTTATATGGTGTATAGACTTCTACTGGTATAACGCTCATACCTGGACAACTGTGAGTGTTACAAGACTCTGATTTAGTGTCTGAACCGGAACATGTAGCTCCACCGTGGGCTGGTGATGGGTTGGTACAAGTACGTTTATACGATATTGATCCACCACCGCAAGCAGCAGTACAACTAGATGACGTACTCCAACCGCTCCAACCACCATTAACTAAAATAAAAAGATTTTTCTAAAAATTTCTTTACAAGTATCCATTTTCAATTTTTGAAATAAAAGGAAAAAAACGTAGTGTATAACGTGTGTTATGGTCCGGGTTTCTGTCCTTGCTTAATTCATGATCAATTCTTACAAATCAATTTGAACTGTAGAAATTAAAACTCTAGGGATTGGCATAACAGGTTTTAGTATCATCATTTATAAGGTGTTCGAATGATGATAAAGAGACAGCTTCTGGGTATATGTTGTAGAAAACAGACCTTGTTGATATAATATGGTTAATATCCCAGCGCTTTGCATAGCTCCTACCTAGACAACTGTGAGTGTTACAAGATTCTTATGTAGTGTTAGAACCGGAATCATTGGTCCCGTTGAAATTTGTCTAATCTGATTTTAACTTCTTGAGAGAGTTTAAACTCAATAGTTAGAGAGCCGAAGACCTTAAATATTATGCCGATGGGTTTAACGCATTCTTACACACATGTATTGTGGATACAAAAATAATTCCAAAAATTGTGTGTATAATATGTGACAGCTCATACCTGGACAACTGTGAGTGTTACAAGACTCTGATTTAGTGTCTGAACCGGAACAGGTAGCTCCACCGTGGGCTGGTGATGGATTTGTGCATGAACGTTTATACGATATTGTTCCACCACCACAGACAGCAGTACAACTAGATGACGTAGTCCATCCGCTCCATCCACCATTAACTTAAATAAAAAGATTTTTCTAAAAACTTCTTTACAAGTATCCATTTACAATTTTTGAATTAGAAGAAAAACGCAGTGTACTAAATAGTATAACATGTCTTTTGTTCCGGATTTCTGTCCTTACCTTACCATACAGAAAAGATATACACAAGCAAAAGAGAAACATATAAGACAATGCCTTTAAAAGATGACGACAATGTTCAAGACATAAGTTATATAGAAGAATTTCTTGTTGAACAACTTTTTCAAAACCAAGTTTGGGATAAACAAATTGTTCATTCCTTGACTTTTATTTGTTTTCCCTTATGTATTCTCTCACCTGCGTGTTTTCAAATCACTATAAAATTGGTCTATCACCAAGTGTATAGTGTGCTACTCCTATAAAATATGTAATTAGTTTATCTGAAAACATACTTGGACAAGCATGAGTGTTACATTTTTCTAATGTTGTTGTAGATCCTGAACAATCGCTTCCTCCATGAGCAGGGATGGGATTGTTACAAGTACGTGAATACGAAATTGATCCACCACCGCAGGTAGCAGTACAACTAGAAGTCGCAGTCCAATCGCTCCATCCACCATTAACTGGACAACTGTGAGTGTTACAAGACTCTGATTTAGTGTCTGAACCGGAACATGTAGCTCCACCGTGGGCTGGTGATGGATTTGTGCATGAACGTTTGTATGATATGGATCCACCACCGCAAGCAGCAGTACAACTAGATGACGTACTCCAACCGCTCCAACCACCATTAACTAAAATAAAAAGATTTTTCTAAAAACTTCTTTACAAGTATCCATTTTCAATTTTTGAAATAAAAGGAAAAAAACGCAGTGTATAACGTGTGTTATGGTCCGGGTTTCTGTCCTTGCTTAATTCATGATCAATTCTTACAAATGAATTTGAACTGTAGAAATTAAAACTCTAGGGATTGGCATAACAGGTTTTAGTATCATCATTTATAAGGTGTTCGAATGATGATAAAGAGACAGCTTCTGGGTATATGTTGTAGAAAACAGACCTTGTTTATATAATATGGTTAATATCCCAGCGCTTTGCATAGCTCCTACCTATACAACTGTGAGTGTTACAGGATTCTTATGTAGTGTTAGAACCGGAACCATTGGTCCCGTTGAAATTTGTCTAATCTGATTTAAACTTCTTGAGAGAGTTTAAACTCAATAGTTAGAGAGCCGAAGACCTTAAATATTATGCAGATGGGTTTAACGCATTCTTACACACATGTATTGTGGATACAAAAATAATTCCAAAAACGTGTGTGTATAATATGTGACAGCTCATACCTGGACAACTGTGAGTGTTACAAGACTCTGATTTAGTGTCTGAACCGGAACAGGTAGCTCCACCGTGGGCTGGTGATGGATTTGTGCATGAACGTTTATACGATATTGTTCCACCACCACAGACAGCAGTACAACTAGATGACGTAGTCCATCCGCTCCATCCACCATTAACTTAAATAAAAAGATTTTTCTAAAAACTTCTTTACAAGTATCCATTTACAATTTTTTGAATTAGAAGAAAAACGCAGTGTACTAAATAGTATAACATGTCTTTTGTTCCGGATTTCTGTCCTTACCTTACCATACAGAAAAGATATACACAAGCAAAAGAGAAACATATAAGACAATGCCTTTAAAAGATGACGACAATGTTCAAGGCATAAATTATATAGAAGAAGTTCTTGTTGAACTACTTTTTCAAAACCAAGTTTGGGATAAACAAATTGTTCATTCCTTGACTTTTATTTGTTTTCCCTTATGTATTCTCTCAACTGCGTGTTTTCAAATCACTATAAAATTGGTCTATCACCAAGTGTATAGTGTGCTACTCCTATAAAATATGTAATTAGTTTATCTGAAAACATACTTGGACAAGCATGAGTGTTACATTTTTCTAATAATGTTGTAGATCCTGAACAATCGCTTCCTCCATGAGCAGGAGTGGGATTGTTACAAGTACGTGAATACGAAATTGATCCACCACCGCAGGTAGCAGTACAACTAGAAGTCGCAGTCCAATCGCTCCATCCACCATTAACTAAATATATAAATAGTACGATTTAGTTTATCAATACTTTTTTCATTTGCATTTAACTGTATCAGATAAATATCACAGTATACTAGTGAACACTACATAAAGATAAAAGTCAGATTGTATATTGTTTTAGAATAATCATCAAATGACAGTAAACGTTGAAGAGGTAAACGTCTTCAAATATATTCCAATAATTATGGAATGCATCTTTTGTAATGATGGTTATATCGATCGGTCACATATATAGATTTTTTCATCATATTTTGAATTATTTAACTTTAACAACAAATAAAACATTCTACATTTCCCTCATAAGAAACGCATAAACCCGATATTTTGAAAGCCAAAGACCACACTTACCCAAAATGGCAGACGAAATTAACGCTATCTTTTGTATCTCTGAGTAGATTCAAATGTAGCCTTACATTGATTCTATTCAAGACTGTAACTAACTTTCTTCTTATCAAATAATAAATACAAAAAAATGAACAGCTGAACAGCTGAAAGCGTTTCAAAGTGCTAGTCAATCATTTCGTCAGTTCTGAAGTAATCTCATTTTCATGAAAACCTAAATACCGTTAATTTTGATATCCTTAGAACAGCTTGGATTTCCTGATTCCTATGAAAATTACAAAATACCTTTTAAACTGTTTTCAATGATGTTCAATTTGCTAATTTTCCTTTTATTTATTTTCGTTTTACAAACAAGTATTAAGAGTATCAAAAGTGTATGCCGTAATTGTATGAGTTATATGGTGTATAGACTTCTACTGGTATAACGCTCATACCTGGACAACTGTGAGTGTTACAAGACTCTGATTTAGTGTCTGAACCGGAACATGTAGCTCCACCGTGGGCTGGTGATGGGCTGGTACAAGTACGTTTATACGATATTGATCCACCACCGCAAGCAGCAGTACAACTAGATGACGTACTCCAACCGCTCCAACCACCATTAACTAAAATAAAAAGATTTTTCTAAAAACTTCTTTACAAGTATCCATTTTAAATTTTTGAAATAAAAAGGAAAAAAACGTAGTGTATAACGTGTGTTATGGTCCGTGTTTCTGTCTTTGCTTAATACATGATCAATTCTTACAAATCAATTTGAACTGTATAAATTAAAACTCTAGGGATTGGCATAACAGGTTTTAGTATCATCATTTATAAGGTGTTCGAATGATGACAAAGAGACAGCTACTGGGTATATGTTGTAGAAAATAGATCTTGTTGATATAATATAGTTAATATCCCAGCGCTTTGCATAGCTCCTACCTAGACAACTGTGAGTGTTACAAGATTCTTATGTAGTGTTAGAACCGGAACCATTGGTCCCGTTGAAATTTGTCTAATCTGATTTTAACTTCTTGAGAGAGTTTAAACTCAATAGTTAGAGAGCCGAAGACCTTAAATATTATGCAGATGGGTTTAACGCATTCTTACACACATGTATTGTGGATACAAAAATAATTCCAAAAACTTGTTTGTATAATATGTGACAGCTCATACCTGGACAACTGTGAGTGTTACAAGACTCTGATTTAGAGTCTGAACCGGAACAGGTAGCTCCACCGTGGGCTGGTGATGGATTTGTGCATGAACGTTTATACGATATTGTTCCACCACCACAGACAGCAGTACAACTAGATGACGTAGTCCATCCGCTCCATCCACCATTAACTTAAATAAAAAGATTTTTCTAAAAATTTCTTTACAAGTATCCATTTACAATTTTTGAATTAGAAGAAAAACGCAGTGTACTAAATAGTATAACATGTCTTTTGTTCCGGATTTCTGTCCTTACCTTACCATACAGAAAAGATATACGCAAGCAAGAGAGAAAACATATAAGAAAACGCCTGTAAAAGATGACGACAATGTTCAAGACATAAATGATATAGAAGAAGTTCTTGTTGAACTACTTTTTCAAAACCAAGTTTGGGATAAACAAATTGTTCATTCCTTGACTTTTATTTGTTTTCCCTTATGTATTCTCTCAACTGCGTGTTTTCAAATCACTATAAAATTGGTCTATCACCAAGTGTATAGTGTGCTACTCCTATACAATTTGTAATTAGTTTATCTGAAAACATACTTGGACAAGCATGAGTGTTACATTTTTCTAATGTTGTTGTAGATCCTGAACAATCGCTTCCTCCATGAGCAGGGGTGGGATTGTTACAAGTACGTGAATACGAAATTGATCCACCACCGCAGGTAGCAGTACAACTAGAAGTCGCAGTCCAATCGCTCCATCCACCATTAACTAAATATATAAATAGTACGATTTAGTTTATCAATACTTTTTTCATTTGCATTTAATTGTATCAGATAAATATCACAGTATACTAGTGAACACTACATAAAGATAAAAGTCAGATTGTATATTCTTTTAGAATAATCATCAAATGACAGTAAACGTTGAAGAGGTAAACGTCTTCAAATGTATTCCAATAATTATGGAATGCATCTTTTGTAATGATGGTTATATCGATCGGTCATATATATAGATTTTTTCATCATATTTTAAATTATTTAACTTTAACAACAAATGAAACATTATGTGCTAACGACGAGATTTTCTACATTTCCCTCATTAGAAACGCATAAACCTGATATTTTGAAAGCCAAAGACCACACTAACTCAAAATGGCAGACGACATTAACGCTATGATTTGTATCTCTGAGTAGATTCGAATGTAGCATTACATTGATTCTATTCAAGACTGTAACTAACTTTCATCTTATCATATAATAAAAAAAAAACAGCTGAAAGCATTTCCAAGTGCTAGTCAATCATTTCGTCAGTTCTGAAGTATGGAAGTAATCTCATGTTCATAAAAATCTAATTAACTTTAGTTTTGATATCCTTAGAACAGATTGGTTTTCTTTATTCCTATCAGTCATTGCAAAATACCCTTTAAATTGTTTTCAATAATGGTCAATTTGCTAATTTTTTCTTCATATTTTTTTCATTTAACAAGTACTACGAGTATCAAAAGTTTTTGCCGTAGTTGTTTGAGTTATAAATGATATATGCTTTATAAACTGTCGCTGGTATAACAACACTCATACCTGGACAACTGTGGGTGTTACAGGACTCTGATTTAGTGTCTGAACCGGAGCAGTAAACTCCACCGTGGGCTGGTGATGGATTTGTGCATGAACGTTTGTATGATATTGATCCACCACCGCATGCAGCAGTACAACTAGACGACGCACTCCAACTGCTCCATCCACCATTAACTAAAATAAAAATATTTTTCTAAAAACTTCTTTACAAGTATCCATTGTCAATTTTTGAAATAAAAAGGGAAAAAAACGCAGTGTATAACGTGTGTTATGGTCCGGGTTTCTGTCCTTGCTTAATACATGATCAATTCTTACAAATCAATTTGAACTGTAGAAATTAAAACTCTAGGGATTGGCATTACAGGTTTAAGTACCAACATTTATAAGGTGTTCGAATGATGATAAAGAGACAGCTACAGGGTATATGTTGTAGAAAACAGACCTTGTTGGTATTATATGGTTAATATTCCAGTGCTTTACTAAGCTCCTACCTGGACAACTGTGAGAGTTACAAGACTCTGATGTTATGCTAGAAATGGAACCATTAGTTCCTTTAAAATTTATTCAATCTGATTTTACCTACATCAGAGAATTTATACTCGATATTTAGAATGACCTTTAATATTCAAAAGACAGATGGAATTAACGCTTTCTAACACACATGTGTTGTGAGTACAAAAATAATTCAAAAAACGTGTTTGTATAATTTGTGACAGCTCATACCTGGACAACTGTGGGTGTTACAAGACTCTGATTTACTGTCTGAACCGGAACAGGTAGCTCCACCGTGGGCTGGTGATGGATTGTTGCATGAACGTTTATACGATATTGATCCACCACCGCAAGCAGCAGTACAAACGGAAGATACAGACCAACCGCTCCATCCACCATTAACTTAAATAAAACGATATTTCTGAAAACTTCCATTTTCAATTTTTTGGAAGATAAATAGTAAAGTGTACTTAATAGTATAACAAGACTTATGGTCCGGGTTTCTCTCCCCTTATTCTTATTAATCTATTTTCTCTATGAAATGGCATACCATGTTAATGGGCCAGCATTTATAAAGCTTTAAAAAGGTCATTTAGAAACAGTTCCAGGATTTATGTTGAACAAAACTTGTTACTATTTGTTATGGTTGATATCCAAGCACTGGTATATACCTGGACAACTGTGAGTGTTACAAGACTCTGATTTACTGTCTGAACCGGAACAGTAAGCTCCGCCGTGGGCTGGTGGTGGATTGGTGCAAGTACGTTTATACGATATTGATCCACCACCACAGGTAGCAGTGCAATCGGAAGTCGCACTCCATCCGCTCCATCCACCGTTAACTAAAATAACGATTTTTCTCACATTTGAACTATAGAATTTCAAACTCTAGGGATTTGCATAACAGGTTTTAGTACCAACAGGTATAAGCTGTTCGAATGATGATAAAGAGACAGCTACTGGGTATATGTTGTAGAAAACAGACCTTGTTGGTATTATATGGTTAATATTCCAGTGCTTTACTAAGCTCTTACCTGGACAACTGTGAGAGTTACAAGACTCTGATGTTATGCTAGAAATGGAACCATTAGTACCTTTAAAATTTATTCAATCTGATTTTACCTGAATCAGAGAATTTAAACTCGATATTTTGATCTTTAATATTCAAAAGAAAGATGGAATTAACGCTTTCTAACACACATATGTTGTGAGTACAAAAATAATTCAAAAAACTTGTTTGTATAATTTGTGACAGCTCATACCTGGACAACTGTGGGTGTTACAAGACTCTGATTTACTGTCTGAACCGGAACAGGTAGCTCCACCGTGGGCTGGTGATGGATTGTTACATGAACGTTTATACGATATTGATCCACCACCGCAAGCAGCAGTACAACCGGAAGATACAGACCAACCGCTCCATCCACCATTAACTAAAATAAAACGATATTTCTGAAAACTTCCATTTTCAATTTTTTAAATAGATAAATAGTAAAGTGTACTTAATAGTATAAGAAGACTTATGGTCCGGGTTTCTCTCCCTTTATTCTTATTAATCCATTTTCTCTAGAAAATGGCATACCATGTTAATGGGCCAGTATTTATAAAGCTTTAAAAAGGTCATTAAGAAACAGTTCCAGGATTTATGTTGAACAAAACTTGTTACTATTTGTTATGGTTCATATCCAAGAACTGGTATGTACCTGGACAACTGTGTGTGTTACAAGACTCTGATTTACTGTCTGAACCGGAACAGAAAGCGCCACCGTGGGCTGGTGATGGATTTGTGCATGAACGTTTGTATGATATTGATCCACCACCGCAAGCAGCAGTACAACTAGACGACACACTCCAACCGCTCCATCCACCATTAACTAAAATAAAACGATATTTCTGAAAACTTCATTTCAACTTCCATTTTCAATTTTTAAAATAGATAAATAGTAAAGTATACTTAATAGTATAAAATCATGACTTATGGTCTGGTTTTCTCTCCCTTTATTCACAGACCATTCCTACTAATCCATTTTAACGATGGAAATTCTCTAGAAAATTTCATATCATGTTAATGGGCCAGCATTTATAAAGCTTTAACAAGATAACAAAGAGACAGTTACCAGGTATATGTTATAGACAAAAATCTTGTAAGTATTATATTGATGATAGCCTTGTGCTTGTATAAATCTCCTACCTGGACAACTGTGGGTGTTACAAGACTCTGATTTGGTACTAGAACCGGAACAGGTAGCTCCACCGTTAGCTGGTGCTGGATTGTTGCAACTGCGATAATACGACATAGACCCTCCACCACAATTAGCAGAACAACCAGACGATGCTGAATATGCACTCCATCCACCATTTATAATTTCTGAAGAATATATTAATATTGCAATTTGTGTTTGTATCGTTGGAATTGTATTGCATTTTTCATTAGAGAGCTACCATTTGATTTTTATGAAGGTGGTGCTGGAATAAAAAAAAATGTCATGCATTTATTTAAGTTGTAATCTCTATCATGCCTTTTTATTTTCACTCTATCCTTTTTTTATATTAATTGTCCTCAAAACTCCTGTCCTGCCTTTTTTTCTTCAATTTCATCCTAGCCACACATCCTTTTTGCCCCTCCATAAAAATCAAAATGGTAGCTCCCTTAATGTCTTACGTCACGGTATTGGTCAATTAATATCATGGTATTTGGTCTATAAGGAATAATTTATTGTTTTATTATACCACATATTATGTTCATCGTGTAAAAAAAATGGCCACAGACTTGATGATAGTGGACCTTACCTGAAAGATATACCATCTAGCTAGATGAGCTCAGCATTCAGTTTAATGTCATAGTAAGTTGTCGTTTATTTGCATGTGTAACGTAAATTCAAAGGTGAAAGTATTTCATCAACAAATTTATCGTCGGTTCTGGATATATTGTCGACTGGTATCAAATTTACAAAACTATTTATGACACTAAAAAAAATGAGTAGAGTACTAGTCGAGGTGAGAAAAATTTCTTTTCTCAAAGACTTGTTTATGTTCAAAGAGCGACTTGACACTATCCCTGTTCAAAGATGTGGCGGTAATTCACTATTTCGATCGGATGCTCTATCATATCTAACAAACGTCAAAGTGGCTACATTTCTACATGTCATTAACCTTATAATTACATAGATGTATAAACTGACGTTAGTTAACGTCTATGTCTTGCTGCTAGTTGGCGCAATTTAATTCGTGCATTGCTTATGACGCTACACCGACAAAATGAAAAAATGAATAAAGCATGATGTAGCTTTACTTATAATTTTTTAATTTTAATGCTGACAATTCAAACGAACGAGTAAGTGTTTCATGTGTCTGCTTGTTTTTTACCCCTGATTGTTTTTAAGTATATATTTTTTTGACATAGTGATGTGGAACTCATTTCAATTTTTCATGTACAAGTTAAATCGCAACACGTTGTATTTTTCTCGGGATCAAGCGCATAGTGTTACTGTGAAAATTGTTTATCTTCAGATTGTTTGGAAATGACTTCTTCTATAAACACGGTTTGACTATAGAACCATGAACTTTTGTCTGGTTTTGATAGACAGAAATAAAGATTATGTATATAATTAGGAATAAACACACATTCATTACATTGTCCGTTATTATTAACAGGTTGGGAACAACCCCACTTTACCGGCATTGTCCCTACAACGAGGGGTTGTCTCACAAAACATGTCAAACTTAACCCCTGAAACCAGGGACTGTCTGAATGATATGTAAAACGCACGTGATTAAGGAATTAACTAAATGAAATGTAGAAGTCTAACTATCAAAATTGTTTTCTGTTTTTGTATATTTTGTTGAATTGAGATGATCTTTGACAGATTTTTACGCTTACTTCTCTGGTATTTAATTACTTTGGGAGTCAGTGGGTTTGTCAAGAGATTAAAACTTATGTAGTTACTTACTTGACAAACAAGTAGATCCAGTGTATCCAGCGCTACATATACATGTGCCACCAGAGCAAACCCCGTAATAACACGTGATACCATAGCATTTATCAACTAAAATACAATAAGACAAATCTAATGATAAATAAGATTAAATCATTTTAACACCAAAACGGATTTTTTGGCTCTTAAATACGAAAAGTGAATCATTTCTTACAACAACAAATATGCATATAAAACATGATATGTACACTGTAAATTATGATGTCCTAAAATGTCACTGTAAAATTCATATCATTAAAAAAAACATCAAGTTATATATAAATGTGAATATGATATAGACGGAATATTTCACATATGCCTTTTAGGTAAGATATTATTAATTATATATAATTTATGTTCTGACCTAAAATCTCATGCGATTTAAAGCTTACCAGTAATGCAAGTATGTTCTGACCTATAAGCTACCCATATTTAAAGCTTACCAGTAAGGCAAGTGGTACCAGATGTTCCACCAGGACAGATACATTTACCGGAAGTACAGTAGCCGCCATTATAGCACGTCACACCGAGACATGGATTATCTGTATGAAAATTAGTCATTATTTTAAAATTGTACAATAAACATGACATTTTCACTAAAACTGTTTTCCACTCAAGTATTAATGATTTGTCTACATATTAACTCACTATTAAAACTGTGTATGCCAGACGCATCATTGACGCTCGAATAAAAAAGTCCAAATAATATACGAGATAAAATACGAAGTTTAAAGTATAAATGTTTTATCATGCAATTTACTATAATTTATTTTAGATGCAGACAGTTAACAGTCGGAAACCCAGTTGAAAAAGAACAAAAGAATCGAAGCTGTTTGTTAGAGAAGGCGATAAATGCTCACTGTAATGTTTACTATAGTAACAAAAATTTTAAAAGTTATTAGAAACAAATAAAACGACAATTTTCTTCTCAATTACGAAGTGTTTTATTTTAATAAAGGGCTGCGCTTTGGCGCATGATACGCCCGTTGCTCTTTTAACTTGTCTTTTATGCTTTAAATGAATTTATATGATCAACTAGAAATATATATACAAATCAAAAGGGATGTTACATTAATATATTCACCAAAGTTTCATAAAATCCCCCTTTTTTAAGTATAAAAATTCATTACTTAAGAAAACGTAAAATCTAAAATTTATAAAAATGGAACGGGAGCTTATGTCAATAGATATAAACAATTTATCAAAGTTGCATAACATTTTGTGAAAGTGTTAGTTATTGTGCCAAAATTGGAAAATCCCCCCTTTTTTAAGCATAAAAATTCATAACACGGAAATGTAAAATCTGAAATTTATAAAAATTGAAAGGGAGCTTACACCAAAGTTTCATGGACATTGGTGAAAGCCTTTTTGAGTTATTTGTCCGAAGTGTTGCAATCCCCCTTTTATTTATGAATAAAGCCCCATAAATCCAAAACTTAAAATCTGAAATTTATAAAAATTGAAAGGGAGCTTACATCAATAGATATCAACAATTCACCAAAGTTTCATGGACATTGGTGAAAGCCTTTTTGAGTTATTGTCCGAAGTGTTGAAAATCCCCCCTTTTTTTAATGAATAAAGCTCCATAAATCCAAAACGTAAAATCTGAAATTAAAAAAAAAACGAAAGGGAGCTTACGTCAATAGATATAAACAATTCACTTAAGTTTCATGGAAATTGGTGAAAGTGTTTTTGAGTTATTGTCCAAAGTGTGGACGACGGACGAACGGACAGACGGACGGACAACGGTATACCATAATACGTCCCGTCTAAAAGACGACGGGCGTATAAAAACACAATTTGCATAAGTTTTCAATGGATCTATTACATAGCATTGCAGAACAATTAGATATCAAGTCGACGACATGAGTATATATCAAGTTGGATGTAGAAAATGCATAACCTCCGATTTTTTATTTTTTTTTACCACGGACGGAGAACATATCAATCTATAACGGGGCTTTCTTGTGTGTTTGTTTGTGTTTTGTGGAACTACATGTCATTATTTCGGATATATGAATCCGGGAACGATAACTCCATCTTGCCCGTTAATATAGGGAACTAGCTATTGTATATATGCCACCATAAAGTCACTGTTAGAATTTAACTAAGTCTCCTTAATGTTCACATGTTTAATCTTATAAAAGTACATGTATATAATATATTTGAAGGTTCACAATTATAACTTCCAATACAAAACGTTACTAAATTCCAGCTATATAAAACAACATGTTACTTCAAGCTACTACACTAATATATCTGACCAATACATAAAGTTTCTCACAAGATCGAGCTATAAACATGTTCTTAATTTATGTAAGGCATTGATTAATGGTCTTAGATTATTTGGATAAACTTGTAAATGCTATTGCAGTTCAACTGTGCAACTAATGTATCGTATAAAGTGTCACATTAAACAAGATGAAAGATCATTAAACTGATTAAGAACTGACGTTCAAATCTTAGATGTAATTGATTACGTCACAAATCTATTAGTTCAGTAATTTTCGTGAAAAATTCCCCAAAATGGCTAACAATTGTATCGAAAAGTGAAAATCGAGTGCCCCTTTTTATGTTGGGGCGTGTTTGGGGTGTATATTTTGTCTTTAAACGTACAAAGCAAGAGTAATTGATATATCATCTCGCTTCAGATTCTATCATTTTTAAATATCAAAGCTACAGGTTGACTTTATAACATAAAAAAATCACAGTACGAAAAGATGAAATATATAAAAAATACAACTGATAAATAAGGATCGTAATTTTGCTATGTGGATAAATTTATCGGTTTTCAAAAGCAAAACTGGCAGAGCGTCATCCCTACAATGGCTTCCATTTCTACGATTGTGAGAATGAACTGGCGTAATGGGGAGATAAATTTGACGAAGTAGAATCCTGACTGGTTTAGGCTCCGTGTTGAATGCCGTATTTTGACATCTATTATTAACTTTTTATGGATTGTGACTTGGATGGAGAGTTGGTCTCATTAGAACATACACCACATCTTATATCTATTTGGTTTATTCGTATAATAATAAGCAGATTTAAAGGTTAATTTTAATGTTGAAGTAGTAACAATTAAAAATGATATGTCACAGCCAAATAAGTTGACAATAATATATAGATATAACATACATGACCCGCCGCCGCCTCCTCCGCCACATCGTTTGCCTCGACCTACAAATACATAAACATACAATAGTATTTGCGAATAATTGCTTTCATCCACTAAATTTGACGATCATACCACATCTTCTATTTTTATATAGTAGCCATGTTCTTTTTTCGCGACAAGCACCTAGAATTTTAAAAGGGGGACCTGGGAAAATGTAAAATGTAGATGCATTAACTTTTAAGAAGAACGTGACAAGGAAAATTTTCACAACTGAAATCAGATTCTTAACTCTAAAATAACTCGTATGTGTAAAACTGTTCAACATAAAATTCAAAAAATAAAATGAAATGGGGAATCTGTCAAAAAGCAACCCGGCCAAGAGCAGCTAGAAAACAGATCTGGTATAATTCAAAAGCTGATATTTTGTTAGGAATTGTTGTAAACACCTTGCATTAAATAGGTAACACATTGTCTTGTGTTACTTTGTTAATCATACGGATAATAGTTGTAGGTCTCCTTCAAAACATCACATAACAAGGATACGCCCACAACATGGGTAAGGTGGTTGTCAATGGTGATCATCATGTTGCAGAGCAATTAATTGTTTGAAATTGATGTTAAGAACAGTTGTATGAACCTACATGCTATGGTTTCCATATCTTGAATTATTCTCTTGTTGTTGGGTTCCTGTGTCTCGCAGTGGTCTCCAGAATACCCGTCTGCACATTTACAGATATACGATGAACCTTCGGACTGACACGTTCCATCATTTTCACAAACTACATTATCACATGGCTTCCCAACTGAAATAAATAAGATTGTTTAATTAGAAACAGACGAGAGATACAAAAAGGAGCATTCAACCTGATAAGGTGGTCACATGTAGATGAACGTGCTCTTCTGTAAAAATTTATTTGCCCAAATGATCTTATTTTTTATGGAAAAACGATGAATAATCATTACGTTAGAATAACTGTAGTCAATATAAACCTTCTCGATATTATTTTGAAAATGGTGTCAGTTTTTTCAACAGTTTTTGCACACTTACATGATTAAAATGATATATTTTTTATAATAACTTTGACTACATATAAATATTTAAAAGGTTTATGTAAATTTGCGTCAATTTATACTGATACTAACCTGGAGACGATAGGGCCCTGTTTATTACGAAGACCAACAGAAAGACGAGTGACTTAGCTTGGTGGACCATTTGATAGCTCTGTCTGTCCTATTATGTTTCTTGTCAATAGAACATAGAGCAACGAAATTATGTTGGTTCTGATTCCTGTCTCCTAAAAATAATGAAATGAGCGTTTGAAACGAGCGATGCAGTAGATTTAATTAAGACATTATCTCTTTATCAGATTAATTGAGGTCTGGAGCTGAAATGTCACTAAATTCTGGTAGCCCTTTGCTTATTTGTGTTAATTATTGTCATTTTGCCTAGTTTCTTCTTCTAACGTCGGACTCGAACTTATTTTAAACTGACTGTTAATTTGCGCTTTGTTGTGTTTTTGTTGATTCCACATTTGCTAAAAGTAAAGGACGACTGTATCTAATAAAACATGTTTAATGCCGCCGTATGTTTTCGCATGCCCAGAGTCGGAAATCTCTAGCCTTTGTTAGTCTTGTGTAAGTGTGTTGTATACTTTTTTTTTCATTTTTTTTTATTTGTTTGTTTCCGAGTTATGTGTGGCGTCTGTTTTTCTTATCTATTATAATACATAATTATTTAGAGGCAATCGGGAGTCTATCTCCGCTACATTAACTATTCTATGAATTGTTCTTGCATGCTGTCTCATATCTGCATGTCAGCTAGCCATTTTGCTGATTGGGGGTGCACTCAAGTAAACATGTTTAAACCCGCGGTACGTGTCTGTCCCAAGTAAGGTATCTGTAATTCGGTGTTTGTTGTGTGTTTCTGATTGTTGTGGTCCGTACAGAGACCTATAGACATATGGGATCTGATAGCTTCTACGTCATTTGGTATAAGGTGGAGAGATGACTTATTCGCAATTATACCACATCTTCTTATGTTCATATACTCTATCTTCGTTGTATTATCATGTAAATATTTATCCATTTTAAGTTGATTTCGCTAAATAAAAAATGTGTTTTATGGATCGATCAATCAGATTTGACCAGAATATTTTACAGTGTAACTGTTTCCAATAGTATTCCAGAATTTAATCATCCTCTGGGATCGATTCTTGCATGTTCCAAAACATTTTACAATTGATATTTTTCATATATCGTATTTGACAGTCCCATTACAAGAACAAAATATTTTTAAGGTGAGATCATGAGTTCTGTGACCTTTTTGATGGCATCAATCCAAAGGAATTTGAAACAAATGATTATAACTTGTGACACAAGAATGTCAGTTTTTTTTTATTTAATTCTGTTTTTATGTCAAGGTTATGCAAACCTTATTACATTACAAGCACTAAGTACATTTAAAAATAAAAGTTAATTGCTATTTTGAATGTGTACCAATTATATCAGCACTACTTATTCTACTTATAAACATTTATTTGAAATTTGACTTAAAAAATTCATATGAAATGCTAGTCTTTAACAAATTTAAAAGAAGAGACATGAACTAAATAAAAGAAATTCTTTTCTTTATCGAATTGGAAATGAGAACAACCGCGTCGTGATCTGTGGCCTTGTTTTCAAAAGTATCGTGAGACAGATCTAAACATGTATCTTATGGCATCATTATTAAGTCATAGGACCATAATATGACGTATTCTAAAAGTAATGGTGATGAAACATTTGGCGTTTGCTTTTCTTGTAGTTCAGTGTTTTTTGTTATTCCATCGTGTTCCTATTGTAGTTGATTTTTTTTCCTCGGTTTTAGTTTGTTACTGGGGTTTTGTCTTGGTTCATAGAATTATGAATATTGAACGGCGATATACCACTGTTGCCTTTATTTACGTATTTATTTGTAGAATATTCAAAATACAATTATAATGTTGTAGTGAAAATTTGCTTTTTCAAAAGAAATTTAGTCAGAAGCCTTTTATTGAATTGTCTTTGTTGCTGCATACCATATTTTTTTTTCGTTTATTGTTTTGTTCTTTATTAAGCCCGTCGTTAGTTTTCTTGTTTGGATTGTTTAACATTTCTTATTTCTTTATCTTATATAGCTTACTATGTGGTATGGGCTTTGTGTATTGTTAAAGGCCGTACGATGACCTATAGTTTAACCTACTTCTATGCATTTTGGTCTCTGATGTATACTTGTCTCGATCATTTGAATTCATACTTAATCTGCTTATTTATATTTATTTTAGGATAAAAAATGTGTTCCGCGTATGCGAGGCTCATTTTTTTTCTATGTGGTCTTTTCTTTTACTAATTTACAAATCAAGTCGTAAATTTTACGGACGCAATTACGAGTTGGTCCAACTGTTATCTGTTCAATGATATCTGTATCTGTATCTGTATGGGTACGTCGTTGCTACCAATTCTGGCTTTTATACAACGGGAGTGAAGGCGCCGTCGATTTATTGACGTTTCGCGAGAGCAGATTTAAAGCTCTCTACACTAGTTGCGAGAACAATAGTGTCTTCTAGATGGTTCCAATTTATTATTGTGGACACAAAGAATGAATTTGAATGTTGCGGTGTTTTACTAGTAGGAATGTCAAAACACCTGGTATTGTTCCTCACTTGTTTTTCAACAATGTTTGTGGCTTGATAGTTGTCAAACTTTTTAGCTGTGATGTTTCGTCTTGGTCTTGCTGATTTGAGGAAGTCGTCTGGATCAATAGGAGGTACCAGCCCCTCAACCACCTTGTACATAAATATAAGCTTTTGGCTCGTGCGTCTCAATTGTAGTTCCTGTAGTTCAAATTTTGTAAGCATGTTTGTTATGCAGCCATCTTCTCTAGTTCTGTAATCGCCTGTTATAAAGCGTGCTGCTTGTCTTTGTATTCTCTCTAGCTTGTTTGAGTCTGTAATACTGTAGGGGTCCCATACTGTTGCTGCATATTCCATTGTAGATCTTACTATGGAAGTGTAAGCAGTTTTCTTACATTCCTGTGGGCAGTATCGTAAATTTCTTCTGAGGAAGCCTAGTGTTGAGTTAGCCTTTTTGGCAACATTTGTTATATGCGTGCTCCACTTCAGGTCTTCTGATATCTGCACTCCTAGGTATGGGTTGCTCTGAACTTGTTGGAGTATGTGGCCATTGAGTGCATAGAATCTCTGGCTTTTGTTCTTTATGCTTAGTATGTAGCATTTCTTTGCGTTAAATCGCATACCCCATTTATTTGCCCAATCATATATACAATTTGATATACATGACATCGGATATATGTTCCTTATGTCGTAACTACAATCCCGTTCCCTTTTCACGAATGTGACCTATAGCTACCTTATTAGACTTTTTACCTTTATTGGTGACATTTTTACCTATGTGTCTGTTTGTTTTGTTCACGCATCATTATCAATATTATTAAATTTGATGAGACTGTCGTACAAGTGAGAGGTTTAGCGCTATTAAACCAGTATCAATCCACCATTTTCTACATTTGAAAATGCCTGTACCAAGTCAGGAATATGACAGTTGTTGTCCATTCGTTTTTGATGTGTTTTGTCATTTGATTTTGTCATGTGTTTAGGGAATTTCCGAATTAATTTTCCTCGGAGTTCAGTATTTTTGTGATTTTACTTTTAATTTATAACATGCAATTAACATTGTATCTTAAACCATTAAATAAATTCAGTTATACATATTTTACATGAATATGTTACATTATAGTAATATGGGTAGCACAATGCATACTTCTTAATTTACAGTTGAAAGGATTAGAATTCTATTGTTATCTCAGGTAGTTAATATACAAAGAAGAAAGCCAGCACAACATTCAAACAACATGAAAATTATTAACTGAATGCATAGAGTATTTAGTACATGTATCAATGTATCTGGACCATATGAGTATTTGGACCCTATAGGTATTATTCGAATAAGTTCTAAATTATTTTTCAAAAATACGCAGCTCGTTCTCTGAACCAATTTACGGCACAATTGATTACATAATTGTTGTATAATACTAGCATTACATTAATTTGAAAGAGTTATTTGTTAGCTATCCATAAATAACACTTTTATAACTTTTCAAGCATTTTAAAGAAAGTTGCAGCTTTTTAAAACTGGGGAATTGGATGTATAAATTTTCGTATTGTGCTTCCTTAACAGATGATAAATTCTATAATTTCATGAAGTTATCGGTTCAAAATCGACGAACTATATAAAGGAAATATTCAATATTTGAAAAAATTAAGTGAAATTCACGCATATCGTTGTAAACATAACGGAATTTGATGCGACTGTCATATTAGTGATGGTTTAAGCGCTATAAAACCAGATTGAATCCAACATTTTATACATTTGAAAATGCCTGTACCAAGTTAGGAATATTACAGTTGTTGTCCATTCGTTTGATGTGTTTTATCCTTTGATTTTGGCTATTTTGTTGGGGACTTTCCGTTTTGAATTTTCCTCGGAGTTCAGTATTTTTTGTGATTTTTCTTTCTACAAAAGACTCATTAGTGATGCTCATATCAAAATAGTTATAAAGTTGATGAGCATTGGGGACTATACAAGTGAAAAATATTAAACTGCATAACAATAAAGCGATTCTGATCTATAAAAAATTAAGATGGAACATCAATTTTTGAAAAATAATTAATTATAGTTTTGAAACAAATGCAGATATAATTTGCCAGATGACTTTCCATGTTGGAGTTTCGGCCGAATCGATCGGTATGGATAAGTAAGCTTTAACGGCGAAAAAAAAGGATGTAACGTTTATAGGATTCATCAGATATCTAGCCTACCTTAATTCTGGCTCACTGCATGTGGAGCTACCAAATTTTATGAAGCAATTTTTGTTTTAATTATCTTTTAAACTAAAATATTCAAATAATATATCATAATATATAGTAGACCACATATCGATATGACCATTGTTTAACCACATATCTATTGCTTTCCGTTAAAAGCGGTAAAAAATAACTTAAAGTGGAAAGAAATTAAAATAATTATGTCTTTGACGGATATGTAAAGACAAACAGATTATACGAATGGAAATTACAACTTTGACTATTTTTCTTCTTAATTAACTTCCAATGACTTTCCACTTTGTAATTTGTGTTTTAATTAATATGTTTAAAAATAGATTATTACGCATTGCTTTAAAACACTAAGAAGAAACACATAGGAAAAAGTAACGTATCTGTTTCATTATTATACTGTCTCTTAAAAGTGTTTATTGTCGATTATTCGATGAAGAAATTCAAGTGATGTCAAGATTTTTCATATCCTTGTCAGAAACAAAGACTATTTCATCTCAATTCAACATTTTCAAATACTGTACATGCATATGCGTCCATATCGTAGTATGTTTGCAGTAACTGAACCTGAAAGAACCGGGTTAACACACTTTACAGACCTGAACGTGGACCTAAAAAAAACCTGAATATGCACATTACGATTTATTCGAATTGCAATAACTTTTTTGGTTTAAAAGATATTTGTTTAAATAATTTTTTTTCCGAGTTTGAATATTTTTTTAAAGTTAAGTTCAATATTATATCAAAATATATAATTCAAACACATTGTTCAAGTCAAACTCATAATGAAATACTTTTATACCTCCATCTATTTCCTTGTTACAAATGCCCATTATAGTCCAAATGCTGTTTCTATCAAATTCGTAAACGTTTACTTAGTCAGATGATCAGCAGCTTGATAATACTTTATTAGTTTTGTTGTCAAATTCAGCAGCAAAAATGTTAAGTGCTTTTGACAAACCTATGAGAATCAACGATATCTGATAGTTTAGTCTTGGATGCATTATTTTTTTATTAGTTGTTAGTGGCTTTGAACTAGCTGTCAGATAACTGCGAGTACTTTTCAACTGATTTTTCTAGTTCGTTCTTATGTTGTACTGTTATACCACTATCCCAGGTTAGGGGAGGGTTGGGATCCCCCTAACATGTTTAACCCGCCACATTATTTATGTATGTGCCTGTTCCAAGTCAAGAGCTTGTAATTCAGTGGTTGTCGTTTGTTTATGTGTTACATATTTGTTTTTCTTTCATTTTTTTTTTTATATAAATAAGGCCGTTTGAATTGTTTTACATGGTCTTATCGGGGCCTTTTATAGCTGACTGTGCGGTATGGGCTTTGCTCATTGATGAAGGCCGTACGGTGACCTATAGTTGTTTTAAATGTCTGTTTCTCTTGTGGACAGTTGTCTCATTGGCACTCATACCACATCTAGATCTTCTTTTTTTATATTTACGGTTGAATGTTTGATTGAGCATTAATGGCTTAACGTTCAGTGACAAATATTTCTTGCATGTTCAGAATGATTACAGTAGATTACATTTAACGAGTTCTTCTGTGGTGACTTTTGATACTGTCTTTCTCAAAGTATATCAGTTAAGTTTGAGAATAAATGTAGGCCTGATTAAGCAATATACACTCAATGTATTTAGATTTTTATTTGAAATAGCGATGCAAAAGCATAGAGGTTGCTGCAACAAAACTGGTATAATACATAATGTATACAATGCCACATGTTCTTTGTTTGTGTATATATCTAATGTACCATCTGTTATATTTGAGAAAAAATGCATAATGTGGAATGGATACAAGACTATGGTGAGTTTGAATAGTTTGTATGACACTTAAAGTTATGCTTCTGTTGCAGAAATAGTTAGGCAGTATGACTTCATTAGGATAGAGCACTTCGAGTGAGAGAAAGTAAATTGTTGACACAGAGAAATGTCTTGTCTGTCTGCATAAAATTCAGAAAAAGACAATCTGATGGATAGCATTATTGCTAATCAATTTAGGCCATAGACCATGAGCTAGTGGACAGGTCCTCAAAATAGTCGCCAAACTGATATGGACTGATGGTAAAGCAACTCCTATCAAACTGACTTAATCAGAAAAATGAACACTGAAATTGCTAATTAATTCAATCACTGGACCATGACCTAGGATCAGGGCCTGAGAATAAGTTGTAAAACTAACATGTGATGAATAAACTAACTTCAGCAGAAAACTTTACCATTGTTGACGATACATTACTGTCATTGTTGATAGAATAGAAATCCCAATGTCTTGCCTTCTCGCAAGTAGCGCAAAAACAACAAAAATCATACTTACATATGTATATCATTGGTTGGAAAACATGTAGCAAAAGTTTAAATGAAATATGTCAAAGAACATTACAGACCCAATATGGATAAGTGAAGGAAGTTGACAAGGTACTTTTTAACCCTCTGTTGCATCTGAGATCACTGAGTGTTAAAGTAGTCTCATACAGGTTGCATTATATATTATTTGACCAATTATCATGGTGTTAGCTTTGTATAACCACACATTGCAGATGGGGGAATGTCTGTCCTAAAGTTGTCAGATGTTTAGACGTATAATATGTATATATACATTTTTATATATATTGTTTATGTAATTTATATGTGTTTCTCGTTTCTCGTTTTTTATATAGATTAGACCGTAGGTTTTCTCGTTTGAATGGTTTTACACTATTAATTTTGGGGCCCTTTATAGTTTTTTGTTCAGTGTGAGCCAAGGCTCCAAGTTGAAGGCTGTACATTGACATATAATGGTTTACTTTTATAAATTGTTATTTGGATGGAGAGTTGTCTCATTGGAACTCACACCACATCTTCTTATATCTATATATGTATGTATGTGCTCATTAGACAAACAACTTTAAACAGCAGAAAGGTTTACATGTATAGCTGAACTGCTTGACGGTATATTTTCTTCAGTATAACTTAAGCTACTGTTGAATTTTTGACAGATGTGTTATTATGGTAAATTGGCATGATTTCAATTGATATTTTGTATTGGGTTTCTTTCTGTTGTAATGTTACACTACTGTTTCAGGGTAAGTTGACAGTTGTGTCTGGTTTATGTTGTAATGTTACACTACTGCTTCAGGGTAAGTTGACGGTTGTGTCTGGTTTATGTTGTAATGTTACACTACTGTTTCAGGGTAAGTTAACGGTTGTGTCTGGTTTATGTTGTAATGTTACACTACTGTTTCAGGGTAAGTTGACGGTTGTGTCTGGTTTATGTTGTAATGTTACACTACTGCTTCAGGGTAAGTTGACGGTTGTGTCTGGTTTATGTTGTAATGTTACACTACTGCTTCAGGGTAAGTTGACGGTTGTGTCTGGTTTATGTTGTAATGTTACACTACTGCTTCAGGGTAAGTTAACGGTTGTGTCTGGTTTATGTTGTAATGTTACACTACTGCTTCAGGGTAAGTTGACGGTTGTGTCTGGTTTATGTTGTAATGTTACACTACTGCTTCACGGTAAGTTAACGGTTGTGTCTGGTTTATGTTGTAATGTTACACTACTGCTTCAGAGTAAGTTGACGGTTGTGTCTGGTTTATGTTGTAATGTTACACTACTGTTTCAGGGTAAGTTGACGGTTGTGTCTGGTTTATGTTGTAATGTTACACTACTGCTTCAGGGTAAGTTGACGGTTGTGTCTGGTTTATGTTGTAATGTTACACCACTGCTTCAGGGTAAGTTGACGGTTGTGTCTGGTTTATGTTGTAATGTTACACTACTGTTTCAGGGTAAGTTGACGGTTGTGTCTGGTTTATGTTGTAATGTTAAACTACTGTTTCAGGGTAAGTTGTTTTACACTGGTCATTATGGGACCCTGTATAGCTTGCTGTTCGGTGTTAGCCAAAAGTCTGTGTTGAAGGCCATACTTTAACCTAGTATAATTGTAACTTTTTATAAATTGTGACTTGGATGGAGAGTTGTCTAATTGGCACTTATACCACATCTTATATACATGTATAAGATCACAAAAAACACAAGTTAAATACAAAGATACTATAAAGATCATGCAGTTCAAATTTGGTTGAAATTGGTCAAATGGTTTCAATTAAGAATTGAATCCTTCTTTTTGTGCTTCATTCTAAAAATGTGAGCATGGCCAACAATTTTACAACCCTATGCAGTTACAAAAAGAAGCACTCAATACTTATAATTACATTTTCTAGTTAGGATCATGAAAACACGATTTTTATCAAGTTTTTATTTAATTTACCTGTGCACTTTGTTGTTGGACCTTGTTTCATCATGAATATAAATTTTATTGTGTAATCAAATGCAGTTGATTAAGGAATAACGCAAGATTGCAGTGTAGCCAATTAATTAGAATAACGTATTATAATGAAACATACATCTATAATACTAAAATAACGAGATCCAATTTGTCAGCCGTCATCACGTAAAAATAACGAATCAAAGAATTCAACTTTATATATAACTAATATAGTACAAAGGTGTAGATTAAAAATTACACCACTCCGGGCCCTTTTGTTTTCCACGTAATTAATATTGCCAATAATTAAGAAGTTCCGGGTTGAGTCCGATACCGATACCAATAGTATATTCACCTGTTACCTATAACCTTATCTGTACGTTACGCATCTGACAGGCGCACCACCAAACGGTGTATTCAGGATTAATATGCTATATACACGGGTCATAATCACAGGGTTGACACTACTAAATTGTCAAATTGTTACCTACTGTAGTATTTTAATCAGTAGACTTTCTAAGATAACAATACGAATACTAAAAATCTGTGACTAAAAATAAGGCGTATCGGTACAGTTTTCAATTTGTTAGTGGCATGACGTAAAACAGCGAATCAAAGAATTCAACTTTATTTATAACTCATATAGGACAATGCTGTTGATTAAAAAATACTCCATTCCAGGAGCTTTTATTTTCTAAATAATTAATATTACCAATAATTGATAAGTTCCAGTTTGACGGATTCAAACAGAAAGATTTGATAGCAGAGAAAACTGTATCTTATAATCGGCATGACTTTATCAGATAACAATACTAATACTAAAATAAGGCTTGCGCATAGTTATATACTTTAATTCAGTCACGGACCCGCGATATCACGGGTGTGTTCTAGTCTAATATAATCATAAGAAGATAAAAATTGATGATGGACAGTGGATGCAATAAATCTACAACTGTTAAATGTTAATTTTGTAACTAAATATTCACAATGGACTTTGTTTGGTGGAGGAAATATCAAAATTGTGTGTCATGGGTTACTTTTCATTTAATCTTCATTCAACAAAGTAAATATGTCAACATCAAATCAAGCTAATATAGATTCCATGGCATCAACCTGCCCTATGTTCAGGTAATTTGGTGTCCACAATGTTGGTATATCTTTGAAGTCTGACAACCGAGCAAATTGTCTCATATCAAAATATTTCACTTTTGTCAATCACATGGGGTAGTTCAGTATCAATGTTGTTAAGTCTCATAAAGTTTTCAATCAAAATGTTCCGTTCCTCTTCAATAAGAATATCTAATGGTTTGGAATAATAGATTGTTGCCACATCTCTATCTTTATCTAATGTCATACGTTTACATAGTTTGTAATAATGGTCACCTGACATATCCAGCAAGGTAAAATAAACCTGAAAAAGAAATTATTGTAATAATGGTCACCAGACATATCCAGCAAGGTAAAAAAAAACTGAAAAAGAAATTATTGTAAAAATGGTCACCGGACATATCCAGCAAGGGAAAGTAAACCTGAAAAAGAATAAGATAAATTATTTCTGACACAAAATTACATAATTATTTATATGTACATCTTAAATAAACTAAGATTCAGTCATTGTGCAACAATAAAGGTTTTTTTCAATACAAAAACATGATTACCTTCCTTGCTTCTGATCTAAGTAACAAAGTTTAAAAGTCTAACCCTAACCCTAACCCTAACCCTAACCTTATGAGTGCACAGATTATGTTTACAAATATAAAATAATTCTCTCAACTTTTGTTTCACTTTGATGTCATGAGTAGATAAGTAGAAATGACAAAGTCCATGCTTTGGTTTGGGAAACCCAAATCAAAAATCAAAAAAAAATCAGAGAACTTTCTAGTATATATAAATCTACTCAAAAATATATCTACTCATGAAGATTTATCATTCTACTTCTACCCTAAAGATATTTTCCCTACAAATGTTCTGAAGAATTGTTTAGCAGGCAGATTGGTTTGGTTTAAAATCTCCAAAAAAATCTTGGAAAATACATTTTTTAAAGATATTACACCTTATTGTTGAAGCATGGTGAGCAAAAAATAGTTCTTGGTTGAGGAAAACACTTCTATAAGCCATATCAAACAAGATAAGTAGTTTATTAGATATAGTATTTACCAAAATTGTTATGACCAATATGATGGGTGCCATATGTAAAGCTGGATCTGCTTACCTTCAGGTACACCTGATATCACCCCTGCTTTTTGGTCAGGATGATACTGCTGGTTTTGATACAACCCCAAAATTATTTTTGGGTCGTATAATGCTATCATGTTGTCTTCGTTGTCTGCGTCATCGTCTGAAGACGCATTTAGGTTCCAGCCAATAACTTTAGTTTAAGTAAATGGATCTCTTTGACTTTTACCAGAAGGTTCAATACCACTTAAGGAAGGTTGGGATTAATTTTGGGAGTTATGGTCTTAACAGTTTAGGAATTAGGGGCCCAAATAAGCATTTTTGTATTTTTCAGACAAATAATTTGTGCTTAAGTGTATGAATCTCTCTGAAATTCAACCACAAGTTTCCATATACCACAAACGGATGGTAAGAATTGACCTTGTTTGAATATGGCTTAAACAAATTCGAAATTAGGGGAAAAAAAGGGGGGGGACTAGGTTTTTCTGGTCAATGGACAATTAAGACAATTTAAAAGCAGTGTAAGGGAGGTAATCCAATTACATTTAAAATACAATGTTGTCTATGTTTTGATTTACCTCCCTTACAGTACTTGTAAAATATGTAAAAAGAAATGTCAGGTTTTGGACTTTTTGCAAAAAAAGGTTGGGGGAGGGGTTATATGAATTATCTTTTTTTTGGGGGGGAGGGGGGTGAAAATAAGCAAAATAGTGCTCTACATGTTATTTTTACCTTTGTATCTTTGACTATCATTCCAGGTATTTTGATTGTTGTGTATTGTATTTTTGGTATATCCAGAAGAAGTTGACCAGCATGTTGTCCTAAAACAGCAGAACCCAAATCAAGTTCAAGTGCAGACTTCAAACTTCTACTTTCATCTTCAGAACTCATAGAACTAGAGCTTTCCATTTTGACAGATCTTTTGGTCTTTTTTCTTAATGGTTCATCTTCTGAACTAGAGCTACACCTGTTACCAGATTGTTTGTGCCTTTTTCTGAATAGCTCATTTTCATCATCCATATCTGATTTTTCCAACTGAAAATATAACTTAAATATCTATAATACTAAAATTACGAGGTCCAATTTGTCAGCCGTCATCACGTAAAAACGTTGAATCACAGAATTCAACTTTATATATAACTAATATAGTACAAAGGTGTAGATTAAAAATTACACCACTCCAGGCCCTTTTGTTTTCCACGTAACTAATATTGCCAATAATTAAGAAGTTCCGGGTCAAGTCCGCTACCGATACCAATATAGTTACCTGTTACCTATTACCTTATCTGTACGTTCCGCATCTGACAGGCGCACCACCAAACGTTGTATTCAGGATTAATATGCTATATAAACGGGTCATAACCACAGGGTTGACACTACTAAATTGTCAAATTGTTACCTATTGTAGTATTTTAATCAGTAACACTTTCTAAGATAACAATACGAATACTAAAAATCTGAACTAAAAATAAGGCGTATAGGTACAGTTTTCAATTTGTTAGTGGGCATGACGTAAAACAGCGAAGCAAAGAATTCAACTTTATTTATAACTTATATGGGACAATGCTGTTGATTAAAAAATACTCCATTCCAGGACCTTTTGTTTTCCAAATAATTAATATTATTGTTTCAGTTCGACGGGTTCAAACAGAAAGACTTGAAAGCAGAGAAAAACTGTGTATCTTATAATCGGCATGACTTTATCAGATGACAATACTAATACTAAAATAAGACTTGCGTATAGTTATATACTTTAATTTAGCCACGGACCCGTGATATCACGGGTGTGTTCTAGTTTATAACTTATAAATATGCAAATCTTTGATATGAACATACAAACATCCTGTAAAATCAAAGGAGTTAGACTATAAGACAGTCATAACAGTCTGTTCTATATTTTTGTTAAGTTGTTTTTCTGTTTTGTATCAATCTGCTGAGCTCAGTCCTTTTAACTGAGTTCATAGTTTGTAGTGTTCCACATCTGGCCCAGGTAAGGGGAGGGTTTATGTTTAATAAAGTAAAATGAAAAAAAGTGTGTAAAATTTCGAGACTCAGTGGGAAAAAATTGGGAAAGAAATTTGAATGAAACTGAAACTAAAGAAGGAACGAGGACTTTCAAGTCCCTTGAAGCTTTTTTAGAACTTTGAAGAAATTTATGTGCAGAAATGTCATCTTTGGCGATTGAGAATAATTTCCAGAAACATGCTGGCATAATGGAATTAAATGCCAAAACAGTATACCATACAAGGGGTCCTGATTTCTATATCCCGGGCTTAAAAACATGAAATCCCGAGGTCCCGAATTGAAAAAAAAATAAATCCTGACATTCACAATATTTTTTCACAAATAGTATAATTTTTCTACCTATTGACGTGACCTTTCAGACACAAAAAGAAATATACGACAGGACGGTTCATAAAAGTATGCGAATAAATGCCAAACTATATACTGAAGATACAACAAAATATTATAAAGTATCTTTTTTCTGATTAAGATCTTATGAAATCTCATTGAAATTAATTAGATACATGTAATGTATACTAAATTATGTATGTTTCACGATATGTCAAAATTAAATGCTGAACGACCCAGATCCCCATCCTTTCAAAATTGTCAATATCTGATGCATTTTAATTAAGCACAATATAACTTTATGAAAATTTAATACACGAATGCAATCAGGGCTAGCAATTTGATCATATGTTTTAACGGTACCTAACTATCAGAACATGATTATATTAATTGTATTTAACTGTCGCCTCGTGAGATTACATGTAATAGTTTAAGGTAAAACTTTATGATTCTATATGGCCTAGGTGTTAATTGACTTTTATTTTCATGACCTAAGATATGGTAATGAACTAGCACCCGAGGTACCTTGTTGAATATATAGATAATCTGCTAAGTGAACATCAGAGCATGAATCTGTCCATTTTTGCGTGAAGGTGATACTCAAAGTCGAGTGACATATCAAACCGTTTCTTTTGTAATTAAGATTAATTAACATAACACATAACGGTCAAAATAGTCTGCTTTAATATGTCAGTGTAGAGACATATAATTATATATAATTATGAACATACAATGCAAACATCCTGTAAAATCAAAGGAGTTAGACTATTAGACAGTCATAACAGTCTGTTCTATATTTTTGTTAAGTTGTTTTTCTGCTTTGTATCAATCTGCTGAGCTCAGTCCTTTTAACTGAGTTCATAGTTTGTAGTGTTCCACATCTGTCCCAGGTAAGGGGAGGGTTTGGCAACAGCAAACATGTTTAATCCCACCACATTCTTTATGTGCATGTCCCTAGTTTAATATATAAGAAACAATTCATGGCAGCCAGAGATTAGTTTTCATTTAACCATGGGTTGGGCATTTATATTCCTGCATTTGTTTACTCTGAGTGTTAGCAAAGGGTAAAATACAAATATAAATGCCAGACCCATGGTTAAATGAAAACAAAGCTACGACTGCCATGAATTATTTCGATTCTAATAGGACAAATTCTGTAATTTTGTTAACTGTGAAAGCCCTATCGTACGATACTGTTTTGGCTGTTTCGTTTTACCCAATTTTGATAATATTGTTAATATTATATAATTCAATGATTATTTTTTTGATTGCATTTTTCACTTATATACTTTCTTCCAATGTAACTTTATTTGTACAAAAAGCATTAAAACGCCCCGTATTTAATATTTGTATTTTTTATTTGTGACATTACCTTGTTTTGTTGCCATGCCAAGACAATGAATAATAAATTAAAATGGACTGATTTGTTTATTTTGCTGTAGAATAGAGATAAATATTTTGTATCTGAATCTTGGCCTTTATAAACTTGGGATTTTTACGTCGAAAATTGAGAATAACTGGCAATATAAATAAGTTGGTTATAAAGTGGAACAGTAGTTTTTGTGTATTACTGCGTTTGCGCTAAAGATAGATATATTACGATTAAACTGGATGATGATAATAGGTTGTCATATTAAAATTGCATTAAATTAAGTGGTTTTACATGTACCTGGTTCTTGACTGTCATATTGGTTCTTAATAACAAAAATTCTTATTTATCAGGATATTTGTTTTCTCAATTGAATTGTTAAATATTTTTTATGTTAAGGCAATTGTAGACCACTATATAGTAGTTTTTTTTTTCCTCATTGATGATGTTTTTTTTTAAATTAATGTCCAGAAAAAAACAAGAAGAGTACCTTTGAATTATTTGTAAAATGTACTTTGGTCTAATATCTATTGAGGAGACACTGACTGAAAAATGGCTACTGCAAAAATTTTTATCTCAAGAAACACTGTGAATACTGTGACTATGATGTGGAGCAGGATCTGCTTATCATTTCAAACCATAACGCCCAAGATAAATCTGGTTTTTGATTGGGTTCTTGGTTCTCAATTTTGAGTTAATTGTTTTTTTTGCCATGGTGTTGTTAAATTTCCTTTTACTTATTATTTTGAATATAGATCTAGATCAATATCCTCTTGGTATTCTCTGGCTTTTGCCCATTAATATTCCATATAAACATACCTTAACAACTGATACTACAGTAAAAGGATCTTTATCTTCTACATTAGACATATGTCTTGTACATAAACGGTAATCAGGCTTAGAGCTAACATCCACACCCATTAAACCTTTAAAACATGATGTGTATTCATCACCATTCCTGAAATACAAGTAGATTTACAGTTGCCATGGTTACTTGATCTTGTTGATTTCTATCTATATTAATCACTAGATATCAATCCCCAGAGGCAGATTTAGAGGGGTTTTCAGGAGGCCTCCCCCCTTTCAGGAAATAGTTTGGTTGTTTATGTAGGGAATCACTGAAGCAGGACTGGACTGGCCCCCTCTTAGGCAGTCAGTGGGCCCCTCTTATGAAAATTTCTGGATCCGCAACTGAAATATATGCATAATTTGAAATTAATTGTTTTCTCAATTGAATTGTAAAACATTTTTTATGTTAAGGCAATTGTAGACCACTATATAGTAGGTTTTTTTTCCCTCATTAATTAATGCATGAGATAAGGAGGTTATTTTGAGACCAATCTACTTATTTGGTCGTCAGCTTGATAATGTTGAATTGTAAAGAGTTTACAAGCAGTTTTAACGTCTGCTGTGTAGCCATTTCCTGTTTGCAGTTAGTATAATTAGACAATATACATATAGTGTCTTGAAATATGAAATATATTTGTATGAGGCTTAGAAACGGGAAAATGCGAGGTTCTACCGAGCATTTTCCCGTTTCGTGCCAAATGCAAATAAATTTCATATTTCAAGACACTATACGTATATTGTTTTTATACTGAAATCGATAAAAAAATAAAAAAATAATAAAAAATGAAACAAATACATTGTATTATTAAAAAAAAGTATTTGGAATTTCCCCCTTGGGGTACCATTTTGGGGTATTTCCCTATGAGCGTAGTCTAGGGGGTAAGCATTGACAATTTAAGGAATTAGAAAGGGAAAATGAATTTAATTAATAACATTTGATAAACATGGTATATAAATTACCAATTTGAAGACATAACAGGTTTAAATTCATAAAAGTTTGACCATTGTTACTACACGTTGTTATGGTTGTGACGTGACGCTGTAAGTAGGCGGGGCTTATAGGTGAGTTGAGGTCATTGACGTATAAAGCTAACGTTTATACATATAGCTTTATCTGTATAGTAAAATAGCTGATTGCAGTATAACACACCTAATTAATGGCATGCATGCAGCGATGCAGGTCCAGATAAAGTATTGGTGGTGCTATTTATAGTCCATACTAACATACAGTCAGGGCCCTCAGGGGTACTACTTGTACATGTAATATGTATTTACTTCAAGAAGTAATATAAATATACTTATACAAGTGAATTTTATTTACTTGTATCATGTGTATATGTAAAAAAAAATTGGCTGAGTTATGTCCCTTATACATTCAGATTGTTTTACTTATATCAGTAAAAAAGTCATCCTATCTTCTTTTCTTGAATTGTTAGGATTTTTATGCTCTAATATAATTGTAAATTGTATGCCCTGTAGATGTCTTTACTGATCATTTAAGTGTAATTTCATGGACAATGAAAATCCCATTTGTCTGTTATCTTCAGAACACTGCTCATTTACAAACCCACAAACAGCAAACACTTAAGTCCTTTGCGCAATCAGTTTCTTTGTTGAATTAATGAGATGAAATATTGAACTCTCATCAAAAATTAAAGGCATGATTGTACATCTTAAAACTTGAGAATTTTTGTGGGATTGTAAGAAAAATTCACTTAAACAAGTAAATTTTTGAGAAAATTAAGGGGAGATTATTTAAACATTATAATTAACTTATATGTGTTTATTTTTTTTTACTTGAAGTTACTTCTTCAAGTAAATAAAAAAAATACTTGTACAAGTGATACCCCTGACTGACATACATGACTATGCAAAATTAACACAGAAAAGTATTACATCATATTTTAAGTCTAAACAACAGTATGCAGAACTTTCTTTATTCTTTGCCTATTATGTTTTTACACCTAAGGGGGCTCGTGGGTCTAAATCAAATATTTTATTTAATATAGGATTTCGCTATATTTTTCTACAAATGAACTTTATCTTATACTTAATAGAAAAATAAAATAAAAGAATGGAGTCACCATTCATTTACGCTCACATCTGCCTTTGAAAGAAGCATACATTTTTGTAAAGGTACCTTTTTTCTGTTGAACTAATTGAAGATAAACTCATCATAGATACTAGGACTAAATTTTATATATACGCCAGACGCGCGTTTCGTCTAAAAAAGACTCATCAGTGACGCTCTTATAATCCAAAAAAGTTTAAAAAAGCCAAATAAAGTACAAAGTTGAAGAGCATTGAGATCCAAAATTCCTAAAAGTGTTTGCTAATTACAGAAATAGCGTTTATATCACAATACAAAAAGAACTTAATTACAGAAATCGCTCAAATTTTACTATATTCTAGTTCAAGTACAGCTTATTTGAAAATTATGATAAAAAAATATAGGTCACCAATGAGTAAAAAAGGTATTTCAATTTTCATGCCAAAAAATGGCATTTTTGCACAAAAGGGAGATAATTTGAAGTTTTTTTCAATGATTTCTACATTTTAAAAGTCATCTATGGTAAACACTAATTGATTTTCTAAAATTATTTTTGTACCATATAGTAAAGTTACAACTTCAAGAGGTAATGAATAAAATTTATAATGTAAAAAAAATGTTAATTATTTTTCTGAAATTTTTATACCCTAGAGCCAAGGTGTTGTTACATGTATATTCACATAAGAAAGATGTGATATGAATGCAAATGAGACAACACTTCACAAAAGAACAAATGACTCAGAAATAAACAACTATAGATTAAAGTACAGCCTTCAACAATGAGCCCATATGGCATATCTGCATGGGTAACTTGTGTTGATTATATTCATTCAAGTAACTTACCTAGGTCTCAGATGACACATAGCAGCAAATGATCTGAATAATGATGAATACATCCCTTCAGTGACATTAGAATGGGGATGTAGAGTTCTCCTCAGGAAAATCAACAATTCATAGATAAAATCTTCTACACAAAATTTTACCCTTTCAACTCTGAAAAAAAACAGACTTTTTTTTATGGTTTTAGAATATATTTATACATAACATTTTGCATGATTTTGTTAATAACCAAGGTAATACTATCTTTGACTATGTTGATACATGTGATATTGTATACATGGCCATGGTACAAATAAATGTATATGTATATTTTATGATATATCCTATAAATTAGGAAATTAGTGCAAGAATATTTATTGCAACTTTTTGACTTTGAACATGAACAACAAAAGGTTCGTAAGAGCCATTTTGATATTTATTGTTTCCGTTTTAATATTGCAATCAAATGTGTTTGCTTTTGTCCTTTGTATGTATGTATGCCTGTTATAGTTATGGAGATAAAAAACACCATTTTCTAATGTTTATCATGATTGGATTTATGATAAACAATCCTGACAATTTGGCCCTGTATCATGTTTACATACTCATGCACATTTAGATTTCATTTTGATGTCCTTTTTTGTTATATAAACTTTACAAGCATTGATAAGTTCATGAAGTTTCTCTCCAACTTTAATAGTTTTACAAAATGCAAAAAATCTTCATTTCGGGAAATAATTTAAATTTTATACAATGCTAATATCATGTATATTATATTATATTACAGGCATGGACATATTTTAAAGGCATTAGTTGACAATTTAGGCTATAATGAAAGATTTGTAGATTAACATACATTTTTTTAGTAATAAATGCAAATGTAAGTGAAAAAAAAATTAAAAATGAAAAGACCCTTCTTCCAACAATGTCCAAGGACAATAACTCCTATTAAAGGTCAAAGACTATTTAACTATATTGACTTATTTGTAGTTCTTATTTTTGTAACGTTTTAATTTTATATCATCTGTTTTAAGATGCACACATAACAAATAAATAAACTTGGAAAACAATTTCTGGTTAAAAATGTGACGTCCTTGTGTCTATGTGTCCTACATGAACCGCATGTACATGATGGTGGTTGTGTCTAGGTGTTCTACATTTTTACATGTAGGTGGTTGTGTCTAGGTGTCCTACATGTACATGTAGGTGGTTGTGGCTTGGTGTTCTACATGTAAGTGTAGGTGGTTGTGTCTAGGTGTCCTACATGTAAGTGTAGGTGGTTGTGTCTAGGTGGTCTACATTTTTACATGTAGGTGGTTGTGTCTAGGTGTCCTACATGTACATGTAGGTGGTTGTGTCTAGGTGCTCTACATGTACATGTAGGTAGTTGTGTCTAGGTGTTCTACATTTTTACATGTAGGTGGTTGTGTCTAGGTGTCCTACATGTACATGTAGGTGGTTGTGTCTAGGTGTTCTATATTTTTACATGTAGGTGGTTGTGTCTAGGTGTCCTACATGTACATGTAGGTGGTTGTGTCTAGGTGTTCTACATGTACATGTAGGTGGTTGTGTCTAGGTGTTCCACATTTTTACATGTAGGTGGTTGTGTCTAGGTGTCCTACATGTACATGTAGGTGGTTGTGTCTAGGTGATATTTTTACATACAGGTGGTTGTGTCTAGATGTTCTACATTTTTACATGTAGGTGTTTGAGTCTAGGTGTCCTACATGTACATGTAGGTGGTTGTGTCTAGGTGTTCTACATGTACATGTAGGTGGTTGTGTCTAGGTGTCTAGGTGTCCTACATGTACATGTAGGTGGTTGTGTCTAGGTGTTCCACATTTTTACATGTAGGTGGTTGTGTCTAGGTGTTCTACATGTACATGTAGATGGTTGTGTCTACACAATGACAATGCGAAATAACAGCTTGTATCATTTGAGTCTTACATTTTAAGGAAGCTCACTTGTAATGTTTTGGAAATTTGGTCAGATTTTCGGAATCCTCTGGTTTTATCTATTTGAATGCCTTAACAAAATTTGCCCGGTGACCCCATTTTTCTTTTTATAATTCTTTTACATGTACAATGATAAGCTGCCTGTTAAAGTCTTATAAAATTTTAATTACTTTTTAATAGTTTTTGAAGACTTAAACTTGTCAATTATAAAGCTATGAAAAGTCAAGAGAGAACATTTTCCCGCCAAAATTTCAATGGCTAATATCTCGAAAACAAGCTCGGTGACCTATATATTTTTTTTGCTCTTTTGATTCCTTTATTAATCCCCTTTCAATATATATGCTAGTGTTTTGAAAAGTTAATTACTTTGAAACTGAGAAGCCAGCTCCTTTAAAACAATTCATGATATCAAATATTAACAGCCTTACAACTGAATTAATCGAGTGAAATATAAAAATATTCATAATTTAAGCTATATTGTGTCCAATCCATGAGTAAATCAACAGAACAATTTGTTTTTATCCTGTTTTAAATCATGCGTAACTTTCTAAAATATTCATCATGTTGATCATGCATGCAGCCAGTATTTGAAAAAAAAAAGAAGTCTACTAATTATTGCACCTTAAACTTGCCACTAAAGGGAGTACTGGCTGGGGGTCTCATTCCAAGATCCCACTTATTGTTTAGTGAGAACCTTATTTCCCGCTTATTATTGCCATTATAGCACATGTAAATTTCCTGTGTCCCGCCAGACTTCATTTCCCATTTTCACGCTAAATTATTGGACTTTCACGTGTCACGCTTTAAAAAAATTCACCAATCCCGCTACACGCTTATACCCCAATGAGACCCACTTGCTGTATTTATGCATACTTTTACAGAGTACCTACATGCTGGTATTTTCTTTTGATTCTCCATGAATTTTCTCTCCATCTGGTGGTCTTGCCAATACAGTTCTTAGTATATTTTCCAACTCTGGTTTCATATAGTCATCATAAAAGCGATGAATTGGAACTTTATCAGCATTTCGTTTATGAACTGCATCAAAATGAAGATATGATTGCAACAGTTTGATATATTTTTGTTGTAAGTATGAGAGCTCTTTTACATTTCCTGTCTTTAATATAACATCAACTGGAGTGGAAAGATATTTTTTCTGATAGTAAATGTTCAATTTATTGCTGTGTTTTAATTTCCACTCGGAGACAGAATCTGGCAAACATTTTTGTCTGATGTTTCTCGTGTACCTCCTAATCGTCCGAAAGTGTTCAGCATCTTCGGCATTAGAAGAAGACGAGTCTGTATCTAACTCTATGACCGATTCTTTGGGCATATTTTATTCGATTGTTGGAAAATTACATCTGGTCTGTGTCTTTTTACTATTTTGAACAAAAATAAACAAGGGGAATATAAGTAAGGGGAGTGAAATTAGCATAATTAGCTTTGTTAAGTAATCTTGTATTTTCCCCCATAATAGTGGAGCACCACCTGTCTCAAGGATGTTGATTATTGACCATGAGGTAAATCTATTATTCACTGCCAATTCTCACACAACTACATACCAAACATCTTTGGCTTACCAGTAATAATTCCCCTCTGATAAAAAAAATGCAAAAGTTTGATCTGCACTCAGCCTGTACTAGTTTGATATTGTTTAGGTTATGATTATAGTTTAAAAACAGTTTATTTGAAAAAAAAATAATAGAAAAATATAGGTCACAAATGAGTTAAAAAAGTTATTTCAATTTAAATGAAAAAAAAACATTTTTCACAAAGGGAGATTATTTGGAGCTTTTTCAATGATATATAAACATTTTATATAAAAGTCATCTTAGGTCTAAACAATTTGATTTTTTAGTTGATTTTTGTACCATATCATACAGTAACAATTTATAGTGAAATAAATAAAATTTGGATGAAAAAAAAAATGTTTCATTTTTTTCAGATTTTTTTGTACCCATATGCCTCTTTATATCTATTTTAATCAATTGAGTTTTGCTTATAATTTTACCTGTTAACAGTTTCTTTTTATCTTTGTAAATTTTTGCCCAAAACAAAAAATGGTAAAAATTGTCATCTCAGAGCAACAACTCCTATAAGCAATCAACTGTTTTTTGATCATGTTGACTTATTTGTAGATCTTACTTTGCTGAACATTATTGTTGTTTACAGTTTATCTCTTTCTATAATAGTATTCAAGATAATAACCAAAAACAACAAAATTTCTATAAAGTTATCAATTCAGGGGCAACAACCCAACAACCAGTTGTCCGATTTATCTGAAAATTTCAGAGCAGATAGATCTTCACTTGATTTACAATTTCATCCAGTCAGATTTGCTCTAAATGCTTTGGTTTCAGAGTTATAACCCAAAATCACCCTTTGGAACAGGTGAGCTAAAAAAAGACAAAAACTCAAAAACTTAACTTTGACCACTGAACAATGAAAAGGAGGTCAAGGTCAGATGACACCTGCCAGTTAGACATGTACACCTTACAATCATTCCATACATGATACACCTAATATAGTAGAACTATTGCATACAGTATAAGAAAAACAGACAAAAACACAAAAATTTAAATATAACCAATGAACCATGAAAATGAGGTCAAGGTCAAATGACACCTGCCAGTTGGACATGTATACCTTTCAGTCCTTTCATACACAGTATATACTAGACCTATGGCTAATAATATCTGAGATATGGACTTGACCACCAAAACTTAACCTTGCTCACTGATCCATGAAATGAGATTGAGGTCAAGTGAAAACTGTCCGACAGGCATGAGGACCTTACAAGGTATATGCACATGAGCTGCGTCGGATAGAAAACAACCTTATGCGAGTGCATATTTACATGTACATGAATACAACTTTGAGTGGTTTTAGGAGCATTCAACATGTTTAAAAACACAAGAAATGATGCATTTTGTTTGTTTTATAGGTTTATAATATAACAACTCAATTTTCAAACAGTCACAGACTTTTGACAATGATTTGATTTTCAGCCGAAATTGGAAACCAGATAAGTTGATATTCACTTGCATAAGGTCGATTTCTATCCGTCGGAGCCCACATATCAAATATAGTTATCCTATTACTTATAATAAGAGAGAATTTAACATTACAAAAAATCTTAAACTTTTTTTTTCAAATAGTCAGTGAACCATGAAAATTAGGTCAAGGACATTGGACATGTGACTGACGGACAATTCATAACATGAGGCCTCTGTATACAAAGTATGAAGCCTCCAGATCTTCCACCTTCTGAAAAGACATTTTAAAAGAAGTTAGCTAACTCCGCCGCCAGATCACTATCCATATGTCAAGCTTTCTGGGACTTTTGTTGCAGGCTCAATGCACATTTTTGAGCCTGTCAGATTTTCTGTATAATAGCTGTTTCCAAGGTAATTAAACAAATTTTATCCTTTTTTTTTATTTTAAGCAATGTGAGTCATTTAAGTTGGCAGGCAGGGTCAGCAGACAAATGTTTCAAAGGTTCCAACTGTTCTGTGTTTTGTGGTAATAAGCATTGTGTACAAGTTTCATACAATATGGGTGAGGCGAACAAAAGTTTAAGAATGGAAACAAAAAATTTAGCACCTATTCCATTTGTAAAGGGGTATAACTCTAGAACTGTTAAAGTGATGCCATCAAAATTAAAACTTGATCTATGTTTCCTGGTAATAATTATTTTGTAAGTTTCATAACATTTGGATGAAGCAAACTTAATATATAGAATGGACACCAACTTGGGACATACAGATGGACAAGGGTAAAACTTAATGCCCCATCACTTCGGCAGGAGCTTAAAACAAGTGTACAAACTAATTATTTAAGCAATTTTTAAGTCCAAAGACTATTACTCAAAATCTTCTCACAGAAACAAAATTTGAACTTGATCTGTAATTTGTCACGATAAAACAATACATCAAATATCAAATCCTTATCTTCAAACATGAAGACAAAATGTGTGAAATAATAATTTACTGGACTGATGGAGTTCAAACCTAATATCCCCTTAGACTTCATCAGTAGGGGACTAAAATTGATAGAATGACTACAATGAATGCAATTTGATGTCAGAGTACTTGACCCTTTGGTCCATGTTCAGACTAGGTATGAAATTGTTCAACAGCCATCAACTCCTCCTTTCATACTTGTGCATGCCTCTGTTAAGCAAGAAAGACATTCAAATTTTCCATGATCAGAAATGATTGCACTAAATTAGGGAAATGTGGAAATATGCCTTTGCTTACCGAATGGTATAGAAATTGTATTGAAGCCTGTACAGTGACATGAGCTTGAGGTTGTTACCATCCTTGTTTTTTTGTTCAATGGATATTTGTCTTATATTGGCAATCATGCAATATCTAAATTTTTGTTTTAAAATAAAATGCTCTCTCACCCCAAAATGTTCAGGGAAAAATCCATTCTCTGAAGAACAAAGTAGTTAGCATGAGCATGTAGAGTGTATAAGGTGCTTCCTTAAATCAGTCTTAATGGACATTTCATTCTCAAATTTATAGCATCTAGATTTGTTATAATTCAATGATCAAAACAGCATAAAATATTTCATAAACAAGCCTTTTCTAAGTCACTACATGTAATTCAGTGGTTGTTTTTGGTTTATGTCTGTCAAACTATTTGTAAATTTGTTGTTATAAATGATGCTATTAGTTACGTATAACATTTTTCATGTTTGGACCAAAAACTGACTTTAAAGTATGTTTTTTTTTTATTATTGAAGGCTGTAATGGTGACCTCTTTTGTTAACTTCTAAGACATTTGAATCTCGTAGGGAGTTGTCTCATTGGCAATCATGCCACATATTGTTTTATCATGATGTAGCATGTTAAGGTAGATGGGGTGTCTAAATTATAATCCATAGAATCTTTTAATAATTTGCCAAAATGTAGTTCATATCCTGCTTGTTTAAAAACATTAATAAAAAGAATGGGTCACCGGACTTATTTTCACACTACAGGTTGTGCAAAATTGTAAAGATTTTGTATAGATTATGCATGGAAAACTAATTTTTCCGCCATAAAACGCAAACAACACCATAGAATTTTGAGATAAAATTTGAGAAGATAGCTCCAATATTATGCTTTCAAATAAGAAAAAGAAAAAATGGGGTCACCGGACTCGTTTTCTTGCTACGTGTAAAAATGGGTAAATTCCTAACACATTCTATTGTAAAAGTAACACTATCTGAATTATCTGCCCTTGCATATGAGTTGCCTCCCCTTATTTGACAAAGTTGGAAAAAAATGAATCAAACAAAAGAATTCTTATTTTTGTAAAATACAATCATAAATATGATCAAACATGGCATTTTCTATATTATAATGAAAATTCTTACACATGAATTACCTACTACTATAAAAATTTGCACATTTCATCAAAGATCTAGACCTTGTTTTCTAGTATTTCAAAATCCAAAATGGAGGAAGACACCCTATCTACCTTAATATTATAATTATTCAAGGACCAAAACAGTAAGTTTTAAAGCAAAAGCATTAAATATGATTCTATAATTTATTATTTACTGAACATTGATCAAAACCCCTATAAATCCACAAATAACAACAGTATTCCATCTAAAATGATTGGGTATTCAATATTTCATAAACAACACATAAATCACAAGAATTCAAAATAGATAATCACAGACAAATACCCTTGTCAATAAAAAATATAGTACAAAATTAAACAAACCATATTAGTAATAACCGATTTATATATCAATTATTGTGTGAAAGATGAAATTACAATAAACATTATTTTATACTAACAAACATGATTATTATGATTAAACACTAATTGTTAGTAAAATATCATAGTATCAATTAATGAAAGAGCGAAATATTTACTTTCAATTATAGATCTGTTTTGATATGAAGTAATTTTTAGTTTGAATTATTTCCTTTAGAAGCACAATTATTGTAGGTGTAGACTGGTTTATTTTCTTATTTGACAAACCAAATTGAAACATCTGGATCAAAAAAGTCTAAGAGTCCTTACTAGATTATAGTGATTTATGTGAGGCTTGAAGAAATGAAACTTGTTCAAAAAACAACTTGATTAAAACTCAGGTTGTCAGTATATCTAGTTGAATTTAGCTTATTTATAATTGATTTTTTTGCACTTTCCCCTCCAAGATGGGAACAAAAGGGAAATAACAAACTGTGCAAATTTCACTTGCATGTAGGGAAAACATATAAACCTTCAATTGTTTTAAAAACAGCTTTCTAGAAATTCTTCGAAAGGAAAGATGTTGATCACTAAAAGGTTTAATTTGGAACTTGTTATAAGTCAACAAAGATTAGTTTAAAAAAGGTACGCTATTATAATAAAAATAAATATCATATTCCCATTTGATATGGAAAAAAAATGTTATTAATATTAAGAATAACAATAACATGAATCTGTTATTAATAAATGATATCAATTAGCTCAATGTACATATATGATTACAATGTAGGTATATGATTACAATATACATATACATACAATTACAATGTACATATACTATTACAATGTAGATGTTATTTGCAGACAAATCTGTGAAAGTGGCTTCATTTTTAAAATTTCAATTACACTGTCCATATTAGATTATGTTCCATATCATTGCCATGGTAACAGCCAGGAAGGTTCCAAACAGACTGATCTGTACGTTGCTAGCAGCAGCTGTATATTAAAAAAAAAACAGCAGTTATAAATTATCTTCTATAGTTGATTTAGCTTTGTAACCATGCTTAAAATTAGGCAAAAGCACAAATTCTGTATTCCAGTTGGTTAAAAACAAGTTTTAAGATGGTACCAAACATATAAACATTTTGAAAAACGTGAATCAAGCCAAGGCTCCGTGTTGAAGCCCGTATATTGACCTATAATGGTTTACTTTTATAAATTGTGATTTGGATGGAGAGATGTCTCATTGGCACTCACACCACATCTTCCTATATCTACTATATATTTATTATGTTTTTTAACACCTATCTATAGTTTTAATTACAATCTGCATATCCCACAAATATGGTACATTGCCAGGAATATTATCAACAATTTTATTTAAGTTCTTTTTCTTTGAAGTGGGTCTCGTTGGGGTCTGAGGGTGATGTGGCATTGCTGATTTCTTGTAAGCGTGACACTGTCGTGAAGGTCAAATTATTGTGCCATGAAAATGGGAAATGAAATTAGCAGGACACGGGAAATAAAAAAAAAAAAAAAAAAAAATGAGAATTGCTTACATACATAGTGTAATCGGGATACAGGAATCTGACAAAACAGTAAGCGGGATCCAGGATCAGAACCCCCAATGAGACCCCCTTTGAAAAACATAATAATATATTTTTATAGGTGGGAGCTTGGCCGTAATTTTCTTTTCTAAACCAGACCTGCTTTCTGAATGCTAGAATAACTTTTTACAACTACCGATATTAAGTTTAAAAAGTGTTTTAGTAATCATTGGTTCAAAAATACTTTTCAAGCAGATTGTTCTTAAATGCTTTTCTCCAGATAAATATGTTGTAAAAATGGTAAAGACCTAACACACCTTCTATTTGAATATTTGTCTCAGTGGCAATCAAACCTTATTTTTTATGTAATGAAGAATCTTTTGATTTTTAACTGTAATGTTCCTCTTTAGTTCTTTTCTGAAGACCTTATACATAAACTACTAGAAGTGCAATAAAATCTTTTTTATGTATTGATATCTCCAAGTTTCTCAAAAGATTTCTTCCTTGTGTACCTTTTAAGACATATGGCTTTCAATGTCACATTGTTAGGGTAGAGTTTGCACCAACAGACTAAATTACCCTGCCACATTCTGTTTGTGTCTGTTTAAAGTCGGACAGCCTGTTATTCAGTGCTTGTTGTTTGTTGCTGAGCTACATATTTGTTTTGGGTTATTTATTCGTACATAAATTAGGCCTAAGTTTTCAATTTGATTTGTTTTCCATTTGTCATTTCAAGGCCATATATAGCTGACTATGTGGTATGGGATTAGCCTATTGTTGAAGGTCATAAATGATCTATAGTTTTTAATTTCTGTGTTGTTTGGTCTCTTTTGGTGAGTTGTCTCATTGACAATCATACCACATCTTCTTATTTATAATTAAAGAACCTTAGTGAGCACGCTCACATACCCCACGTCCCCACATTGTCATTGGAGAAATTAAATAAGTATAAGAAAAAATATTGAATAATAATTTCCTGTCAATATACATAGTATGTCCTTATTATCTACAAAATTTCATGAAATTCTGTTGTGTGTTTTCAGAGGATTTGAGATGACAAACTGTTGCAGAAGTACATTGAAGCAAATAAGTTCAAAGGGGCATAACTCCTAGAAAAAAATTGAACCGTAATTTCCTGTTGATATGCACGTCTACATAGTATGTCCTTATTATCTACAAAGTTTCATGAAATTCTGTTGTGTGGTTTGGGAGGAGTTGCGATGACAAACTGTTGCAGTAGAACATTAAAGTATATAAGTTCAAAGGGGCATAACTCCTAGAAAAAAATTGAATCGCAATTTCCCGTCAATATGCACAACTACATAGTATTTCCTTATTATCTGAAAAGGTTTCGTGAAATTCTGTTGTGTGGTTTGAGAGGAGTTGCGATGACAAACTGTTGCAGTAGTACATTAAAGTAAATAAGTTCAAAGGGGTGTAACTCCTAGAAAACTAGAGGCTCTAAAGAGCCTGTGTCGCTCACCTTGGTCTATGTGCATATTAAACAAAGGACACAAATGGATTCATGACAAAATTGTATTTTGGTGATGGTGATGTGTTTGAAGTTCTTACTTTACTGAACATTCTTGCTTCTTACAATTATATCTATAATGAACTTTGCCCATTAGTAACAGAGAAAAATATTTGGTAAAAATTTACATAAATTTACCAAATTAATGAAAATTGTTAAAAATTGACTATAAAGGGCAATAACTCCTTAAGGGGTCAACTGACAATTTTGGTCATGTTTGACTTACTTGTAGGTCTTACTTTGCTGAACATTATTGCTGTTTACAGTTTATCTCTATCTATAATAGTATTCAAGATAATAACCAAAAACTGCAAAATTTCCTTAAAATAACCATTTCACAGGCAGCAACCCAACAACAGGTTGTCCTATTCGTCTGAAAATTTCAAACCAGATAGATCTTGACCTGATCAACCATTTTACCCTATGTCAGATTTGCTCTAAATGCTTTGGTTTTTGAGTTATTAGCCAAAAACTGCATTTTACCCCTATGTTCTATTTTTAGCCATGGTGGCCATCTTGGTTGGTTTGACGGGTCACGCCACACATTTTTTAAACTAGATACCCCAAGGATGATTGTGGCCAAGTTTGGTAGAATTAGGCCCAGTAGTTTCAGAGGAGAAGATTTTTGTAAAAGTTTACGGACGACAGACGACGGACGACAGACGACGGACGCAGGACGACGGACGCCAAGTGATGAGAAAAGCTCACTTGACCTTTCAGGTCAGGTGAGCTAAAAATGGTTAAAAATTTACTATAAAGGGCAATAACTCCTTAAGGGGTCAACTGACCATTTCGGTCATGTTGACTTCTTTGTAAATCTAACTTTGCTGAACATTATTCCTGTTTACAGTTTATCTCTATCTATAATAATATTCAAGATAATAACCAAAAACGGCAAAAATTTCCTCAAAATTACCAATCCAGGGGCAGCAACCCAACAACAGGTTGAACGATTCATCTGAAAATTTCAGGGCAGATAGATCTTGACCTGATAAACATTTTTACCCCACATCAGATTTCCTCTAAATGCTTTGGTTTTTGAGTTATAAGCCAAAAACTGCATTTTACCCCTATGTTCTATTTTTAGCTGTGGCGGCCATCTTGGTTGGTTGACCGGGTCACGCCACACATTTTTTAAACTAGATACCCCAAAGATGATTGTGGCCAAGTTTGGATTAATTTGGCCCAGTAGTTTCAGAGGAGAAGATTTTTGTAAAAGATTACTTATATTTATGAAAAACGGTTAAAAATTGACTATAAAGGGCAATAACTCCTAAAGGGGTCAACTGACCATTTCGGTCATGTTGACTTATTTGTAAATCTAACTTTGCCGAACATTATTGCTGTTTACAGTTTATCTCTATCTATAATAATATTCAAGATAATAACCAAAAACAGCAAAATTTCCTCAAAATGACCAATTCAGGGGCAGCAACCCAACAACAGGTTGACCAATTCATTTGAAAATTTCAGGGCAGATAGATCTTGACCTGATAAACATATTTACCCCATGTCAGATTTCCTCTAAATGCTTTGGTTTTTGAGTTATAAGCCAAAAACTACATTTTACCCCTATGTTCTATTTTTAGCTGTGGCGGCCATCTTGGTTGGTTGACCGGGTCACGCCACACATTTTTTAAACTAGATACCCCAAAGATGATTGTGGCCAAGTTTGGATTAATTTGGCCCAGTAGTTTCAGAGGAGAAGATTTTTGTAAAAGATTACTTATATTTATGAAAAATGGTTAAAAATTGACTATAAAGGGCAATAACTCCTAAAGGGGTCAACTGACCATTTCGGTCATGTTGACTTATTTGTAAATCTAACTTTGCCGAACATTATTGCTGTTTACAGTTTATCTCTATCTATAATAATATTCAAGATAATAACCAAAAACAGCAAAATTTCCTCAAAATGACCAATTCAGGGGCAGCAACCCAACAACGGGTTGACCGATTCATCTGAAAATTTCAGGGCAGATAGATCTTGACCTGATAAACATATTTACCCCATGTCAGATTTCCTCTAAATGCTTTGGTTTTTGAGTTATAAGCCAAAAACTGCATTTTACCCCTATGTTCTATTTTTAGCCGTGGCGGCCATCTTGGTTGGTTGACCGGGTCACGCCACACATTTTTTAAACTAGATACCCCAATGATGATTGTGATCAAGTTTGGTTCAATTTGGCCCAGTAGTTTCAGAGGAGAAGATTTTTGTAAAAGTTAACGACGACGGACGACGGACGACGGACGACGGACGACAGACGACGGACGACGACAGACGCCGGACGCAAAGTGATGGGAAAAGCTCACTTGGCCCTTCGGGCCAGGTGAGCTAAAAAATTGAATCGCAATTTCCCGTCGATATGCACAACTACATAGTTTGTCCTTATTATCTGAAAAGGTTTCGTGAAATTCTGTTGTGTAGTTTGAGAGGAGTTGCGATGACAAACTGTTGCAGTAATACATTAAAGTAAATAAGTTCAAAGGGGCGTAACTCCTAGAAAAAAAATTGTATCGCAATTTCCAGTCAATATGCACAACTACATAGTATTTCCTTATTATCTGAAAAGGTTTCGTGAAATTCTGTTGTGTGGTTTGAGAGGAGTTGCGATGACAAACTGTTGCAGTAATACATTAAAGTAAATAAGTTCAAAGGGGCGTAACTCCTAGAAAAAAAATTGTATCGCAATTTCCAGTCAATATGCACAACTACATAGTATGTCCTTATTATCTGAAAAGGTTTCGTGAAATTCTGTTGTGTGGTTTGAGAGGAGTTGTGATGACAAGAAACAGGACTGACGGACTGACGGACGGACGGGTCAAAAACATTATACCCTCCGCAACTTCGTTGCGTGGGGTATAATTACAGGTTATAGTTTTAATATTACTCAAAGTTTCTTTTAATTGTTTTTTTTTAAGTCATAATCAATATATCAATAATTCTAGGTGAATATTTCTTTAAATCCTGATTGAATAAGAAAGCCGAACAAAATACTTCTATTTCCTACTTACACTGCATTCCACCGGTATCTGAAAACATAAAAACACATGATATGATTAAGTACATACAACATTAATATATACATATACAGTCAACTGATTCCATAACTGAAACATGTGCAAAACAAAATTTCTTTCCTTTCTATAGTTAAATTTTAAATTTTCAAAAAGCTCTGCATTTTCAGTAAACATGCTACTTCAGGAAAAATCAGCTGTGTCCATGTCATATTTTTTTTAACATAACATATCTTTTTAGCAATGTTGGCAATCTTTGTAGGCCAGCAGGTTTATTGATATGCTTCTTATAAATTTTCATTTAACTAAAACTTCATTCACTTAACTTGCATAACATCATCAATTTCTAAAGTATGCATACCTGCCAACTTTTGATAGTGCCCATGGGGGTTTTAGTGCGCGACAACAATTTCAAAGGTTACAATTCTTTGCAACGACTATTTTGCTTTTGCTGTTTTTGGTCTAGAAAAAGTGTCATATTTGTAAGATGAGCTTACATGCCATTTACTTAAGTTTATTTGCATGATTCTAGTTATTATATATCAGTAGAAAAGATGAACATGTAGCTGCAAGACCAGGAATTAATTTCATGTGTAAGGATATTAAATAACTGTTGACTTTTCCAATTTAAAATTATGCACAAAGAAAGACCTTTATCAGGTTGGGAACAACACCTAGGGGTATTCCCTCAATGTAAGGACATTAAAAACCACTTTTTAAGTAACAAGAGTGCACACGCTGAAATGTCTCGCCTTCTTTACTAATTATTGATATTATGTTGATAGTCCTAAGTATAAAGCTTTATTAAAAACTGTCACATAAACTTAGCATTAACCAAGATAACTAAACAAAGACCAATGAACCATGAAAATCAGGTCAAGGTCAGATGAACCATGCCAGGCAGACATGTACAGCTAACAATGCTTCCATACAACAAATATAGTTGACCTATTACTTATAGTTTAAGAAAAATAGACCAAAACACAAAAACTTAACACTGAGCAATGAACCGTGAAAATGAGGTCGAGGTAAAATAAAACCTGCGGGATTGACATATAGATCATAAAATATTTCCATACACCAAATATAGTTGACTTATGGCATAAAGTATTAGATAAAAAACCAAAACTCAAAAACTTAACTTTGACCACTCAACCATGAAAATGAGGTCAAGGTCAGATGACATCTGCCTGCTAGACATGTACATCTTACAATCATTCCATACAACAAATATAGTAGATCTATTGCATAAAGTATGAGAAAAACAGACCAAAACACAAAAACTTAACTATAACCACTGAACCATGAAAATGAGGTCAAGGTCAGATGACACCTGCCAGTTGGACATGTACACCTTACAGTCCTTCCATACACTGAATATACTAGACCTATTGCTTATAGTATCTGAGATATGGACTTGACCACCAAAACTTAACCTTGTTCACTGATCCATGAAATGAGGTCGAGGTCAAGTGAAAACTGTCTGACGGGTATGAGGACCTTGCAAGGTACGCACATACCAAATATAATTATCCTATTACTTATAATAAGAGAGAATTCAACATTACAAAAAATCTGAACTTTTTTTTCAAGTGGTCACTGAACCATGAAAATGAGGTCAAGGACATTTGACATGTGACTGACGGAAACTTCGTAACATGAGGCATCTATATACAAAGTATGAAGCATCCAGGTCTTCCACTCTCTAAAATATAAAGCTTTTAAAAAGTTAGCTAACGCCGCCGGATCACTATCCCTATGTCGAGCTTTCTGCAACAAAAGTTGCAGGCTCGACAAAAATGAGCACAATATATTCATATTATTTGAAGAAACTTTTCCCACAGAATTGTACATCTTATGATCTATCTGGTATAATATGGTCAACACATGTGCAAGAATTTTGGTATGTTCTCGGCCTAATATATCATGTATATCTTCTTTATTTTTCAAAATAATTGGATCCTACATTTAGAAAAGTAGTTCTAAATATAATGTCAGAATTTCCCATTTTTAAGTTAAATAAAAATCTACATTTTTCATTTTTCACAGAAGTAAAATGACCCCTTGACTAAGGGAAGTCTCTCTTCCTTGGACACAGTTCAAAATCGGGAACCATCATATTTTTCGTGTAGATTTTCACAAAATCGTGTTTTAGAGGTTTTTTCCGATCGTGCAATCGTGACAAAGGGTCAAAATCGTGTAATACACGCCTAAATCGTGAAAGTTGGCAGGTATGAGTATGTGCATTTGATCCTCATGAATATTTATAAATGTATATGTATCTTTTTTTCAATTCTTATGCAATATTGTGGCAGGAACATTGGAAACTTTACTAAAAGAGCACTACTTTAGGAACAATTTAATAAAAGAATAACATTTGTTTAAGTTCCTTATTGTGGTTTCCCACGTTTTGTTTAGGTATAGTGGGAAAATGTTGAATTGACGGGTACGGGTGGTATGAATATATAATAGGGTCACACATAGTGACCAATGGGTATACTTTCTGGTAGTAAAGCATAGGGTCACTTTCTAGCTGTCGTGCAACGAGTGAACACTCAACTTTCATTTTTGATGTACATGTATATAAGTTGATATTTTTATTGCATTCAATTTGACAATACACACTTGTTTAAGGTGTAGGTTAGAGCACCTGGCCCTGGAGATGGGATTGCACACTTGGCATCCACTGACAAAGGTTTCTAGAGCTTTTTGGTCGATTACATTGTTTTTTATCTCTAGTTGTTCCTGGCCGGCCCCGACTGTTTATGAAGGGGTGCATTCAGTCGGAAATTTGGTTTTTTGTGTATTTAGGATAATACATACATAGGAAAAAATGATGTTTGAATATGCTTTGTAATTGTAATAATGATGATATTATTATTTGTGATAATTTATAATACAATCTGGCGTCCATCGAGCATGACGGGCTGTCCACAAACTAAGATTATATTTGCGTTGTTTATATTTGCCACAAGTATGTAGATAATACTATGTAATTAATCCTATAAGCATTAGTAAACTACTCAATTGTCAAATGTCAACCCAACTGTTTATCTTAATATATAAAGAGATAATAGACATACCCATGTCTTCACAGTGGTCACCTGTGGCACCATCGGCACATTGACAAGTATACTGGGTGGCATCCTGTGAATCCACAACACAAGTTCCACCATTACAATCCACACCATAACAGCTGTTCCGCACTGGTAAATATTAATTCTTATGCAATTAGTTTGTAACATTAATTTTCACTGGACGTTAACAAATATTTTGAGGGGTTAGATTCCACTTTCTACCAGTCCGTAACTAAGAAAGCCACCATTTTGAATTGAGATTTTTTTGGGGTATGTAATTTTACAAAAAATAAACAAGTCTTAGATGCATGATTTTTTTTTATAAGTTGTTAGTGGCTTTGAACTAGCTGTCATATAACTGTGAGTACTCTCAGAAATGTTCCTACTATCTTTTTGTTGTCGGGATGTGTAAGTACCTGGCCACGTCTACCTGTATTTTTGTCTGATATGTTAAGTCTTTTTCAACTGATTTTTATAGTTCATTCTTATTTTGTACTGTTATACCACTGTCCCAGGTTAGGGGGGGGGGGATCCCGCTAACATGTTTAACCCCGCCACATTATTTATGAATGTGCCTGTCTAAAGTCAGGAGCCTGAAATTCAGTGGTTGTCATTGGTTTATGTGTTACATATTTGTTTTTTGTTCATTTTTTTATATAAATAAGGCAGTTAGTTTTCTTGTTTGAATTGTTTTACATTGTAATTTTGGGGCCTTTTATAGCTGACTATACAGTATCGGCTTTGCTCATTATTGAAGGCAGTACAGTGACCTATAGTTGTTAATGTATGTGTCATTTTGGTCTCTTGTGGACAGTTGTCTCATTGGCAATCATACCACATCTTCTTTTTATAAGATAATAACATTTTGAGCCTCAAAATTTTCTTTTTGTTTATATTTAAACCATTCTAAGGCGCATGAAAAGTAAAAATACATTTTTAGTAATCATGTTTGACATCTAGAGTATACATATGACGTCACATTGTTAAGATGCTAAAGACAATGCAACAGTTTCTCCGACTTTTTCATTTATGCCATTTTTTAGGTCAAAATATTATTAAAAGACTTTTAGGCCAACTAAAATTAATTAATAGATTTTCATCCAAAGTTTTGAAAAAAATGGGGTGGGTGGGAGGATTTTATTTTTTAAATTTTATTTAATTTGAAACCTTCTTGTGGCATGAACTTCATATATATGCAAGTGTTATAATTACAAAATGTAGCTTATACCATGAAAATGTGTAAACATGTATAAAGAATCGTACATATTTTTCATAATTCTTGAATAAACATCTCTGATTTGCAATGACTGTTCTACATGCAATTGCTACTTTAGAAACCTATTTTCAGTAAAGTACGGGTAAAACCATGGAGAAATTCTCTATTCAATTTGACTCCAAATTTATGTTGTTCTCTAAGCGATGTTTTGTAGTCCCTACAAACTTATTCAAATGCAATGGTATGCAACACAAGTATTATGAATGAAATGAAAACTCAAACAAGTGTTGGGAATAGTAAAGTTGCGTTTTTAAGATTCTCAAGTTATGCAAGAATGACGCATATACAATCATTGATAATTACATTGTAAAACATGAAGTTGTTTAAATACTCTTTTAATGGTATATTGTGTTTTTAAACAAAAACAATAGCCATAGGTGAATCTAAGGGTTTTCTAGTACACAATGTGTAAGTTTGCCGACTTTTTGAACTCAATATACGGTCATAGATCTGACAAGTTAATTCGTGCTTTTGTCAATTTCTTTAATTCAGTTATATTTTTTCTACCAATTTGTTCCACGATTCTTGTAGATCTGACAAGTTAATTCGTGCTTTTGTCAATTTCTTTAATTCAGTTATATTTTTTCTACCAATTTGTTCCACGATTATTGCACTTTGGAAATCATTCACAGCCCAAATTTGCTTACACAAAGTCAATGTATTATTAAATAAATCCACAATTTTCTGATGAAAGAAATTTCCAATTTGTGACATACCGCGATTTGCGTTCTTGGACACAGCGTATTTAATACTCATAACCTGAATATTTCATGGAGATATTAACTGTATTGTATTTTAAGCTTAACCTTCGTAAAACTTGATTTTACTGTCGCAAATATCTGTTTACCTATCTCCGCTTTGTGTTACTATGTAAACTGAATTTGCGAAAGTAAAATCTACGTTTTATAAAGGTCAATCTTAAAATACAATACAGTTATCTCCTAAATTTATTACATTAATATTGATAAAAGAAATAGTAAACAAAAGTGGAAACTTGTTCATGACCATATCTAAATATCCATCCCTCCATATGGTCCGAGACCACTATTATTTCGTAGTGTATTTCTATTAGACAATCAAAAATTATAAAAATCCCACTTGCGCTTTCTCAATAATATTTTTAGTGTGTTGTACTACTTTTGGGACAAATGATATTAAAATTATAGTAAACTTCACTAGCACTAACTCAAAATATGGACAATTTTATGTTAAGGGGGTCTTGAAATCTTTTCACAGCTTCCGAAATGCTAATTTTTAACCTTTTTCAACTGGACCAAATCACTACTAATTTTTTGACAGTGTCATTTCATCCCTGACTTGCTATTCGAGGCATAAAACATAGAGTAATACATTTGGAAGGGGTAGAAAAAACATTGGCAAGTAACACACTGTCCACACTAGGGACTATATTCGTGGACAAGGAAAATCAAGGGACGACAATTGTGGTCTGGGGCCATATATGATGATTTTTAAGGAACACTGGAAATTTGTTTTTACATAGACATTTACTTTTCTTGTATTAATCAATTTGAGTTAGACATCTGTTTAGTAATGAAGACTTTGAATCCCAGATGACTTCTGTTTTGATAGGTTGCTGTCTCATTGACATATAAAACAAAACTTCTTTTATTCATACTTTGTAGCTTATTTGATAAGTATCCCATGAATGACCTTTAAAAAGTCTCTCTTTGTTTACATCATTTCTAGTAGTATATTTAATGGGATCTTAAAGATTTTAATTTTTTTTTAGCTGAACACTTCAATTCAGTCAATTTATTTAGGAATTTCTAAAACCAAACACATATTTTGTCTATGTTATTGATGTGTTTGTCTACAATCAGATGTTACTATCATTAATTCTGTCTATGTTATTGATGTGTTTGTCTACAATCAGATGTTACTATCATTAATTCTGTCTATGTTATTGATGTGTTTGTCTACAATCAGATGTTACTATCATTAATTCTGTCTATGTTATTGATGTGTTTGTCTACAATCAGATGTTACTATCATTAATTCTGTCTATGTTATTGATGTGTTTGTCTACAATCAGATGTTACTATCATTAATTCTGTCTATGTTATTGATGTGTTTGTCTACAATCAGATGTTACTATCATTAATTCTGTCTATGTTATTGATGTGTTTGTCTACAATCAGATGTTACTATCATTAATTCTGTCTATGTTATTGATGTGTTTGTCTACAATCAGATGTTACTATCATTAATTCTGTCTATGTTATTGATGTGTTTGTCTACAATCAGATGTTACTATCATTAATTCTGTCTATGTTATTGATGTGTTTGTCTACAATCAGATGTTACTATCATTAATTCAAGTATATAGGTAAACTGGTCTATTTTACAGACCAGTACTTTGACCTATAATAGTTTAATTCTACAAATTGTAACTCAATGGATTGAGAGTTGTCTCATTGGAACTCATACCATATCTTCTAGCTAGTCAATCTAATATCTATATAAGAACATTTGTAATATTAACAAGTTACTCACCTTGCTCACAATTGTCTCCATAAAAACCTGACACACATGTACATTCATAGTCAGCAATACCATCCGTACAGGTACCACCATTTAGACAAGGTGCAGGTGAGCAATCGTCATATTCTGTAAAACACAATTACAAGTGGTCAGGAATTAAAACTGACGACTCAACTTTCTGCCCTCAACATAAATATATTTTGGAAACAAATAATTTCTATATTTCATAGAAAATGACAGTCATTGAAAACACACTGTTACATGGCTTACAGAATTGTTGGTATAAAAATAAATAGGTGTTTTTGTTTTGATTGCTGTCTTATACAGAACAAAATGCAGAACTTTTCTGGCATATTTATAGAAGACAATTAAGTCTCCCTTCTTACCTCTAATGAAGCATACTTGGAAGTCTCCCTGACATCCACTATCTACCCAGATATCTTTACGTTCATTGTAACCAAAAGTCTCATTCTTCACACATGGTGCTCCAGTTAAACGTTTGATGATTTCCATCGAGTAGATCAGACTGTCAGGTACCATACCAGTCACATTACAATTCTCTTGGTCATACTGCCAGCTCTCACATCGAACCTCTTGACAACCTCCAGCTAGGAAAATACAATACAAATCATTGGTAGACTCAAGGTTAAATTCTGTGATTGCAAAGTTTTTAATTTATTAGATGCTCAATTTATCTAAAAGTTGATTAAAATGCTTTTGGAAGGCAAAATGTACAAAAGAATGATAAACTTAAGTAGAAACCAAATTAACATACTGTGGCTTCATCAGTATTTGTTGGATACCAATTTTCGTGGATTTCATGGGTACGGGTGAACCACGAAATTAAATGTTCAACAAATGATAAATTTTCTAAGGCTTTTATGCAGACTTTCACAAACTCACCAAATCAGATATCCAAGAACATGTAAGTTTTCTGGAATCAACAAGAATTGGTGCCCACGAAAATAAATGAATCCACAGTAAAGAGATTAAATTACCATGCAAGGGTCAATAGCCAGTCAAGATTGTTAAACAATTTTTTAGTAGCAACACTTTTAGAATGTTCCTCTTAAATTGGCTTGTTTAGCAACCATTTTTTTCCTCTTTCAAATATATGTTGCCTCTATTACAGCATTGAAAAAATTATAAATGTCTAAATTTGCAATGTCATCGACAAATATTTTTAAAGTTGACACCTGAATCTGAAATTTGAAACATGTCGATATAAAATAAACGTGTACCTTGACAAAGACTCCTTTCACATGGTTCAGTCTTTGAACCTTCTCCAACACAGTCAGCTCCATTGTTTTGTGGGGTGGGGTTTGTACAAGTTCTTGTTAGTACTTTGGTTCCAGTACCACATGATTCTGAGCAGGGTCCAGCTGACCAGTCTGACCATCCTCCATCCACTGATTAAATAAAAACAATATATGATATCAAAATATGGAGAAGTGGTATGATTGCCAATGAAACAATTGTCCACTCAAGTTGAAAAAGCTGATGTGAGCAATTTCCGGCAACAATAGATACTGCTGTACACATAGATAAAAGTCCCTAATGTCACATGGTGCGTTAATACAATCTTAACAAAGTTAAGATTGTATTATACACATTTTAAAGTAATGATGATATTTTTACAAACATCTTTTATCTACATACTTGTTTTCCTACAATATGATGCAGCTAAAAAAAAAAGAAGTGGAATGATTTAGACATCTGTTTTAATTGGTGTTTTTGTATATTGTATCATATACATGTACCTCTAATCGTCTTATGTATCTAATTGCCTTATGTTCTTGTATTGCTCAATTGGCATCTGTTTTACAAAGACCTAAATTCATAACTATTAATGTATACAGGAGACACACCATAGTAATGATTTAGGTGTAGATTGTTTATCATATATTGTTACACTGTACATTTATTAATTTTTATTAAATGTAGAAGGTCCTATAACAACAACTTTTTAAGGAATGCTCCAGTAATTTATTGAGATCATCATGTTTTGGTGGCTTGGCCACCATCATATCGATCTCTATAAATTACAGGAGCATTCCTTCAAGTGTGATTGTTACCTGATCTTCCACATTTTATGTTTTTATCTTAAAGACCCTGCATCCCGAGGTATCCACTTTATGTAATCTACTGACAGAATATATTTACCAGACGATTGTTCATTTTTTTTGTTTATGTTTTTATTTATGTTTTTGTTTTGTTTTTCTAATGTTGTGTTTGTTTTAACAATTCATTATAAAAAAAATATTCTGAACATACAAATGTTTTAATCTTTGCACTTGTAAAAATATATTTATAATCTTACCATCTGCGTCTCCAACATCTTCACTGTCACATGGTGCATTAGAATCACATTGTTTACTGGTATCATCCCAGTTCTCTCCCTCCATACAGTATTCCAACAGGGCACCAGTGAAATCATCTCTACACATATAGTAACTGGTACAATCTTCTGGATTAGCATAGGAACCAGCAGCCTTGCCGGTACAGAATTCTGTTAAATAATATTCCATATATTTCAGAGAATGACTTCTAATCAGACACCTATTGTTTTTGTTAACTTTTTTTAACATAACACAACATCATGAACATATACTTCATTTTGGCAAAGTTTATAATTTTCAATTTAGACTCCCATACCACCTTAAGAATATTAACTCATAGAATTAGCATAATAAATCAAACTTTTGAAAAAAACATCAATCTGATTCAAACATTTTTTTCCTAAACTGACATCTTCTTTTTCATGTTTGTTTTTATCTCTTTCACACATTTTTTTTACATCCTCCTATCTTTAGAGTTAATGTCCACATTGGACTATAAGGATTTAAATTCTAATAATAACTTCTATTGTTAGTAAATCTATTTCAATTATGTATACCACCTCCATTTTCATTTTGACTACAAAACAATAGACCACTTTCAAGTTCATCTCGTCAATTATACGCGCCTTTATGACGTCATTTACCAGATAGAGGGGGTCGCCTGTATCCCTGCACTATTTACGTTCATCAAGGGTCTTGGTGATCGTCATTGTGCAGGATAAACTATAAATAATGGTTGTTCTGTAGGTACTTAATGACAATTCCCTAATGACATCAATGCTGATTGTCAATTTTGAGAATTCAATGTGTCGTATAATTCGTACAATATAGAATTATAGTTTTCCAACCACTCGCTCAACATTGGAATGGAAGTGACGACGCCCCTAAACGCACAAATGACGTTCACTAAAACCAGAGTTTTTGACGGAAATGCATCGAACTCGAAAGTTGTCTATTGAATGACTTACCTGTATTTGTATCAGATGGCCCTGTAGAGAATTACAAACTAGATCTTTAATTTCATGTTTAATTTACAACAATTTGCCCCATACTATTTTTTTCTGTTCTTTTATTGGTTGTTTTCAGATTTTGGGCGACAGCTAGGGACAAAAGACAAATACAAATACAGTTTTATTCAAATTAAGAACTCCTTTTTCATTAAAATGACTTGCTGGCCTGAATGGCATTTTTGAATTTTCACCTTTTTCTGAATATACCATCAATCACTGTCAATAATAGATTATAGAATTAATTATTATTATTTTCAGCACTTACATTTACAGTCTATCAAATTGCATGACTGCGTTTTTGCGCCTTCTCCTTGGCAAACGCTTCCCTCACCCTCTGGTGGTGGACTGGTACAGGTTCTAGTACTTGTCTCTATTCCATCACCACAGGTAGCTGAACATGGAGACCAGTCACTCCATTCACCCCAGGCTCCATCAACTATAAAATTGACAAAATGTTAAAATCTAGGAAAATGACTGTTACTCTATACACGTTAGATCTACCAAACATATATATAAATCTCAGTTCACTCCAATTTGTTACGATCTTTTATCCTGATATTAGCAAGATCTCAGAATTTATAGGACTTTGATAGGTCTTGATGTGATATGGTACTTAGACACCCTTGGCTCTCAAATGCTTAATGCTTTGAGTCATCTATTCTCCAGAAAGGAGATTCAAGAACATCAGATTTATATATGGTACTTAGACACCCTTGGCTCTCAAATGCTTAATGCTTTGAGTCATCTATTCTTCAGAAAAGAGATTCAAGAATATCAAATTTATGTATGGTACTTAGACACCCTTGGCTCTCAAATGCTTAATGCTTTGAGTCATCTATTCTCCAGAAAACAGATTCAAGAATATCAAATTTATATATGGTACTTAGACACCCTTGGCTCTCAAATGCTTAATGCTTTGAGTCATCTATTCTCCAGAAAACAGATTCAAGAATATCAAATTTATATATGGTACTTAGACACCCTTGGCTCTCAAATGCTTAATGCTTTGAGTCATCTATTCTCCAGAAAACAGATTCAAGAATATCAAATTTATATATGGTACTTAGACACCCTTGGCTCTCAAATGCTTAATGCTTTGAGTCATCTATTCTCCAGAAAACAGATTCAAGAATATCAAATTTATATATGGTACTTAGACACCCTTGGCTCTCAAATGCTTAATGCTTTGAGTCATCTATTCTCCAGAAAACAGATTCAAGAATATCAAATTTATATATGGTACTTAGACACCCTTGGCTCTCAAATGCTTAATGCTTTGAGTCATCTATTCTCCAGAAAACAGATTCAAGAATATCAAATTTATATATGGTACTTAGACACCCTTGGCTCTCAAATGCTTAATGCTTTGAGTCATCTATTCTCCAGAAAACAGATTCAAGAATATCAATTTTATATATGGTACTTAGACACCCTTGGCTCTCAAATGCTTAATGCTTTGAGTCATCTATTCTCCAGAAAACAGATTCAAGAATATCAAATTTATATATGGTACTTAGACACCCTTGGCTCTCAAATGCTTAATGCTTTGAGTCATCTATTCTCCAGAAAACAGATTCAAGAATATCATATTTATATATGGTACTTAGACACCCTTGGCTCTCAAATGCTTAATGCTTTGAGTCATCTATTCTCCAGAAAACAGATTCAAGAATATCAAATTTATATATGGTACTTAGACACCCTTGGCTCTCAAATGCTTAATGCTTTGAGTCATCTATTCTCCAGAAAACAGATTCAAGAATATCAAATTTATATATGGTACTTAGACACCCTTGGCTCTCAAATGCTTAATGCTTTGAGTCATCTATTCTCCAGAAAACAGATTCAAGAATATCAAATTTATATATGGTACTTAGACACCCTTGGCTCTCAAATGCTTAATGCTTTGAGTCATCTATTCTCCAGAAAACAGATTCAAGAATATCAAATTTATATATGGTACTTAGACACCCTTGGCTCTCAAATGCTTAATGCTTTGAGTCATCTATTCTCCAGAAAACAGATTCAAGAATATCAAATTTATATATGGTACTTAGACACCCTTGGCTCTCAAATGCTTAATGCTTTGAGTCATCTATTCTCCAGAAAACAGATTCAAGAATATCAAATTTATATATGGTACTTAGACACCCTTGGCTCTCAAATGCTTAATGCTTTGAGTCATCTATTCTCCAGAAAACAGATTCAAGAATATCATATTTATATATGGTACTTAGACACCCTTGGCTCTCAAATGCTTAATGCTTTGAGTCATCTATTCTCCAGAAAACAGATTCAAGAATATCATATTTATATATGGTACTTAGACACCCTTGGCTCTCAAATGCTTAATGCTTTGAGTCATCTATTCTCCAGAAAACAGATTCAAGAATATCATATTTATAAAGTGTTATTTTTTTTTTATTTTTTTCTTCATAAAACTGCATTTTAATAAAATTGAGAATGGAAATGGGGAATGTGCCAAAGAGACAACAACCCGACCATAGAAAAAAACAACAGCAGAAGCTCATAAACAGGTCTTCAATGTAGCGAGAAATTCCCGCACCCGGAGGCGTCCTTCAACTGGCCCCTAAACAAATATATACTAGTTCAGTGATAATGAACGCCATATTAATTTCCAAATTGTACACAAGAAACTAAAATTAAAATAATACAAGACTAACAAAGGCTTGTTTATTACTCAAATTGATATAGTTCAGAGTAAATTCTATTCCCATAGTAAAACACAAACAAAAACTATAAATAAATAAATATGTTTAAATTAAAACATAAGAAGTCTTGCTGATAATCATGGATGAAATTTTTTTAGCGAACTTGTCTACCTGGTTTTAATCCAGCATGACTGAAAGAATAAAAAGATTGGAACTTTTGAGAGAATTGGTGAAATCAGCATTTAAATTACATTCCCATGTGACTCACAAAAGACAATGCCAATTAGACACTTACGATTTTGACAGAATTGTCCATAATATGCAGTACTTTGGTCACAATTACATGTGAATGTTAACAGTCCATCTTGACATGAACCTCCATTAAGACAGTTTACTCCATCACAAAAATCTATATCTAAAATAGAAGTAAAATATGCTTACATTTCAATAACTTATTAGGGACGTAGATAGGAATCTAATAAGCTGTAATGGGCTGATTTTTGAGCTAATGCTTAAAATCAGATTATTAAATAGTATAAATCTGCTGCAATTATTTGCACCTGTCCTAAGTCATTTTCCTGATGTTCAGTACTTGTTGTTTGTTGTTGTGGTTTATAAGTGTTTCTTGTTTTTCTATATAGATAGACCATTGGTTTTCCCGTTTGAATGATTCTACGCTAGTAGTTTTTTGGGGCCCTTTATGGATCTTTATAGATTGCAGTTGGGTGTGAACAAAGGCTCCGTGTTGAAGACCGTAATCTATAATGGTTTACTTTTATAAATTGTGGTTTGGATGGAGAGTTGTCTCATTGGTACTCATACAACATCTACTTATATGGGGACTTTGTCCCCAATAACAGTAGAAAAATCAAAAAAAAATAAATTTAAAAATCAGGAAAATTTTCCCAAAATTTTCATTGTACTAATGAACTCAAAATCGTTTAATTTTTTTTATGTCATGTTTTAAATTCCCGACTCTGCGCAGGAATCTACAATGTACTTCCTTTTTCCAGTCTTGTTTGCATGAAACTTTGAGTAAAATATATATTTATCAGTCTAGTATAAAATAGGAAGGAACGCAATATCAATTTCATTTTTAATAATTCCTTGATATGAAAAAACGTTACCTGATGATAGCGTTTCTTTGTTTACATTGCATATAACGTCACAACTAAAATCCCTAACAACAGAACCAAAATCAGAAACGTTACAGTATTTCCGTTTGTGAAATTCAAATATGTTTGAATTAAAAAAAAATCATACAGACTTTGTCCCCTTTCACAGGTAATGCCTGCCTCATATTATCTTCATAAATGCATTTTTGCCAATATGTTACAAAAAATATAATTTTATGTTAGCAATGCCACTTCTTCCCCTGTATCGTTTGCCCTTAAGTTGCTAGTATTAAGTATATAAGATAAATATCTGATGACATAATACTAAGATTTATCTCTTTCATATGTTAATAATCTTAGCTGGTAAAGCAAAACAATTCACATTTTATACCTATTTAATGAGAATTGACTTATTCAGATTATCTATTGTATTATGGGAATGATACTGCTTTGACTGTTGAATCTACTACTGATGTAATTTACCAGGATACTAAAGCTGCTTCCTGACTAAGTCACCTCATATATCATATGAAATACCTCTTTTCTAATGGATTCTTAGTATGAATTTACATGTGTATCTACATTCAAATTATATCTCAAACCTTTTTCACCATTAATGGCATTATGATCAGGTAGTACAATTAAAGCTATTTATATGTCATATCTATGACTTAATATTCTGTGTTAATTACTAGACATCAGTTGTTCTGATTGGTGATGATGGTACAGTAACCTTATTATTGCTTATATCTATGTCGTATGGTGGATAGTTGTCTCCCTTTAGCAATCATACCAGAAGTCTCATATTATTTATCTTACCTATTTCACAGTGTTCCCCAGTATGTGAATCTGGACAGGTACATGTGTAGCTGTTTATATCATCTACACATGTAGCACCATTCAAACATGGGTTGTTTTCACAATCATCAATACCTGAAAAAGAACAAAAGCATTAAGGACCCACAATTCTGACATTTTTTGTCAAATACAACTAATGTCAATATTCCTAGTGTAAAAACTGAACTTACGAGTTTCACAGAAATCTCCTTCAAAGTCCTCAGCACAGTTACAGGTATATGAAGACAGACCGTCCACACATGTAGCACCATTCTCACAGTCATTACCAACACAGTTATCTGTGTCTAAAAATCAAAATGAGAATTATTCAGTGGACATGATTGTATTTCATATCTAGAAGGTTACACAGTTAAGAAAACAGTTATGTTATGTTAATAGTATGTTCTATGGTAAAAGAAAAGGACATGTCATCTATTTCTTGTCACTGTAAAAGTGGGATTAACAAATTTCACATACATTACTGTAAATTAAGATAACTATTTTGAGCTTTTTATTATTGTGACTGGGTGAGCATCGTAATAATAAGAACTGGATTTCTGTTATTTGGTAGATATAGATAAAGGAAGATGTGGTATGAGTGCCAATGAGACAACTATCCATTTAAGTCACAATTTATAAAAGTAAACCATTATGGGTCAATGTAAGGTCTTCAACACAGAGCCTTGGGTCACACCCAACAACAACCTATAAAGGGCCCCAAAATTACTAGTGTAAAACCATGCATTCAAACGGGAAAACCAATGGTCTAATCTATATAAAAACGAGAAACAAAAAACACTTATGAACCACATTTATAGATGACAACCACTGAACATCAGGTTCCTGGCTTAGGACAGGTGCAAACAATTAATTATTGTTTGCAGATTTTCTTAAAATCGCAATAATTAATCTCTCACTTTTGTCCATTTTTCAAAAATCACAATAATAAATGCATACAATTCATGAATTTCACAATCTTTCTTTTCTGTTATCTATTAACTTGAAGTAACGGTAAAAAAGGTGGTTAAAAGTAGGATAGCTGTAAACTATTTTTTTTAAAGAGGAATGCTGTTTATTTTCTTGACAGGAATACAAACTTGAAAAATAAGCATTAAATGATGAAAAATACTTACTAGTTTCACAATGTGTTCCTTCAAAATGTTCTATACATTCACAACTGTAGGACAGGAACCCATCAACACAGGTACCACCATTCTCACAAACTATACCTTCACATTCATCTATTTCTATAAAAAGAAAAGAAATCATACATATAAAAGACTGCATGTATGAACCAGTCTGCCGATATCCAAGTGACCCACAAATGCAGATGAAATATAAAATTCCATGGGCTTGTTTGCAATATTTTTATGACAATAGTTTTACAATCTTTGCCCTACAAAATTGGCATGTACATGCACATGAAAAATTTCATCGGTCAATCAGAGTATGATCAGTCAAGAAATAAGCCTAATTGATGTTTGCTTAAAAATTAAGAAAAACAGGCCAAAACACAAATACTTAACACTTAGCAATGCACCGTGAAAATGAGGTCAAGGTCAAATAAAACCTGTGCGACTGACATAAAGATCATAAGATATTTCCACACACCAAATATAGTTGACCTATTGCATATAGTATTAGAAAAATTGACCAAAACTCAAAAACTTACTTTTGACCATTGAACCATGAAAATGAGGTCAAGGTCAGATGACACCTGTCAGCCAGACATGTACACCTTACAATCATTCCATATACCAAATATAGTAGACCTATTGCATAAAGTATAAGAAAAACAGACCAAAACACAAAACTTAACTATAACCACTGGACCATGAAAATGAGGTCAAGGTCAGATGACACCTGCCAGTTGGACATGTACACCTTATAGTCCTTCCATACAACAAATATACTAGACCTATTGCTTATAGTATCTGAGATATGGACTTGACCATCAAAACTTAACCTTGTTCACTGATCCATGAAATGAGGTTGAGGTCAAGTGAAAACAGTCTGACGGGCATGAGGACCTTGCAAGGTACCCACATACCAAACATAGTTATCCTATTACTTATAATAAGAGAGAATTTAACATTACAAAAACTTTTTTTTCAAATAGTCACTGAACAATGAAAATGAGGTCAAGGACAGTGGACATGTGACTGACGGAAACTTCATGACCTGAGGCATCTATATACAAAGTATGGAGTATCCAGGTCTTCCATCTTCCAGCTTTTAAGAAGTTAGACAAAGCTGCCGCAGCCATAGCCTCCGTCGCTAGATCACTATCCCTTTGTCAAGCTTTCTGCAACTAAAGTGTATTCATAGTACAGGCTTGTGGATGCCACACTATCATTTTCTATGCTCAATTGATGGTGAAATTGGGGTCAAAACTCTAATTTTGCATTAAAATTAGAAAGATCAGATCATATCATATCATAGGAAACATGTGTATTACTATCATAGGTGGGGCATACAAAATATGTTCCACAGATTACCATGCATTTTATCATTTTTTTTGAAAAATGCATGGCAAATCTTCATTTTGACAAAGTATTACAAAACTGTATCAGAGAAAAGATATACTAATGATCCACCTTAATAATAAATAAAACTCAAAACTACTAGTATATTCTTTTCTATGCCTGTCATACAAATATTCTCCTGTAGTCCTAAAAAGTAAACGGTTAGATGGACCATACAAATATATCTCCTTATGACTTCCCACAAATAAACATCTTTGGTGCTAGTTAAATGGTATTTTTTTCAGGACCTCCAGAGCTTTTAACCTGACCAGATATTTTGTGAAATTGATCAGTACCAAAACATAGAACAGAACATCAACTATATAACAAACCTGTACACACAGGCTCCTGTCCATCCCATCCACCTCCTAACTCACAGTTCCTGGTCAGATCTCCACCGGTCAATTCATAGCCAGCATTACAGGTGTATGTGATGGACTGACCGGGTACAGAGTTGGTATTGGTATTGAAACCAAAACCTCCCAGCTTGCCAGACCCACCAGTACTAGAATGAGCAGGGGCAGATGGCTTCACACATTCAATTACTGAAAATAAAGATACATATTCTTTGAATTGATTATGATTCATGGGATACCAATTTTTGTAAACATTAAGGTTCATGGCAAAGTTAATGACTAATTTTAATGTTTAACATAGTACACACTTTTGGGGTCTGAGCATTTCTGATGAAGGTTATACAGATAAGTGCTTCAGACATTTATGCCCCATTTTCATATTTATACTAATTCTTAAAAGTCAATGTCAACATGCAACGACTAGCTACCATAACTGGTACCTACTTGAACAAGTTGGCAAAGTTCCATCCCAGGATGGTCCAACAACACAGGTCAGGAGAGAATTTCCGTTCAGCAAATAACCAAAATTGCACTCATATTCCACTGTATCACCAACCTCAAGTCCTGTAATTGTAGCACTGGCATGTGTAATAGTCTGGGGGTCCTCACATGGGATTTCTGGAACAAAATTAAAGTTGTCATTATAAAAATATTTTTGAAAGTATGTGAGTATGTAAATTTATTTAGAGTTTTCATCTAACGTACACAAACAATTGAAAAAAACAAAGGGGGTAGAACCTTTATCGAGACTCCAGGATCAGGTTTTTTAGGCTCGGTTTCTGGGATTGATCATTTTGGATTCTGGGAATCCTTTTTTTTTAATTTCAGGATGTCAGGATCTAATTGTTTTAAATTCATGACCTTGGGATTTCATATTTCAAAGACTGGAATGTTGGGATCAGGACCCCCACCTTATATGTTTAAATTCACCTCAATTAAAATACACACAAATTTGTCAACACAAATATAGGAGAAATGGTGTGATTGCCAATGAGACAATATCAAAAAGCTTCTAACCTTAACAGATGGTGAGACACATTTGGCTGATTAAACACAAACAAAAATATCTTTCCAGGAAAATGGAGGAATTGGTTACAAGTTACTTCAAATATACAACCTAACAATTATTTTTCCTGGAACAAAAGGAATGGTCTTGTTACAATTTTGACTGCACAACCTAACGATTATTTTCCCTGGAACAAAAGTAATGGTCTTGTTACAATTTAGACTGCACAACATAAGGATTATTTTCCCTGGCAGAGAAGGAATTTTGGCATTACAATTATAAAGCTCATATTATAGATGACATGTGTACTAAGTTTCAAGTTGATTGCACTTTAACTTCCATGAGCAAAAACTTTAACCTGAAGGGGGACAGACAGACGGATGAACAAAAGGTCACACAGACCAGTATAAACATAATGTACATAAATGGGGCATAAAAATGACAACAAAATACAATTTTCTTTTGGTTTATCAGAAATAACATGCAGTTAACAAATGTGTAGCAGACAAAATATAAAACTTCACCAGTTTCACAGTGTGTGTCTGTATACCCTGTGGCACAAGTACATGTGTACCCATTAACTAGATCATTACAGGTGGCTCCATTCTGACAAACAGCAGTGGCACATTCATCAATATCTAAAATAAAAACATTACATTTACTGTCTTAACTGCTATTATAGATCATATTTTGACAGATTCTTCTGCTATTAATAGGATTTTTAGTAGTATCCAATCTTAATCTTTCATAGTTTTCAGGATGTATGGTAAAATCTGAACAAGTCTTCTTTCATTGGCAATATAATTCTATAAAGAGTCACATTTGATGGTTTATAATTAATAGATCTAAATCTAAAAAAGTTTTACTAGCCCAGCTAATTTGGACAAATATATCTGAATTAACCCACATTGTGTTATCTTTTATTAGCCAATAGAGTTATTCAATAAAATGACTTAATCGCATAACTTATACAGCATGTCTGAATCTTGCTTTTTTAAACCTTAAACCAATCACAATGTGATAATTTACTCTCGGTGCAATAAAAGATTAGAGTGAGTCTCGAGACAAGATGTAGTCAAGTACTTCCTTTGAGTTGAGAGCATAGATAACCTACATATCACTATTTTCCAGGGCTATATTTGTCATATCACTATTTTCCAGGGCTATATTTGTCATATCACTATTTTCCAGGGCTATATTTGTCATATCACTCTTTTCCAGGGCTATATTTGTCATATCACTCTTTTCCAGGGCTATATTTGTCATATCACTATTTTCCAGGGCTATATTTGTCATATCACTCTTTTCCAGGGCTATATTTGTCATATCACTCTTTTCCAGGGCTATATTTGTCATATCACTCTTTTCCAGGGCTATATTTGTCATATCACTATTTTCCAGGGCTTTATTTGTCATTAGCTCTTCAAGTGATTTAGTACTTATACATCCCTCTGACTTCAAATGTTTTGCTTTGAGAGTTCCTGATGAAGGTAAATCAAGAAAACCCTTTCAGAAGCATGAAATTATTTAACGTAATGTTTTCTATTTTTTTAATGACGTTGGCATAAGATTTCATCGTGTTATCACTATACTAGATTGAATGTGTCTAAAGTACACAGATGCCCAACTCGCATTATCATTTTCAATGTTCAATGTGAAATTGGGTAAAAAATCTAATTTGGTATCAAAATTAGAAAGATCGTAGGGAATATGTGTACTAAGTTTCAAGTTGATGGACTTCAACTTCAACAAAAACTACCTTGACCAAAAACTTTAACCTGAAACTCATACTTTCATTTCTATGTTTAGTGGACCATGAAATTGGGGCAAAAATCTAATTTGGCTTAATGAAAGATCATATCATAAGCAACAAGTGTATTAAGTTTCTAGTTGATTTGACTTCAGCCTAATAAACTACCTTGACCAAAAACTTGAATCTGTAGCGGGATAGACAGACTAACAGACGCATGGACGGAAAGAAGAACAAACAGACCAGAAAACATGATGCCCCTCTTCTTCATCATAGGTGGGGCATAGAAATCACTATAAGTCGAGTTGTTTGAAATGGAAAATTATCACACAAAAATATCAATAAAAACATATCATACTTATTTCACAGTCGGTTCCTTCGTATCCAGGCATGCATGTACAACTGTAAGCATTCACTTCATTATGACATGTAGCTCCGTTTTGACATGGAGTTGTCAGGCACTCGTCAATGTCTAAAATTATATATGCATTTCAATATAAAAGAAATTAATTCCTTTTTTATATTGAAGTATTTTGTTATTCTTTTATTCTTGTAAATTTGTCAGTAGAAAGGAACTTTAATTTTTTAGTTCAGTTGAACTTGATGACATCTACTTCAATGATACAGGAATAAACTGTAGGATGTATAGAAACTTCTGATTATTGATTTCTATCTATCTGTGATGATTGGTGAAAATATGAAAATAGGTAAGAATCTTTAATTAAAGCATTATTATGTGTATATAAGATTTTAAACTGACATTTTAAGGTAATCATGTTGACAATCTACTACCTAGCTGGGATATTCTGGCTCATCCTTGTACACTCAACACTGGTACCTAGCCTACTGTTTATCTTTAAACATGATGAGTGGTAAATAGTTCTTACCTTCACATGCTGGTGGAGGTGTTGGCCATGTACCACCAAGCTGACATATTCTGGTTCCCAAATCTCCAGCTGGTAACTGGTAACCAGGTTGACATGTGTATGATACCTCTGTTTCTGGTACTACAGTATCAGTGGATGATGGAATTGTGAATTGATTATATCCTGATATGTCACATTTAATCACTGTAGAAAAAAGGTAAAATGAAAAAAAACATTACAACCTATGCAGTAATCAGACATTCATTCAAATTTTTTTAAATAGACATAGATAGATGTGGTATGAGTGCCAATGAGACAACTCTCCATCATTTAAAAAAAATTAAATGACTTAGTCCTATTAGAAAAAAGGAGATGTGGTATGATTGCCAATATGACACCTCTCCACAAGAGACCAAATGACAAATTAACAACTATATGTCACTGTACGGCCTTCTACAATGAGCAAAACCCATACCTCATAGTCAGCTATAAAAGGCCCTAAATAACAAATGTAAACAACTAAAAAAAGAAAAAGCTAATGGCCTAATTTTGAAATAAAGGAACAAAAAACAAACAGGTAACACATCAACAAAACAACAACATCTGAATTACAGACTCCTAACTCGGGACAGGCACATACATACATAATATGGCAGGGTTAAACATGTATCAGATTGGTTATAAAAAATCAAAGTGCTGGATAGCACCTATGGAAAGTTTGCAACTGTAGATGTGAATTATTTCAAATATGAACTTAATCACAGCTTTGATGTTTTATACTTAATCATTGTCTCATCAGCAATTATCAAAAAACATTTTTTTCAATATGTTTGTTATGTAAATATTTTATATTTTCTATTGCAACCTTCAACTGTAGATTATAAAAATGCAGGTATAAAGAAAGCTCTGTTAAGGTGGCTTGGGGTCTTAATAAAAATTCATAGAAGTTTTTAATAATTTGTCAAAATTAAGTTTTTATCCTGTTTTTTTTCAAAAGTATAATAAAACTAGATGTGTCAAAGCAACATGAATGGCCCCATCTCAAAAAGTTGAAAAATCTGCAATTTCAATAACACATTTGGACACAAACATGATGGTAGTCTCACATATAAAAAATCAGCTCAAAATCTGGAGGGGTATAGAAAAATGTCCATATAACTGTGATTTTCAACAATTTTCAAAGTTGTGAACAAATAAATCTCACATATCAAAAATCAGCCCAATATTTGAAAGCATTTAGAAACAAGAGGCTCTCAAGAGCCTGAATCACTCACCTGGTAAACAATGCCTTTCGGCCATGTTTTTTGACGAAATAGAAAATAAAACACAAACTTTATTTTATACACCCTACTGATCATTCAAATGAAGTTTGGTTGAATTTGGTTGAGTAGTTTTAGAGGAGAAGATTTTTTAAAGTTAGCGAATATGATGAACAAATTGTGAAAAATTGTCATTAAAGTACATTTACCCCTTAAGGGGTCAATTGACAATTTTGGTCATATTTAACTTATTTGTAGATCTTACTTTGCTGATCATTTTTGCTGTTTACAGTTTATCTTTATCTATAATGATATTCAAGATAATGACCAAAAACTGCAAAATTTCCTTAAAATTACCAATTAAGTGGCAGCAACCCAACAATGGTTTGTTTGATTCGTCTGAAAATTTCAGGGCTGATAGATCTTGACCTAATGAACATTTTACCCAATGTCAGATTGCTCTAAATGCTTTCGTTTTTGAGATATAAGCCAAAAACTGCATTTGACCCCTATGTTCTATTTAAAGTAAGGGCGGCCATGTTTTTTGACGGATCAAAAATCGAAGCACACACTTTGTGCAGGATAATCTAAGGAACTATCATGCTAAGTTTTATCCAAATCCATTCAGTAGTTTCAGAGGAGAAGATTTTTTAAAGTTAGCAAATATGATGAACAAATTGTGAAAAATTGTCATTCAAGGACATTTACCCCTTAAGGGGTCAATTGACAATTTTGGTCATATTAACCTATTTGTAGATCTTACTTTGCTGATCATTTTTGCTGTTTACAGTTTATCTTCATATATAATGATATTCAAGATAATGACCAAAAACTGCAAAATTTCCTTAAAATTACCAATTAAGTGGCAGCAACCCAACAATGGTTTGTTTGATTTATCTGAAAATTTCTGGGCTGATAGATCTTGACCTAATGAACATTTTTACCCCATGTCAGATTGCTCTAAATGCTTCCGTTTTTGAGATATAAGCCAAAAACTGCATTTGACCCCTATGTTCTATTTTAAGTAACCGCGGCCATGTTTTTTGACGGATCAAAAATCGAAGCACACACTTTGTGCAGGATAATCTAAGGAACAATCATTTTAAGTTTCATTCAAATCCATTCAGTAGTTTCAGAGGAGAAGATGTTTGAAAAATTGTTAACGACGACATACGACGACGACGACGACGAAGGACGCCAAGTGATGAGAAAAGCTCACATGGCCTTGTAGGCCAGGTGAGCTAAAAAGGTCTGTAATAACTGTTTAATTTTCTAAAATTTTTCAAAGTCCAAAGCCCGTAATTTTGGCAAAAATTAGCCGAATAGAACAAAATTTTTAATTGATCTGTAACTCATCTTGGTGAACTCACATGCCAAAAATTATCCCAATATCTGAAAGCGTTTAGAAACAAGAGGCTCTTGAGAGCCTGAATCGCTCACCTGGTAAACAATGCCTTATTGAACATATTGAACCATGCCAGGCAAACATGTACAGCTAACAATTCTTCAATATTACAAATATATATGACTTACTGTTTATAAATAAAGAAAATGAGACCAAAACACAAACACTTAAAACTTAGCAATGGACTGTGAAAATGAGGTCAACCAACAATGGTTTGTTTGATTCGTCTGAAAATTTCAGGGCTGATAGATCTTGTACCTAATGAACATTTTTACCCCATGTCAGATTTGCTCTAAATGGTTTCGTTTATTAGATATAAGCCAAAAACTGCATTTGACCCCTATATTCTATTTAAAGTAAGGGCGGCCATGTTTTTTGACAGATCAAAAATCGAAGCACACACTTTGTGCAGGATAATCTAAGGAACTATCATGCTAAGTTTCATCCAAATCCATTCAGTAGTTTCAGAGGAGAAGATTTTTTAAAGTTAGCAAATATGATGAACAAATTGTGAAAAATTGTCATCAAAGGACATTTACCCCTTAAGGGGTCAATTGACAATTTTGGTCATATTAACCTATTTGTAGATCTTACTTTGCTGATCATTTTTGCTGTTTACAGTTTATCTTTATCTATAATGATATTCAAGATAATGACCAAAAACTGCAAAATTTCCTTAAAATTACCAATTAAGTGGCAGCAACCCAACAATGGTTTGTTTGATACGTCTGACAATTTCTGGGCTGATAGATCTCGACCTAATGAACATTTTTACCCCATGTCAGATTTGCTCTAAATGCTTTCGTTTTTGAGATATAAGCCAAAAACTGCATTTGACCCCTATGTTCTATTTAAAGTAAGGGCGGCCATGTTTTTTGACGGATCAAAAATCGAAGCACACACTTTGTGCAGGATAATCTAAGGAACTATCATGCAAAGTTTCATCCAAATCCATTCAGTAGTTTCAGAGGAGAAGATTTTTTAAAGTCAGCAAATATGATGAACAAATTGTGAAAAATTGTCATTAAAGGACATTTACCCCTTAAGGGGTCAATTGACAATTTTGGTCATATTAACCTATTTGTAGATCTTACTTTGCTGATCATTTTTGCTGTTTACAGTTTATCTTCATCTATAATAATATTCAAGATAATGACCAAAAACTGCAAAATTTCCTTAAAATTACCAATTAAGTGGCAGCAACCCAACAATGGTTAGTTTGATTCAGCTGAAAATTTCTGGGCTGATAGATCTCGACCTAATGAACATTTTTACTCCCGTCAGATTTGCTTTAAATGCTTCCGTTTTTGAGATATAAGCCAAAAACTGCATTTGACCCCTATGTTCTATTTTAAGTAATGGCGGCCATGTTTTTTGACGGATCAAAATTCGAAGCACACACTTTGTGCAGGATAATCTAAGGAACAATCATTTTAAGTTTCATTCAAATCCATTCAGTAGTTTCAGAGGAGAAGATGTTTGAAAAATTGTTAACGACGACGACGACGATGGACGCCAAGTGATGAGAAAAGCTCACTTGGCCTTTTAGGCCAGGTGAGCTAAAAAACCCTGTATAACAGTGATTTTCAACAATTTATCAATGTCCGAAGCCCCTAATTTCAGCAGAAATTAGCAGAGCAGAGAATGACGGAATTACAGACAAGGGTAAAACTATATGGCACCGACAACTTTGTTGGGGGGGCCATAAAAAAGTATGGGTGCTCATACTTTTTTTTAAGCTACAGGTTGTGTCAAATTGTATGATTTTGTATAGATTATTTATTGAAAATCCAATTTTGAGGGAAAAAAATAAAACTACATCATAGAGTTTTCAAATAAAATTTGAGAATATAGCTCATATAACATGCTTTCAGATAAAAAAAACTAAACTAGAGGCTCTCAAGAGCCTGTATCGCTCACCTGACTCTACTTGGGTTTTTGAAATCATATAAAAAAAGATAAAATTTCGCTACAAAGTAACAACACATGGCCAATACCTCATAAGGAAAGGAACATTCATGATATGTTTGATTTCATTCAATTCAGTGGTTCTCTAGGAGACTTTTGTATCCTATACTAAGCCCCCAGCTGGCGGCAATCTTTGATGATGGATCAGCTACAAAGTATCAACACTTGGTCAGCAGCTCATAAGGAACATTTATGCTATGTTTGATTTCATTCCATTCAGCAGTTCTTTAAAAGAAGAAATTTGTATGTATTTCCCACAGGATTCTATGTTAAACAAAGTCCCCCTCTGGCGGCCATCTTGGATGATGCATCGGCTATAAAGTAACAACACTTGGTCAGCGGCTCATAAGGAACATTCTTACTATGTTTGGTTTCATTCCATTCAATGGTTCTCTAAAAGAAGTCATTTGTATGAATTTCCCATAGGGCCCTATGTTAAACTAAGTCCCCTGTTGGTGGCCATCTTGGATGTTGCATTCCCTACAAAGTTACAACACTTGGTCAACACCTCATAAGGAACATTCGTGCCATGTTTGGTTTTATTCCATTCAATGGTTCTGTAGAAGAAGTTATTTGTATGCATTTCCCATAGGGCCCTATGTTAAACTAAGTCTCCCACTGGCGGGCATCTTTGATGATGGATCGGCAACAAAGTAACAACACTTGGTCAACACCTCATAAGGAACATTCGTGTCATGTTTGGTTTTATTCCATTCAGTGGTTCTCTAGAAGAAGTTCAAAATGTAAAAAAATAACGACAACGATGACGGACCACAGACGACGGACGACAAGTGATGAGAAAAGCTCACTTGGACCTTTGGGCCAGGTGAACTAAAAATAAGGTCCAAAGACTTGTTTTCTTGCAACATATCAAAATAGGTAAATTCACCTATATGAGTGGTAAATAGTTCTTACCTTCACATGCTGGTGGAAGTGCTGGCCAGGACCGTCCCACTTCACAGGTCAACACAGATTACTAACTTGAACATACTGGTATAATTCCTCTCCAGGATGGTTCCACTTCACAGGTTAACACAGAATACTTACTTGAACATACTGGTATTATTCCTCTCCAGGACGGTCCCACTTCACAGGTCAACACAGAATACTTACTTGAACATACTGGTATAATTCCTCTCCAGGACGGTCCCACTTCACAGGTCAACACAGAGTTCTTACTTGAACATACTGGTATAATTCCCCTCCAGGACGGTCCCACTTTACAGGTCAACACAGAATACTTACTTGAACATACTGGTATAATTCCTCTCCAGGACGGTCCCACTTCACAGGTCAACACAGAGTTCTTACTTGAACATACTGGTATAATTCCCCTCCAGGACGGTCCCACTTTACAGGTCAACACAGAATACTTACTTGAACATACTGGTATAATTCCCCTCCAGGATGGTCCCACTTCACAGGTTAACACAGAATACTTACTTGAACATACTGGTATAATTCCCCTCCAGGACGGTCCCACTTCACAGGTTAACACAGAATACTTACTTGAACATACTTGTATTATTCCTATCCAGGACGGTCCCACTTCACAGGTCAACACAGAATACTTACTTGAACATACTGGTATAATTCCCCTCCAGGACGGTCCCACTTCACAGGTTAACACAGAATACTTACTTGAACATACTTGTATTATTCCTATCCAGGACGGTCCCACTTCACAGGTTAACACAGAATACTTACTTGAACATACTGGTATTATTCCTCTCCAGGACAGTCACACTTCACAGGTCAACACAGATTACTAACTTGAACATACTGGTATAATTCCTCTCCAGGATGGTTCCACTTCACAGGTTAACACAGAATACTTACTTGAACATACTGGTATTATTCCTCTCCAGGACGGTCCCACTTCACAGGTCAACACAGAATACTTACTTGAACATACTGGTATAATTCCTCTCCAGGACGGTCCCACTTCACAGGTCAACACAGAGTTCTTACTTGAACATACTGGTATAATTCCCCTCCAGGACGGTCCCACTTTACAGGTCAACACAGAATACTTACTTGAACATACTGGTATAATTCCTCTCCAGGACGGTCCCACTTCACAGGTCAACACAGAGTTCTTACTTGAACATACTGGTATAATTCCCCTCCAGGACGGTCCCACTTTACAGGTCAACACAGAATACTTACTTGAACATACTGGTATAATTCCCCTCCAGGATGGTCCCACTTCACAGGTTAACACAGAATACTTACTTGAACATACTGGTATAATTCCCCTCCAGGACGGTCCCACTTCACAGGTTAACACAGAATACTTACTTGAACATACTTGTATTATTCCTATCCAGGACGGTCCCACTTCACAGGTCAACACAGAATACTTACTTGAACATACTGGTATAATTCGTCTCCAGGACAGTCCCACTTCACAGGTTAACACAGAATACTTACTTGAACATACTAGTATAATTCCTCTCCAGGACGGTCCCACTTCACAGGTTAACATAGATTAGTTACTTGAACATACTGGCATAATTCCTCTCCAGGACGGTCCCACTTCACAGGTCAACACAGAATACTTACTTGAACATACTAGTATAATTCCTATCCAGGACGGTCCCACTTCACAGGTCAACACAGAATACTTACTTGAACATACTAGTATAATTCCTCTCCAGAACGGTCCCACTTCACAGGTTAACATAGATTAGTTACTTGAACATACTGGCATAATTCCTCTCCAGGATGGTCCCACTTCACAGGTTAACACAGAATACTTACTTGAACATACTGGTATTATTCCTCTCCAGGACGGTCCAACTTCACAGGTCAACACAGATTACTAACTTGAACATACTGGTATAATTCCTCTCCAGGACGGTCCCACTTCACAGGTTAACACAGAATACTTACTTGAACATACTGGTATAATTCCCCTCCAGGATGGTCCCACTTCACAGGTCAACACAGATTACTAACTTGAACATACTGGTATAATTCCTCTCCAGGACGGTCCCACTTCACAGGTGAACACAGAAAACTTACTTGAACATACTGGTATAATTCCTCTCCAGGATGGTCCCACTTCACAGGTCAACACAGATTACTAACTTGAACATACTGGTATTATTCCTCTCCAGGACGGTCCCACTTCACAGGTCAACACAGAATACCTACTTGAACATACTGGTATAATTCCTCTCCAGGACGGTCCCACTTCACAGATCAACACAGAATCTCCACTGGTATGAGCATAACCAAAGTCACATGTATATGTAACAGTCTGACCAACAGCTAATCCAGAGACATTTGCACTGGCATGCAAGACACTTCCTGGTGTTGTACATGGTATTTCTAAATACAAAATAATTGATATTTCAGAAAATATAGAGTAACCAAGGCATAATCATGATAATAGTACAACTGGAAGCTTTACATACATAATTTACCTTTTTCTTTCCTATATATCCTGGCATTTATCATGTTTATGTACAACTGTAAGCTTCACATACCTGAATCACCTTTTCTTTCCTAGATATCCTAGCATACCCTTTACATTCCTGATAAACAATTCCTTCCCTGATACCAAGGGATATACATGTATGTACAAGTGTAAGAATCTACATACAAGATTCACAATTTGATGGTACCCAGGCATACATGTACAACTTCAAATATTTATATACCTGATTCACAATTTGTTCCTTGGTACCCAGGCATACATGTACAACTATAAGCATTCACTTCATTATGACATGTAGCTCCGTTTTGACATGGAGTTGACAGGCATTCATTGATATCTGAAAGTATATGACTTAGAGGTATGATTCCAATCTTCTTTTGTTTAAATATATATATATATATTAAAACACGATTCATTTCTGAGTGTTGTAAGATTTAAATTACTATACTTGAGTTTGTATTATACACTCTTTTAATTCAAGACATTTCGTTTATGCAAATCTGTAGAGAGACAGAATGTGGCGGGATTAAAATAGTTTGAAGACTTCAACCCTCCTGTAACATGGGAAAGTGGAGTAACAGTATAACATTTCAACACACTATAATAACCAATTGAAAAAGGCTTAATTAACTCATGAGAAGGATACAAATAAATATTCATCAAACAAAAAAACAAAGTTGATGTGGACGAGTACTTGTACATCCCAAGAACAAAAAGACACTTGGAATACAAGTCCAGAAATCCTGTAAACATTTATCAGATTTAGAGGTTGTGGCTAGATCAATGTAAAACTATTAGGAAAATGTTTTGACAGGATCATACTAATTAAATCACTTAACTTTCTCTATATAGTTACCTTCACAGGCTGGTGGGCTGGCAGACATTGTTCCACCTTTCTGACATGTTCTGGTTCCGGTATCCCCAACAGGTAACTGGTACCCAGGCTTACACTTGAATGAGACTTCAGTGGTTGGTACAATAGATTCAGATACTGATGGTATAGTAAACTCATTGTAGCCAGACACAGTACATTCAATAACTAAAATAACAAGAGTGCACATTGATGGTATAGTAAACTCATTGTAGCCAGACACAGTACATTCAATAACTAAAATAACAAGAGTGCACATTGATGGTATAGTAAACTCATTGTAGCCAGACACAGTACATTCAATAACTAAAATAACAAGAGTGCACATTGATGGTATAGTAAACTCATTGTAGCCAGACACAGTACATTCAATAACTAAAATAACAAGAGTGCACATTGATGGTATAGTAAACTCATTGTACACAGCTACTTTTGCATAGGTACTATATATTTCTGTACTAAAAATTTGTAGTACTGGAAATTTACTTCTAATATTCAGTACTATTGTGTTACTACAGAATTATGATAATATTTAGGTACCTGTATTTTACAGTACTGTATTTGTACTTGAAATTTAGGTACTACAGATTTTTGGTAACTACCGTTACATTTTCAGCATTTTGTAAGATTTTTCTATTTCAAATCTCTCAAAGTTATGAATTTCAAACATGGAGTATTGTATTATTTCTGTACAAAAATATTTAGTGCAAATGAAGTACTGTATAAAAATACAAGTACCTAAATATTACCATAATTTTAAAGTAAAGAAATAGTACTAAATATTAAAAGTAAATTTCCAGTACTGCATATTTTTAGTACAGAAATAGTATCTATGCAAAAGTAGCAGTGTAGCCAGACACAGTACATTTAATAACTGTAATAAAAATGCAGATTTTTTGTTCCTTTCATATAAAATTTAATACTTACATGAATTAAAGAATAATGCGTCTGAGAACATGAATGGGCCTGCTCAAGCTTTGAAACAAACATGGGGAGGATGAACAGAAAGACCGAAGGATAGAAAGACAAACAGTCAAGGGTAACACTCAATCTAAAAGAAATTATTTCTCCTGATGATTTCATTACTCATCGCTTAATAAGCACAAATGTATGCACATATATTTTCAAGAAAAAGCTCATATAAGGAGATAATAAGAGGTGTACAATTGAGAAATTAGGAATCTTCTTTTTAAATTGACTTGTCCTCAATAAGACTTACGTGTAATTTAAATAGTGTTAATAGATGACCCTTACAATTTCAAGAGGTGTCAATTTACCTTTTAATTCTATTGTATAAGTATTTCTCTACAAAATATTTTTCTCACATCAATCAAGAAATGAGAAAAATAGCATGAAAAAAACAGAATTCAATTTTACACTGGACATGTGTTATTTTCTAATGACATTGAGGTACATATAACTTAAGATAAAAATCCAAAGTTGTCTAAAAGCATATAAATCAATAGGGATATGAAGAAATGTTTTCATTTAGAAACTCTTCCAATTAAAGTTACAGGGTAAGCAATTAAAATCATCTTTGCTAAATATTCCAACCTACTTTTACATGAAGGCATAGTTCCTTCCCAACGGGGTCCAAGTGCACAGGTCAACACAGAATACTTACTTGAACATACTGGTATAATTCGTCTCCAGGACGGTCCCACTTCACAGGTCAACACAGAATACTTACTTGAACATACTTGTATTATTCCTATCCAGGACGGTCCCACTTCACAGGTCAACACAGAATACTTACTTGAACATACTAGTATAATTCCTCTCCAGGACGGTCCCACTTCACAGGTCAACACAGAATACTTACTTGAACATACTGGTATAATTCCTCTCCAGGACGGTCCCACTTCACAGGTTAACATAGATTAGTTACTTGAACATACTGGCATAATTCCTCTCCAGGATGGTTCCACTTCACAGGTTAACACAGAATACTTACTTGAACATACTGGTATTATTATTCTCCAGGACGGTCCCACTTCACAGGTCAACACAGATTACTAACTTGAACATACTGGTATAATTCCTCTCCAGGATGGTCCCACTTCACAGGTTAACACAGAATACTTACTTGAACATACTGGTATTATTCCTCTCCAGGACGGTCCCACTTCACAGGTCAACACAGATTACTAACTTGAACATACTGGTATAATTCCTCTCCAGGACGGTCCCACTTCACAGGTGAACACAGAAAACTTACTTGAACATACTGGTATTATTCCTCTCCAGGATGGTCCCACTTCACAGGTCAACACAGAATATCCACTGGTATGAGCATAACCGAAGTCACATGTATATGTAACAGTCTGACCAACAGCTAATCCAGAGACACTTGCACTGGCATGCAAGACACTTCCTGGTGTTGTACATGGTATTTCTAAATACAAAATAATTGATATTTCAGAAAATATAGAGTAACCAAGGCATAATCATGATAATAGTACAACTGGAAGCTTTACATACCTAATTTACCTTTTTCTTTCCTATATATCCTGGTATTTATCATGTTTATGTACAACTGTAAGCTTCACATACCTGAATCACCTTTTCTTTCCTAGATATCCTAGCATACCCTTTACATGCCTGATAAACAATTCCTTCCCTGATACCAAGGGATATACATGTATGTACAAGTGTAAGAATCTACATACAAGATTCACAATTTGATGGTACCCAGGCATACATGTACAACTTCAAATATTTATATACCTGATTCACAATTTGTTCCTTGGTACCCAGGCATACATGTACAACTATAAGCATTCACTTCATTATGACATGTAGCTCCGTTTTGACATGGAGTTGACAGGCATTCATTGATATCTGAAAGTATATGACTTAGAGGTATGATTCCAATCTTCTTTTGTTTAAATATATATATATTAAAACACGATTCATTTCTGAGTGTTGTAAGATTTAAATTACTATACTTGAGTTTGTATTATACACTCTTTTAATTCAAGACATTTCGTTTATGCAAATCTGTAGAGAGACAGAATGTGGCGGGATTAAAATAGTTTGAAGACTTCAACCCTCCTGTAACATGGGAAAGTGGAGTAACAGTATAACATTTCAACACACTATAATAACCAATTGAAAAAGGCTTAATTAACTCATGAGAAGGATACAAATAAATATTCATCAAACAAAAAAACAAAGTTGATGTGGACGAGTACTTGTACATCCCAAGAACAAAAAGACACTTAGAATACAAGTCCAGAAATCCTGTAAACATTTATCAGATTTAGAGGTTGTGGCTAGATCAATGTAAAACTATTAGGAAAATGTTTTGACAGGATCATACTAATTAAATCACTTAACTTTCTCTATATAGTTACCTTCACAGGCTGGTGGGCTGGCAGACATTGTTCCACCTTTCTGACATGTTCTGGTTCCGGTATCCCCAACAGGTAACTGGTACCCAGGCTTACACTTGAATGAGACTTCAGTGGTTGGTACAATAGATTCAGATACTGATGGTATAGTAAACTCATTGTAGCCAGACACAGTACATTCAATAACTAAAATAACAAGAGTGCACATTGATGGTATAGTAAACTCATTGTAGCCAGACACAGTACATTCAATAACTAAAATAACAAGAGTGCACATTGATGGTATAGTAAACTCATTGTAGCCAGACACAGTACATTCAATAACTAAAATAACAAGAGTGCACATTGATGGTATAGTAAACTCATTGTAGCAAGACACAGTACATTCAATAACTAAAATAACAAGAGTGCACATTGATGGTATAGTAAACTCATTGTACACAGCTACTTTTGCATAGGTACTATATATTTCTGTACTAAAAATTTGTAGTACTGGAAATTTACTTCTAATATTCAGTACTATTGTGTTACTACAGAATTATGATAATATTTAGGTACCTGTATTTTACAGTACTGTATTTGTACTTGAAATTTAGGTACTACAGATTTTTGGTAACTACCGTTACATTTTCAGCATTTTGTAAGATTTTTCTATTTCAAATCTCTCAAAGTTATGAATTTCAAACATGGAGTATTGTATTATTTCTGTACAAAAATATTTAGTGCAAATGAAGTACTGTATAAAAATACAAGTACCTAAATATTACCATAATTTTAAAGTAAAGAAATAGTACTAAATATTAAAAGTAAATTTCCAGTACTGCATATTTTTAGTACAGAAATAGTATCTATGCAAAAGTAGCAGTGTAGCCAGACACAGTACATTTAATAACTGTAATAAAAATGCAGATTTTTTGTTCCTTTCATATAAAATTTAATACTTACATGAATAAAGGAATAATGCCTCTGAGAACATGAATGGGCCTGCTCAAGCTTTGAAACAAACATGGGGAGGATGAACAGAAAGACCGAAGGATAGAAAGACAAACAGTCAAGGGTAACACTCAATCTAAAAGAAATTATTTCTCCTGATGATTTCATTACTCATCGCTTAATATGCACAAATGTATGCACATATATTTTCAAGAAAAAGCTCATATAAGGAGATAATAAGAGGTGTACAATTGAGAAATTAGGAATCTTCTTTTTAAATTGACTTGTCCTCAATAAGACTTACGTGTAATTTAAATAGTGTTAATAGATGACCCTTACAATTTCAAGAGGTGTCAATTTACCTTTTAATTCTATTGTATAAGTATTTCTCTACAAAATATTTTTCTCACATCAATCAAGAAATGAGAAAAATAGCATGAAAAAAAAAGAATTCAATTTTACACTGGACATGTGTTATTTTCTAATGACATTGAGGTACATATAACTTAAGAAAAAAATCCAAAGTTGTCTAAAAGCATATAAATCAATAGGGATATGAAGAAATGTTTTCATTTAGAAACTCTTCCAATTAAAGTTACAGGGTAAGCAATTAAAATCATCTTTGCTAAATATTCCAACCTACTTTTACATGAAGGCATAGTTCCTTCCCAACGGGGTCCAAGTGCACAGGTCAACACAGAATACTTACTTGAACATACTGGTATAATTCGTCTCCAGGACGGTCCCACTTCACAGGTTAACACAGAATACTTACTTGAACATACTTGTATTATTCCTATCCAGGACGGTCCCACTTCACAGGTCATCACAGAATACTTACTTGAACATACTAGTATAATTCCTATCCAGGACGGTCCCACTTCACAGGTCAACACAGAATACTTACTTGAACATACTAGTATAATTCCTCTCCAGGACGGTCCCACTTCACAGGTTAACATAGATTAGTTACTTGAACATACTGGCATAATTCCTCTCCAGGATGGTCCCACTTCACAGGTTAACACAGAATACTTACTTGAACATACTGGTATTATTATTCTCCAGGATGGTCTCACTTCACAGGTCAACACAGAAAACTTACTTGAACATACTGGTATTATTCCTCTCCAGGACGGTCCCACTTCACAGGTTAACATAGATTAGTTACTTGAACATACTGGTATAATTCCTCTCCAGGATGGTCCCACTTCACAGGTTAACACAGAATACTTACTTGAACATACTGGTATTATTATTCTCCAGGACGGTCCCACTTCACAGGTCAACACAGAATACTTACTTGAACATACTGGTATAATTCCTCTCCAGAATGGTCCCACTTCACAGGTTAACACAGAATACTTACTTGAACATACTGGTATAATTCCCCTCCAGGACGGTCCCACTTCACAGGTTAACACAGAATACTTACTTGAACATACTGGTATAATTCCTCTCCAGGATGGTCCCACTTCACAGGTTAACACAGAATACTTACTTGAACATACTGGTATTATTCCTCTCCAGGACGGTCCCACTTCACAGGTCAACACAGATTACTAACTTGAACATACTGGTATAATTCCTCTCCAGGACGGTCCCACTTCACAGGTGAACACAGAAAACTTACTTGAACATACTGGTATTATTCCTCTCCAGGACGGTCCCACTTCACAGGTCAACACAGATTACTAACTTGAACATACTGGTATAATTCCTCTCCAGGACGGTCCCACTTCACAGGTGAACACAGAAAACTTACTTGAACATACTGGTATTATTCCTCTCCAGGACGGTCCCACTTCACAGGTTAACATAGATTAGTTACTTGAACATACTGGCATAATTCCTCTCCAGGATGGTCCCACTTCACAGGTTAACACAGAATACTTACTTGAACATACTGGTATTATTCCTCTCCAGGACGGTCCCACTTCACAGGTCAACACAGATTACTAACTTGAACATACTGGTATAATTCCTCTCCAGGACGGTCCCACTTCACAGGTGAACACAGAAAACTTACTTGAACATACTGGTATAATTCCCCTCCAGGATGGTCCCACTTCACAGGTTAACACAGAATACTTACTTGAACATACTGGTATAATTCCTCTCCAGGACGGTCCCACTTCACAGGTGAACACAGAAAACTTACTTGAACATACTGGTATTATTCCTCTCCAGGACGGTCCCACTTCACAGGTCAACACAGATTACTAACTTGAACATACTGGTATAATTCCTCTCCAGGACGGTCCCACTTCACAGGTGAACACAGAAAACTTACTTGAACATACTGGTATAATTCCTCTCCAGGATGGTCCCACTTCACAGGTCAACACAGAATCTCCACTGGTATGAGCATAACCAAAGTCACATGTATATGTAACAGTCTGACCAACAGCTAATCCAGAGACACTTGCACTGGCATGCAAGACACTTCCTGGTGTTGTACATGGTATTTCTAAATACAAAATAATTGATATTTCAGAAAATATAGAGTAACCAAGGCATAATCATGATAATGGTACAACTGGAAGCTTTACATACCTAATTTACCTTTTTCTTTCCTATATATCCTGGCATTTATCATGTTTATGTACAACTGTAAGCTTCACATACCTGAATCACCTTTTCTTTCCTAGATATCCTAGCATACCCTTTACATTCCTGATAAACAATTCCTTCCCTGATACCAAGGGATATACATGTATGTACAAGTGTAAGAATCTACATACAAGATTCACAATTTGATGGTACCCAGGCATACATGTACAACTTCAAATATTTATATACCTGATTCACAATTTGTTCCTTGGTACCCAGGCATACATGTACAACTATAAGCATTCACTTCATTATGACATGTAGCTCCGTTTTGACATGGAGTTGACAGGCATTCATTGATATCTGAAAGTATATGACTTAGAGGTATGATTCCAATCTTCTTTTGTTTAAATATATATATATTAAAACACGATTCATTTCTGAGTGTTGTAAGATTTAAATTACTATACTTGAGTTTGTATTATACACTCTTTTAATTCAAGACATTTCGTTTATGCAAATCTGTAGAGAGACAGAATGTGGCGGGATTAAAATAGTTTGAAGACTTCAACCCTCCTGTAACATGGGAAAGTGGAGTAACAGTATAACATTTCAACACACTATAATAACCAATTGAAAAAGGCTTAATTAACTCATGAGAAGGATACAAATAAATATTCATCAAACAAAAAAACAAAGTTGATGTGGACGAGTACTTGTACATCCCAAGAACAAAAAGACACTTAGAATACAAGTCCAGAAATCCTGTAAACATTTATCAGATTTAGAGGTTGTGGCTAGATCAATGTAAAACTATTAGGAAAATGTTTTGACAGGATCATACTAATTAAATCACTTAACTTTCTCTATATAGTTACCTTCACAGGCTGGTGGGCTGGCAGACATTGTTCCACCTTTCTGACATGTTCTGGTTCCGGTATCCCCAACAGGTAACTGGTACCCAGGCTTACACTTGAATGAGACTTCAGTGGTTGGTACAATAGATTCAGATACTGATGGTATAGTAAACTCATTGTAGCCAGACACAGTACATTCAATAACTAAAATAACAAGAGTGCACATTGATGGTATAGTAAACTCATTGTAGCCAGACACAGTACATTCAATAACTAAAATAACAAGAGTGCACATTGATGGTATAGTAAACTCATTGTAGCCAGACACAGTACATTCAATAACTAAAATAACAAGAGTGCACATTGATGGTATAGTAAACTCATTGTAGCAAGACACAGTACATTCAATAACTAAAATAACAAGAGTGCACATTGATGGTATAGTAAACTCATTGTACACAGCTACTTTTGCATAGGTACTATATATTTCTGTACTAAAAATTTGTAGTACTGGAAATTTACTTCTAATATTCAGTACTATTGTGTTACTACAGAATTATGATAATATTTAGGTACCTGTATTTTACAGTACTGTATTTGTACTTGAAATTTAGGTACTACAGATTTTTGGTAACTACCGTTACATTTTCAGCATTTTGTAAGATTTTTCTATTTCAAATCTCTCAAAGTTATGAATTTCAAACATGGAGTATTGTATTATTTCTGTACAAAAATATTTAGTGCAAATGAAGTACTGTATAAAAATACAAGTACCTAAATATTACCATAATTTTAAAGTAAAGAAATAGTACTAAATATTAAAAGTAAATTTCCAGTACTGCATATTTTTAGTACAGAAATAGTATCTATGCAAAAGTAGCAGTGTAGCCAGACACAGTACATTTAATAACTGTAATAAAAATGCAGATTTTTTGTTCCTTTCATATAAAATTTAATACTTACATGAATTAAAGAATAATGCGTCTGAGAACATGAATGGGCCTGCTCAAGCTTTGAAACAAACATGGGGAGGATGAACAGAAAGACCGAAGGATAGAAAGACAAACAGTCAAGGGTAACACTCAATCTAAAAGAAATTATTTCTCCTGATGATTTCATTACTCATCGCTTAATATGCACAAATGTATGCACATATATTTTCAAGAAAAAGCTCATATAAGGAGATAATAAGAGGTGTACAATTGAGAAATTAGGAATCTTCTTTTTAAATTGACTTGTCCTCAATAAGACTTACGTGTAATTTAAATAGTGTTAATAGATGATCCTTACAATTTCAAGAGGTGTCAATTTACCTTTTAATTCTATTGTATAAGTATTTCTCTACAAAATATTTTTCTCACATCAATCAAGAAATGAGAAAAATAGCATGAAAAAAAAAGAATTCAATTTTACACTGGACATTTGTTATTTTCTAATGACATTGAGGTACATATAACTTAAGATAAAAATCCAAAGTTGTCTAAAAGCATATAAATCAATAGGGATATGAAGAAATGTTTTCATTTAGAAACTCTTCCAATTAAGTTACAGGGTAAGCAATTAAAATCATCTTTGCTAAATATTCCAACCTACTTTTACATGAAGGCATAGTTCCTTCCCAACGAGGTCCAAGTGCACAGGTCAACACAGAATCTCCAGTAGTGAGTGCATAACCAAATTCACATTGATATTTGACCGTCTGACCAACAGCTAGTCCAGCAACAGTCTTTGAGGCATGCAAGACATCTCCAGGAGTAGAACATGGAACCTCTAAAATAGAATGGAGGATAAAGTCAGATTAAACTGGAAATAAGTTTGGTTTTCATTTCTCCAGTTTGCCAATCAATACACTGTTTCATTATTTTCACTTTTAAATAACGAATGATGAATTTGTAAAAATTGTGTTTGAAGTGAATCTGGCCCCCATTACTTTCTATTTTCACAGTTTAGTCCCCATATGGACCAGGACAGTAAAATGACATGCACTGGCATGCAAGACACTTCCTGGTGTTGTACATGGTATTTCTAAATACAAAATAATTGATATTTTAGAAAATATAGAGTAACAAAGGCATAATAGTACAACTGGAAACTTCACATACCTAATTTACCTTTTTCTTTCCTATATATCCTGGCATTTATCATGTTTATGTACAACTGTAAGCTTCACATACCTGAGTTACCTTTTCTTTCCTAGATATCCTAGCATACCCTTTACATTCATGATAAACAATTCGTTCCCTGATAACAAGGGATATACATGTATGTACAAGTGTAAGAATCTACATACAAGATTCACAGTTTGGTGAGACCCAGGCATACATGTACAACTTTAAATATTTATATACCTGATTCACAATTTGTTCCTTGGTACCCAGGCATACATGTACAACTATAAGCATTCACTTCATTATGACATGTAGCTTCGTTTTGACATGGAGTTGACAGGCATTCATTGATATCTGAAAGTATATGACTTAGAGGTATGATTCCAAGCTTCTTTTGTTTAAATATATATATTAAAACACGATTCATTTCTGAGTGTTGTAAGATTTAAATTACTATACTTGAGTTTGTATTATACACTCTTTTAATTCAAGACATTTCGTTTATGCAAATCTGTAGAGAGACAGAATGTGGCGGGACTAAAATAGTTTGAAGACTCCAACCCTCCTGTAACATGGGAAAGTGGAGTAACAGTTTTACATTTGAACACACTATAAAAATCAATTGAAAAAGGCTTAATTAACTCATCAGAAGGATACAAATAAATATTCATCTAACAAAAACACAAAGTTGATGTGGACGAGTACTTGTACATCCCAAGAACAAAAAGACACTTAGAATACAAGTCCAGAAATCTTGTAAACATTTTATCAGATTTAGTGGTAGCAGATCAATGTAAAACTATTAGATAATGTTTTGACAGGATCATACTCATTAAACCACTTAACTTTCCCTATATAGTTACCTTCACAAGCCGGTGGGCTGGCAGACATTGTTCCACCTTTCTGACATGTTCTGGTTCCCGTATCTCCAACAGGAACCTGGTACCCAGACTTACACTTGAATGAGACTTCAGTGGTTGGTACAATAGTGTCAGTTACTGATGGTATAGTAAACTCATTGTAACCAGACACGGTACATTCAATAACTGTAACAAAAATACAGATTTTTGGTTCCTTTCATATAAAATTTAATACTTGCAAGAATTAAAGAATAATGGGTCTAAAGACACGAATGTGCCTGCTCCAGCTTTAAAACAAAAATGGGGAGGATAAACAGAAAGACCGAAGGATAGAAAGACAAACAGTCAAGGGTAACACTCAATCTAAAAGAAATTATTTCTCCTGATGATTTCATTACTCATCGCTTAATATGCACAAATGTATGCACATATATTGTCTAGAAAAAGCTCATATAAGGAGATAATAAGAGGTGTACAATTGAGAAATTAGGAATCTTCTTTTTAAATTGACTTGTTCTCAATAAAACTTACATGTAATTTGAATAGTGTTAATAGATGACCCTTACAATTTCAAGAGGTTTCAATTTACCTTTTAATTCTATTGTATTGGTATTTCTCATGTTTCTCTACAAAATATTTTTCTCACACCAATCAAGAAATGAGAAAAATAGCATGAAAAAAAGAGAATTCAATTTTACACTGGACATGTGTTATTTTTTAATGACATTGAGTTACATATAACTTAAGATAAAAATCCAAAGTTGTCTAAAAGCATATAAATCAATAAGGATATGAAGAAATGTTTTTATTTAGAAACTCTTCCAATTAAAGTTACAGGGTAAGCATCTAAAATCATCTTTGCTAAATATTCCAACCTACTTTTACATGAAGGTATAGTTCCTTCCCAACGAGGTCCAAGTGCACAGGTCAACACAGAATCTCCAGTAGTGATTGCATAACCAAATTCACATTGATATTTGACCGTCTGACCAACAGCTAGTCCAGCAACAGTCTTTGAGGCATGCAAGACATCTCCAGGAGTAGAACATGGAACCTCTAAAATAGAATGGAGGAAAAACTCAGATTAAACTGGAAATAAGTTTGGTTTTCATTTCTCGAGTTTGCCAATCAATACACTGTTTCATTATTTTCACTTTTAAATAACGAATGATGAATTTGTAAAAATTGTGTTTGAAGTGAATCTGGCCCCCATTACTTTCTATTTTCACAGTTTAGTCCCCATATGGACCAGGACAGTAAAATGACATGCACTGGCATGCAAGACACTTCCTGGTGTTGTACATGGTATTTCTAAATACAAAATAATTGATATTTTAGAAAATATAGAGTAACAAAGGCATAATAGTACAACTGGAAACTTCACATACCTAATTTACCTTTTTCTTTCCTATATATCCTGGCATTTATCATGTTTATGTACAACTGTAAGCTTCACATACCTGAGTTACCTTTTCTTTCCTAGATATCCTAGCATACCCTTTACATTCATGATAAACAATTCGTTCCCTGATAACAAGGGATATACATGTATGTACAAGTGTAAGAATCTACATACAAGATTCACAGTTTGGTGAGACCCAGGCATACATGTACAACTTTAAATATTTATATACCTGATTCACAATTTGTTCCTTGGTACCCAGGCATACATGTACAACTATAAGCATTCACTTCATTATGACATGTAGCTTCGTTTTGACATGGAGTTGACAGGCATTCATTGATATCTGAAAGTATATGACTTAGAGGTATGATTCCAAGCTTCTTTTGTTTAAATATATATATTAAAACACGATTCATTTCTGAGTGTTGTAAGATTTAAATTACTATACTTGAGTTTGTATTATACACTCTTTTAATTCAAGACATTTCGTTTATGCAAATCTGTAGAGAGACAGAATGTGGCGGGACTAAAATAGTTTGAAGACTCCAACCCTCCTGTAACATGGGAAAGTGGAGTAACAGTTTTACATTTGAACACACTATAAAAATCAATTGAAAAAGGCTTAATTAACTCATCAGAAGGATACAAATAAATATTCATCTAACAAAAACACAAAGTTGATGTGGACGAGTACTTGTACATCCCAAGAACAAAAAGACACTTAGAATACAAGTCCAGAAATCTTGTAAACATTTTATCAGATTTAGTGGTAGCAGATCAATGTAAAACTATTAGATAATGTTTTGACAGGATCATACTCATTAAACCACTTAACTTTCCCTATATAGTTACCTTCACAAGCCGGTGGGCTGGCAGACATTGTTCCACCTTTCTGACATGTTCTGGTTCCCGTATCTCCAACAGGAACCTGGTACCCAGACTTACACTTGAATGAGACTTCAGTGGTTGGTACAATAGTGTCAGTTACTGATGGTATAGTAAACTCATTGTAACCAGACACGGTACATTCAATAACTGTAACAAAAATACAGATTTTTGGTTCCTTTCATATAAAATTTAATACTTGCAAGAATTAAAGAATAATGGGTCTAAAGACACGAATGTGCCTGCTCCAGCTTTAAAACAAAAATGGGGAGGATAAACAGAAAGACCGAAGGATAGAAAGACAAACAGTCAAGGGTAACACTCAATCTAAAAGAAATTATTTCTCCTGATGATTTCATTACTCATCGCTTAATATGCACAAATGTATGCACATATATTGTCTAGAAAAAGCTCATATAAGGAGATAATAAGAGGTGTACAATTGAGAAATTAGGAATCTTCTTTTTAAATTGACTTGTTCTCAATAAAACTTACATGTAATTTGAATAGTGTTAATAGATGACCCTTACAATTTCAAGAGGTTTCAATTTACCTTTTAATTCTATTGTATTGGTATTTCTCATGTTTCTCTACAAAATATTTTTCTCACACCAATCAAGAAATGAGAAAAATAGCATGAAAAAAAGAGAATTCAATTTTACACTGGACATGTGTTATTTTTTAATGACATTGAGTTACATATAACTTAAGATAAAAATCCAAAGTTGTCTAAAAGCATATAAATCAATAAGGATATGAAGAAATGTTTTTATTTAGAAACTCTTCCAATTAAAGTTACAGGGTAAGCATCTAAAATCATCTTTGCTAAATATTCCAACCTACTTTTACATGAAGGTATAGTTCCTTCCCAACGAGGTCCAAGTGCACAGGTCAACACAGAATCTCCAGTAGTGATTGCATAACCAAATTCACATTGATATTTGACCGTCTGACCAACAGCTAGTCCAGCAACAGTCTTTGAGGCATGCAAGACATCTCCAGGAGTAGAACATGGAACCTCTAAAATAGAATGGAGGAAAAACTCAGATTAAACTGGAAATAAGTTTGGTTTTCATTTCTCGAGTTTGCCAATCAATACACTGTTTCATTATTTTCACTTTTAAATAACGAATGATGAATTTGTAAAAATTGTGTTTGAAGTGAATCTGGCCCCTATTACTTTCTATTTTCACAGTTTAGTCCCCATATGGACCAGGACAGTAAAATGACATGCACTGGCATGCAAGACACTTCCTGGTGTTGTACATGGTATTTCTAAATACAAAATAATTGATATTTTAGAAAATATAGAGTAACAAAGGCATAATAGTACAACTGGAAACTTCACATACCTAATTTACCTTTTTCTTTCCTATATATCCTGGCATTTATCATGTTTATGTACAACTGTAAGCTTCACATACCTGATTTACCTTTTCTTTCCTAGATATCCTAGCATACCCTTTACATTCATGATAAACAATTCGTTCCCTGATAACAAGGGATATACATGTATGTACAAGTGTAAGAATCTACATACAAGATTCACAGCTTGGTGAGACCCAGGCATACATGTACAACTTTAAATATTTATATACCTGATTCACAATTTGTTCCTTGGTACCCAGGCATACATGTACAACTATAAGCATTCACTTCATTATGACATGTAGCTTCGTTTTGACATGGAGTTGACAGGCATTCATTGATATCTGAAAGTATATGACTTAGAGGTATGATTCCAAGCTTCTTTTGTTTAAATATATATAATAAAACACGATTCATTTCTGAGTGTTGTAAGATTTAAATTACTATACTTGAGTTTGTATTATACACTCTTTTAATTCAAGACATTTCGTTTATGCAGATCTGTAGAGAGACAGAATGTGGCGGGACTAAAATAGTTTGAAGACTCCAACCCTCCTGTAACATGGGAAAGTGGAGTAACAGTTTTACATTTGAACACACTATAAAAATCAATTGAAAAAGGCTTAATTAACTCATCAGAAGGATACAAATAAATATTCATCTAACAAAAACACAAAGTTGATGTGGACGAGTACTTGTACGTCCCAAGAACAAAAAGACACTTAGAATACAAGTCCAGAAATCTTGATTTTATCAGATTTAGTGGTAGCAGATCAATGTAAAACTATTAGAAAATGTTTTGACAGGATCATACTCATTAAACCACTTAACTTTCCCTATATAGTTACCTTCACAAGCCGGTGGGCTGGCAGACATTGTTCCACCTTTCTGACATGTTCTGGTTCCCGTATCTCCAACAGGAAGCTGGTACCCAGGCTTACACTTGAATGAGACTTCAGTGGTTGGTACAATAGTGTCAGTTACTGATGGTATAGTAAACTCATTGTAACCAGACACGGTACATTCAATAACTGTAACAAAAATACAGATTTTTGGTTCCTTTCATATAAAATTTAATACTTGCAAGAATTAAAGAATAATGGGTCTAAAGACACGAATGTGCCTGCTCCAGCTTTAAAACAAAAATGGGGAGGATGAACAGAAAGACCGAAGGATAGAAAGACAAACAGTCAAGGGTAACACTCAATCTAAAAGAAATTATTTCTCCTGATGATTTCATTACTCATCGCTTAATATGCACAAATGTATGCACATATATTGTCTAGAAAAAGCTCATATAAGGAGATAATAAGAGGTATACAATTGAGAAATTAGGAATCTTCTTTTTAAATTGACTTGTTCTCAATAAAACTTACATGTAATTTGAATAGTGTTAATAGATGACCCTTACAATTTCAAGAGGTTTCAATTTACCTTTTAATTCTATTGTATTGGTATTTCTCATGTTTCTCTACAAAATATTTTTCTCACACCAATCAAGAAAGGAGAAAAATAGCATGAAAAAAAGAGAATTCAATTTTACACTGGACATGTGTTATTTTTTAATGACATTGAGTTACATATAACTTAAGATAATCAAAGCACCAAAGGCACTGTAGGCAGTTAAGTAAAAAAAAGCAGAGGCAAACTTGGCAGAAGTTTATATAATAAGACAAATATTGTTGCTTCAATTTGTTTTTTAAAGATTTTTTTTAAAAAGAACAAACATTAAACAATCATATTTTGTACATTTATGTTCATTTAATGGATTAATCATTGATGCAAATAATTCATATTTTGTTAAAGTTTTTAAAAGCAACACATATTATATCAAGTATATTTTTTTCATGGTCATGAGTCTGCAGCGGTACAAGTTTGCAATGATTGCAGTTCGTTAACGTTAGTATTGGTTGACTGTTAGAAGTTAAAATTGACTTTAGTACAAGCTTGTAGAGTATGAATAGACTTGTTTCCCTGGAAAGAAATCTGAGTTTGTGTTCAACAGTACACTAAGTTATCAAACAGGAGTGGGTATGGTGACCCTAAGGACTCTCCCTATATTTCATTTGATTTGTTATATAGTCCCATACATGAGTACATGTATATATGGTTAAGGGGTGAGGATCTCGAATTTTTCCAAGTTCTCAAACAGGAGGGTGTACAGTGACCATAGGGACCTCCTTATAATTTATTTGATTTGTAATATTATCCCATACATAAATATATATGGTTTTATAAGATTGTGGATCTCGAGCATTATAAATTCTCAAACAGGAAGGGGTAGAGTGGCCCCACGAACTCCATCTATATTTCATATCATTTGTTATATTGTCCCATACATGAATATATATGGTTTAGGGGTGGGGATCTTGACCGTTACCAAGTTCTCAAACAGGAGGGGTGGGGTGACACCCAGGGAACCCCCTATATTTCATTTGAATTGTTAAATTGTCCCATACATGAATAAATATGGTTTAGGGTTGAGGATGTTTCCAAGTTCTCAAACAGGAGGATGAACAGTGACCCTAGAGACCCCCACATTATTCCTTTGATTTGTAATATTGTCCCATTCAAGAATATATATGGTTTAAGATTGGTGATCTCAACTGTTTCCAAATTCTCTAACCGGAAGAGGGAGAGTGGCCCCACAAACTCCACCTATATTTCATATGATTTGTTATATTGTCCCATACATAAATATATATGGTTTAGGGGTGGGGATCTCGAACGTTTCCAAGTTCTCAAATAGGAGGGGTGGGGTGTTCCCCAGGGACTCCCTCTACATATTTAATTTGATTTGTTATATTGTCCCATACATAAATATATATGGTTTAGGGGTGGGGATCTCGACCGTTTCCAAGTTCTAAAATAGGAGGGGTGGGGTGATCCCCAGGGACTCCCTCTACATATTTCATTTGATCTGTTATATTGTCCACTACATGAAGATATATGGTTTAGGGATAGGGATCTCGACCGTTACCAAGTTATCAAACAGGAGGGATGGGGTGATCCCCAGGGACTCCCCCTATATTTCATTTGATTAATTATATGTTGTCCCATACATGAATAAATATGGTTTAGGGGTGGGGATCTCGACTGTTTCCAAGTTCTAAAACATGAGGGGATGGGGTGACCCTGGGGACTTCCCCTATATTTCATTTGATTATTTATTTAGTCTCATACATGAATGTATATGGTCGGGGGTCGGGATCTCATCTGTTACACGTTCCGGCCCCAAGTCAATCCGGCCCCAAGTCGATCCGGCACACGTCGATCCGGCCCCAAGTCGATCCGGCCCCATAATAAAATATGGATAAACTATATTGATTTTGAAGGAATTAATTTGTGACAAATTTTAATAGTATAAATGAAAATTTCAAACAGTGTCGGGATGACAACATGTAAGTGAAGTATTGGAGTACCAGTTAAAGAACTATTTTAAATTGATACGAACATGAGTGTTATTGTGTCTGTTTATATAGCAGCTTCAACATATTTTTAAATATGAAGGGTTTTTTCCATGATAAGTTGGAATTCTACTACTACTACTAAATAGAGTTTAATGGCGACTACCCTACCCTTAAGTTGGAATGTCATGGCGATTTTTATTTTATTTAGTTCCTTCACAGAATAGCTAAATAAATATTTACAGTCCTATAAAATTTAACTCATCATTATGACTTGTTTAATCAAATATTTGTTTATTCAACAATTGTTTGATGATTGTGAACTAAGGTAATGCCACTCGTAATCACTTAATTCAATCAAATCCTGATTAATTAAAGTTACGTAATCAACTGCATTCTGTCTTAGCTTTTATAGAAAGGATTCGGCAAATCAAACAACATTTCTCAAAAAAGGGTCTTACTGAACCTACTCCTTTTAAGAACTTAAAAGAAAAACAAAGTGCAGGCCCGTAGCCAGAAATTTCCAAGGGGGGGTCGTTATCTTAAAAACTTGTAATAAAAACATAATCAACCTAGTTGTGTTATACTCATCTATTTTCAAAGGACCTTTTTTTTTTTACCGTAAACCTTTTACATTATAATAAAACATACACGTTTATGAAATACAATAAAAATATATCTTTATTTTTGTTCCTTAAAAAAATATTTTTTGTTGGGGCCGGATCGACTTTACATTTGGGCCGGATCGACGTGGGGCCGAACGACGTGGGACGGATCGACTTGGGCCGGATCGACGTGGGGCCAAATCGACCCGAAAGCGAACATATATATTGTTAGGTAAACTGTTCCCAGCTGTCACATTGCATTAGATTTTGACATTAAAATTTGTGTACATAATGTTTACTGCTTTTTCTTTCTTTTACATATATCTTTTGGTTTTCAATTCTAGTGTTTATATTTATTTACCATGCATAGATGTATTTTGTCACCTGTCAAGATTTTTTTTTAAATGATAGCCAAACCCGGGATTACCATTATCCGCTTCCGGAATCGAATCCGATATTGTAATTGTCTTCCCCGGCAGCCATTTTATTTTCAATGTTGTTTTTGATAGATGGAGTGAGATACGATTTTACTCGGATTTACACATTATTAGTCGGCGATTTTCTGTATAAATCTAGCGGTTGAACAAACTGAACATCGCTGTCATGGATAGTAATGATGAAAATAAGTTTGAGATCGTTTATTAGAAAACTTTGGTAAAAATGTTTGGAAAGTTATTTTTTTATTTTCTTTCAAGGTCCGTCGGGCATGTCGGGCGTAGCTAGTAACCAAGTAGAAAGTCCGATTGCCAAAAATGGAAGGTCGCTGATCTCGGACCACCGCTAATTTGAACCCCTGCGTCCAAATTGAAAAGATACGAAATTTCGTATTCTAATTCAAAATTGCCGCCAACAGCGTGATCCATCGAACTTACTACTGACGTAGTTGACTACGTATTGATGACAAACAATATTGCAATTTGGAAAATCTAAACTACTTGTCTTTAGAGATTTTCGGCGATTAAATATATCATACATTTGTTCTTTGACATCTTAGCCAAAACCTCGGGGGATAATAAAATACATAAGGATTCCTAATGTGCTCTACTTCCTATGTGCAACTTCAAAACTTTTGGGAAAATCGACGATCATTTAAGGTTTTTTTGGTCATATTTTTTGTAATCCAGAATGAAAAGTATGAAAAAAATGTCCTATTAGTTATAAATAACATAGTATCCAGCTAGATAATAACAATGGCACATATTTCAGCATTTATTGGGTAGCACACAAATCCAGGGTGCTCGCATAAGGCAGCTTAACTGCCTAAAAATCCAAAGTTGTCTAAAAGCATATAAATCAATAAGGATATGAAGAAATGTTTTCATTTAGAAACTCTTCCAATTAAAGTTACAGGGTAATCATCTAAAATCATCTTTGCTAAATATTCCAACCTACTTTTACATGAAGGCATAGTTCCTTCCCAACGAGGTCCAAGTGCACAGGTCAACACAGAATCTCCAGTAGTGAGTGCATAACCAAATTCACATTGATATTTGACCGTCTGACCAACAGCTAGTCCAGCAACAGTCTTTGAGGCATGCAAGACATCTCCAGGAGTAGAACATGGAACCTCTAAAATAGAATGGAGGAAAAACTCAGATTAAACTGGAAATAAGTTTGGTTTTCATTTCTCCAGTTTGCCAATCAATACACTGTTTCATTATTTTCACTTTTAAATAACGAATGATGAATTTGTAAAAATTGTGTTTGAAGTGAATCTGGCCCCCATTACTTTCTATTTTCACAGTTTAGTCCCCATATGGACCAGGACAGTAAAATGACATGCACTGGCATGCAAGACACTTCCTGGTGTTGTACATGGTATTTCTAAATACAAAATAATTGATATTTTAGAAAATATAGAGTAACAAAGGCATAATAGTACAACTGGAAACTTCACATACCTAATTTACCTTTTTCTTTCCTATATATCCTGGCATTTATCATGTTTATGTACAACTGTAAGCTTCACATACCTGATTTACCTTTTCTTTCCTAGATATCCTAGCATACCCTTTACATTCATGATAAACAATTCGTTCCCTGATAACAAGGGATATACATGTATGTACAAGTGTAAGAATCTACATACAAGATTCACAGTTTGGTGAGACCCAGGCATACATGTACAACTTTAAATATTTATATACCTGATTCACAATTTGTTCCTTGGTACCCAGGCATACATGTACAACTATAAGCATTCACTTCATTATGACATGTAGCTTCGTTTTGACATGGAGTTGACAGGCATTCATTGATATCTGAAAGTATATGACTTAGAGGTATGATTCCAAGCTTCTTTTGTTTAAATATATATATTAAAACACGATTCATTTCTGAGTGTTGTAAGATTTAAATTACTATACTTGAGTTTGTATTATACACTCTTTTTATTCAAGACATTTCGTTTATGCAAATCTGTAGAGAGACAGAATGTGGCGGGACTAAAATAGTTTGAAGACTCCAACCCTCCTGTAACATGGGAAAGTGGAGTAACAGTTTTACATTTGAACACACTATAACAATCAATTGAAAAAGGCTTAATTAACTCATCAGAAGGATACAAATAAATATTCATCTAACAAAAACACAAAGTTGATGTGGACGAGTACTTGTACATCCCAAGAACAAAAAGACACTTAGAATACAAGTCCAGAAATCTTGTAAACATTTTATCAGATTTAGTGGTAGCAGATCAATGTAAAACTATTAGATAATGTTTTGACAGGATCATACTCATTAAACCACTTAACTTTCCCTATATAGTTACCTTCACAAGCCGGTGGGCTGGCAGACATTGTTCCACCTTTCTGACATGTTCTGGTTCCCGTATCTCCAACAGGAAGCTGGTACCCAGGCTTACACTTGAATGAGACTTCAGTGGTTGGTACAATAGTGTCAGTTACTGATGGTATAGTAAACTCATTGTAACCAGACACGGTACATTCAATAACTGTAACAAAAATACAGATTTTTGGTTCCTTTCATATAAAATTTAATACTTGCAAGAATTAAAGAATAATGGGTCTAAAGACACGAATGTGTCTGCTCCAGCTTTAAAACAAAAATGGGGAGGATGAACAGAAAGACCAAAGGATAGAAAGACAAACAGTCAAGGGTAACACTCAATCTAAAAGAAATTATTTCTCCTGATGATTTCATTACTCATCGCTTAATATGCACAAATGTATGCACATATATTGTCTAGAAAAAGCTCATATAAGGAGATAATAAGAGGTGTACAATTGAGAAATTAGAAATCTTCTTTTTAAATTGACTTGTTCTCAATAAAACTTACATGTAATTTGAATAGTGTTAATAGATGACCCTTACAATTTCAAGAGGTTTCAATTTACCTTTTAATTCTATTGTATTGGTATTTCTCTACAAAATATTTTTCTCACACCAATCAAGAAATGAGAAAAATAGCATGAAAAAAAGAGAATTCAATTTTACACTGGACATGTGTTATTTTCTAATGACATTGAGTTACATATAACTTAAGATAAAAATCTAAAGTTGTCTAAAAGCATATAAATCAATAAGGATATGAAGAAATGTTTTCATTTAGAAACTCTTCCAATTAAAGTTACAGGGTAAGCATCTAAAATCATCTTTGCTAAATATTCCAACCTACTTTTACATGAAGGCATAGTTCCTTCCCAACGAGGTCCAAGTGCACAGGTCAACACAGAATCTCCAGTAGTGAGATCATAACCAAATTCACATTGATATTTGACCGTCTGACCAACAGCTAGTCCAGCAACAGTCTTTGAGGCATGCAAGACATCTCCAGGAGTAGAACATGGAACCTCTAAAATAGAATGGAGGAAAAAGTCAGATCAAACTGGAAATGAGTTTACCAATCAATAAACTGTTTGATTATTTTAACTTTCAATAATGTTTTCAATGATGAATTTGTAAAAATTGTCTTTGAGGTGAATCTGGCCCCTATTACTTTCTATTTTTACAGTTCAGCCCCTCATACGGACCAGGACAGTAACATGACATGTGTAGCTAACCCCTATTACTTACTATTTTCACAATTGGTTCCCTCATATGGACCAGGACAGGTACATGTGTAGCTGGCTTCACCATCATTGCATGTTCCTCCATTCTGACAGGGGCTAGAGGTACAATCATTGTATTCTGCAGAAAAAAACATGCATCATAAAAGAATTTCCACCATTATAGAACTTAGCCCAAGATATTAATGATATTAACCCATGTAACCTATAGCATAAGTTTTATAAAAATTTAGCAAGAATTGTACCAATGACAAGATCCTTCTGTGACCAAAAAGTTATTACATTCCTACACCATTCATTAATTTTATTTTGTTTTAACATGTAGTTCTTCACATAAGGTGATTTAAAAAAATATAATTTGTGGATATTTTATTTCATTGATACAAGTGTGGACACAGATCAGTGTGGATAGCCTGTTAATATGTTTTTGATATGACAAATTCTACTAAGACAATTAAAATAAAGATTCACACATTAATGATCACTTATAAACTTTTAAAATATTCTAGGTTCATCTATGAACACAGAAACCATCAGAAGTACTTCTCCTAGCTAAACTAATTGTAATTTTCTATTTTCAATATGCTTTGGAACTTTCTTTATTTTCAAAATTAATAAACATTAAAAAGAAAAGTGTTTGAATTCTTATAAACTTTAATTCACCCCTTCATGATTTGGTTTCTAACCTTAGGTCTTTTCTTAAGGTTTTTGATTATTTAGGGAATTTGATATTGATGCATATTTTCAAATGCATGTCTCTATTAAATTTATTCATATAAATAGATGTCAATATGAACAAACTCTTAAAACATTGTAAAGATTTTTGTCTTTTGTTGAAATGAGCATGTTGCCCACTTGAAGCGTGGTTGATTGTGTTACTGTTTCATTGCTGCATACCCTATGGTCAGTTTTAACAAAAAATGGTTTATTTATGTCATTACATCATAGAAAAAGTATGTAAAATATCAATACTCTATATTTGTAATAAATAACTAAATCATTTCATTGTAATAATTTACAAACCATTAAACCAAGCCATTTTACCTTCAATAAAGCAGACACTGAAATCAGCTCTGCAGCCCTGAGTTACCCAGATTCCTTGACGAGGGGTGAAACCATAATGTTCAGCAGAACACAAATACTTCATCCAGACAGGTAAATTATCTGGTTCCATTAGGTAAATCATACTATCAGCAATCATACCAGTCACTGTACATTCCTTCTTGGAATACTGCCAACTTGCACACGCTTGTATCACACATTTACCCGCTGAAAGTATAAATATGGAGGAATTTTGATTTCAAGAGAGGGGCGAAAGATACCAGAGGGACAGTAAAACTGATAGATCTCAAAATTCTCTCTTGCACATTATGCAGCAAGTTGCTAAATAGTCATTAAAGCTCATTAACTTTCATGTTTTCAATAACTATAAATTCAGAAACTTTTGTCAGATGTTTTTTATTTTTGAAAATACTGCTAAATAATAGGTTAATATAAGAATGTCCCCATAGCACAGGGATGCACCGTCCGCACTATCATTTTCTATGTTCAGTGGACCTTGAAAATGGGGTGTAATCTCAAATTTGGCATTAAATTTAGAAAGATAATATTATAAGGAACATGTGTAATAAGTTTCAAGATGATTTGACTTCATCAAAAACTACCTCCACCAAAAACTTTAACCTGAAGCGGGACAGACAGACAACAAATGGATGGTCGAACAGACAAATAGACGTACTATGAATGGGCACAATGACCAGCAAACATAATGCCCATAAATGGGGCATAATAAAAATTAAACTTTTTTTTGTACCTCAAGCTTCTATCCAATATCATATTTAGCAATCCAATCTACAACTCAATCTTATACTTAAGTGTTTACTAATCTTAAAATATAAGTCGAACTTCTTACAGAAGTAACTTGATTAAATTAGGCCATTCCTAGAGTGCATTAACAACGATTAATAATTCATTTCCAAATTACCAAACAAAATGATATAGTAATGTAATAGGAATATCTCCTCCTTATGGATGGAGGAATAATACCCTAACTTACCTTGACAAAGATACCCTTCACATGCTACAGTCTCAATATTCTCTCCAATACAATCAGCACCAGCCCCCTTTTTAGCAGGGTTAGTACATGTTCTAGACTTAGATTTAGTTCCTCCTTGACCACATGAAACAGAACAAGCACTCCAATCGGACCAGTCTGTCCATCCACCATCAACTAAAAATGTTAGAACAAATTATTTTACCTTCAAAATCAAATATTTTTTTAAAGAAAAAAAAAACATATCAGAGTGCCTGTGTGATGGAAATAATTTTTTAATGTTTCAGATCATTTAAAAAAATTAAAAGCCATATATAATTGTGTGACCAATAATTGCTTATATCTTTGTCCTTTGGTTTCTGGCTGTCTCATTGACAGTTATACCACATGCCCTTAATTTTATTTAAATTATAGTTTGAAATAGTTTTAGCATTATGGCATCTAGTAAAGATGTTAGAGTATACCAATCAAAACATTGTTAGAGGTCTCTAACTTGCAGTGAAGTGGTGAGCTTGTTCTCCTTTTGATGGTCTATCTGTGATGCTAGGGTGAAAAACAGCAGTGAAATAGCTGTTCTGTTGTTTTGAGTTTGGTAAAGTGGTTGTAAGGATAATTGTGTCTCATGAAATAATACACCTGAGTCCCTATTACTACATTTTTTTATATTGACTACTTTTCTAAACTCAAGGGAAATAAAAGCGTGACAAGTTCCATATAAACCTTATTGATTGAGTATATATGTTGACCTTTTGTTGATTTTTCTTGGTGGGTTGCTGTCTCATTTACATGTACCTGACATTTTATTCATACCTGATGAAGGCCATACAGCGACCTGTAATTGTTACCTTCTATGTCATTTGGTCTATAATGGAGTATTGTCTTATTGGCAATCATACCATAATCTTCTTATTGTTATCCATTCTATCTCATAAAATTGTTCTTTTTTTTTGTCTACTCCTGAATCAGACAGTTCAAGGTTTAAATTTAACCTTGACTGATATGTTACTGAGTGGATCAACATTATGACATTTGAAAAACTAACCCTTTCAGTCCATCTTTGACATTAGATACTTAATTCCTTTGAGAGACTAATAAAACACAGGAAATTACATCATTTATTCGAATGCAACAAATTCCAGATTGATAATCCGCTGGTTTTGAATAGTGTACTGTAGTGGTTAAACTCTTTTTTAGGAAAATTAACTGGACAATGCCTTACCAGTTTAAATCGTACATTTTAATTTGAAAAAGAAATCTTTAAATTAATGATTCTCTAACTGGAAATTCTTATATACAAAAGGAGATATAGTGTAGGAATTTTTTTCTGGAGAATAAGACAACATACAATATTGGCCCACAGAATTTTTCTTACCAGGTTCAATGTTACATCCAACATTTTGTGGTAAGTCACAAACCAGGAGACTATTTCTCCATTGTAACCCAGTAGGACACTTCTGTGGGTAACTAACACCATTAGCACACTGTATAAAACTTGAGCAATCGTCAGGATCAGGAAGGTAACCATTCTGAATCGTACTACAATCTGATAAATATATTTCAATATGAAATGCATTGCTATGCCTGAACACTTTGTCATTTGACTAAGAATTTTATTGGAGGGGCTAGGACTCATTAGTATACTATCTAACTACAATTTTGCACTGTATTTGTTGGGGAAATTCAAAATACCTTGACATGCGTATGGGAACTGCCAGTCTCCGCTAGCTCCAAAGCCCGTAGATATTCCAACATTTGTAATTCTCAGTGGGTCTGTAGTGTCAGTCCATTCCATTAACTTCACATTGTTCTCATCTTCTACCCTTATATTCCCATCTTTCCATGTCACATAAAATGTCTGATATTCATTTGGATTTAAAACTTCACCGAGATGAATGGCCTTGGGATCTCCTTGTTTCTTATCACGGATAACAGATTTGGTGTTTCCCCATCCACCAATTACGATCTCGTACAAAGGATCATTCTCATTGGCTGATGACAATAAAGCCAAATGTGCATCATTGTTTGCTTTAACTTTGAACTTAATAAGGTTGGGGATGGTAACAGTAATGCCATGATCAGACAAAAGCTGATATTTATATACATTTTCTGTGTGAATACTGTTTGTCCAACATTCTGTAAAAAGTAAAATCACAAAAATACTGAACTTAGAGGAAAATCTAATCGGAAAGTCTATAATCACATGGCAAAATCAAATAACAAAACACATCAAAAACGAATGGACAAGAACTGTCCTATTCCTGCCTTGGTACAGGCATTTTCAAATGTAGAAAATATATGCTGTTAACTAGATGTGTCAAAGCGACACGAATGGCCCCGTCTAAAAATGTTGAAAAATGTGCAATTTCAATAACACATATGGACAAAAACATGATGGTAGTCTCACATATAAAAAATCAGCTCAAAATCTGGAGGCGTATAGAAAAAAAGTCTGTATAACTGATTTTCAACAATTTTCAAAATTGTAAACCCTTAATTTTGGAAAAAATGAGTGGAGCAGAATGAAATTAAACTTGATCTGTAACTCATCATGGTTAGCTCACATACCAAAATTCAGCCCAATATCTGAAAGCATTTAGAAAAAAGTCCTTATAACAGTGATTTTCAACAATTTATCAAAAGGAACAAAATTTAAACTTGATCTGTAACTCATCATGGTTAACTCACATACCAAAAATCATTCCAATATCTGAAAGCAATTAGAAAAAAACATCTGTATAATGGTTTGTTGCGGAATAACAGAATGACGGAATATCGGAATGACGGACAAGGGTAAAACTATATGGCACCGACAACTTTGTTGCGGGGCCATAAAATCTGAAATCTGTCTTTGCTTGGAAGAAACTACTTCTGGTATTCACTAATAATGATTTGGCTTCTAAAGTAGACGGATGTATCATATAATATATGCATGTTGATAGATCTACTGTAGATATTCAACATTTAATGTGATTTTTATTAGGTCTGTTGTCAATTCCATGAATTAGGGTCAGAGTCATTGGCAGCTATACTGTGTAAGAGTATTTGATGATTCCAAGATATTTCAAACTTTTTATTTTAAAGTGAGTGTTGCATTAGAATATGAGTTGTAGTACTGGGTTCCTGGTAGTTGGTTTTCACTAAAAATTCTAACTTTAGTAAGTCATAACAATGAACCCACTTAAAGGGTAAAGAACATGAAAATAAATTTACCCGACTCTATTGTATCTTCACTGCCATAAGTTCCAACTCCACCAAAACATTCAATCTCTGTTATTGTAGGATCTGCACAGACCTTGAAGCTCTGACTCCAATATGTTCCCACTCCACAATATTCCAGTGCTGTTCGTTCAGTATCATCGTGACACACGTAATATGCTGCACAATCTGTAGGGTGGGCGTAGAATCCACTCACTTTACCAACACAGAAATCTACAAATATAACAATTTACTCTCAAATACTTATCATATTTATTACAAAAGGATGCATTTGTATTAGAATATATAAATTAGGAAACATATATATGGTACAGTTGAACAATATAAAAACAAAAATTGAGAAAATGCCAACAGGCTAAATTAAAAGAAAGGTTGTACTACAATTATAAAACTTTAGTTTTTACCTTATATTTCAAAGAGAAGGAACTGGCAAAGTGGAAAGGGATTAATATAAGTTGCAATAACTTGTTTCTCAATCCACTATAAATAAATATGTCCTGGATATATTTAAACTAAGGAGACAATTTCACATAATTTTTTTCTTAAAATAAAAAATCAAAGATCAACATAAAATTACCTTCATCAGTCTTAGGTGGCACTGAAAAAAATTTGAAACTATTCATTATATTCAACAAAGTAAGCTAGATAATATGTATCTTCATACCAGATTTTCATGAAATAAATTATCAATTTTCATTTAAATTAAATAATGAAAAAAATTTCGTCCTTCTTAAACTTTTACTTTTCGCTGTGTATTTCTTTGAGATATCTTTCAAAAATATCAATGCATATTTGCTATTTCAACAATCACACTCTTTGATCAACATCAATCACTGTCAGATAAATATAGAATTAAGTAGAGAAAACTTTGATAGCTTGTTACATCAGGAACACATTCATCTGATTAGCTTATAATTGGGAAGCTAAAATATTTTTAATGATTCCTTTTAAAACCCAACTCCAAACTAAATTTAATCTTTTTATTTTGTAAACTCATGGATATAAATCCATTAGTTTTGGAAAGAGTTCTGCAGCAGTTAGTTTAACTCTTCTTACGTGTACATTCCGCTAGTTTACATTCCTTTGTTGACTTCTCATCTCCAATACAATCCAATCCACCATCCTCTGGCTGTGGATTAGTGCAGGTACGTGTGGCAATCTGTATTCCCTCTCCACATGTTGTGGAACATACAGACCAATCAGAATAGTCGGTCCATCCACCATCCACTATTATTAAAAGATAATGTTTATAACTTAGGTCAAAAGGTTCACACTTTTGTACTGTTATATGTGAGTCTAATCATAATAAAACTTTGAATATTCATATATCATATATAAAACTCGTCTAAACGTATGCATCAACCCAACAATGTTAGATCTGTAAATTTGCTTTTGCAAATTTTTTGTTCTTCCCTCGCCGGGATTCGAACCCATGCTACTGAGATATATATATATATATGGATTACCAATCTATCTTATGTTAAGATTTTAGTAAAAGGCATAAAAAAAAGACATTCGCATTTTATCAATTCTATGCTGATCCGTTTCATTTCCCTTTAAATATACTGTTCCCAGTGGAAACATTTATAGAAATTAAAAACACCCTGTTAGTACATACAGTTCTGACATAGTTTGCCATAGTAATTTCCAGTGCAATCACAAATGAAGTCTGTCAGCTGATCACGACAAGTGCCTCCATTCTTACAACTAACACCAATACAATAGTCAATATCTGTAGAAAAGAGAAAATAAATAATCCTTAAAATATATATAAGACATGAACACTCAATCGAACTTTTTAAGAAAAATTTGAAAACCCATTATTTTAGACTCGCTTTTAGTGATTACATGTAACTTTTTTATACTGACTTGACTTTTTAACTTTGTTCTTTTCGTTGTAGTATAATATGTCTTTTAACTATGATAATTAATTTTTTTTAACTTTTCTGTGCATTGATTGTTTTAATGTTTAACACCTTTTTGGTTTTTTTTAACTGCATTGATTGTTTTATGTTAAGCGCTTAGAGTAATTTTTAATTAGATAATGCGCTATATAAATATTGTAAATAAAATAAAAAATAAAAAATATAAGAAGGTTAGGTATGAGTGGCAATGAGACAACTCTCCATCCAAGTCACAATTCATAAAAGCATGTTCTACTTGGTTACTTCCCTTGGTATTGTGTATTCATTATTATTGTAGATGTCAATTTTTCTGGATTTTGCGAGTACCGTCTTTTGGTATGTATAACGTGCACATTTATACCCTAGGTCATGTTTCTTGTAAGAGGGTAGTGTGTTATACATGACTACAAACAATTTCTTAGTCTTTTTATCAGGTCCAAACTCCGATAAAGAAATTTCCAAGTGAAGTGAAGAGTACGGAATATTTTTGCTAAAACCTCGATTGTTTTTATGTTTTACATGTTATAATTGTACTATGTATCGTATTGTTCTTGATTTGTCATGTTTTATTCAAATAAAATACATTTTATATCTTTGTTGTTACGTTTATTGTGTAAATTTGTCAATCTGTTTCGCAATCCGGAAATTTGCCAAGTCTTAATAAAGACACAATAAAGCTTTTGCTGTCGATTAAATTAGCCTCTGTGTTCCTCGTTGTCATAACTTACTGTTTTTGAATGTGTTCATCATAGAGTTGAAGAAAAGTGTATGAAAATTGAATAAACCACGCTCGTTTTGAAAAGATAAACCGCCATTTTTTCTCATGTATTGATCAGGTGATCGCAAGTCATGTGGGTCAAGTCATGTGGGTCAGTCATGTGACTTAATATTGTAAAGTGATGATTTACTCTATGAGAAGTTTATTTTTATAAATAATAATTTTATACGTTTTTACTTTGTAACTTTTAAACTTTAAAACAACTGTTTAAAAACTGTTCAAGAAATAATGATTGAAAACATGATAATCCTATAATTGTCACCTGAACGAATTTAATTAGGAACAAGGTCAACCTGTCAGTGATTTGTTTTGACATCGATTAGACCTGTTGATTGAGGTGTGATAATCCGGATTAACAGCTAGATCAAAAAATGAAAACAATGAGATTTTAACAATTTATTACAGCACTAATGCCATTAATTATAATTATTAGACTGATTCATACTTATTTAATTGTTTGAATCAGAACAATAATTTGGACATTTAATCTTGTCCTTGATACTCAAACAATTTATTAAATTTGGATTAAAATTTTTATCTCAATCTAAAAAAATTCTTATTCATTTGTTAGAATACTTTCATATCAATTACGTATTCCGTACGGAATTCTCCGACATTGGTGTCCATTTAAAAAACTTCCTGTTTACCGATAAACTTCCTGTTTGTCAATTTTGGAGCTGTAACTTTTCCGAAAATGTCTAAGAGTATTATACGAACAAGAAACTTTTTTTCTCTCGTTTCTTGGACCAGAAAAGGGGTGCGCACAATACATCAATGCGCGCTATACATACCAAAAGACGGTAAAGATAATCCATGAATTCAAATGTTAACAAGACAAACAAATTTAAAATAGCTTTATAAGAGTTTAAAATAAGATGATGAGATATAATTGCCAAAGAGGCAACTCTGCACCAGAACCAAATGACTTGGGAGTTAACTATAGGCCACTGTATGGCCTTCACTAGCATAAGGGGCTAACATTGGCGTATCCAGGGGGTTCCGGGGTTGGAACCCCCCTCTTTTTTTTAGACGATCAACGCATTTGAATGAGAGCATGTAGTTGGAACCCCCCCTTTATCCTGGGTTGGGAACCCTCCCCTTTTTAAAATGGCTGGATCCATCCCTGGCTAATATCTGGACTCTCTGATTTAGTATGATAAAATAGTTGAAGTGATATAATGATATAACAATAAAGTAGTTTATGCAATATGTTAAATAATACATATCTATCATCTTACCAGTACAAACAGGGAGAGCACCAGAGTAGAGACCTCCCACATCACAATTCATAGTTGAATGGCCATTCTCAAGCTGATAACCGATGTCACATGTATATGTCACCTGACTTCCTGGCATTACGGGAGAGTCTAATGTGGTGAATTGTCCATTGAGGATGGTGGTGGGATCAGCACAGGGTATCACTGAAAAGAAGATTTTACAATATGACAATTAGATTCCTAAATATAACAGATTCTAAATTTCTTATTTTTATTGTCTTCCATATCAGGCTTAAATCCATGAGCTTATGTTTCAATTAACCTTTTGCAACATTTGACCTATTGGCATCATACAACAATAACTTTTGCTTTCTTGCTTCAAACATTACCTCTAATGTTGTCAATATTTTACCATAACATCTTTGAAGACTTGCAATGGCAGACATAAAATGATAAGGTATATATATTGGTAATATTGTTCCTTAAATGATCACTAAACATTCAGCCAGTCAGATCTATCTTGAAAAGTCATGGTGGGATCTGAGATTAGAACAAATGTTTCAAATGCTGGCTGGGGCCAATAAAGGAATACACATGAAACCAAGTTTATAATGAGATTGATGGGAAAAGCTATTTATGAGTTTGACTGTTCCTCTGGTATCTTTTGTCCCTGTTTTGAAGCACTCTACTTTTTATCCATCTGTTCTTAGATAAACATATCAATTCAAATAAACAAATAACACTACTTACTAACTAAGTGATACAATCCACAAGTACAAATATATTTACTTACTAGAACAAACTGGAGGTATTCCACTCCAGGAGGGTGCTAGCTGACAGGTCCTCAACAGGTTTCCTGCAGTCAACTGGTAACCATGTTCACAGGCATATGTTACTGACTCTCCAACCTCTACACCACTGGTGAGGACTGTGACATGAGGTACTACGTCCAGTTTGTTACATGGTATCTCTGGTTAAAAAACAAATCTTATACAGCCAATTCATTGAACATTTGCTAGGTGAAAGTGAATTATTGAAATAAATGGAAGCCCTCATAATTGGAACAGAATTCAAAATTCTGCTTTAAATTGAGGCAAATTGGATACATATTTGTCTTGTATACATATTAGTCAGCAAAAACATTTATCATGAACATATCGTGCCTGATTTTTTTTAGCCTATTTTTGACTTGTTTTTTGGTACAAGTAACATAACTATATTGTTGGCATTATGATATCTTCTTCTACAAGGAGTATACTAACCCGCCTCACACAGTGTTCCTGTATAACCACCATCACAGGTACAGGTAAATCCATTCACCTGGTCGTTACAGGTAGCTCCATTCTTACAGGGTGCAGGGGCACATTCATTGATATCTGCCAAAAAGATAAATTATCTGTATAAAGTGTAAAAAAACATTTCAGACATGCCAGCTTTCCCTGTTTAATGGAATCTTTTTCCCTTTGCATTTAGTTTTACAAATAGTGAATACATTTCTCTTGTGAACACTCTTTTCACAAATTCAATTTTTCTTTTCTTTTTTTCAGTTACATTAGCTTTTTGGTTCTTACACTTATTCTGCAGACATTCCTACAAACAATTGTTATTGGTTATAAAATAATCTGTTCATGTATATATGCATAAAAAAAATCTAAATCTCAAAAAATTAGCAAAGAATGCCCAGTCAACAGTTCTTATTTTTTACAGATTATTACTGCAAAAGTAGCTAAAAAAATAAAAGTGCTCAATATTGCAAATATTTCTCAGTTTAGTATACCAGATACTTTACGTATATCGATACACTTCCATTGTATAAGTTACTATTCATTGCAAGAAGCTTTCACATGCACTTACTTTCTTCACAGTGTACGCCTGCAAATCCATCAGCACATGTACAAGTGTATGCATTGATTTGGTCATTACACTGGGCTCCATTCTGACATGGCTTAGTGGCACACTCATCAATGTCTATAACACAAAAAATATTAACATCAACTTTAGCTAAACTAAAATAATTGTTAACAAAATTTTTGCAGGTGTTTTTTTTTCAATTTGAACTTCACTTCATTTCAAGCAGTAATTTTAATCTATGCGTCAAATATGAGTATTAATACCACTTTAGTGAAACAACTTGCTTTAGAAGTATTTCTCTTAATCATTAAACTTTATTAAAAAGAAAATTGATACATTGTATGAATTATGGTAGAGGTTGCTGTCTCTTTTTCTATACAACTTTCAACTTTATCATAAGTTTGCCTTTTCAGTGAATGTTGCCTTATCCAATAATCTCAATGACCTTCTGTCACAATTAAGAAAATAAAGAGAATATATCATCATGCTACTTATTATTACTATACAATCTTCATTAAGGTGGTACCTAACACTACAGGGAGATAACTCTTTAAAGTCAGCTGAACGTTTTAATTACGTTGTGTTGTAAAGGGAATATTAAGCTTATCAATGATCAAAATTGGTGTTTGTCAAACTGCTATATAACCAGTGTTATTTTTCTGTCAAAACGGTTGGTTCAAAATTTTTGAAATTTTTATATTTTTGTTAAAGGATTAAAGTAAATACTTTGTCAAAATTTTATTTAAATTAAACGAGACAAATCAATTTTAGTGAAAGTGTCGGGTACCATCTTAAGTTATGTACATTATGGATACTGTAGATTCCTCATTATTCGTAAGTAAACCACAAATTTATTTGTTCGATGAGTTACAAAGGAGTAGGGGCATAAATGTAACGGTTTATTTCTTCCTCTGTGATATTTTATCCTGAGGATAATTTGTCCCGGTAATTTTTTTCCAGGCATGGTATTTCACAGGTTGATTTTTTCCAGAGGAGTGAAAATCTATCTGTGTTATGCGGATAGTATTTACTGGTATATATTTGCCGTACTATATTTCACAGAACCGTGTGAAATAGAGTCCTGTTAACTACTATGTAAGTTACTCACAATCAATATATACCTGACTATAATTATAAAATGTTTCACAAAGGTAGACCAAATTTGCATAATTTATCAAAGGGACATAATTATGAGCAATTTATATTTTAAAGACATTAATATAATATATTTCTGAATCTATTTTATAGTGAAATTCTTCCTTGAATCTTATTTTTTATATATTCATTTATATAAAAGATGACTTACAACTTGATTTAATAAGACAGATAACATTTCACAGGTAAAAACTATCCAGCTGTTAAACATGCTTTTGTTCCAATATATTGTTATGCTATGATTTATCTGATTTCCATATAATCAACAACTACATCTCTATTTATAAAACTATTTATATAGTTAAAAATATCATCATAATCAAATTCTTCTATTACTGTTAACAGTAGTAATATATTGATGCAACTATATTTCTACCTTACTTTTAAATTTATATTTGTACTGAGATCTGAAAACAACTCACTTTTACATGTATTTCACTAACCTTATTTAATCATGATATTATTTCATAATTACGATCTTTGAAATTACTTCTGGTTTTCTTCCCTATGTTTCATGACAATTTTCTTTTTAAAAGGATGATATGGCTTGAATATTTCAGGAAATGTTTTCAAGGATAATTTGTGAAATTATTTCCCATTATAATAAACAAAAAATTTAACAATTTCGCTTTATTTCAAATACACTATTATTATTTCATAGTATGTTTAAATGATATGTTTTTTCCAACAACTATTCAATAAGTTAACTACCCAGATAGAATTTCACGGCAGAGGAAAAAATATCCCAAGGAAATATTTTCCTCAGGATAAAAAAATAACAACAACTACTGTGACATTTTTTCCTCCGGATCAAATTTCACCTGGATATAATTTTGCTTTACATAAAGGCCTGGTTTTGATTACTTTTTCAAATTGGCACATAATGTTTAGAAATGCATAGGGTCAAGAAATATCAATGAAAAACATAAAGATTTTTATGTGATGACGTCACAATTACGTCATAATATGTACTGTTTTCACAAATCTGATGAAAAATACAGAATTTATGAAGTTTTCTATTTTTATTTCCGTTGTGGAAACATCCTGCGTAGCCAAGAAACAACAAAATAATTTAACAGATGCTTTATCATAACTATTGACAAAATTTCACCAAATACAAATTTGTTTCTTGGGTGCACACATACTTTTTCAATCTAAAATATACTTTAAAATTTGACGAAAAACAAAGAAATTTTACAAATTATGTAAATTAAGCCATGATCTGTTGTCATGGTAACTTGTTCAATGTCCAAAATTGTTTTGTTTTTCTGAATACCTTGTATCTTAGATACTGTACAGTTATTTAAAAATATGTATGATAACGTTTAAATCTGCAGTAATTTTTGGGCCAAATAAGGGCCTTGCCCCTACTCCTTTCCATAGGCTTTGTATGCGGCAATTTGTGAAACCTTGAAGTCAAATATCCACGAAAATTAAAAGAATCCACATTTATGAAATTCCTATTGCTGCTTTATATAAACTTAAGACATTGTAATAGTACCTTGACAGGTAGCTTCTACTCCAGTCCACAGACCATCAGCTCCACACTTCCTTATGTGATCCCCCACCAGCTGGAAACCCTCATCACATTTATAACTAATGTCATGTCCATATGTGGCAGCAGTCCCAGTAACTGTTCCATGGTCAATAGTATGCTTTGGACAGGTCACAACTGTGTTAATAATAAACATATAACTTTACAACTGTATCAATCCTAGTTTATCTATATTACTACGTGTATATACCGTTTAGCAAGTAATTTTCGTGTGGTGTAAATTTTAGCTTATTTTCAAGGATAGAACCAAAATCGCCAAAAAGAATTCCACCAATTTAAAAGTGCACATGCAAAGGTTTTGAAAAAAGTTTTGAATCCGCCAAAATAATAACGGCCATATTATTTATTATTCCTTATTCAATGAAAATCATGATTTTTACACCTGAGAAAATAAACTGCTATATGGTATGATAAACATATTAGGTTACAACTATGTCAATTATAAACACACTATGTTATATTAAGGAGGCTCGCGGGTATAAGATTTTCAGAAAAAAAATAAACATTAATTTTTCATTACAAATTTTATTGATTACCTTAAGTAGCTGTTACTTTATCATATGGTACATAAATCATTCCAAAAAATCAATTCGTGTTGGCCCCAGCAGACTTTTAAAATGTAGATGCCATTGAAAAAGCTTCAAATTATCTCCCTTTGGTACAAAAATGCCATTTTTTGGCATAAAAATTGAAAACTTAGTTATTTTTTTATTTCAATATTGCCGCTATTTCTCCTATTAGTTCAACAGAAAAAAAGGACATTAACAAAAATGTATGCTCCTTTCGAAGGCCGATTGTGAGCGTAAATGAACGGTGACCCCATTTTTTTATTTCATTTTTCTATTAAGTATAAGATAAAGTTCATTTATAGAAAAATATAGAGAAATCCTATATTAAATAAAAAATTTCATTTAGACCCGCGAGCCCCCTTAAGCAGCTACAATGTATACTCATGCAATATCAAATGAGGAGTATTGCTGAAAAAGGGATTTTTACAGGTTTTTTTCAGGATCTAGAAAAAATCGTATTTTTGTTTGTATCTGATTTCCTGGTTTGAACAACTTTTGCATACAACTTCTACAATACTGTAGGAAATTTGCATTCTTTGTTTTTTCATGGACTTAACATAAAACAGCTAATACTACACGCATCACAATTGATTCATCTATATATAATATTGAAAAGGAAAAAAATATGTAATTAGTTTCATCCTACGCAGTTCAATTTTTGAAATAGCCCTCAGTTAATATACATTTTACTTGTCACCTACTTTCACAGACAGGTTTTGTAGCAGACCATACACCTCCGTCCCCACAAGTCGTTGTACTAGCTCCATTCAAATTGTATCCTGTGTTACATGATATAGTAGCTGTACTTCCGTAATTGACTCCATCGGTGACCGATATTGCTCCATTGACCACATCAAAAGCTGGACATACAATTCCTGAAAAAGTCAAGGATAAACCAGTTTACTTAAGGGCATTTGGTAAAATGTTTACAGGAATACTGTATGGTCTTACCAACCCATTGTCTTTCACCAACTCATTTACCATCAGCATGACAACAGCTGAAAAAGTCAGAGATGTACAAGTTTAAGCTGTTAAAATGTGTGTATTACTGTGTGTCTGTTTTTTCAAAAATTGCTAGAGGTATAAGGGAAGAGTTGAGATCTCACAAAACATGTTTAACCCGCCACATTTTTTTTTTCGAGAGCCTTCAGGAGCCTCTGGCCTTTGTTTGTCTTGTTTGATATTTAAATTATAGTTTACTTGCTGTGTTGAAGACCCATTGGTGGATTTCGGCTGTTTTCTACTTTTTGGTCAGGTTGTTGTCCCTATGACACATTTCCTATGTCCTTCTCAATTTTACTTGCCAGTTAGGATTTTAGTTGATGTCTTGTATAGAAAATAAACTAGTTGATCAAAATTCTACAAACTTTAAGTTCTAGAACCTTACAGTTACGTCATCTTGGTTTCATGGGATGATTTTTTTTTCAAATTACTAATTTAGAATGTTTTTTCACATGGGAAATAGTACATAGAACAGACAACTGTAATTATAATTAAGTTGACCAGACTGGCCAAACAAACATGTAAACAGGAATTTAAAAATATTTGGGAAAAAAATCTGTAAACATAGGCTTTCAGTTTGGACAGACATTTGACTTTGGGATACAGAACTCAGTCATGTATAATCTTCAGTTATTGCCTCAGAATTTAAAAAGCTAGACTTGCAGCTGGCAAGGCTGGAGACACTACACAGTACTGCAAGCAATGAATACGAGAAAATTTATCTTTTTGTAAATGTTTGCTGTCATGTTTTCTTGACAAGATAGAGGGCACTTTACTCTTCAAATATAAACAGACTATATAGCTTGATTAATTATAATCTTTCTGTTAATTTTAAATACAGCTATCAATCTATTTGTATTCAGTAAAAGTAAATCTGTTGCCATGCATTTAACTTCTTTGCTCATCTATAAACTTGGACCTAACAAATATTAGTACTCTATAAGTAATAGGAGTATTTAGATATAGGAAGATGTGACAACTCTCCATCCAAATAACAATTTTAAAAAAGTAAACCATTATAGGTCAATGTACGGCCTTCAACACGGAGACTTGGCTCACACCGAACAACAAGCTATCAAGGGGCCCAAAATTACTAGTGTAAAACCATTCAAACGGGAAAACCAACAACCTAATCTATATAAAAAACGAGAAATGAGAAACACGTATAAATTACATAAACAAACCACAAATACTGTACATCAGATTCCTAACTTAGGACAGGTGCAAACATTTGCAGAGGGATTAAACATTTTAATGGTACCAGACCTTCTCCCTTTTTCGGAAATAATAGTATAACATCACAACATAGAACTAGAGGCTCTAAAGAGCCTGTGTCGCTCACCTTGGTCTATGTGAATATTAAAGGAAGCAGATGGATTCATGACAAAATTGTGTTTTGGTGATGGTGATGTGTTTGTACATCTTACTTTACTGAACATTCTTGCTGCTTAAAATTATCTCTATCTATAATGAACTTGGCCCATTAGTTTCAGTTGAAAATGTTAGTAAAAATTTAAAAATTTTATGAAAATTGTTAAAAATTGACTATAAAGAACAATAACTCCTAAGGGGGTCAATTGACCATTTCGGTCATGTTGACTTATTTGTAAATCTTACTTTGGTGAACATTATTGCTGTTTACAGTTTATCTCTATCTATAATAATATTCAAGATAATAACCAAAAACAGCAAAATTTCCTTAAAATTACTAATTCAGGGCCAGCAACCCAACAACGGGTTGTCCGATTCATCTAAAAATTTCAGAGCAGATAAATGTTGACCTGATTAACAATTTTACCCCATGTCAGATTTGCTCTAAATGCTTTGGGTTTTGAGTTATAAGCCAAAAACTGCATTTTACACCATGTTCTATTTTTAGCCATGGCGGCCATCTTGGTTGGATGGCCGGGTCACCGGACACATTTTTCAAACTACTAACCCAAAAGATCATTGTGGCCAAGTTTGGATTAATTTGGCCCAGTAATTTCAGAGGAGAAGATTTTTGTAAAATATTACTAAGATTTATGAAAAATGGTTAAAAATTGACTATAAAGGGCAATAACTCCTAAAGGGGTCAATTGACCATTTCGGTCATGTTGACTTATTTGTAAGTCTTACTTTGGTGAACATTATTGCTGTTTATAGTTTATCTCTATCTATTATTATATTCAAGATAATAACCAAAAAGAGCAAAATTTCCTTAAAATTACTAATTCAGGGCCAGCAACCCAACATTCATCTAAAAATTTCAGAGCAGATAAATGTTGACCTGATAAACAATTTTTTCCCATGTCAGATTTGCTCTAAATGCTTTGGGTTTTGAGTTATAAGCCAAAAACTGCATTTTACACCATGTTCTATTTTTAGCCATGGCGGCCAGCTTGGTTGGATGGCCGGGTCACCGGACACATTTTTCAAACTACTAACCCAAAAGATCATTGTGGCCAAGTTTGGATTAATTTGGCCCAGTAGTTTCAGAGGAGAAGATTTTTGTAAAATATTACTAAGATTTACGAAAAATGGTTAAAAATTGACTATTAAGGGCAATAACTCCTAAAGGGGTCAACTGACCATTTCAGTCATGTTGACTTATTTGTAAATCTTACTTTGCTGAACATTATTGCTGTTTATAGTTTATCTCTATCTATAATAATATTCAAGATAATAACCAAAAACAGCAAAATTTCCTTAAAATTACTAATTCAGGGGCAGCAACCCAACAACGGGTTATCCGATTCATCTGAAAATTTCAGGGCAGATAGATCTTCACCTGTTTAACAATTCTACCCCATGTCAGATTGCTCTAAATGCTTTGGTTTTTGAGTTATAAGCCAAAAACTGCATTTTACCCCTATGTTCTATTTTTAGCCATGGCGGCCATCTTGGATGGTTGGCCGGGTCACCGAACACATTTTTTAAACTACTAACTTAAAAGATCATTGTGGCCAAGTTTGGATTAATTTGGCCCAGTAGTTTCAGAGGAGAAGATTTTTGTAAAATATTACTAAGATTTATGAAAAATGGTTAAAAATTGACTATAAAGGGCAATAACTCCTAAAGGGGTCAATTGACCATTTCGGACATGTTGACTTATTTGTAAGTCTTACTTTGGTGAACATTATTGCTGTTTATAGTTTATCTCTATCTATAATAATATTCAAGATAATAACCAAAAACAGCAAAATTTCCTTAAAATGACTAATTCAGGGGCAGCAACCCAACAACGGGTTATCCGATTCATCTGAAAATTTCAGGGCAGATAGATCTTCACCTGTTTAACAATTCTACCCCATGTCAGATTTGCTCTAAATGCTTTGGTTTTTGAGTTATAAGCCAAAAACTGCATTTTACCCCTATGTTCTATTTTTAGCCATGGCGGCCATCTTGGATGGTTGGCCGGGTCACCGGACACATTTTTTTAACTAGATACCCCAATGATGATTGTTGCCAAGTTTGGTTTAATTTGGCCCAGTAGTTTCAGAGGAGAAGATTTTTGTAAAAGTTAACGACGACGACGGACGACGGACGACGGACGCCGGACGCCGGACGCCAAGTGATGAGAAAAGCTCACTTGGCCTTTTAGGCCAGGTGAGCTAAAAACACACGATAAATTATCAATTGAACGGGGTTTTTTTTTTAACTCAAAAAACATAAATTAACACTCTATGAACAAATAAATTTGATCTGCGATACCTGAATGCAAATACATATGTAGTTAATAAAATATTAGGGACAAACATTCAAGGCCAAAAAGCAAACAAGCTACATATAAATTGTAATTACAATTGAATAATTACATGTATGTTTCATTATAATACATTATTCTGACTGGCTACACTGCAAACTCATGTTATTCCTTAATCAATTGCATTACACAATAAAAATTTATCATTCATGATGACACGAGGTCCCACAATAAAGTGCACAGGTAAATTAAATAAAAACTTGATAAAAATCATGTTTTCATGATCCTAGCTAATAAATGTAATTATAAGTATTGAACGCTTCATTTTGTAACTTAATAATTTTGTAAAAGCGTTGACCGTGCTCACATTTTTCCGTGCTTCATACAAAATGTACTTCGGTCAAAGCTTTTACACCCCAATGAAGTTACAAAAAGAAGCATTCAATTCTGTTTGTATTTTCAAAACCCTATTTCTTATTTAGCACTCATTTAATATACAATAATCTTATCACTTACTTTCACACTCAGGTTTAGGAGCAGACCATACGCCTCCACCCCCACAAATAGCTGTACTATTTCCATTCAAATTGTATCCTGTGTTACATGATACAGTAGCTGTACTTCCATAATTGACTCCATTGGTGACCGATATTGCTCCATTGACCACATCAAAAGCTGGACATACAATTCCTGTTAAAGATAAACCAGTTTACTTAATGGGAATTGTTTAAATATTTTGGCTGCCTTCATATATTTTGAGATCAGCATAGTCCACAAGCTAGGCCATTTATATAGGGGATACCTAGGCATGTTATAAGCTCAACATATAAATATGACAACTTTTACAATTTAAAAAAAAAAATCAAACTTTGGACGTTTAAAAAAATGACAATTATGTAAGGGATAAGACAGTACAATTAACATGCATTCTCCGTTTTTAGATGGTGACGTTCCCTTATCACCATCTTACGGTGTTTATATATCTCAACTTGTACGATTCGCTCGTGTATGTAATAATGTTTTAGATTTTAACGAGAGAAATTTATGTATTACTGAAAAATTATTAAACCAGGGTTTTCGATATCACAAACTAGTCAAAACATTTACTAAATTTTATCATCAGTATAAAGACATCATTCATAAATATAGCTCAACATGCAGACTTCTAATACGTTCAGGTATTTCACATCCAATTTTTTATGGAAATATTCTTTATAAAGCACAAAGGTGTCAGTATTCACCTCAGAAACTTACAAAACCTTTGAATAGACTTATTAAGAATGGATATAATTACGATACTGTTGTCAAGTCATTAAAGATTGCATATTTTGGCGTTAATATTGAGTCACTGATAAGGTCTTTGCATTGGAACTAAACACATTTATTCTAAAAACAGTTGTTGGCATGACACGGGTTATGTTCTTCTCATATATGTTATGATGGTATGATACTAAAACTCCTAACGGGAAGGTTTGTGCCTGATGTTCATATGATGAAATCATAATCTTTTAGTCAGTTTAATTGAAGTCTGGAGCTGGCATGTCAGTTAACTGCTAGTAGTCTGTTGTTATTTATGTATTATTGTTATTTTGTTTATTTTCTTTTGTTACATCTTCTGACATCAGACTCGGACTTCTCTTGAACTGAATTTTAATGTGCATATTGTTATGCGTTTACTTTTCTACATTCGTTAGAGGTATAGGGGGAGGGTTGAGATCTCATAAACATGTTTAACCCCGCCGCATTTTTGCGCCTGTCCCTAGTCAGGAGCCTCTGGCCTTTGTTAGTCTTGTATTATTTTAATTTTAGTTTCTTGTGTACAATTTGGAAATTGGTATGGCGTTCATTATCACTGGACTAGTATATAATTGTTTAGGGGCCAGCTGAAGGACGCCTCCGGATGCGGGAATTTCCCGCTACATTGAAGACCTGTTGGTGACCCTCTGCTGTTGTTTTTTATTTGGTCGGGTTGTTGTCTCTTTGACACATTCCCCATTTCCATTCTCAATTTTATCTTTTTTTTCTCATTTTTTTAATTCAGGAATTAAACCTGGTGACTGTATCCTACAAACAAAACTTTTTTAATTTTCCTCGGAGTTCAGTATTTCTGTGATTTAACTATTTACAGGAATACTGTATGGTCTTACCAACACATTGTCTTTCACCAGACCATTTACCATCGGCATGACAACAGCTATGGGATGATCCATCTAGTTTGTAACCTTCGTCACACCAGAAATCTACGCAGGAACCATAATCTGTCAGACTGTCCGAAACAAATCCATTGGCAGGAGTAGGATCTGGGCAGGTCACAGCTACAAAATAAAAGTATATACAATTTCAGAACCTTTTTGAACATGTTAACATACCCCACGCCCCAACATTGTCAATGAACAAACAAAATCTCACCAGTTTCTTAAGTTCAAAGACTCATAACTCTACTTAAGTCAATTGATAAAACATTTCTTGTGGATATGCACTGTAACATATTATGTCCTCATTAACTATCAAGTTTCTTGAAATTTTGTTGTGTGGTTTCTGAGGAGTTGCGATTACAAATTAAACTGTTGCAGTAGTATATTTAGGCCAAAACTCTAAGTTCAAAGGGGCATATATTACTCCTAGAGAAAATTAATCTTTTTTTTAAACAATATAAAGAAACAATCAACAAGAATGTGTCCATTAGTACACAAATGCCCCACTTGCACTATCATTTTCTATGTTCAGTGGACTGTGAAATTGGGTTCAAAACTTTAGTTTGGAATTAAAATTAGAAAGATCATATCATAGGGAACATTTGTACTAAGTTTCAAGTTGATGTAACTTTAACTTCATCAAAAACTACTTTGACCAAAAACTTTAACCTGAACTTCGCACTATCATTTTCTATGTTCAGTGGACCATGAAATTCGGGTCAAAACTATAATTTGGCATTAAAATTAGAAAGATCATATCATGGGGAACAAGTGTACTAAGTTTCAAGTTGATTGGACCTCAACTTCTTCAAAAACTACCTTGACCAAAAACATTAACCTGAAGCGAGCGGACGCACGGAGGCACAGACCAGAAAACATAATGCCCCTCTACTTTCATAGGTGGGGCATAAAAATACATTCCTAGATTACCAAATAATCAAATAAATCATAAAATATTTGGTCTGATAATCAAAGAATCACTTCATAAAAACAGTAAAGAAATCAAATAATCCAAAACCCGGTGAGGAGGATCAACACAATAAGGTCAGAGGATATTGAATTTATTGCTTGTTAGAAACATCAACTAAGTTAAAATAAAAGTTAATATTATTTGAATGTACATATGTGCCACTAGTGCAGCAAGACATGCCTTCCCTTTCAGAGCACAAACAAATTTTTCTGCTTTAAGGGGAATGGAAAGTTTCTGTTATGGTAACAATTGTAGAGTCTTTTGCTCATTTTTTGTTCATGTTATGTTGGATTTTTTTCTTATCATTTTTTTCTTGTCAACTTCATATCTGTACTTTCATCAATTCTAATTTCTATTTTTCTGAGTATTTCATTGTTATTTCCGCCAGTGTAAGTGTCATAGAGGCATTTTGAGTAATTTTTACCTTCAGCATTTTGTATAGATTTGGACTAGTTCTTATTATTTGTGGTGTCATAAATTTAGAGAAATCATCACGTGACAAGTTCAAGTTAGTTAATTATGTGTTATGTAATTAATTGAACATTCTCATTAGCATCAGTATTATTAGTTGACATAATTGTAATTATGAATTTGTACTAATTAGAGTGAATTCATTTACTCAAAACTTGTCATGATAAAATAGTATATATGTTGTTAATTCAATAAGTAAGAACAGAGTAGGATAGTAACATCAATAGAATTGTATTATTACAGTAGGAGTCATATTATGTAGACATTTACCGTGATTTTGGTTTGGAATTAAATTAGAAAATCTTACTGTGAGTTTGGTATTAGTTCAGTGCCAGAGCTAAGTTCACGTCTTCAGCATCTCTAGCTGACCTCAACGTTTTTCTAATGATTTTACGTATAAAATTATGACCCCGTAACAAGGAAGCCAGCAGCCTCTTTGTTACATAAGTACTAACCTTCATCACAGCATTGTCCGGTGTGTCCCCCTGTACACAAACATTGCTGGTAAGTTGTCAGTCCACCATTCTGACACGAGTCAGTGTTACAAAAGTCAAGTTCATACCCACATTCAGTAGGTGCACAAGTTTCAAATACAAATGGACATCCTGCTTTGTTTTGGTAAAGCCAGATGGATCTTAATCTGTATGTGTAACCGTTACAGGACTCGCTACAATCAACCCATTCTTTCCACTCTCCCAAAGAACACCCACAATAGTCCCATAGTTCGGTCTTACAAGACTTTATCTCTTCACAGGTTTTACCCTTCCAACCTTCAGCACATGCACAAGAATATCCACCGGGAAGATCTGTACATGTTCCTCCATTTTTACATGGGCTTGACGAACACAAACCAAAATCTAAAAAATTTGAAAGTTTCAAGAAATCATTTTTGTTAAATTTAAATACCAGAAGGTAAAAATGTGTTCAAGTGAAATATAAGAAACAAAAATTATATACATCTTTGGTATCAGGATTACCTTAATTATTAACATAAAAATCTGGACTTCAAAATCATCACAAATCTTTAAAACCTACCCCACATCCCCATCCCCTCACCCTTTACCCCTTTAAATAAACCACCAATAAGCAATCCTCACAATAATTAAACATCAATGATTTTATTTGTAAATCACAATTGACCTTCAGATATTTCAGTTTACAATTTCTCTATCATTGTCTATATCCATTATAGTTAATTCTTAAAAATAATTTTGGGTAATTGTGCACATTTCTTGAGGCAGGGGTATAAACAAACAAACTGCTTTTTCTAAGCTACCCTGAGAAGGAAGATAGAACTGCTAAAATCTTCCCTTAGATTCTATCACAATTCTATCCATTTAAAAGACATGTCCATTAATCAATTAATTAAAATTAACACAATTTTGAAGTGTAATAATGTTGTTAAATGACTTACCAGCACATACAGGCATTTTACCAAGCCAATATTCATCAGAAGCACATGTTCTGCTGACGTCTCCATTCGCTACCATATATCCACTGTTACATGTGTAGGTAGCTGTGTGTCCAAAGGTCAAACCTGTTGTGGTCACCTTACCATTCTCAAGAGTGTGATCTGGACAAGACACTCCTATTCAAATAAATACAAAAAATGCAAAGTTGTGAATTATTTATTATTATATAATATCAATCATTCTAATAAGGTACAGTCTAAACTTTGCTGAAATCGACCAAATATTTAAACATGGATGTGAGTGCCAACTACTGTTGTCTTAATAGTTTGATTGTCACTCAATTTGCTTCAATAAAACTTTATGAACAGATTTGGTATTTGAAATTGTATCAAAAAATGGAGTTCCAATGTCCCCACATTGCACATATCTTATTTAACTGTAACAACTCTAATGAGGCCATTTCTATTATAAATTTAATATTTCCAAGGGCATAACTCTTAAAAAAAGTCAACCAGCCACCATAATAAAACTAGTGTGAGATATTGCTGATATAACCTATAGTATAAGTTTCATAAAAATCTTGCAAGAATTGTACCTGTCAGAGCACTAACAAGACCAGACGCATGGTATTTTCATGTCTCCCACAATGTGTTATGGAGTGAGGGACAAGAAATCCAGCATGTTTAAGCATTTTTGCACCTGTCCCAAGTCAGGAGCCTCTGGCCTTTGTTAGTCTTGCAGAGCTCCAGATAAGCTGCGTATTTGCGTGATCACGCAATACAAATGATAAAAAACCCAATGCAATTGCCCATTGCAGGGTTCAAGAACCCAATTAGTTCAAATGAAAACCCAATTATATGCCAAAACCATGAGTGCTCAACCCTTTTATTGGCTACCATTTTCGTTATTTACCCTTACCTGTTTAGTCGTCACGTAAATCTATTTGTATAATATTTATAATTGGAAATGTCCTTTTGTTCTAAAAATAGATCCCTGCATCAAGTAGCTAAAATGGGTCCCTGCTGAAATTTTCCGTTGCCCAAAGGTACACATGTTTTGAAAACATTTCGATCTTCTTGGCGTTTATCCAATTAGCGTGTGTCATTTTGACATATTTTTTTCGAATAGCTCGGGATTTATCATAACATACATTGAATTAAAATGAAAGTGAATGTCCGGTAAAAATATTGAATAGAAGCATGTTTTCAGCTTCTTTTGAATAGCTGAGGGAAAGTCATGATGATAACAAGACTCAGCCAGTGATTTTAGGAAGCGTCCATCTAACACACGGGCGTGCTTGCGAAACTTAACGAGAACATTGCTAATAAACACGGGGTTTCGTCAAAAACAAACTCAGTTGGAAAAAGTGAAAGGCCAAATCATGATATGTAGTTGGAAAGCATCGGAAACCAAAAGTTCTAATAAGGGATCACTTAACCCAGATTTATGTAAATTGAATAAAACAAAAACATTCAAGTATAGTTAGAGTTTATATACTATTTTTTTTCATTTTACGGTTAATGAGTGATAAAAAATTCTGAGATGAGTGCCTGTGAAAACACATATCCATTTTTTACAGTTTATATAAGTTGTGAGAAAATACAAAACTAGCAGAAGGTTTGAAACTGGACACAAATTAAACCTACAATTGCTTTTCAGTGAATAAACCAAATAAAATAGCTAGCACGTATACAAAGAAAGAAACATATTTAAGATGGAAAAACATCTGGGGTTGATATTGCCTAAATATTCAATATTGTGTTGATGTAAAAACCCAATACATTAAGGAGCTTGGTGGTGAAAAACCCAATTTGATATTAACTTGAAGGGTGAATTTGAATTGATAATGCAATAAAAAACTTAATCACCCAATTACATAAGAAAATGGTGGGTAAAAACCCCAATTTGTGAATTTTTATCTGGAGCTCTGGTCTTGTATTATTTTAATTTTAGTTTCTTGTGTACAATTTGGAAATTAGTATGGCGTTCATTATCACTGAACTAGTATATATTTGTTTAGGGGCCAGCTGAAGGACTCCTCCGGGTGCGGGAATTTCTCGCTACATTGAAGACCTGTTGGTGACCTTCTGCTGTTATTTTTTTCTATGGTCGGGTTTTTGTCTCTTTGACACATTCCCCATTTCCATTCTCAATTTTATTAAGTACCTTTACATGTTGGCAGTGGCCCACTCCATTCCCCTTCAGAGTTACAGGTAGAAGACAGATCTCCATTAGCTAGGTTATAGCCCTGGTTACAGGAGTAGGTGGCAACACTACCAATCTTTCTATCTGGCTTGTACATAACAGCTCCGTTAGGAAGGGTGAGTTCTGCACAGATGATATCTGGAAATTCAAAATAATCATTGAATCAGATGTTGCTTTTTCTCAACACACAGCTTTATAAGATAGGAAACAAAATGAGTTTTCACTTGCAGTAGTCACCTGATACTTAATGGAAATTTTTTATTATAAAT